>NW_019154085.1:31721240-32387304 GCF_002288905.1 Enhydra lutris kenyoni | reverse complement strand
TCTCAGAGTCCTGGGATCGAGCCCCACATCGGGCTCTCTGCTCAGCAGGGAACCTGCTTCCTCCTCTCTCTCTGCCTGCCTCTCTGCCTGCTTGTGATCTCTCTCTGTCAAATAAATAAATAAAATCTTTAAAAAAAAATTTTTAAAAAGAAATGTAATACTCAAAATTTATTTCAAATCTGTGAAGAAAAGTCTTAGCAAATTGTGTTGGGCTAACTAGATTGCTGTTTGAAAACAAAATAAAGCTGGTTTACTCACTTGCTCTGAAACCTAAATAAATTTCAACAAGATCTAAGATTTTTTTAAAAATTCTAAGCCCTTTAAGAAGCATACGTGATTTTTATAAAACAATCTTGAGGTGGTGAAAGACTGTATAAAATGTAACCTAAAGCCCAGAATCTATAAAGTAAGAGAATTTTAAATGATACTAAAACTTTTTATTTAAATCTTCATTTTAAAAGAAACCCAAAGTCAACTATTCCTATTGCTTTCTTAAAGGCCACCAAGCATTTGTCCCCCTCGCCCCCGCCCCAAAAGGGTCACATTCATCTCTTGTTTCTTACCTTCATTTTTAATTTCTTAAGATATGCCCATGAAGGTATGCTAAGTAAAACAGAACCTTACCAATATATTTTTTTAAGATTTTATTTATTAGAGTACATGTGAGAGAGAAAGAGAAAGAGAGCATGAGCAGGGATGGGGGAGGACAGAGGGAGAAGCAGGCTACCTGCTGATCAGGGGCTCAGTCCTAGAACCCTGGGATCATGACCTGAGCCAAAGGCAGCCACCTAACTGACTGAGCCACCCAGGCGCCCCCAGAACATTACCAATATTTTTGAAATGATTTTGAAATGCTCCCAGGCTACATCAATTCTACTCCACTCTGAACTAACTACTCCCATATTTTATAATCCATTTTCTTTAGTTTTACGATCTATTTATGTATGCCTAAACAATATACTCTCTAGGTTAACCTGGTTTTTGTTTTTATATACATGACACCACACTGTGTAGATGCTTCTGTGGTTCACTTTTTTCTCAATATTCTATTTTTATGACTTATCCAAGTTTATACATCAGCTGTAGTTCATTCATTTTCACAGCCGCACAGTGTTTTGTTGTATGGATTTATCCTAATTATGCATTCTAGTATTGATGGACATTGGGTTGTTTCCAGTTTGGGTTGTGTGTGTGTGGTTTTTTTTTTTTAATAATGAACATTTTAATTTGCTCTTTCAGGGCACATGGGTAAGTTTCTCTGGGGAATATTCTTGGGAGTGTAACATAGTCAGATATGCACGTGTTCTGCCTTTCTAATTAAGACCCTATTTTCCAAAGTGGTTGTACCAATTTATATTCCAGATTCTTGCCAACATTTGCTTGGGTCAGACTTTCACGTTTTTACCAATCTGGTAGGTATGAAAATGTACTTCATTATGATTTTAACTTGGTTTTCCAAGTTCCACTCACCTACTGTCTCCCACCTGAATGGCTTTGGAGGCCCTAACTCACTGTACAGAGGAAGGTTAAGGGCAGGTCTCCCCCCATGAAACTGCCTCAGCTCTGCCTTGAGAGTTGAGTGACTTAGCTTGTGCCTCAGTCTTGGATTGAGTGGAACTTGGGCCTCTCTGACTACCATTCAAGCAGGTTTTCACTACATTAGCTTCCCTCCATGACACAGGGAATCCTTCCTTTATGTGTATTGGCCAGCCCATCTTTCATCTCTTGCTCTCCAGCCATCCCTAACATTAGACAAAAGCAACACCTACCTACATTTTGTGATCTACTCTCTCAACATTTTCTGAATGTCTTCCCTATCAGTCAGCTGAGCACTTGTGATGAGTGATATAGTTTTCTTTTTTCCATTAGAATCCTTAAAACGTTCAGTACCAGAGCAGGTGCAAAGATGAAAAGCAGGGTGGATGCATTGGGGAATATGGGAAGATAAAACCAGAATGCCCTGCTGGTTTGAGACCAGCAGGAAACCAACTAGGAGGGTAGATGACTGACAGCTGCTTGATTTCCAGGACCTAGGACGTAAGAACTGTATTAATCATTCACGAGGATTTGTGATCCTTAGGATAATTCTCTAAGGTGTATATTATCCCTTTTATAGATAAGGAAAGTGAGGTTTAGAGGTGACAGAACACTTTGGAGTGCCCAGAGGAGGGCAGGTCAGCATGCAGAAACTTAAGAAGTCCTTTATTCACTGGGATGTGAGTACCAATTTGGCAGAAGATTTTATTGGATATTAGAGATGTTTGCCATTGATGGGGCCTCTGCCAATCTGTTATGTTGGGCACTGGAGAGGGATTCCCTGTGTCATGGAGGGAAGCTAATGTAGTGAAAACCTGCTTGAATGGTAGTCAGAGAGGCCCAAGTTCCACTCACCTACTGTCTCCCACCTGAATGGCTTTGGAAGCCCTAACTCACTGTACAGAGGAAGGTTAAGGGCAGGTCTCCCCCCATGAAACTGCCTCAGCTCTGCCTTGAAAGTTGAGTGACTCAGCTTGCGCCTCAGTCTCACCATCTGTAAAATGGGAATAATGATCACCTATGTAGGTGTATTTCCTGCAACAAATAATTACAAACTTGGTGGGTTAAAACGAGTTTACTCTCTCACAGTCGGGGAGGCCAGAAGTCCAAAATCCGTTTCACTTGGCCAAAATCAAACTGTAGGTCTGCTTCAGAGGCCAGAGGGAGAATCCCTCATTGCCTCTTCAGTTTCAAGTGGCCCCTGGCATTCCTTGACTTGTGGTTACATCATTACAGTCTGTGCCTTCTTGGTTATACTGCCTGCCCCTCTTCTGTCTGTCCAATGTCCTTCTGCCTCCCTCTTCAAAGGACGCCCGTGATTGCATTCAGGATCCATCTGATAATCCAGGATAATCCCTCCAACTCCAGATCCTTAAATTAAACTGCAAAGACTATTTCCACATGAGGTAAAATTTATAGGGGTCAGAGCTTAGGACCTGAGTATCTTGGGCGGGGTGGAGGGGCATTCAACGCATTACATTCAGGGTTGCCAGAAATAGGAAACTTGCTAATGCCGGCGGAGGACTGAGCCCAGCCTCTGCCAGCAGACAGCACTGAGTATCAGTTTCTTCTAAAGTCGTTAAAGAAACCTTCCTTAAAAAGGGGCTGCTGCAAGGCTACAACCCCGACATAAAACTTACAGGGGACAAGGGAGACTATGCAAGCACGAAGAACAAAGCCCAAACTAATGTCCGGCTTCCACAGCTCATATTTGCGCACTTTCCCTCGTAGGATACCGCAAACCCCGCCTGCCCGCTTGCCTTCTCCCCACCCCCCGAGAAGACGCGCCCCCCCAGGCCCCGCCCCTCTACGTGCTGTCCCTTGTGCCCCGCGTACTAGTGGGTCGTACCCCGCCCACGGGGGGGGGGGTTAGACGCGTGAGGGCCTTTGCGGTCTGTCCTTTCTACTGCCTATCGAATCATAGCACATTTTCTACCCAATTTTTGTTTCTTTCTTAGCCTTCAAGTCATTCATACAACTAGATGGATTTAGAGGTTTATTTGTGGCAATGTACTTGCCTCCAGAAGAAAAATGAGGCAGAAACTATTGGAAGAAGGCTGGCAATATTTAAGAGAGCCCGTGCAAGTGGTGCCGGGTCCTACGCGCCTCGGGAGCTGAGCGCCGGCTGGTTCACGGCGCAGGCGCAGTGGGGTCTGTCTCGCCATGCCGACTGTCAGCGTGAAGCGAGATCTGCTCTTCCAAGCCCTGGGTCGGAACTACAGTAAGTGCGGGCCCCATTACCTGGCTTTGTGCCTGTCCTCAGAGGCCTGGAGCTCCCTCAAGAGGGCTTCTTGGTGGTAACGCTCATGTTGCCCGGCAGGTTTTGGCCTCGGGTGCTCCGGGTGTAGACCGGGATGGCTGGCGGACCGGCCAATCAGCGGGGCTGGGCTGAAGTAACCTCTCGCAATCAGACATGCCAGGGCTGTCTTTGCATCATTTGCGCCTGTCCACTTCGTCGTGTCATTCATTCAGCAGTCTCCCAAGGAGCATCTGCCGCGTGCTTGGTGCCAGGGGATCGAGTAGGAATGAAGCCCTAGGTTGCAGCCTGAGGGCAGCTAGTGGAGTGCAACAAGAGCGCTATAGAAACTCCATTTATGAGGGAGTGGAAGGAGAAGTTGGAGCAGGAAGGGGTGGTATTATGTCTGTTTTATTAAGGGTTCCTGAGCCTCTGTTATGTGCCAGGCACTGTTCTAAGCGCTCTGGGAATACAGCGGTGCACATGACGCAAGAGGTCCATGTTCACATTCTAATAAGGGAGGCAGACGATGATTACCCAGCATATTAATAAAATGATTCTGGATTACATTAAAGGCTATCAAGAAAACAAAAATACGGTGCTAAGAAGAACATTAGATGCCGTAGTAACATCTGAGCTGAGACCCGAATGACGACGAGGAGTCTCCTGGGTGGGCTGTCCTCATCTCATACACATGTCATCTCTCAGTTCCAAAAACATCCCCATTTAGAAAAAAGATGAAATACTAAGTACAATTATCAGAGACCATATGGATGTAGCAGTTGAAATGATATCTGCCTCTCCTAGTTATCAGCTTATATAAAGGCTGTGGCAGTTGGTTTGTGAGAGCTATTTTTGGTTTTTAGGGCTCAGTATGATAACAGACCCCTAGTCGGTTTAACAGGTACTCCTTCCTAGAATGAGATGTTACCTGGAAATAGTTAGCTTTTAAAATGTTTCTGAAGGTGTAAATTTAGGTACTATGTATTCTTCAAGTATTCCTTCTATGGTTCTGCCCTATTCCCTAAAAGTAGAGGTCATGCTCTTGAACTCTGAATTCAGCTCTAATTCTCTATACTTTTTAATTTTTTATACTTTTTATACGCTTTTTTTGTGTGTGTATATTTATATTAACCCATTTTTAAAAAAAAAGTTTTCTTTTTTACTTTTTTTTTTTTTTTTTAAGATTATATTTGTGAGAGAATGAGTACAAGCAGGGGGAGCAACAGGCAGAGGGAGAAGCAGGTTCCCTCCCAAGCAAGGAGCTCGATGTGGGACTAGATTCCAGGACACTGGCATCATGACCTGAGCTGAGGGCGGATGTTTAATGACTGAGTCTCCCAGGCATCCCCTTAACCCATTTTTCTAAACCATATTCTCATATACTAATGGTGTATGATATGCCTGAATTGCAAAAGATGGTATGGGGCAAATACTTGTTCAAGACCTCTGTGATTAGTTACTACCCAAGTATCCATTTCTGGGAAAGTAAGAAATTCTCTAGGTTCCTATTTACTTTCTTAAAATTTTTATTTTTTTTTAAAGATTTATTTATTTGAGAGAGTGTGCGCACAAACATGGGGAGGGAGGGCAGAGGGAGATGGAGAGAAATTCCAGCAGACTCCCCGCTGAGTATGGAGCCCATTGTGGGACTGTATCCCACCACCCTGAGATCATGACCTGAGCTGAAATCCAGAGTTATTTAACTGGCTGAGACACCCAGGTGCCCCTGTTCTAGGTTTTTAAAATGGTGAGATTTATAATCTATTTACTGTTATCTGATGTTTTAATATATTCTCTAGCTGCCTCCCCTTTTTTTACGTGAGAGCTTTCAGACAAGCTTGATTTCCTCCCCATAAGTACCCATCAGCTACTGACTCTAAAAACATCAGTCAGAAAGATTGATGTTATTGAGATGTACTTAAGACAGTCAGAAATAACTTATTAGTTTATATTTCATGTTCTTGAAACTTTTGAACGTAATTGGGTTGAGGTCAATGTTGGAAAAGCATGTTGGACAAAGTATATAGTTTCCAAGTAGTGTGGTTCCATCTCGTTTCTTACCCTCTCTTAATCAGTCTTCCTCTCTATTTTCCGATTTTCTATTTCCTGTACTAACTCTTTTGTATCTCTTTTTGTCCTAAACTCCATTGTTTCTTCCAGTCCATGCCTTCCCGCCTTCCCTTTCAATCTCTTTGCTTACCAGGGATATTTCTCAAGCTGCTTTAGTTTTAGTCATTTTGCTTCTCTGGGGCAATTTTCTCTCCATCTACCTTTTTTTCCCCCCCAAAGAATCTGGCAATGTCTTTTTTTTTTTTTTTTTTTTTTTTTTAAGATTTTATTTATTTGGGAGCGAGCACGGGGAGTGCCAGGCAGAAAGAGAAGCAGGCTCTCTCCTGAGCAAGGAGCTGGATGTGGAACTGATCTCAGGACCCTGGGATCATTATCTGAGCCGAAGGCAGACACTTAACTGACTAAGCCACCCAGGTGTTCCTCTCAGTCTATCTTTTTATCACCTCAGGTGTTTTCTTGTTCATTTTCTTGTTAACTGATTATTGCTGTTCAGTTCTGGTCCTGCTCTGCCTTGGTATGACGGCTGACAGTACTGTCAGAGCCACCTGTGTATGTCCTACAAACCGCTAAGATATAGGCACTTAGGTGCATCATTTTGTTAGGATTATTAATTGCAATTTTGTTGGTTCTTGTTTCTAAGCACATGAAATACAGCTAAAAGGAGTAAAACTATAATTAGGATTCATTGAAAGATTCAGTATTTTTTTTAAGATTTTATTTATTTGACAGGCAGAGATCACAGGTAGGCAGAGAGGCAGGCAGAGAGAGTGGGGGGGGGGGGGGAAGCAGGCTCTCTGCTGAGCAGAGAGCCTGATGCGGGGCTTGATCCCAGGGCCTGGGATCATGACCTGAGCCCAAGGCAGAGGCTTTAACCCACTGAGCCACCCAGGCATCCGGAAAGATTCAATATTTTAATAACTAAATGGTTACTGACCAGATTGCAATCTGTTACTGCATAATGAACTACCCCTAAATTTAGCAGCTTAAAACAATCATTTGTTATATGGCTTCTGAGGGTCCAGGATTGGGGAGTGGCTTAGTTGGGTGGTTCTGGCTCTGGATCTCTTACTACCTTGTCATAAAGGTGTCAGGTCTGTAGTCCTCTCAAGGCCCTAAATGGGGTTGAAATCTAATTCCAAGTTCACTCAAGTGGTTGTTGGCAGGTCTCTGTTCCTTGCACATTTTTGGTCAGAGACTTCAGTTCCTCCCACCTTGACCTCTCCTAGGACTGCTTGCAATATGGTGGCTTGTTTGTCTCAGAATGAGAGGACCTAAGAGAGCAGGTAATTGAGTGTTCGGAATGATAGAAGCCCAGTTTTTAGTAGTATCTCAGAAGTGACATGCCTTCCCTTCCTATCTTCTTTAGGTCACACAGACCAATTCACAGTGTGGAGGGAACTGCACAAGGGTGTAAAAAACAGGAGGCAGGTAGTTTGGGAGGCTGACTGCCAGTCTGCCCTCTGGCCCCCAGTGATTCATGTTGCTCATACATGTAAAATCTACTCATCCCTTTCCAAGGATTCCAGAAGTGTCATCCCATTACAGCAGCATCTCATAATCCAGAATCTCCTCTAAATCAGGTCCAGGTGTGGATGAGGCTCTTCAGGTGTAGTTGTGTAAGTACAGCTGCTTGAATATAATTACTCTTGGTCTCAGACACTAAAGAGACACACAGTCCGCTTCACCGACAACTAACATCAGTGGTGAGACAGGCATAGGAAAACTGCTATACATACTCCTTTTCAGAAAGGAAAGTGGGAGACACAAAGGAGTCCTTGGTCCATGGCCGTTCTGAAATTGAGCTGGCACATGTTGGACCTTCTTGATGAGGTCTCAAGCCCTGGAATCATTCTCTGTGGCTTTTAGCCCTGTCTAGGCTCTTGGCTACACTCACTATTTTTTTTTTTTTTTTTTTTGGTGAAAGAAAGCAGGTGCTTTACATGTGATTAATTTTTTCAGTCTGTTAGTTGCTAATAGAATATTGGCTGTTCAAAGACTTCATTTTGTCCTCTGTCCCTTTCAGCTCAGGCTTACAATGGTTCTGCCCATGTATCTCTAAAACACTGCGGGTCTTCATTGAATTTTGCTAGTTTCCATTTCATTAATGGACAGCCAGGTCACTCAGAAATCTCTGAAATAAGGTGTTTTGTACCTTGGGCTTTTTCTGGTAGTGCCCGCGATTAAACTCAGTTGTATAACTGAATTTGTGAGGCACACCTTTGACTTAATAGTGCCTTTTATCTGAATGAATAGTAGCTTTAATCTTTCTGAGACTTAAGATTTTATAATTGTATCCTTGATTTTGTCTTTGGACCATGCTTTCCTGGCAATGCCTTGGATTTACTCTTTGCTCAGAAGTCCTTCCTAAATTTTAGTCCTGTTTTACATCTTAGGAGGCTGAGAAATTTTAAAACGATCAGGTTGTGGCTCCTTTTAATGGCCTTTAGTTTGTCTCTTTCACAGTATACAGCAAGAAAAACACCAGGCTACACTTGTAGCATTGGTTGGGAATCTTAGTTACATCGCCTAGTTGAACAGATACATTTTCAGTAGTCTGCATAAGTGGGCTGTAGCATTGCTTGCTAAACTTTTGCCTTTATATAAAAAGGATTCCCCTTTTCCAGTTTCCAGTAACACTCCCTCAGTTTTCTCCATGTCCTTACCTGCATCCGTTAAAGACCATGAGGCTTCTTGTAACAGCTTTTTCAAGGCATTCGAGGTTTTGATTTACACTTTGCTCAAAGACCACCTCCTGATTCTCAAGCCATTCCCGTTTTCCCCCCCATATTTTGTTAGGGCAGCACTCCACATCCAGGAACTAAAGTCTGTATTCTCTATTGCTGCATGACGAATTACCCCAGTACAGAGGAGTGTATAAATAAGTGATTATTTCAGTTTTTGAGAGTGGAATGGAGGAGTAGCTTAGCTGGGTGGTTCTGGCTCTGGGTCTCTGGCCAGGGGGCAGGCAAGCTGTCAGCTGGGCCTGCAGTCATCTGAAGGCTTGGCTGGCTGAGGAATATGCTTCCAGGATCACTCCTGCGGTTGCTTCAGACCTCCGTTTACTCAAGGGTGTGAATACCAAGAGCAGGGATCACTGGGGACATCTGTTGTTCCTGCCCTAGTTAACGGACCTACACTGGAGACCTGGGAGTGCTAGACTCTCCTCCCACCATTTCCACCTCCCATCCCGTCGCTGAGCCTTACAGATTCTTCCTTTTTTTTTTTTTTTTTTAAAGATTTTATTTATTTATTTGACAGACAGAGATCACAAGTAGGCAGAGAGGCAGGCAGAGAGAGAGAGGAGGAAGCAGGCTCCCCGCTGAGCAGAGAGCCCTATGCGGGGCTCGATCCCAGGACCCTGAGATCATGACCTGAGCCTAAGGCAGAGGCTTTAACCCACTGAGCCACCCAGGCGCCCCCAGATTCTTCCTTTTTGACGTTCCTCACATTCTTCCTACCTTGTACCCACTGCTGCTCCGTCAGTCAGGTTTTCACTGTGCCTCCCCTGTACTGTTGCAGAAGCCTCCCTGCTCCAGTCCATCCACCACTCTGTCTCCATTCTTCAAAGTGCAGATCTCATCATGCTTTTACTCAGCGGTAAATCCTTCAGGGTAACCCCCACTGCCTGAGCACATCCCTTGGCATGTGGGTTCTTTCTGCTTGCTGCATTGTATCTCTGACTTTATCCTTATGCTTCATCCCTGTTGACCTTTCCAAAGTTTCCATGCTGTTGTCCTATTCCCCACAGTCTCTGCCTGATGAACTGAGCCTTTGTGTGAAGCCTTAGCAGACTCTAAGTGGAGCTGATTACTTTCTTTGTGCCACCTCTGTACCTTGCACTTAATATAACTGTATTTACACATCTGGTTTCTTTATTAGAGTAGGAACTTTTTTTTTTTTTTTTTTTTTTTGTGGTCTTGTTTTTTTTTTTTTTTTTTTTTTTGTAGCCTTATAGTAGATAACACTTTTAAGTATCGCATTGAAGTCCATTGTCAGGGTCAGAATTTTTTTTTTTTTAAAGATCCTATTTATTTATTTGAGAGAGAGAGAGTGAGAGATAGCATGTGAGGGGAGAAATCGGAGGGTGAAGCAGGCTCCCCATGGAGCTGGGAGCCCGATGCAGGACTCGATCCCAGGACTCCAGGATGATGACCTGAGCTGAAGGCGATCGCTTAACCAATTGAGCCACCCAGGTGCCCAGGGTCAGAATTTTTTTTTTTATTTTTTTTTAAAGATTTTATTTATTTATTTGACAGAGAGAGAGATCACAAGTAGGCAGAGAGAGAGGAGGAAGCAGGCTCCCTGCTGAGCAGAGAGCCCGATGTGGGGCTCGATCCCAGGACCCTGGGATCATGACCTGAGCTGAAGGCAGAGGCTTTAACCCACTGAGCCACCCAGGCGTCCCCCAGGGTCAGAATTTTAAGACCATCTTTTCACTAGAATATACTAGTAATGATGGTTTGTGTTCAATTTTTTTTTTAAAGATTAATTTATTTATTTGACAGAGATCACAAGTAGGCAGGGAGGCAGGCAGAGAGAGAGAGGGGGAAGCAGGCTCCCTGCTGAGCAGAGAGCCTGATGCAGGGCTTGATCCCAGGACCCTGGGATCATGACCTGAGCCGAAGGCAGAGGCTTTAACCCACTGAGCCACCCAGGCGCCTCGTTTGTGTTCAAGTTTTGATAATGACGGAATTCCCCTAAATGCTACATGAGGTAGCAAAGTAGAATATAACTTCAAGGACGAGAACTATAATTATCGGAGACCTACTATGTTTTGGAGTGCTATGCAAGTCCATTACCTGCATAATGTCATTGAAATCTTTCCCAGAGTTCCATGCTAAAAAATGGCTGTAAAATGCTACTTTATGGATGAGGCCTAGGTATCAGGAAGTTTACATAAGGTGCCAAGCTCTCAGAGCTAGTATATGGAATAGTCAGGAGTTCAAATTTTGACTGGCCTGCCTCCAAAGCCTACTATCAGGGCTCAGAATTTTAAATGCTGTGACTTACATGACATTATCCCATTGTGCTGGATCTGTGTTTTGGAGCCTACTTTACATTTGATAACCTACCTAATAAGGTTTTCTGAGTAAATGTGAGTTTCCCACTGCAGGTAACCTAATTCTGTAGTTGAAATTAAAGGAATCAGCCCTCAAATAGTTGTTTCGTTTAAGGGTTTTTGTTTTGTGTTGGTCCCTTTTGTTGGTTTTAAAATGGTGCTATCTGATGCCTGATACTAGCTTGATATTGGACAGTTATTAAGAAAATGCAGTTTACATACTATCATTTAAACTGAGCGGATTAACATTAGCAATCTTTTTTTTTTTTTACAGCTGACGAAGAATTTGATGAATTATGTTTTGAATTTGGTCTGGAACTTGATGAAATTGTATGTATTGAATATTTTTAAAATGTTTCACATGGAAGCACGTTTTTCAGAGGTTTACTGTACTTTGTTACCGTATGGCTAGACTAAGATGGAACATTTGTGGGCTCTTGTGATTTCTGTGCTCTTGGTGTTAAGGGGCTAAGCTCCAGTTCTAAGGGTATCTGTTGGTTCTTTTTTTTTTTTTTTTTTTTTTTAAGTTTTTTTTATTTATTTATTTGACAGACAGAGATCACAAGTAGGCAGAGAGGCAGGCAGAGAGAGAGGGAGGAGGAAGCAGGTTCCCTGCGGAGCAGAGAGCCCGATGTGGGGCTCGATCCCAGGACCCCGGGATCATGACCTGAGCCGAAGGCAGAGGCTTTAACCCACTGAGCCACCCAGGCGCCCCTATCTATTGGTTCTTTAAAATCTCAAGAGGTTCACGCGTTAAGTTATATGCAGTCACCTTAAGTTATCAGGCTAATGCTATGGAGAGGGATAGACCATCTTGAGTAACCCAGAATGAGTGTGTGCTCCCTGGCAGTGAGGTGCCTTTTTACAAATCAATTATGGAAAGGGGCCTGGGGAACAATGGAAATGTTGCTTTAGCCAGAGTTCCAGTGGCGTGTGGCGGCTCCTCCTGCACTTCTTCTGTGCTCTACTGCCTTTCCTGTTTCCTCTGTTCTGTTTCACCAGTGTTAATTCATTCCTAATCATTATTGTATACATTGACCTTGTAAAGTGATCTTTTAGTTTTTGCATTTGATCTTAATCAAAGGCTGAGAAGCGATGATTTTCTAGATTTTGAAGAATTGCTTATAAAAACATTATGAAGCATTTTCCTAGTCTTTTAATTGTATAATTAAAATACTTTTAAAAAGTTTACTTGCAAAATGTTACTAATGATCACATAAGACATTGTATTTATAACTAAAATCATAATTTTGTATTTCTGTTGTGAGGCGAACGTGATAACCACTACACTATGGAAACCGGCCTTGTATTTCTGTTGTAATTAATGTTTTTTTCTTAAGCCTTTTATTTTCTTGATCTATTCAGTGTTCTAGCAGGAGGTTTAGGCTGACAAAAATGTGCATTGACTCGCCTTGTTTTTTCTGCTGCTTTTTTACTGGTGTTATAGGAAGTTTGTTTTTTTTTTTGTTTTGTTTTTGGTTAATGAACATCTTTATGCTTGAAATTGGCTATGATTTCTTCAAGTTGCTATTAATAGTTAGACTTCAGTTACGTTTGAGGCTGTATGATATCTAAGAGCCTTAGACTGGATATCAGAAAATCTGAGTTCAGGCTCCCATATTCACTAGCTGTGTAACCATGGATAACCACATTGCTTCTGGCCTCCTTTTCATCTGTGAAATGGGGGCTGTGGATTATGATCCCTGAAGATCCCTTCCAGCTTTGAAAGTTCTGTGACCTTTTATTTCTATAAGGATTTTATCAGCCCTTACAGACCCAGTCTTAAGATAGTCTTACGATGAATTGAGATACTGAGATGAAAGATTTAAGCTGGTGTATCTTTTTTGCAAAAAGGAGTAGGCCTTTTTTCTTTTTTAATTCAGATGTCTTAATTTCTCTGCTTACCACATTTTCTCCCCTTTGGCATATGGGTCTCTCCTAAAATGCCTCATCCCGTATGATGAGGGAGTGAGAGTATGACATGAAAGGAGGCAGGAAGAGAAGGAAGAATTAGAATTTAAATAAAGTTCAATCAAAGAGGTCCGTAGAATTGCTGCCTTTTTAAGTTGAAGAGTAAGTGACCTATAGTATCTTATCTCAGGCATGTATCAGTGATTCTTGCCAAATGGTTACTTTTAAGAAAATCTGTTATTCTCTGCTAGAATATGATGATTGAGGTATTCTAAGCTTTTGGCTACTGCATTAAAATTATACTAGTGTTTCTTCTCTCTTTTTGGTTGCCTTTATTCTGACTGTTCTATACCTTTACTATTGTTAGGTTGTTTCCCATTGTGCCTGTAATCTCTGCTAATTTACACCACAGTTTTGATCTCTTTTGTTTTGTTTTTAATATTATTCTCATGTTGCTTCGAGGCTTGGGTACCTACTGAATTTAGCTTTTAGAGTCATTATAAGAAGTCCTATTTATTTGGTGAATTATCTTTACTTACTTTGCCTCTTTGACACTTTTTGTTGTTGCTGCTCATTTTCTTTTAAATCTGGTTTGGATAAACTCTTTTTATAGGGGGCCAGATTGCAAATCTTGTAGATGGTGTAGTCTCTATCACAACTCAGCTGTTATGGTATATAAGTCACAATAGATAACATGTAAACAAATGGGCCTGGTGATGTTCCATTAAAACTTAGAAGAAGAGGTGGCCAGTGGACCATAGTTTGCTGACCTTTGCTGTAGAGGAGTTATGCTGTTACGAAATGAGTGAGGATGCTAGATGTCTGAAGTCAGCAAAAATTTGGGTATTTTCTGTTGCTGTGATAATAACATTAATATTTTTGTTGCAAATATAATAAACACATTTTATTGCAGGAAAGAACATGTATAATGTCACTTTTTTTTATTTTATTTTTAAAAATTTTTTTTTTTTAAGATTTTACTTATTTATTTGACAGACAGAGATCACAAGCAGGCAGAGAGGCAGGCAGAGAGAGAGGAGGAAGCAGGCTCCCTGCTGAGCAGAGAGCCCTATGCGGGGCTCGATCCCAGGACCCTGAGATCATGACCTGAGCCGAAGGCAGCGGCTTAACCCACTGAGCCACCCAGGCGCCACAATGTCACTTTTTTTTTAAAATTAAAGATCTACTTTGGGAGAGAGAGAGCGAGGATGTGTGTGCACTCAAGTTGGGGGAGGGACAGACAGAGGGAGAGAACCTTCAAGCAGACTCCCTGCTGAACGGGGAGCTTGCTCCAGGGCTTGATCTTTCGACCTGACCGGACCAGTGAGATCCTTACCTTAGCTGAAACCCAGAGCCAGATGCTCAACTGACTGAGCCACCCAGGTGCCCCTTTGTAGCACTGACAACGACTTTTTCCAAAGAATTTGGATTTGTTGGGACACCTGGGTGGCTCAGTGGGTTAAGCCTCTGCCTTCGGCTCTGGTCATGATCTCAGGGTCCTGGGATCGAGCCCCGCATCAGGCTTTCTGCTCAACAGGGAGCCTGCTTCCCCCTCTCTCTCTGCCTGCCTCTCTGTGTACTTGTGATCTCTGTCTGTCAAATAAATAAATAAAATCTTAAAAAAAAAAGAATTTAGATTAGTTTCACCTTATTTTTTTGGGCTTTAGACTTCCGAGAAGGAAATCATAAGTAAGGAACAAGGTAATGAAAAGGCAGAGGGAGCCTCTGATGTTGTTCTTTACAAAATTGACGTACCTGCCAATAGATACGATCTCCTGTGTTTGGAAGGATTGGTTCGAGGACTTCAAGTCTTCAAAGAAAGGTAAGATAATATGTTTACTAAAGATGAAAAAAAAAAAGAGAATATGTTTGTCAAATAGCTTGCTCAGTTAGATTTTTT
The DNA here is from genome assembly GCF_002288905.1 of Enhydra lutris kenyoni. Classification (NCBI taxonomy): domain Eukaryota; kingdom Metazoa; phylum Chordata; class Mammalia; order Carnivora; family Mustelidae; genus Enhydra; species Enhydra lutris. Next base: position 32,372,589 of record NW_019154085.1, on the reverse strand, counting down.
TTGCCTGTTATTATCAGCAATGATGTTGTAAGTCTTTAGAAAAGAACTTGTTGGGCAGGTACACAGTTTTAGGTTTGAATAGAGGGAGGGTTGGACAGGAAGGTTAATGTGGATTGTAGCCATTTAAAAATTTGCATATTGAGTCCTAGCCTTCCATCTGGGGAGCTATTTAAAACTGGAGTAGTTAATGATTTTATGGCTTCTTACAAAGTTTTTAGTGGGTTCATGTGAATTTCCTCAGTAATCCAATAGCAATAGATGACTAGTTGGATTTGTTAAGTGTTGGGAAGAAAGTAGAGGTGGCAAAACTTTGTATGCCATTTGCTCAAGAACTTTAAGGAAGCTCAGGAGTGGAGCTTCCTGACTGGAAAGCTGAAAATCTTATGATGGCACTCAGATCTTGCTCAGGTTAACTGGCCTCTAGTTTCAATCTTCTAATTTTTTGGTTTTTGTTTTTGAGAGGGAGCATTTGTCTGCTCTTGCTGGGGGAGTAGGGCTAGAGAGAGGGAGAGAATCTTGAGACTCCATGACCCAGCGTGGAGTCCAGCATGGGGCTCAGTCTCACAATTCTAAGATCATAACCTGAGCCAAAACCAAGAGTCAGACACTTAACCAACTTAGGTACCCAGGCACCCCTCAGTCTCCTAATTTTTTTTTTTTTTAAGATTTTATTTATTTATTTGACAGAGAGAGATCACAAGTAGGCAGAGAGGCAGGCAGAGAGAGAGGGAAGCAGGCTCCTCGCAGAGCAGAGAGCCCGATGCGGGGCTCAATCCCAGGACCCCGAGACCATGACCTGAGCGGAAGGCAGAGGCTTTAACCCACTGAGCCACCCAGGCGCCCCCCAGTCTCCTAATTTATAATGAGTATTTTTAAGTCCCTTTCCAACTATTCATGTAATGAGTATAGAAAGTAATGAGTGTATGAAGTGGAAGATGTGAAACTCCTATCAAAAATAATTTATTTTGCTTTCAATGACACATCGTCTGGTCAGATGCAGAAGAATGAGAGCCTCTGGCCGATGGGCTAGACTCAGAACCTATGAGGTTTCAGGTGACTGATGGGTATTGGTGAAAGGGTGATAGGCATTTGGCTTAGGTGGTTAAAATTTAGAAGGTGGTTCGGTTGGTTCTGTGTGACAATCAGACCCTCGCATTTTAGGGCCAGGGATGATCCCTTAGAGGCATTTTCCAGACCTGCTTCATTAGAGTTTTCTACTCCTAGTGTCGTTTTGTCGATCAGACAGGATTAGGAAAGTGATTTAGCCATTTTGCTACTCAAAGTGTGGTCCGTGGATCAGCGTCCTCTTTATCACGCAGAGCTTGTTAGAAATGCAGAATCTCAGCCTCTATTCAAGACCTATTTAGTTAGTCTGTGGTTTAACAAATTCCCCACTTGACTGTGAGCACTTAAGGTTTTGAGAAGCACTAAATGAAAACAGTAATTCCCAGTCGTTCCTGGTAAGAATTACTTGGACTATGCCTTCAAAATGTACTGTTTCCTTGGCCTTTCCTTTGAATATCCTGATTCAGTAGGTCCAGATGGGACCAGGGAATCGTATTTTTAATAAACCCTATTTTTCTTAGAAGTTCAGAGTCTCATGGTTGGAATAAAACTTTAAAGGTTATCGAATCTTAAAAAAAAAAAAAAGTTAACAGATCTAGTCCCTCAGCTGATACAAATGCCCCCTATATGATTTCTTAATGGTTTTCTAGCCTCTCCTGATCCTCTCAAGTGCCCAGACATCCTAGACACCCTATACCATTTTTGGACCACCTTAAATGTTAGAAAGTTTGTATTTTAATATTCAGCCTAAATCTGATTTGCTGTAACTTCGGCCTATTGTCTTAGCTCTATTCATTTTCTGTACTTTTATGCAGAATGCAGTTTACCAAATGTTTTGATTAAAAATCAAGTTTAATTTTTAATTAATTTTAATTAAATTAATTAATTAATTTTAATCCTTTTAGGATAAAGCCTCCAGTGTATAAACGGGTAATGCCTAATGGAGAAATTCAGAAATTGATCATCACAGAAGAGGTAATAAGGATAAATTCTTATTTTCCTTTTTAGAAAGTTTCTTTTGTGTATATATTTATAAGGTGGGGAGGGAAAAGGTACAAAGCTGATCCTTCTGCCAAATACAATTTTCTTTGACCATTTGCCAAAAATGGACATACATTTATCTTCTAGCTCTTAAAAACTATCAGTTTGTTCCCTTTCATTTATTGGTAAAAGCAAAGCATTCGTTTTCCTGAATAATTTTGGAAAATAACACCCAAGTGTTTGTTTAAAACACTTTGAGATAGAATTAAGTTCTGGTATATTAATAAAGTTTAAAGAAACTTTGAGGGGACATTGTTTTGGTAAAAATATCAACTATGAGCAGGTTAACCTTAACAGGTTAATTTTTTCTGCTTAGTAAATATTCAGAAATTTTTACTGAAATGTACATTCCACGAGAAAGTTAACTTTGTCTCTTGTGACCACTATATCTTTGAATGAAATATATATGCTTGTTTGTGAATTTGTGATAGTATGGACAATTTCTAATCATACAATGAACTTCAGACAGCTAAAATACGTCCTTATGCTGTGGCAGCAGTTCTCCGAAATATAAAGTTCACTAAAGATCGATATGACAGTTTCATTGAACTCCAGGAGAAATTACATCAGAACATTTGCAGGTTTGTAGTTGCATTTTCTTTCCTCCTTGCCTTCCTCTGTCCTTTCCCCTCTCTTTTTCCTTTTTACCTTTCTATTTCTCTCTCTTTCCTTTCTTTCTCTACGGATTTTTCAGAGCATTTCTAAGTTAATATGTGAGAATAACAGTTTAAATTTGCGTAACTAATTTAAGTAAGTTTACATTTTACCAGATAGCTATCTGTTACTGTTACTGAACAGTGCATGCATGGAAAAATAAGAGCTCTATTTGGAATACCACATAGACAAGAAATCTCTTGTCTTAGAGATTTTCTTGGTTTTTATGTTCGTGTTTTTGTTGTTTGGTTCAAATTATTAGTAGTGGATTATACCACTAAATGTTAAATGATGGTAGTTGAAGTATGACCTGTCATTTTAAAAAATGGAAAAATTTTTCGTTTGATGTCACTTTTTGATTATAATTATAAATTTACAGATGAAACTTAAGACTTTCAAATAACTGTATTTTCTTACTCCTATTTGACCTTACTATCCATCATTTCTCACCTGCTCCTTTTAATGCAGTGATCTTCAAACATAATAATTCCTGAACTCCTAAAGGTCGGGGAAGGTAACAATGGGAGTCTTTGAACTAACTTCATTATTTAAGAAATCCTGATGGAAATTATAGATGTACTGATAAACATTAAGCTTTAACTAACATGTCAAGTTTTTTTTTTTTTTTATTGGTCCTGAAGTACATCAGCCTATCTCAGGCTGATCAAAAGTTATGATTAACGGTTATAGATATCTTGAATAAAAATAGAAAATTTTTATTAATTGTAGTAATTGCAGTTTGGTAAACAAGATTGAAAAGTCCTCTATGTAAGTAATGGGCTAGGGACAGGGTTGGAGGAGACCTTGGATTTTTTTCTTCTGGGGTGGAATGTTTTAAAAATAAAATACCAGTAGGTCTCTATTTCCAGAGACATCTTCGCTTAATGTGGTAAAAGAAGCTTTTTCAGATTCTAAATAATATTTATTCTTGTTCTTTTATATAGTCTATTTGTTAGCTTACTAATTACTAAGCAAAACAGTAAGAATTTAAATATAATCTCAGATGAAGAACAAAATAGATTTCTGACAAGCTAGTAAGTGGTTGAGGCCGATTATCTATTTTGAACATAGTTTATTTGAAGAATCTATTTTTATCTAAATTGGAAGGTGTTTCCTCATCTTACTCAGCTTTAAGCTCTGTTATTTGGTATTTCTGGAAGTCATGAGCTTTTTGAAAGGGTAGAAATAAATCCCTGGTGTGCCAGAGTCCTTATCTGTCAGTAAATCCTAAATAACCTCTTGCATGTGCTTTGGAAACTTGTGTTTTTCAAGGAATATATGCCTTTTGTTTTCATTAGCAAATGTATTGGCATAAAGTTGTTCACAGTGTTCTCTTATTTAATATTGAGTATCTGTAGTGATACCACCTTTTTCACTTGTCTTTTTTTCCCTTGATCGGGGAGGGTGGCTAGAGGTTTATCAATAAATTGATCTTTTCAAAGAGCCAGGTTTTGGTTTTATTGGCTCTTTTCCCCTCTCCATTGATTAAGCACTGTTCTTTGTAGGGCTAATTGCTAATACTGAGGCAAGACCCTTCTGCCTACTTGATCCATTCCCACATGAAGTAGTGAGGTTTTCAGTCTGTAAGAACACTGTTCCTCCGATGAGTCTATTTCTTCACATGTGTGCACTGATCAGTACTCAGCCAAACACTTGTAGTGGGGTAGGGGAACCTCTGCAGGTCTCCAGAGTTCTCATAGCTCTGTCCACTTCAGTATCATTTCCAGTGAACCCCCGCTGTCTTGGGTCTCCTTAGAAATTCAGTTAGGTTTCTCAACTCAGGGAGTCTGCTGATCTCCACTCTTGTCCTTCTTTCCTTACAACGTGGAAACCCCTCCAAGCAGTAAGCTGGGGCAGTTGTGGGAGCTTACTTCATTTATTTCCTTCCTGTCAGAGATTGCTACCCTTCATTGCCTGATGTCCAGCGCCACCCATGAAACTGTTTGCTGTATTTTGCCCCTTTGTGGTGGTTTTGGGCAAGAGCGTAAATCTAGTCTATTACTCCATCTCGGCTAGAAGTGGCCAATGAATTTTTACTTCAGTTATTTTACTTTGCATCTTAGAATCCATTTGGTTTCTTTTTACAAGTTTCTTTTTGTGCTGTTACTTCCTCATCTGTTCATTATGTGCATATTTTCCCCCATAATTTTCAGATATTTTTTGTGGTAAGAACTTTAAAATTTGTGTGGTGATTTAAAAATCTGGGTCATTTTAGCATTGGATTGTATGGACTGGTTTTGTCTGGAGAAGAAATCCCATTTCCCTGTTCTCATGCCCGCTGCTTTTAAAAAAAAAAAAAAAAAGCTATTTAAGCAATCTCTACATCCATTGTGGGGCTTGACCTTAGGACTCTAAGACCAAAAGTTGCATACTCTCCTGACTGAGCCAACCAGGTGCCCCTCATGTCCACCGCATTTTTGATTGCACATAGAATGTTATGTAATGGATAAGGCTTTTGATTTTCTGAGGACTGGTTTTTGTCTTACAGGCAGAGACTCTTGAGTACTTAGCTAGACTCAAACTTGAAACACTTGGCTAGGCAAGATCTCTGAAGTTGGCAACAGCAGAGTGTTCAGTTCTTTCAGCTTTGTCCTGCTTTTTCACAGCAAGACTTTAAAATTTTTGCCAATATGATAGCTAAAATTTTGATTTCTGACTTTTTAGTTTGAGTATTTTCATATGTCTGGGATATTAATCTTTTTCTGTATGTAAATTACAAGTCTCTTCTCAGTCTGTCTTGACTTTTGGGGTCTTTGGCTATATAAAGTTTCCAGTTTAGATAGTCCCATTTATCAGTCTTCCTATGACTTTTTTATTTTGTGTCAAGGGGTGTCCTCCAGTTCTACACATTGTTGTCCTGTATTTTCTTTAAATAGTTTTTGTGGTTTCTTCTGGGTGTATATGTACATTTGTGTCTTGTTTTTTCAAAATGCATAGCTCTTTGATTCATCTAGAATTTATTTTTGTAATTGGTTTGAAATTGGAATTTAGTGACCTTTTGTGGGAGTACTCTTTTAGGATTAAGAGGGACCATAACTATCTTTAAAAAAACAAAACATGGACCTTCTTACTTGTGGTTTCATCAGTTGTTAATTTAGCTACACTTAACTGTATATTTCAACCTCTGGTATTTCTGGAGTTATCTTCTGTAAGTAGGTAAATCATTGAGTAACACTTTCATGCTCGTTAACAATTTTTTTGAGTTAATCATATTTATTAAAGTTCTTGTTACCAGTCTTGAAGGATGACTAAAAATTATTTCTTACAAATTTTGAAAACTATTTCATAATTCATGTAATATGGACTTCAATAAAATCCTTGATTACTGATGTATTTTATTTGCATATATACATATGCATTTAAGCATAAATACTCAAATATATTTGTACATACATCTAAAACTAATTCTAAGAAATCTTAAGAATGCCATAAATTCTGGCCAAGTTTCTTTTTGAATTATCTTTTAGAAAGCTTAGAGCAAAATTTGTGACCCTGTATGCTGAGACGGTAGGCCTTTAGATTCTTGGTATTAACACTGTTCCTGGCTCTGTTTTGTATCCCTACTCTTTCTTTCTCCCTAATCTTAACTTGCTATAAGCTCCTAAAATTACCTTAAATTCTTTTGCACATAAACTGTAGAACAAATGAAATTAATAGCTTTTGAACTTCCCTTACATATTAAATTTTAAGTGTAATTCAGTTATTTTTTTCTATGATTAAAGTAATACAGCTTTGTGACAGAAAATTTAGGAAAATACACAAAAACCAAAAAACAGAGCAATTTGGTAGCTTATTCTAATAAAACATTTGTTTACTTGAGGACTCTGAGAGGAAATGGGTTAAAAAAAGGGAATGTTCACTTGGAAAATGTCCTAGTTAACACAGTACTTGGGAAAGCATAGTGGCAAGGAATTTACTGTAGCTACTGAAATAATGTGTTTTGAACAGCTTTTAGAATTTCGCATTACTTTCAATTCTGTGAGAATGTGTTCCTTATACTCTTCTAAAGTTGCTTTATAGCAGCAGGCTATTTTAGGGAAGTGTCAAAAAAAATCTTTTTTTTTTTTTTTTTTTTGGTCTCTTTTTTTCTCTCTCCCTCAACATTTAGGAAAAGAGCCTTGGTTGCTATTGGTACCCATGATTTGGACACTTTGTCAGGCCCTTTTACATACACTGCAAAGCGACCTTCAGATATCAAATTCAAGCCTCTGAATAAGACCAAGGAGTATACAGCCTGTGAACTGATGAACATATACAAGGTAGATTTTTTTTTCATATTATGCAAATAGCTCTCCATAAATCAAGAAAATTTCTTCAAAGTCAGGTCTTGGAATTCGGGAGATGTAAATGAGTACATTTTAAAAACCATATCTGTGCTCCAGTCAATAGCTACCAATCCATTTGATGTAGAGTGGGGCCTGGACATAGTTTCATTACTTCTTAAACCCCTTGGATGATTTTAATGTACATCTGGAATTGAGAACCACTGAAGTAGAATATGTCACATTATAATATTCATATGTGGGTATAATTATAACACATGCACAGTATAAAGAACAAGATTTAAGTAGTTTTTTTGGTGGGAACTGGTATTACAATGTGTCTGTATTCTACTATTTAGCATTTTAGATTACAGCAATTAAAATGATTGCATAGTCACTTAATGGTGCTTAAAAAATAAAAGTAGTGTTGTATCATTCCGAAAAAAAAAAGTTTTTATCCTTGGCCTGATTTGCCAGTGTGTTCTTCCTGTTTCCATAAACAGTTTTGTGATGGTTTGTGTTTTCCTTGAGACGAGTCAGACTTACCAGTGCAAATTTATTTTCATTCTTGGAAAATGACTTGGCTGTGTTCTCATCTCTGCCCAGTAGGAGATGAAGTATATAAGGATATTAAGATATTTAGGAAATCTTACAAATCTAGGACTTTCTGTAATATGGGGCTGTTTTATTGTTTTTCTAACTTTTCCCCTTTTTTGTACTAGATAGGTATATGAACTAATTAGCTTTAGAAATAGAAAATTAATTTTTTTTTTTTCAGACTGACAACCACCTTAAACATTATTTACATATCATTGAAAATAAACCCCTGTACCCAGTTATCTATGATAGCAATGGTGTCATCCTTTCAATGCCTCCGATTATCAATGGTGAGTTATTTCTTAAGCATCAGATTTTTTTTTCTCTTATCCTTCAACATTTCTGTAAGAATTGAATTCTAGACTTGGCTCAATCAAGTCAGATAAATCTTAATCTGGAATTTCTGGTTTTTGTAGATTTTATTGTAGTAGTTCTTTTTATTAACAGTTTACTTGTGATTTTTATATAACTTTTAAATGTATAAATATTTATAAGTACATAGATATTTACTGGTGCCACTCTCTGGATTCTGTTATATTCCTCCAAAGAGCATTGATATTTTTGGTTTTAGCCCATGATTCAACTTGGTTAAACTCAAATCCTGCCTTGCCTGCTATTTTATAGTTAAAACTTTTAAACTGAATTTTACCTTCTTACGTCCTTTCTGAAGGCTCATTTGAGGAGGCAACTTGCATGTATTTACAAAATTTAATAATGTCATAGCCATAGATGTTGACCCTCTGGAGGTGAGAAGGGGGTTTAGTTGATTCATGATGGGAAGAGTCTCTAACTTCTTAAGGTTGAACTCGAGTTGTTAACAGGGGTTCAGAACCTGAGCTTTGGAGTAGCCAGACCCAGACCCAGAGTGTAGCCTTGCTGCTTAATAGACTATGAATCAGGATTAGTGAGCTGAAGCTCTGAGTCTTAGATCTGTCTCTAGCTCTGTCATAGGGTTGTGGTGGAGAGGAGATAAGACAGTCTCTTGTTAGGCTGGGCAGAGCAACTCTGACACACTGAATGCAGTATTCTCCCACTTGTAGTGGGGGCTTAAAATACATGTTGCATTATCACCTTATCTCTGAGATGTCCATTTATATGGTACTCTAAGTGAAAATGTCGTTTCTGTTTTGGAGAACTTTTTTAGTGTACCTATGTTTCTGAAACTGTGTTATTTTGTGTTTATTGTAGGAAATCATTCTAAAATAACTGTAAATACTAGAAATGTATTTATTGAATGCACAGGAACTGATTTCACTAAGGTAAATAAAACTCTAATTCCACTTTTGTACTGTCAGACAGGACATTTTAGTTGTGGGCCAAGACTAGATGGCTGAATTTTAAAGTGTTTTGTAGGTGGGAACATATTTCAGAAATTTAGAAAATTAGAAAGATACAGATATTCTGTACTTTGGTTATGGTGTGTTCATTTAATCAACAAATCTTTAACGATCACTTCTGTCTTTCCAGTGCTGTGCATTTAATGAGTTTCATGTTTCTTGACTTGAAGGAACTCACTCTAGTGGGAGAATTCGCCATATACCTAACTGTAAAACTGAGAATGGAATAAGTGTTTTATCCATTGTTTATCTTAGTTGGCTTAATTTAAATGCTGAGAAATTTGTTACCTTTGTGTTCTTGGTAATAAATGTTTAAAAATGAAGTGGCTTATAAATAAGTGTTGTTTGGCAAATTGATAAAAGGTTTGTATACACGATGATACCTAGAATATGTAGAATACTGGTTCCCTCACATTTAGTAACTACCTATATTGGATTGTATTGCTATGAGCTTTTTTTTTTTTTTTTTAAATGGCATAAGATTTCTTTATACATGTTAAGGCATAGGGTAATGGGGCAATTAAGCAAATTAATCAGATAAGCTTGAATGGCAAAAGGTTGGCCTGTAGAAATAGGGCCATAAATGGCATTCAGTACATCTTATGGCATTGGACACCATTGTAAGGTATTTCATTTACAACTGTTATGGGCCATACTTGACTTTAGAAATGCTAGAATAATATAGCATATACTATTTACAAATTTTTAAAAAATTCATACATTGACAGACCTTAGATACCTTTCCTGAAGCTTATATTTAAACAGTGATGTATATATAAAAGCAAACCCTATATATATCCAGCTAAGGTTATTGTGTTTTTTCCCAAGAATATGTTTCCAATTAAAAACTTGAACAAATCTATACGGTCCTTCCAGTTTTGCTAGGCATTGCTCATATATTAATACATTTAAATCTCATAATAACCAAATGGGATATAGAAATGTTTATAATCTCTACTTAACAGATGAAGATGCTGAAGTACAAAGATGGTAAGTAACTTGCCCAATGTCAGATTATGAGTAAGTGGCTGAGCCAGGAGTCCTGCAACTGGCTGCAGAGATCTAGGAGATTGATAAGGTCTACTCCCATAGTCAGCCATTTGTCTCTCTTGAAACTTGGTGAGCCCAAGGGAGAGGGCCAGGGGAAGTAAATGATTTGTTTCAGTCATGGATTGTTAACTCTCAGGGAACCGAATAAATGCAGACCACCTGCAGATAAGGCTAGGCTACTTAAGCCCACAAGTTTTTTTTTTTAAGATTTTTTTTATTTATTTATTTGACAGACAGAGATCACAAGTAGGCTGAGAGGCAGGCAGAGAGAGAGAGGTGGAAGCAGGCTCCCCACTGAGCAGAGAGCCCGATGCAGGGCTCGATCCCAGGACCCTGGGATCATGACCTGAGCCGAAGGCAGAGGCTTTAACCCACTGAGCCACCCAGGCGCCCCCCACAAGTTTTTATTCCACTCCTTTTTTAGAATGTGTATATATGTTTCATTTTTAGATGTTGGAGGACTAAATTTTCCATCTGAGTGAAGAGAATGTATTTTTAGATTACAATATTTTTCTCTTTTCTTTTTTGCAGGCAAAAATAGTTCTTGATGTTATTGTCACCATGTTCAGTGAATATTGTGAGAATCAATTTACGTAAGTTTGACAACTTTATTGAAGCCTGTTATTCTGAAGGCAAAGCACTAGGGCCTTATATTGAATATAAAGATGAAAAATGTGGCTCCTGTGAATAGAACATATCCTCTCTTTGCCGGGGGTGGGGGAATGGGGCTAAGACCTATGCATAACTGTTTAAAATCAATAGGATTACTGTATTTTTTCCAAAGCTTTTTTAAAAATTAAATTAATTAAAAATTAATTTAAAAGATTTCACTAAATCGTCCTTGCTGTGTACTGGCATCATAGTTTATTATAGAATGTTAATTATAATTCAAAATAGCAGTATTACTGCAGAGTGCAGGACTGAAATTGTGTGGCAGGGTCCGTTTTTTAAATTGATTTGCCTATTACTGGTTGCGTAGTCAGCTTTCATGGTGTAACACGGCACCCTGGTAGAGCCTGGATTGTGTATATCCATACTGTCAAGGAGTAATAGAGGATGCATGCTTTGTCGCACTGAGAAGTAAACGTTAGATGTGTGCTGTCTGAAGAGATGTGGGAGCCACGGGGAATGGAACAGTAGGGTGGGGTCGTGATTAGGAGGATTAATCCAGGCAGTAGTGTTGGAGCGAGTGTATATTGAGTGTGTTGAGGTTACTGTTGTACAATAAGTGAGAGACTTGTTAACCATACACATTTCTAGAATTTATGGCCCTTTTTGTTTTTAATATTTCCGGACTTTTTTTTTTTTTTTTTTTTTTTTTTTTAAGGGTTGAAGCTGCTGAGGTCGTTTTTCCTAATGGAAAATCCTATACCTTTCCAGTAAGTATTTAAGAAGTGGATTTGATGATAATACTAGTAATAATAATGGTTATAGAGTGCTGGTTGTATGTTTGTCCATCCATCCACCCACATGCCAGGGATAATATGTGTATTATGTGGATTTAATCCTCACATTAACCCTATGATGGTGGGTGCTATTTGGCCTTTTCCCGGATGGAGATAGAGACCTTGAGATGTTAAATAGCTTGCCTGTTACTATTAGTGGTAGAGCTAGGTGATAGTCTGGCTTCAGCTCCAATGTACTCCATTATACCACTTTATTAGATGGCCGTAATTCCTCTGACTTACTCTTTTTATTTTATTATTTATTATTTATTTATTTATTTATTTTTAAAAAATATTTTATTTATTTATTTGACATAGAGAGAGAAGCAAGAGCGAGCACAGGCAGACAGAGTGGCAGGTAGAGGCAGAGGGAGAAGCAGGCTCCCTGCCAAGCAAGGAGCCCTATGTGGGACTCGATCCCAGGACGCTGGGATCATGACCTGAGCCGAAGGCAGCCGCTTAACCAACTGAGCCACCCAGGCGTCCCTTATTTTATTTTTTAAAACTTAAATTCAATTAATTAACATAGAGTATTTTATTAGTTTCAGAGGTAGAGTTCAGTGATTAAATCAGTCTTAAATAACACCCAGTGTTCATTACATCATATGCCCTCCTTAAAGTCCATCACCTAGTTATCGCATCCCTCCACCCCCCACCCCTCCAGCAACCCTCAGTTCGTTTCCTGTGGTTAAGAGTCTCTTGTGGTTTGTCTCCCTCTCTGATTTTTGTCTTGTTTTATTTTTCCTTCCCTTCCCCTATGATCCTTTGTTTTGCTTCTTCAGTTCCATATGAGTGAGATCATAAGTGTCTTTCTCTGACTTACTGCGCTTAGCATAATACCCTCTAGTTCCATCCACGTTGTTGCAAATGGCAGAGTTTCATTTTTTGATGGCTGAGTAGTATTCCAGTGTGTGTGTGTGTGTGTGTGTGTGTGTGTGTGTGCGCGCGCGCGTATGCGTGATAACATCTTCTTTACCCATCTGTTGATGGACATCTATGGACATCTCTTTCCATAGTTTGGCTATTGTGGACATTGCTGTTATAAACATTGGGGTGCAGGTTCTGATTTATTCTCCTATTAATTTGTTTACTGGGTAATTTAGTCTCCCCCCTTTTTAGATTACTCAGCCCTCCCAACCGAATTAGTCTGTTCACACTTGAATTAACAGTCGCTGAAGAGCCATTATTGTAACCAATGATTCCAGATGTATTAACAGGACTAAGTAGTAAGCAGAATTATTGTCAAGACATGGAATCTTGGTTAAAAACCAACCAACAAACAAAAAAACCCAAGAAAAACAGCATTGTTTAATCGGATTTTTTTCTTCCCCTAAGATGATTTTATTAATATAAAGATGGCTGTTCCAGCATATGACTGTGTTAATCATTTAGTTGCAAATGAAGTGAGGTCATTTTTTTAGCTCTTTGGATTTTTTTCACTGTTCCTCTATTGCTTAAGAAGTGAATCATAGCCTGGAATAGTTTCTACTCTTTTTTTTTTTTTTTTTTTTTTTTTTAAGATTTTATTTATTTATTTGACAGAGATCCCAAGTAGGCAGAGAGGCAGGCAGAGAGAGAGGGGGAAGCAGGCTCCCCGTTGAGCAGAGAGCCCAGTGTGGGGCTTGATCCCAGGACCCTGGGATCACAACCTGAGCCAAAGGCAGAGGCTTTAACGCACTGAGCCACCCAGACGCCCCCTATTTCTACTCTTTTAAATAGTTTTTAAAGTAGATAAAACCTGCCAAGATCAAAACCTTTCCCTTCCTGAAAACATGAGCATTTAGCATCATACTTTATTCTAGAATATTGATTATAATTCAAAACAAGTGTATAGCTATAGAAAACTTAATTGAAATTATAGGCAGTCTCTGCTTTAAAAAAATTTGTAGTGTTTGTTAGTTTTTGTTACATGATAGACTGATACCTCAAGACTTAGTGATTTTATAAACAACAGTGATTTGCTTATCATGATTCTGTGGGTCAGCTGGGTAGTTCTGGTCTGGGTGGCATGGCTGACCTCTCTTGGGCTTGCTTCTGTGTAATCAGCCAGTTGGTAAACTAGCATCTAGGTGACCTGGGATAGATAGCCTCACTCACAAGTCTGCTTACCCTTAGAGTTACCAGGTCAAGTGTCTGTCATCATCCAGCAGGCTAGCTTGGTCTTTGTTACATGGTGGTGGTTGCAGGATTCCCAACAGCACAAGAGCAAGTCCAGTGCTTAAGTCTTTTTAAGCATGGTGTCCTGTTGGCCTCGGTCAGTCACTTTGCTAGATTCAAAGGAGGACGAAATAGACTCCCATTTCCCAATTTGAGGACCTGAGGTACCTCATTGTAAGGCTTTGGGTGCAGCAGGGAAGGGAAGAATGCGGTCATCTATACCACAGTAGTAGTTGGGATTAGCCAGAGATAGCTTTTTAGTCTATTTTAAAATGATGTCTGATTTGAGAAAAGTTTTTTTCTTTTTGATATGAAGAATTGTCAACTATTAATAGAAGTGAAATATGTACTTTGGGGAGGAAAGAGATATCTTAAAGTTTGGTTCACTTTTCTCAAGTAGATAATTCCTTGAAATCGTTTGCATTATAAAGAGCTTTCATAAATCTGAAATGGTGGGATTTCTGAAAAGGAGTATTGTATCATTGTTGTCATTTGTTAAGCTGTTTTCTTCTGAACGTAGATTAGAACAGCTCTTCTCAGGTTGTCTCCCAGAAGAGAATGATCCTCTGAGGAACTGATACTTCCTCTCATGAAATAGTTTATTTTTCTAAGTACTTTGATAGTTCTTTCCTAGTCTTCTGTTATTTCATATAAAAGAATGGACTTTGGAATAAGAGGACCAGAGGAGAGAAGTGGAAGGTAGTCAGAGAGGAATGGTTAATGGTGTGAGCTTCAGAATTAGGCTGCCTGAACTTGTTAATTCATTAATTTGTTCATTTGTTACTTTATGCATTTACTCTTTAACTGCATATGGAGTGTTTATTATCTGACAAGCATTTTTGTAAGCACTAGAGCCCAGCAGCTTATCATTGCTGGGACTTGAGAATAGTTACTCATCTACTACTGTTCTCACTTCACTGATAAGGAATCTAATAGTATTTGTTGTGAGGGTTAAGATTGATTATCTGAAAGTGTTTTTTTCATGGTTAACTGCTCAGTAAAGGTTTGTTTCTGTTGCAGTTATTAGCTTTTTTTTCCATTAGCTAGTTTTGCACTTCCTGAACCCTAATGAGCAGTCACATCGCCTCAGGATCTTAATAACCTTTAGTTCCAGATTGAGTAAGTCCAGTGTCACGGCTACCAGCTCTAGAGCCTGCACTTCTAAGAGGTACTTGGGTGATGATGATACTTCTGCCTGAGAGTTGCATTTTGAATGGCAAGGCTCTGGTCTGTACTTACTTGAGTCCAATCAGATTTTTAGATTTATAGCCTTTTTGCCAGTGGTAGATATACCTTTGAGAGTAATATAATGATAAGAAACATTCATAGATATGTTTGCAAAGGTGCTCAAAAGCCTGGGTTTTTTACATGTTTGTTCCTACCTAACGTGGTAAAACTATATACTGTTTGAAGGAGAGTACCAATATATGAGCTGCTCCCAGTCCTGCCATCTCCTGGAGCAGATTGATGATAGCTAGGATGGCCTGGGGGCCTGGTGGTGTTCCCCCACCTGGATAAATGACAAGAAAGGAATTTCTTCGTAATACTTGGGCTTAGTATAATGGTGATAGTTGATAGTACATGGAGATATTTGAATGGTGATATTTGAATTTTTCTTTCTTGGTCATAAACACCTGCTTGCTTGCGAGGAGACTGCAAATCCTAGGATTTATAAGCATCTTAGAAATGATGTAATGTACCAGGCTTTTACTGCAGAGAATGGTGATTGGCCATCTGAGATAAAAGTGTTGGGCATTTTCTATTCTGAGCAGTTCCAGTTGTCTAGCAAGTAGAATGTTCAGTTATGAGCCTGTTGTAGCAGATTTACTGCTCTGTAATGTTTTGAAACTTTACATTTATTTTCAGTGTCTCTCTTTAACAACTGTTTTTTTGGGAGGGCAGTGAAACTGCCACAACGAGACGTAAAGTTAGAGCCTAATGCTGCAGTTGACAGGGACTCACTTAAGCTTCTCAAACTTTTTCTCTTTAAAGGAACTGGCTTACCGAAAGGAGATAGTGAGAGCTGATCTAATTAACAAAAAAGTTGGAATCAGGTATGCTTTGAAAACATTTGTTTACTGTTGGAGAAAATTCAAGAATGAAGTACCCACAAGACTAATTTTTCCTGAAAGAATGCTTATGCTTAGAGAGGGTTTTGGTATCTTTTCAGAGTGAGTAAATGATAATAAATCATCTGTTAGGCTGTCTGGTGTCTCATGGAATTCCGAAAGGAAGGTGATATTTCAGATAATAGAATATTTTAAAACAAAATATGAGCACATTTTAAGTAATCCAGTGATGTTTATGGAATGTACATTTCTATTTCAGAGAAACTCCAGAAAATATTGCCAAGCTTCTAACCAGGATGTATTTAAAGTCAGAAGTAATAGGTGATGGGAATCAGATTGAGATCGAAATCCCTCCAACCAGAGCTGACATTATCCATGCATGTGATATTGTAGAAGACGCAGCTATTGCCTATGGATATAACAACATTCAGATGACGCTTCCAAAAACCTACACCATAGCTAATCAAGTAAGATCGTACCCTTAAATAAATACTCCTTGTTGTTAGAAACTGATTATTGAATGCCAGGAAGGCTTCGAGAAAAACAGCACATAGCATTTGGACATGCTGTGCTGTGAGAGGCATTTGGGGGATACAAAACAGATGCCCAGTGGATTAGAGTAAGTTTAAAACCTGTGATGACTAGTATTTGAAGAAAGACAGGTTTTGAGTTTGGAGCTCTTCTGACTCTTGAACTGGGAGATTCATTTTTTCAACCTGGCCTGTAGGCAGAAGTTCGTTGTGGGAGAGGTGAAGTGGGGGGTTAGTGCATGTGTGTTGGAGTATTGGGGTAGTGAGGCAGTGGGTGGGGTGGGTGGCGAAGTGGTGGTGCTAGCAGTATTAGTAAGGATGGAAGGGGGGTTGCCCTTTAATGACCTGTTCTGTATAAACCTTTTGTTGTAGGAAATTTTACTGAAGTGGAGTAAAGTTAACTATCTTTTTTTTTTTTTTCAGTTTCCTCTTAATAAGCTCACAGAACTCCTAAGACATGACATGGCAGCTGCTGGATTCACGGAAGCACTTACCTTTGCCCTGGTATGTTTCATGTGCCGTCTCTGCGGCTGATTATTGACACTGAATCTCTGAAGTATTGTACTCTGATTCCTTACATGAATTTATAAAATCTAGACTGCTAAAATTTCCAAGTTCTAGACGAATAACCTTTTTTTTTTTTACTTAAGATTGTACAGTCTAGTAAAAAGTTTTTTTTTCAGTCACAGAATATCTTGAAGGACAAAAGTCTTAAATGACACATAACAGTGTAGTTTGTACTTTTATGGAAGTGTTGAGGGTTGAGTTCACAACAGATTTCATAATCAAATTGATTAAGTTGGAATGTTTAGTCTTAATTTGGTTGTATCTATGCCCACTAGATGCCGCCCTAGTTAAGGATTTGTGGACTGTTCCACATTAAACTTTTTCTTTGAGCATGTTCACATCATTTGCTTTGCTTTGGAAAGCTGACATAAAAGGCCTGAATTAGGAAATGAATTTTATTACAAAATAGAAGGAAATGCCCTTCCCCCCCCACCAGATTGACCATTTGAAAAGAATAAAAGGTCTGTGCCGTTTATAGTTTCCTCTTCCCTTGCTGAGCATTTGTGTGGTGCCTACACTGTGTAGTTTTGGAGTCTTCAGGTAGGTGTCAGGTTAATGGTGGAGGGTGAAAACCAAAACCAAACAAAAACAAAATGACTTCATTTTCAACCCCCAGCTCAACTCCAGAAAGACTTCTCCATCTCCTAGTCACAGAGAGCTCAGTAGTGGGGGTTAATTACTACCAGTTTGGTGGGGGAGAGGGTCGTTGGAAAGGAGAGGCAGCCTCTCTCCCTTTATTGAGTATTTGTCATTCACAGGATGCTAACCTCAGAAGGAACCTTACAGATTTTCTAGCTCAGCATTGTCCTTTTTTTTGACTCAGGAGTTCTTTATTCTGCATTTATAGAGCATCTGTTGTATGCCAGGCACTGTAGGAGTGAAGAAGCCTGAAGTCAACAGGATAAGTACCTAATGAAGTGTACACAGACAGCAGGAGCACCAGGACCAGAATCCTAGCCTTCTGGCTTTTAGAGCAGTGCTTTTCTGTTGTCTCGGCCTGTGTATGCTCAGTTTATAGCATAGGTCATTCATCTATGCATATACTTATACAGTCGTGAACATCAATGAAATACAAAAAAAAGTATTGAGAATATATTTCGTTTTTAAAAATTAAGTGACATAGGATTGATCTGAAAGGCTTCAAGGTGTACAGAAAGAACCATGTAGCGTGAACCATGACTATTCCCCTCTGTTTCCCCTCAGATTTCAACCCTGTTTTCCTCCCCAGAACTAACTGTGGTTCAGACTTTGGCCTGTGTATTTCTCTGCCCTTTTATAGAAGTAGTGAGTTTTAAGCCTGTAACTGTGGGTAGCCCCATGTGTCTCAGGGGAGCACATACTCTGCCTGACCAGGGCTGCTCTGCAGGGAGTTTATCCTGTGTCCAGGCCTTTCTGCGTGTGATTCCCTCTCTGTGCAGTGCTCTGAAGTAGGTGTTTCTGTCTTACACAGCAGGTAATTTAGGTAACTTGTCCCATTCCATACAGCCAATCAGCTGTGGGGCAGGATTCCAGCCCAGGCCTATGTGCACCTCGGGCCCGTGATTGTACTGTCCACTAGGGATGCCAGAAACAGTCTGTTCAGCTGTCCCGTAAGCTCAACACACATTGTCACTGGCGGGGGAAGGAATGAGGTATTAGAGCTTCAAATATGTAATGACAGTTTTCTTACAGGAGTTTCAGTGTCAGAGGTATTTATGTGACATGATTAGCAAACCTAAATATCTCTGTGCCTTATATCTAGTTTTTCATGAAACAGCTTTGTCTAAAGCCTAGCCCTTGATTTTTCCAAATGCAAGTAATTGTTTTCATCATTATGATTTTTACTGTCTGCATACTAGTTGTAATATTTTAAATTAACTCACTTTTTTTTTTAAAGATTTTATTCATTTATTTGACAGAGAGAGATCACAAGTAGGCAGAGCAGCAGGCAGAGAGAGAGGAAGGGAAGCAGGCTGAGCAGAGAGCCCAATGTGGGGCTCCATCCCAGGATCCTGGGACCATGACCTGAGCTGAAGGCGGAGGCCTTAACCCACTGAGCCACCCAGGCACCCCTAAATTAACTCACTTTTAAAACTAAATATCTACTTTAGCCTTAGTACAAGAATATTCATAAAAATCAATGGGCTTCATTTACTTATTATATTTTTCTAATACTTTAAACACATTAACATTGAAAAAAATATTTATATTTTTTACTAGCTACTGCCACTTCAGGTTCCCTTGATTTCGAACTGCTTCTAATATCTGTCCCTTATCTTTTATTGTCATGATGAAGTATAAGGCCACTCAGATTCCTCCACTGCCATATGTTTGTGGAACAACCTTTCTTCTACACCCACAGTACTACTTCTGTTTGAGAGTTGATTGCATCATTTAAATTGCATTTCCTAATTAATCACAATATATCTTGTTAAAAAACTCCTCATTCTGAGGAGAAAAATCTGGTTATTTCCAGCGTGCCTGCCACCATTCTCCGCCTCTACAGCTGTGGCAGATCAGGGAGCTCTTTTGTTCTCTACCTGGATGTGATTTAGTATCCTTCCCAAGAAAGCATGGCAAGAATCATTAGAGCTGGCATTGACCTAAAATCTAAACTGTGTATGTGTGTGTTTCTCTAAGAAATGCAGACTAGTCCTCGAAGGCCACTTTGTAAAATAGTGCAGTAGGCAACGTGACCTAATGTTGGAAAATTTTTCAGTAATCTGATGGTACATCATTTTTCATTTTTTTTTTTAAAGATTTTATTTATTTATTTGACAGAGAGCTCACAAGTAGGCAGAGAGGCAGGCAGAGAGGGTGGGGGGGAAGCAGGCTCCCCACTGAGCAGAGGAGGCTGACATGGGGCTCCATCCCAGGACCCTGGGATCATGACCTGAGCCGAAGGCAGAGGCTTTAACCCACTGAGCCACCCAGGCGCCCCATCAGTTTTCATTTTGTTTTAACTCCTTTGCAACAGTTAGCATTAATATATGTGATAATTCTTAGTATTTATTAATCATCATTGTTAATATTTTCTTGAGCACTTAGTTTGTGGCAGGTACTTTATTTGCATTACTTAGTTAATCATTTATTAGATGTGATGCATCTAATAGTTTTATTTTCATAACTTCTGTCAGTCATCCTAGTTGTGAGTGCAACAGGTATTTTTTTCTTTTCGGAGCGAGAGTGCTTAGGAGTTTACTGCTCAGAGCTTTATCAAGCACCTAAGCACAGAAATTAAATGGTCAAGTAGAAAGAATGTTGGGCAGAATTCAGGCCACTTGAGTTCTGCTCTTATTCTTACTGTTCTACCACAAGTCAGTATGGATTTAGCAGGGATTACAATGGTAATCAAAGCCATAGGAACACCAAGGTGGGGGAGAGTGAATTGACAGAATTAGGAATATTTTTATGGAAGTGTAGAGCTGTCATTTAAGTAGAGCCTTGGGGGATGAGAGCAGGTAGGGAGGAGAGGATATTCCTTCTTTCCTCCCCTCTCCCCCTCCCAGATTTTCTTTGGGGCACCTGAGTGGCTCAGTCAGTTACACATCTGCCTTTGACTCAGGTCATGATCCCAGGGTCCTGGGATGGAGTCCTGCATCTGGCTCCCTGCTCAGCGGGAAGTCTACTTCTCCCTCTCTCCCTCTGCTCAAACTCTCTCTCACTCTGTTTCTCAAAATCTTTAAATTAAAAAAAAATAGATTTTATTTATTTATTTGACACAGAGAGTACAGGCAGGAAGAGTGGTAGGGAGAGGGAGAAGCCGACTCCTGCGGAGCAGAGAGCCCAACGCAGGGCCTGATTCTAGGACCCTAGGATCGTGACCTGTGCTGAAGGGAGATGCTTAACCCATTGAGCCACCCAGGCACCCTGAGACATTTCTGGTGAACATAAGGAAGAGTGTAAGATTCAGGGAATGGATAGTTAACTGTAAGAAACTAGACTGGTAAGGTAAATGGGAGACTAGCTTAGGAAGGGCCCAAATACAGTTATACCACCATCAACATGGGAAAAACTTTGCTCTGTATCATAGATAGAACTTGTAAGAGAACGGTTAATGTTAAATTGTATTTGCTGTAGCCCTAATTAGTTGATATAGTTGTTATTTTTAACCTCTTTATATAGAGAACCTACATTGCTATGAGACTGTAAGTTGACTTACAGCATTAAATACGTTATATATTAAATTTAGTCATTGTTTTTCTTTATTTTGCATATACTTTTTAGTGTTCCCAAGAAGATATTGCTGATAAACTTGGTTTGGACATCTCTGCAACAAAGGCAGTCCACATAAGTAATCCCAAAACAGCGGAATTTCAGGTGAGAATTTTAAGTAGGTAAGAATTTGGGTAAATACTGAGAGGCAGTACATAAGTTACACTTAAGATGACAAAATCTTAGAACTTGTTAAAAATCTCTTCTTGGGTAAGATTATGGTTGGTTCTTACATAAGTGTTGATGAATTTTTTTTTTAAGATCTTAAAGATTTATTAGAGCATGTGGGGAAGGGGCAGAGAGTTTAAAAACTTTTTTTTTCTTCTAGAATTTTTATAGTTTCAACTCTTTTTTTTTTTAATTTTATTTTTTATAAATATATATTTTTATCCCCAGGGGTACAGGTCTGTGAATTGCCAGGTTTACACACTTCACAGCACTCACCATAACACATACCCTCCCCAATGTCCATAACCCCCCCCCCCCAACCCCCCTCCCCCCATCAGCCCTCAGTTTGTTTTGTGAGATTAAGAGTCACTTATGGTTTGTCTCCCTCCCAATCCCATCTTGCTTCATTTACTCTTCTCCTACCCCCTTAACCCCCCATGTTGCATCTCCTTTCCCTCATATCAGGGAGATCATAAGATAGTTGTCTTTCTCCGATTGACTGATTTCACTAAGCATGATACCCTCTAGTTCCATCCACGTCGTCGCAAATGGCAAGATTTCATTTCTTTTGATGGCTGCATAGTATTCCATTGTGTATATATACCACATCTTCTTTATCCATTCATCTGTTGATGGACATCTAGGTTCTTTCCATAGTTTGGCTATTGTGGACATTGCTGCTATAAACATTCGGGTGCACATGCCCCTTCGGATCACTATGTTTGTATCTTTAGGGTAAATACCCAGTAGTGCAATTGCTGGGTCATAAGGTAGCTCTATTTTCAACTTTTTGAGGAACCTCCATGCTTTTTTCCAGAGTGGTTGCACCAGCTTGCATTCCCACCAACAGTGTAGGAGGGTTCCCCTTTCTCCGCATCCTCGCCAGCATCTGTCATTTCCTGACTTGCTAATTTTAGCCATTCTGACTGGTGTGAGGTGGTATCTCATTGTGGTTTTGATTTGTATGCTTCTGTGAATCTTGATTTTCATATCTCTGAAAGTAGGGGAGGGGATCTCAAGTTCTAAAAATTTTTAAAGTTCTAAAAATGTTAAAATTTGGATTTTTTTTTAAGTTAGATTTAATCTGTACCATTAATATGGTAGTTTAGGGCTTGCTTGCTATTTAAAGAACTAACTGGTAATAGTACTCATCAAGTACACAAATTGTTTCTCTGTATTCAGTGTAAGAACTTTAAAGAATTCTTAAGCCATTTGGAAGGATTGTGACAAGGTCCACTCACTTTCCTACTGCTCTTAAAAGATGCCCTGTTCTTTTCAGTGAGAGACACTCAAATTCATTTGGGTATTGGGATTTTTCAGTAAATCTTACTGGATTTTTATTTACTTTTATTCCAGATTTTCCTTTTTCTCCCAGTTTCATTTATCAAGCTTGATAGATTTCTTAAGATGTGGTAATGTTCTGTAGGGTTTAATCCTGTTTTCCCTATTTTAATAAGTAGAAGGAAAATCAGAAACACAATAAATAACACTATAAATAGCTGTGGATTAGCACACTTTCAGAATCTATATTTCTGCATAAAACACATTAGATGAGTCCATCTTTTAGACTGGACAGATTCTATATTTTACTCCTGCTTTACCAGTACATAGGTCCTCTCATTACTAACATAGCTAACAGAGTTCTGTTTGTTTAAATACAAAGTTGTTTCTGGGCTTGTAACCCAGTTTATTGTTTAAGTCTGTTCTTTCTCTTGGATAATTCTTAATTTTGGGCTGTTTTCTAACTAGATACGTTAGAGAATGGATAAAAAGAAAAATGTCAGTAAACATGTAGATTTTATGAACAAAATTACAGAATATTACCATGTTCCCCCAAATTAGCAATAGTATTCCTTAATATTTTTAAATGTTCAGTCATTGAAATTTTCTTAATTGTCTAAATTTTTTTAATAGTTTTCATGAACTTCATCTGAATCCCAAGTCAAAGTTGATAATGTTTCTTATGTCTCTTATTTTTTTTAAAAAGATTTGTTTATTTATTTGAGAGAGAGATGTAGCGAGAGAGGGAACACAAGCAGGGGGACTGGGAGAGGGAGAAGCAGGCCTCCTGTTGAGCAAGGAGTCCGAGGCGGGGCTCAGTACCAGGACCCCGGGATCATGACCTGAGCCAAAGGCAGCCGGTTAATGGCTAAGCCACCCAGGTGCCCCCTTATGTCTCTTTTAATCTACAGATTGCCCCCCTGTCCATCTCTCTGTCTCTCTTCCTTTTACTTTCTGCATTGAACAAACTGGGTCATTTGTCTTAAAGAGTTTGCGCAGTTAGGATTTTGTTAGATACATTCTAGTAAATTAGCAGGTAGATCTAGAAGCTTGATTGGATTCAGGTTTCATTTTTTGTATTGCTGTGTTTTTAAACAAGCAAATAAGGCTGATCTCTAAAATGGAAAAAAAAAAAAAAAAACAACCCACTGGGAAAAGCTATTTCCATAGGTAGCTTGTTTATATTCCAGTAAGTTAAGCTTTCTTTTAACATTGTACTTTTATTTCTATGAGTGGTTTGTGCACTTGCTCTCCAGTTGTGAAAGTAAGAGATATTTACAAAAGCAGGGAGTTGAAGACTGCCAGCAGCAGGTGGCAGAGTGAATGTATTCGGAAAGGTTTTCTCTTTCCCTCAATACACATTGTACAAGCAAGTCTTCATAGAGTTTTCCTGTTATGCCTGTAGGATCTAGGAGGGGCTGCTGTTTTAGCCAGGGTGGTCAGGGCAGGCCCCTGTGGGGACCTTTTGAACAGAGACCTGAAGAAAGAAAGACAGCCACATGTGAACCCAGAGGAAGACTGTATGCGGTAGAGGAAGGAGGGAGGCATGGGGGCTTGAGATGGAACTGCTTGGGGAGTGTGGCTGAAACCCAGTAAACCAGAGGGAGCGGCAGGCATGGAGTGTGGGGAGGAGGCCCGGGCCAGATTCAGATAGGACCCCATGCAGGGGCATGATTTTATTCAAAATTTGATGGAAACTTATTAGATTTTTGAGCAGGGGAGTGTCATGATCTGATGTAGGCCTTAGATCATCACTGTGTGTGGAGAGCAGGCCAT
Organism: Enhydra lutris kenyoni; assembly: GCF_002288905.1. NCBI lineage: Eukaryota > Metazoa > Chordata > Mammalia > Carnivora > Mustelidae > Enhydra > Enhydra lutris. The sequence goes on along the minus strand of NW_019154085.1, from coordinate 32,348,396 downwards.
AAGGCGGCAGGAGTAGAAGCAGAGAAACCAGCTTAAGCTCCTGCAGTAGTCTGCGTGAAGGGTAGTGGTGCTGGTGTCTGCTGCGAGCCCAGGATCTTAAGGGTGGTGCCCTACCACTGCTGTTAAAACTTCGGGGAATAGAGTGTTGACAGCTAACCTATCATATAGCTTAGAGTGAGAAATTTGAGATAGAAGTAGAGAAGTTGTTGTTTTTTGTCTTTTTGTTTATTTTTAGAACTAGCATGTTTGTTTTTATTTCTTGGGCCACTAAGCTGAAAACTATGGTCACAGCTTGCCCATAGCAGCTGCATAATTTTTTTAGTGCTTACCTATTTGTGTTCTGTTTTCTCATTGTGATACTGTAATTGCATTTACATTTTCCCTAGTCTTGGTTTTTAAGAATTTGATTAGCTCATATTTAATCTCATTTAAATACTTGAATTTCTTGTAATCTCCTTCAGTTACTTTATAAAATAAAGCAGGATATCAAAATTTACATATTTGTAATCTTAAAAGCTAACTTTAATTTTAAAAATGATCATAACCAATCCTAGATATAGGCATTGTATTTATACTTCTCAGTTTTCGATCAGACTTTATGATTTTTTTCATTTTGTAAGTTTGGGAGCCAGGATATTGTCAGTTTTTTGTCTTGGAACTGATAATTAAAAATGATTTGGACATTTACTCATTGCATTTTCCAGAAGAGTCTTACTACTGTGAAGCTGTCGAGTTCTTTTGGCCTTGTTTTATAACCAAGTCTGTTTGGGTTATGTTTTGGTCATTTCAGTTTCATGTCTTCTCCTGTAGGTGGCACGCACTACCCTTCTTCCTGGCCTCCTAAAGACTATAGCTGCGAATCGGAAGATGCCCCTTCCTCTGAAACTGTTTGAAATCTCTGACATTGTAGTAAAAGATTCTAGCAGAGGTAAGAACAAGTCACCTTTGATTGTACACTTAAAGCATTTTATTATGAGAACCCCAGCTCTATATAAAGGTGGGCAGTATAACCACCCCTGTGAATCCAGCACCCACCTTCAGCAGTTACCAGCACGTGGCACTCCCCCATGTTAGTTTGATGTGATTCCTAGACATCCTGCCATTACACCAGCAAACAGGATGTATTTCCAAAAGATATATATATCTAAAAGATAAAAGATACCATTTTTGTTTTTAAAAAATAACCCAACACTATTTTATCATCAAACATCCAGCTAGTGTTTAAACTTTCCTGATTGTTTCATAAATTTAGTTTTCATGATTGATTGATATAAATCCATCCAAGCCAGACCTTCAGATATTTGGTTGCTTTTATTTCTTCTGGTAGAAAGCAAATCTTAAAGAACTTAACATTTATGAAGAACCCTATTAAAGCCTCAACTTGAAAAGTACAGTGAAACATTTTTTTAAAATCTTGTGATTTATGTGCATATCATTTTAAGGTACTTTGTCTTGTCACTCTAGTTTAGCATTAGCTATTTGTCATTATAAATGTGTTTGACCAATTTTTGCCTCAAGAGTAGGCTGGACTTGTTAGTACAGCGAGTAGCCTGGTCTGCCCTATGGAACTCGGCGATTATTTGGTGAACACATTTAGGTAGTACTTAAACCTGATCGCCAAGGACGTCTGTCTTACTCAAACTTCTGTCTTCAGACTGACACAAGTCTTTTTGGAGCTGCATATGGGGTCATTTCTTGGTAGCAGGACCATGAAATGACTGAATTGCTGGCAGTATTTCTCTTGTTCCCTGAGAACCAGGGGAACAGTTCCAGTCCTAACCATGTTTATACAGGAGTTTCATTCGAGACTGTAAAACTGAGTACGTGCTCCTGAATCACTTGGCAACAGCAAAGGCCTTTTCCTGAGTTATTCCTGAAGAGGATAATATGGCATTATTCTGACTACCCAGAGCCGTCAAGAACTATTGACTGTAAATCAACCTGTCTTAGGAAATAGATACCGTAGGCTTGCCCGCTTGACTGTATGTGGACCTTCCATAGCAAACTTTGCAGCCAAAGCTGGATTCAGCCAAAGCCGTATTCCATCTGCTCTCCGCTATGCAGCCTTGTTTTCAATTAACAGCATCACCTTGCGTCTGTATGGTGCTTTGTACTTCAAAAAAAAATTTTAAAAATATACCTTTTCTCTTGGGATTGTTAATCTCTCTCCTTGAGGCAGATTGGACCAAAAAATATTGTCCCTATTTAATTTGTGGGAGAATTGAGACAGAAAAGTAGTAATTTTCCCAAGACTGCATAAATTTTGGACTTAGAGCGAGGGCCAGAATTTGGTCTCTGTGCATATATCCTTAGAGAATAAAAGTTTATTTTAATACCAGTCTATGTAGAATTTTCTTTGGGTGGTCAATCTGGCAGGAATTGGAAAACATTTTCAGTGCCAGCTCTAAGTAGTTCTGTAGTTCTTGTGCCTCAAATCCTCCACTGGTACAGATACCTAAGAATTTGTTATGATTTTAATGTCAAATTTTTTCTGTGAATTTTGACTCCTTTCATTTTAGGTCTTTGAATTGTAGGTTTTGATCCTTGGCGATCCAAACATATTTATAAATACAGGATTAGGTTTAGGTTAATTATACTAAGTTTCCTCAAAAGTTTTATTTATTTGGGTGTTCCCAATTTGGGGGCATAAATACTTGTTAGATCTTCTTGTTGGACAGACCCCTATATTATGAAATAGTGCCCTTCTTCATGTCTTATTATACTCTTTATATTTAAAATGGTTTAAAATCCAGTTGTTGTAGGTATGGCTACTCCAGCTTGCTTTTGTGATGTCCATTAGCATGATAAATGGTTCACTGTCCCCTCACTTTCAATCTGCAGGTGTTTTTAGGAATAAAATGAGTCTAAGTTTCCTCAAAAGTTTTATAATACTGTATCAGCAGTAGGCCTCCTCCCTCATGGTAATGACTCCCTACAGGGCTCTGCAGGGTTGGGCTTGTTTGCAAGTGAGGAGCTCAGAGTCTGGAGAGTGAGGAACAAGCTGGGGTTCCCCACAATTGCCACGGGCAATTTTCACTGTAAGCGCGGAGCACTTGACTGTATTGCCGTCCTTGGTATGGATCGCTTCACTGTTTTTTTCTTTCATGTGTCTTTCGGGAAGTCCCAGACATAGACTCCACTGTGCCTCAAGGCCCATGCTAGGAGATAACCTCGGCCTTTGAGAGCAAGCTGTTGTACAGGGCTAGGCTGTAGGCCATCATTTAATAAGTCACCCTGGGGAAAACCCCAGAAACCCAGTCTGTATACTTTTTAACTCAGATTAGGATTTCTGCTGCACTTTGTTTCATCAGAAAGAATAGTTTTCATCTCTGTAGCAGACCTCTTTTATTTGGGGGTTTAGTTGTGATTATTCTGTGGTTTTCCCTGTGGAAACATTTTTATCTGATACTGCTTTTGCCTGTTGTCTTGGAATTATGGTTTTCTTCAAAATTTTCTATGCCATTAATGGGATTTGAGGAATGAGAAGAGGTAAGTGCTCAATAAGTTTACCATCTTGAAAACGTAAGTTTGCTTCGGAGTGGCTTTTCTCTTTAGGTAGGCCTGGATTTTATGTCCTAACAAGTAGCTTTTCTGAAGGATTATTGTACATATGTTCAGGCAGACTCCCTACTTGTCATTTGGTGTACATAGAGGGTTCTATGGGAAAGGCAGCATAGCACATGGATTTAAGACTGTACAGCCAGACTATTCGGTTTTGAGTCATGGTTCTGCCACTTATGAGCTGCTGAACTTTGGACAATTTATGTAATCTCTCTGTGCTGTTTTCTCATCTGTTGCAATGGGAATGATCATTGCACTTACTAGATTTTTGGTAAGAATTAAATGAAATTTTGTTTTGAAAAGTTCGAGCCACATAATAAACACTGTTTGGTGTCTGCTCTTACTGTTAGAGTCCCTAAGGCCAGATACATAGCATCTTGGTTTATGGTAATTTTTTGTGAGAGTGACTTAGAGACTTTTGGCTATTAAAGGGTTAATGTCACCTTGCTGGCACTAAAAATGAGGCACTTGGGGCTCATTTTTATCCTTAATTTGATTTAATTGGCCTTTCTTCTGTTGTGCACTATCTTTTTTAGGTTATGAAAACCAAAATGTACTGATGGGGCAATTTACTTAGAAGTAGGAATGTGTTTTTGTTTTTGTTTTTGTGTTTTGTAGGGGGGCGGCGTTGTTTTTAAGGAAATTTTTATTTTTTTAAGGAATGCTGTGTTTTCAGTAATTCATCACCCACTTCTCTTCAATGAATTGAGCACAAATGTTTTTACTGCCTTTCAAGCCAGTCAGCATTTTTCTGTTGTATTTATATTAGCCATTTCCTCCTAAGTATTCAAACTGTTTTGGAAAAAAAAAAATGTAGTCCATTAAAAGTGAAATGATAGAGGAATTTTCCAGTAATGTATAAATCCTAGATTTTCATTAGTGGAGGCCATACCCAAAGTACTGGTTCAGAAGGGGCAGAGATGTGTGGCAACAGGGAGCAAGACAGTCTCATTCATTGCACTGGGAGAAAAGTCTTTTTGAATTCCCTTTCTTTGCTACGGTCTGCTTGGACTATGAGAGAGTTTCCAGTCTTGAGGGAGACTGATAGTGAGCAGATTTTTATAGGTAGTACTCCAAAGGAGTGTACAAGGGGCCCTGGGAACACAGAGAAGGAGTGACAATTGCCACTGAGTCATTTTCTAACATTAAGGAAAACCCTGACTCTCAGCCTCCTGTCAGTTTTGTGTAGGCAAATGTATCTTCCACAGTGGAAATGAAAAAGGAATCTATGCTGGATTTCAGTATGCCTCCCACAAATTTTGTTTGACTTAAATTCCTGTAAGTAAGTGAAAGCCCACTGGCCCCTGTTTTCATGCTTGACCTCACTGGACAGTTTCCTTTGCTCTTGTGGACTTCTTTGACTGACTGTCCATGTTGTGAGACTGTCAGTCCCACTGCCTGTCTAGTGACTAAGTCAGGCACACTTCTCGGATAGTAAAACTTCCACTTGGAGTCCCGCACGTTCCGGTTCTTTAAGGCTGAGCCAGTCGCTACGTTTATTGAGCTGTAAGATCCAAAGTTGCTGCTGCCTTGTTAAAAATTAGTCGTGACTCCACCAGCTAAGCTGATTTATCCCTTTTGGGCAGAGTGGCATGTGTCTTTGGAATGAGAAGTTAAATGCAGACTCTGCTGTGGGGTACATTTTCAGCTTTATGGCAGAAGTCAGTAGAAGCAGCCCTGGAGCTATCAAATCAGGCTGCTGTGAGTTCTTGATTGGTTTCAGTTGTTCCTACTTCGATGGCAAGACTAACTAAACTATAAACAAAATAGTAAATTACTGTAGGGGAGCAAAGTACCTACTTGTAAACTGCTAATCTTTGTGCCCAGAAAAGCAACTATATTTTGCAAAGTCCAACATTCCGGCTTTTTATTAAAAGCACGTTGAATTCTGCCATCACGGTTTATTCCATTATGGTTTCGGAGGCTGCCAGCATGCCTAGAAGCTCACTGAGATGGCAGGAGAAAACACTTCACCGTGTTGAGTCTGAGTTTAAAGGGAACCACAGCTTAAGAAAGATGACTTAGTTTGGCTTTGTAAAGGGTACAGGGTCGGTTAGATTTAGCACGATACAGTCGTCCGGTTGTTAATCTGACATGTATCTGTAGAGAATCTTGAAAATCAAATCACCATGTACTTTAGTTTGAACTAGGCACTGAGAGACTTGTGGGTTTTGATATTATAGTAGATGAAGTAGGCTACAGGCCCCTGACCACTGAGAGGGCTCCAGCTGCCTCACTTGCCATAGGATGCATGCTCACTCCAAGCCTTCACTTCTTGCTCAGACCATTCCTGCTTTCTCCAGAGCATTGCTACAGTCCTGGTAACAAGCTGCATTTTCTCTGCCCACCCCCAGATTATTCTACTAGTTTCTAAAATTTCACATACTTCTTGAAGCTTTTCAGATTTATTTATTTGTGGGTGAGGGATGGAAGGTGGGAAGGGCCCAGAGGTGTGAGCAGGGGTAGGTGCAGAAGGAGAGGGAAAGAATCTCTAGCAGACTCCCTACTGAGCACAGAACCCATTGTGGGGCTCAGTCCCATGAGCCCGAGATCATGACCTGAGCCGAAATCAAGAGTCAGACACTTAACCAACTGGAGTCACCCAGGTGCCCTTTCCTGTAGCTTTTCTAAATCACAATGATCTACTTCTTACCCTGACTTGTTTGAATGTGGAAATTCAGAACCTCTTTTAATGTTAATCGCAATATATAAGATTCTTGTTCCTTTTTCCTCCTTGGGCTACCATGGCTGCATAGAACATAAATAAGTTACTGTTATAGGATTTGGTTTGTTCTTCCAATTTGCTCTCTGTACCATTCATGGATCTGTTCCATATTGTAACCTACTGAATATGAGGGCCAGGTCTTTATAGTTTTTTTTATAATTCTTTGCTTGTTAAAGAGCTTAATAATAAGCATTTTCATTATGAGCTTGAGAAATACTTAAGCTCTGAGAAATTGTCCATTAATTCTGTAGCCATCAAATAATGGAAGATTATCTAGCATCCACATGTGGAATGCAGTTTTCTGAAGAGAGCTTATGTCATCAGTCTGGATTAATTTAATTTTACTACTTCATATTTTTGGCATGTAGAATTTCCAATTAATAACTCAAAAAATATGGGTGTAAGGAACATTGACATTAACAATATTTGATAGCATCATTCTCCTATATGATGGCATCTTAACTGTAAATAACATCATTTTTAATATGGAAAGTTATTTTAGTACATTTGGTTCCACATAGTTAAAATCTGCAAACGTGAGTATAATATGCTCTGTCATGCATTGCATACCGTATTTTTTTAGTAGATAAAAATCTATTCCAGGTTTATGTTAACTAAAAGCCAACCCATAAGGTTATAACTTTTTCCTTCATGCACTGAGAAGGTCATAGATTTTTTCCCCCTCATATTAACTTCTTGGCTTTCAGCCTTATCTTAAAAAAAAAAAAAAAAAAAAAAAATCTGTACTTTGGTGTTACACAGAAATTTTAAGGAAAATTGTTCTTAAGTTTTATGTTCATAAAATTTGTACCACCTTTAAGGGCTTTCATAGATACATATTAAGAGCAATTCTGTTCTTTTTACATTTAAAAAAAAATACATGTATCTAACTTCTCTCTAATCCTACCCTTACAATAAGTTGCCAGATACTTTCTTTGCCTATGCAACCATATGTTGTCCATTTCTCTGTATAGCCATAGATACAGATAAATACTTTCTAGTATTGGGGCACCTGGGTGGCTCAGTTGGTTAAGCATCTGCCTTCAGCTGAGGTCACGATCCTGGGATCGAGCCCCACGCTGGGCTCCCTGCTCAGTGGGGAGTCTGCTTTTCCCTCTTCCTCTGTCCCTCCCCCACTATTTCTGCGCTTGCTCTCTAATAAGTAAAATCTTTACAAAAAATACTTTCTAGCATTTACACAAATGGAATTATGCTTTACCTGTCCTATGTTTTACCTTTTCCCTGTGAGTACATTCTGTCCATCTCGTTCTTTTTAATGGCTGTATAATATTCCATTGTATGACTGCATAATAATTCAGACTGTTTTGAATATTTAGACTGCTACCAGGTTTTTGCTAACATGTCTATTGTAATGAATATCCTATACCCTTACTTATTTGTATTTGTAGAAATAGAATTGGTCAGTCCATAGGTAAGCATATTAAATGATTGCTGTCTTAAATTCTCTTCCAAAAAGGATTTTTTTTAAACAAACTTGCAGCCCTACCACCAGTGTGTAAAGATTCCTCTTTCACACAAATCTTTACACAGTGTGTAAAGATTTCCTCTTAGATAGTTTTTAAGATGTGTGTCTTCACAGGATTCTTGTAGCTTTTGTGAATCATTTACTATTACACTGAAATTCTTCAGGAGATATGAAAAATTTGCCATGTTAGCTGTAGTCTCTTGGGTACTAATGTTAAAGAAATGTATTGGATGGAATTAAAATCAGGGTGCTTCATTTTATTTTCTCAGTCTTGGCTGGATTACTAATCTCATGCTCCCTATCAGCCACTGATTACTTTGAAAGCCTTCTTGGTTTTTCAGTAGGCTTTCTTCTAGCATCTATATTTGGGCCTTCAGGTGAATATGAGAATAGATATGGAGCCATTTTCTCAAAGACTCTGCCCTTTTCCAGGCAGTCCATATATAATAACATAACCTAACATCCTTAATTTGTTTCTTATCATTGGTACTTTGGTGAAAGGGGCCCTACACCAAGTAGGAGCCCATTTGGAAAAATTTGAGTTGTAGACAGTAGTTTTGCTTCACTGAGGAACATCATTCTTTTTTTCCTCCTCTTTTAAAAAAAAAAGTCATTTGGCATGTTCTTTCAGCTTATGGAGTTGTAGCCAGCCCACCCTACCCACCCCCCCCTGCCCCCCTTGGGTGGTTTAGATCAGCCTCTCCGGGCAGTACTTTGAAGTCTGTGAAATACATTGGTAATTTAGGCTGACATACTTGGCAGGCCCATTTAAAAAGCAGAATTGTTTGATGGTATGACACAAGAGGTCTGTTAACCGAGTTATAAAGAACTGAAGCATTTCCAACAAACCCTTGTTTTGGCATGAAATTTAAATAGTTCTTACTTTGTGGCATGCAGTGAGTGAACTTCTAGTGATGTAATATAGTCCCTCAGTGCAAAATATAAGGAAATGAGAATTTTACTATACCTAGCAGTTTCTCCAAGGAGGAGTGGGTAGAACTGAATATGTGGTTATTTCCTCCTTTAATTCAGTTCGGCTACAGCAAGGGGAGTATCTTAGCAAGATGGGAAGAAGCAAGTCTAGAGGGAGCGGTAACACTTGGGAAATGTGGAAAAAATGGCCAATCAGTGGTGGGAGTAAGAAGGGCAGCCTAAATAGCTTAATTCTTACAGTGGATTTAGTACAAGGCCCTAAAAATCTGTGGGTTTTCTTAAAAATATTGCAGAATCGAATCCAGAGATATACAGGTCATTTGTGTGTGTTTGTGTTATGCAAACATCCTGAAACCTTTCTTGACTTGAGTATAATTTAAGTCCTGTATTTTTTACTCTAAGCTCATCATTTTAATTATCAGAATCACTCAACTTGTTCTAAATTCTAAGTCTTTAAACCAGATGTTGCTCCTCTTATCAGAAAGGTAAGTTTTACATAGTTTAGAGATCAGGAAAGAAGTATTCCAAGGTACAAGGTTACCAAAATAAAGCTTCAGTTTATGTTGCTAAAGCTGTCTGAATGCTGGCATTACTGTTGGGCTCTTCTTTCCCAGCAAAAATGGAACAAAGTAGTTTGAATACATGTCTGTGTGTTAAAGTGGAAGCATGTGACACCAGCGAATGGGTACCACATGGCAAAGATACCCAGGAGCAAGTCAGTAATATGAAAGGGATAATTTAGTTCTGTTTCATTTCATTTTTTTCCCTTCAGGGAGTATGCCTGCATATGCGAGCGTGTGTGTGTTCCTATGGAGAAATCAAGCCCCTCATTTGAGTTTATGCATGTGGTTGGTTTAGTGAGGTTTTATGCCTGCCTGGTTTTAATATTAATCTTTATTCTTACACCTTCACTTAGAGCATTTAGATACCAGATTTCTTTATTCTTGCAAATGGAAATGATCGAGAGTGACAGTGGTACAGAACTCTCTTTCCTACATCAGCGAGTTCTTGTGCTGACTTAGAATGGGGCCCACTGGCTGGGCCTGATCTTGTTTAATAGTTGTGTCTGTGTGTGTTTACCTCCTTTTCCAGGCTTTATCCATTTATTCAGAAATTAATTGTTGAGAGTGTAGTCTGTGCAGACCCTGTGCTGGCTTTGACTATATCCCTCCAGGAGTACCCAGAGCCGTGTGCCTTGATCGTAGTAGGCACTAAGAAATGTTATATGGCAAGAACAGTTATTTCTCTCAGTCAGAAGTTTCACTCTGAACACTTTCTATGAATTACAGTGTTGTTGATGGCTAGAGCCTTTAGTTTAAGGACTTCAAAAATAAAACACTTGAGAATACTGAAATATGTGTCCTATCAAAACCATTTCAAGAATGTGTATCTTTGGCTAACATTAAGTAGGTATATATCGATAAGTTTGTTCTTATATTATTTGTTTTCATCTAAGTCCTTCAGAGACTTTCTCATCTAAATCCTTTAGAGACTAAGATTTCCATTGTTTAGTAGAAAGAACGTGTGTTTTAGAGCTAAATGACACTGGTCAAATCTGCTTTTATAACTTACTAACTATATAATTAATTACATTTAGCTCTAGCCAGTTGGCTTGACACTAGACAATCTTTCTGAGCCTTTGTTTCTCCATCTTATTTTTCCTATCCTATTTTATAGGGATGATAAACCCATTTTACATGATTGTCTTGAAAATTAAGATTATAGATAGAATGATAGGTGCTAAGTACCTACCACATAGTAGATAATCAGTTGTTAGTTTCACTTTTCACTCCATTAATGTGCTTACTTTTATATTACTTTAGTAGTATCATGTCTTAAAATCTGTGTTTTATTTGGATATCTGGAAGGTAAAAGACATTTTATATTTTGTCAATGGGAATGGCTACAGGAATAAATCTGTAGAAGAACTTTTGCTCAGTACATGCTAATACAAAGTTATATAAAGGTTATTTTCAGTTACCCCCAATACTAAATTGCTTTTTCTTTTTGTAATTTGAACACCAAAATGAAGTCTGTATTTATACAGTGTTTGTGTCAGAGCAGTTGTCTCCTTTGGAATTAAAGGGCCACAAGTGTATATATCTGTTAAGATTAAATGCTCACTGTTGAATTTGAGTTTACCTTTATATGCTATGCATTTTTTTTTTGAAAAGAGGTTTTAATAAAGTTTCAGATCTCTTTTTTTTTAAGATTTTTTTTTTTTTTTTTTTTTTTACAGAGAGAGAGAGAGAGAGAGGTCACAAGTAGGCAGAGAGGCAGGCAGAGACAGAGGGGGAAGCAGGCCCCCCACCGAACAGAGAGCCTGATGCAGGGCTCAATCCCAGGACCCTGAGATCATGACCTGAGCCGAAGGCAGAGGCCCAACGCATTGAGCCACCCAGGCACCCCTCCCCCTTTTTAAAAATTTGACACAGAGAGAGAGAGATCACATGTAGGCAGAGAGAGAGGGGAAAAGTTTCAGATCTTTGTAACTATGGCTACAAGATACAGATCAGCTCTGTCACGACCAAAACCTACCTGTCATATTTTCCCCCCACATCTGAACCCCTGGCAACCACTGTCTGTTCTCATTTGCTGTTGTTTTGCCTTTTCCAGAATGTCCAAAAAATGCACTTAAATGTAGCCTTTCGAGACTGGCATCTTTCATTCAGTAGGATGCCCTTGAAATTCATCCAAGATGTCAGGTCTGTTAATACTTTGTTCCTTTTTATTGCTGAGTAGTATTCTGCTGTGTGGATGAACCAGTTTATTTATCCAGTCACTGGCAGGGTTCTTTTGGATTGCTGCAAGTCTGTCTTAAAATAGTACATTTTGTAAGTTCTGATTTCAAAGTAGAATAATGTATACTAATCAAGGAACAATTGGAAAATAGGTAAGACTTGGAAAAAATGGTGTCTGCCCAAATATAACCTCTGTTGACATTTAGGTATGTTTTTCTTCAGTCTTTTTCCTGTGTGTAGAGGTTTTTGTTTTGTTTTGTTTTGTTTTAGTTTATTTTTACATTGGTGTGGTTCTTCTCTTCTTTTATTGCTTTTTTTCAATGTTTTAGTTATGAGGAGTATCTGTAATAAATGGTTTAAGAAGACTGTAATGCAAATACTCCGGTAACCATCCAAACTAATAGAATATCGCCAGTATCTTAAGCGTCTTGTGAGGCTCTTCCCCATCATATCACTTCTCTTACTAGAGTAATCACTATCCTAACTTCAGTGATAGTTATTCCCTTCTTCACTTCATGGTTTTCCAACCTATGTGTGTTCTTCAAACAATATAATTTAATTTCGACCTTTTTTGAACTTAGTGGTCTCTTTTTTTTTCCTCCCAATTTACTATAAGTAGTATTTGCTCTAGCTCTAAGTTTCCTAAAGATGCCTTTTAGGCTCACAATACTTTCTTTTTTTTTTTTTTAAAGATTTTATTTATTATTTATTTGACAGAGAGAGATCACAAGTAGACAGAGAGGCAGGCAGAGAGAGAGGGAAGCCTGCTCCCCGTTGAGCAGAGAGCCCAATGCGGGACTCGATCCCAGGACCCTGAGACCATGACCTGAGCCGAAGGCAGTGGCCTAACCCACTGAGCCACCCAGGCGCCCCTCACAATACTTTCTTAAGTAATGGTCACTGTGGCCTTGTGGCCAATTCTTTTATTTTTTCAGATGTAGGTGCAAGAAACTACAGGCATCTCTGCGCTGTTTATTACAACAAGAATCCTGGGTTCGAGATAATCCATGGGCTGCTGGACAGAATCATGCAGTTGCTTAATGTGCCTCCTGGTGAAAAGAAGGGCGGATATGTGATCAAAGCATCAGAAGGTAAGACTGATCGGCCGAATCCAGAGTTAGTGATAATGTAATGAAGAGTCCAGGCCCCATTTTGGTATTTTTTTCAGTTTGATTGGGGTGGGGAGGTGGGAAATAGAACTTCATTTAATTGTTAGTATTTTCCAGAAAACATTCCTTTTCCCTGAAGCATCTTAGGAAAATGCTTGTAGAGTCTTCTAGGTCTGCACAAAATACTTTTGTTCTAGCTGAGTGTGGTAGCCCATAGTTATTGGCACTATCAAGCCCCCAGCTCCAGGGTGAGACTTCTGAACTCAGGAGTCCAGACTGGACGCTGGGAGAACCTGACCTGATGATGTGCACTCAGAAGCTGCCTGTCTGAAGCGTTTAAGGCAAAGGAAAAACCTGAAAGTTATCCTAGAGGCTTCACATGTAATTCAGTTCTAAGGCTGGCTGAGGAAGAGTGAGCTTCTTCCTGTCTAAAAGCCCAAGGGCAGTAAAATGTGTTGGGGAGTTTCAGTTAGGCTAACTGTTAGGCTAACCAGACGGAGTCTGTGTACTACTGATGTGAGGCATTCTGGAGTTTTTGCTTTTAGTATCCCTTTAGTTTGCATCTGAGTTTGTTTTGTTAGACTAGAGATCCAGAAACAGCTTGAAAGAAATATCCAACAGCTTGTTCCTACTGCTTACCTGACAATTTTTCATCATTATTTGGCCTCTTAAACTTATGACACAACATTGTTTTTTTATTTTTAAAGTGTTATTTGGCAGCTACATATAGTGGTGTGAGGTTTGTCGGAGGACCTGTTTTTGTTTTTCTTACATTTATTTTTCTTAGTCCTCATAGATTATTTTTTGTTGTTGGTTTGTTTTAATGTTTTGTTTTTATTTGAAGACTTCTCTGAAAATGCAATAATCCTGAAACACATGGGCCTTTTTAGGTAGAAGACGTGTGAGATTATTTATTTTTTTTAATGACGTTTGAGAGATTAAATATGACAGGGAGTTACTGTTTTCTTCTACATCTCTCATTAACAATTACCCACTGAAACCTGTGTTATCCTTCTAAACTCGGAAGTGTTAGAACGGGATCTTGGAGTTCAGCAAGTCCAGTTCTTGGTTTGACAGGTGAAGGAACCAGGACTGGGCAAGTCGAGTGAGCTGGACTGTGTCAGTAGGAGAACTGAGGGCTCCTGCCACCCAGTGCCCCTCCCACAGCACCAAGTTGCCTACCTTCACAGTGCCTTTACTTACTCCTTCATGAGTTTGCTCTTCTAGAATTTTGTGTTAAGATACAGTCCTCCAAATGAGTAGCAGCCTGAAAGCTGATGTGACTCATCTTCTTTACCTTCTGAAGTCTTAGCATCTTCACTTCATAAACAGACTAACCGGATAAAAGTTCTCTGAAACAGATTATGCCATGTATATGAGGTATAATTTTCTTTTTCTTCAAAGGTTGCAAAGAGCTGAAATGGTAAAATGCAGCATAATTGATTATGGATAAGATACTTTAAAATTTTTTTTTAAATTAACATATAATGTATTATAATTTCAGGGGTACAGGTCTGGGATTCATCAGTCTTATGTAATACCCAATGTTCATTACTACACAAGCCCTCCCAAATGTCCATCACCCACTTACCCCATCCCCCTACCCCTTCCACTCCAGCAACCCTCAGTTTATTTCCTAAAATTAAGAATCTCTTATGGTTTGTCTCCCTCTGTGGTTTCATCTTACTTCATTTTTTTCTCTTCCCCTATGATCCTATGCCTAGTTTCTTAAATTTCACATATCAGTGAGATCATAAGATAATTGTCTTTCTCTGACTTCTTTCACTTAGCATCGTATGTCTAGTTCCATCCACGTTGTTGCAATTGACAAGATTTCATTTTTTGATGGCTGCGTAATATTCGTGTGTGTGTGTGTGTGTGTGTGTGTGTACAAACCACATCTTTTGGGCAGGATACTTTTAGGTGTAACTTTTATATTAATGATGTTTCTGTAAACCAAAAACCAACATCTTCATATTAGCTTTAGTAAGCTTCTTAGACATTTCTTTCTTTTTTTTTATTTTATTTTATTTATTTATTTGACAGAGAGAGATCACAAGCAGGCAGAGAGGCAGGCAGAGAGAGAGGAGGAAGCAGGCTCCCTGCTGAGCAGAGAGCCCGATGCGGGGCTCGATCCCAGGATCCTGAGATCATGACCTGAGCCGAAGGCAGCAGCTTAACCCACTGAGCCACCCAGGCGCCCCTTAGACATTTATTTCTTAGAAGAATCCGAGTTCCTAGTTAATGAGGCAGGTTTCAGGAAGACCAAGATGAAGACAGGCCCTGCTGTCCAGGCACCTGCAGGGGCAGAGGGGAGCACCACATACCAGCTCTCGTACCACACTGCTCCATATGACAAGTGCCTTGAGGTTTCCAAAGAGGGAAGTAGTGCAACTGAGGGCATCTGGGAGAGTATTAATGAGCTTCTGGGCAATCAGATGGGCATTTGAAGGAAGAAGTAGGTGGAGACAGAGGAAGCAAGGCAGGCCACATGAGGAAAGACAAATACGATGGCATATGGGACCTAGTGCAGTTTGGTTTGACTATATGATGAGGAGTAAGCTTAGGACTATATTTAGCATCCTGGATGCTAGAATAAGGGATTTTAGCTAATTAGGAGAAAAATACTGAAGGCTTTTTTTTTTTTTAAGCAAGTAAGTGATAGGACTTAGATCTCTGAGTCCAAGGGATTAATCTGGCAGCAATATGGAGGTTGGGTGGCATAGGGAGTCGGGGTAGAGAGGATGGTTGGAACGTATTGGAGTGTGTATACTGTGATAGAATAGACACTAAATTATAGTAGTGAGGGTGTGGACTTGAACTTCGGTACTGGGCATAGCTATTCCAAGGAGAAGACTGATTCAAGGAACTTCTGAAAGGTAGGAGCTGTAGCACTTAGCATTTGGAAAATTTCATGGTATATGCCACTTGGAACTTTTATAATAACAGCTAGTATATGTCGGTCTTCAGATTTTTGTAATTCTAAACCTGTGGCAGTATTTAAATCCTTTCTTATTTTGTTGCTAAAATATGTAATGCTTCTCACTTAATTTCCCTAATATGTAGATTCTGTTTTGGTTTGGAGTTTTGTTTTTTTAATTAGAAAATGCATTCATAGATTGTAACCTTTTCATATGGTTGTAAATATTTATATTCAGTTTTTTAGACCAAGTTGTTACTATGGTTTTGATTTAGTATGAGAACAGTCAGTATTCTGTTTTCCTTTTGAATTTATTTAGGGTTTCATAGTAGAATATTCTAACATTTTAAAGTTTTGACATCTATGAAATCTCCTAGATTTATGTAATTTGAAAAACTATGGTACAACTTCTTTATGTATATGGGTGGCCTGGACCAGTACATATTTCAGTATATCTAAACTGGCTATTCTGAGAAAATAAAACAGGGTATTTAGTTCTAGTGTCCCTATCACCAGCTTTGGCCACATCTTTTTTTCTAAGCGCTTTCTGTAAGAGCCATCAAACCAAAGAGAATTAGTGTCATTCTAAATAATAGTTCCTCATTTCTAATAGGTATTTCTAAGTCTATTTTGATTAATGACAGACATGGTCTTTTTACTTAAAGTAAGTGGTTTGTCAAAATAAGTCAGTAGTAAAGCTGGTATTCATCTAAAATCTCACATATATAGATCATATAGATAAATATGTCAATATAGGAATTTGGTAGTGGACTGTGTTTAGCTACATCATTTCCACCTATTTACTGTTATTTTGTATATAGCTTTTTCTGCAAAGAAAAGGTCTTGAAAGTATCATAAAGAATAGAAAGGGATTAAGAGTTACCATTTCCTACCATTCTTGATTACTGAGTTGTCTTCTGTTACTCTGGCATATGGTTTACTTTTTAATAATTAAAAGTCCCTGGTGGCTTTGCATTTATAATTGAGCTAAGTCTGTTTGCCAGAGATTCCTGCTAGTGTCAGTTCTTTGCAGTTACACTTGATTTCGTCTGTGTTTTCTAATGAACACCATGGACTTCCCTTTATGCTGTGCTGTTTGGTGGGGATAAGTGGATAGAATTTGATTCCCCTTTGAGAAATGTGGCCCTGTCCATTGTGAGAGAAATCCGGAAGCTTATTTGATCAATCATTGCATTGATCCCTAGGCGTTCTGTTGACATCGGAAGGTAACCTTGTTTATTATGAAGGTAGCCGCTCTCTGCAGCCTGAGGGATCTGTGCAGGAGCATGCGGGGCTCGCGGCTACAGCCGGACGTAGAAGCCATGTCGCTTAGCTTTAGAGTTTTCCTTGCTGAGCACCTATGCACTTAACATAGCATGAGACAGAACATGGAGTTGGTGATAGAATAAGGGCAGTTAACGGGGGAGGGGGGACCTTTAATGTTTTAGCGGACTGTAGAGCCTTTGAGGGTTTCAGAAGGGTTTGCTCAGTGTTTCAGTGGCATTGGATCAGATTATTGCAGCATATGTATTGCCTCCCCCCCCGCCGACAAGCTTCTTCCCTTTTGTGGTTTGTTGCAAACTAAATTATGTATGTCAGAATGCATTTGTCCTTTTCAGAAACCACTTTTGGGCAAGAAAAAAAATCTCAGTGTTTCTGTGTTTAGGACAGTTACATGGTTGCTGGGCAAATCAGTGGCAAAAGTAATTTCTCGTAGGAGGCGGGAGGCTTTATGTGCGGTTGGCTGCATTGACTTTGGTTTGTGTTTTTTCCCTTTTTTAACTTTTTTACCAAGTTGTTTGTTTTATTTACAGTTCTCCAAAAAACTTCAGTTTAACTTGAGATAAGATTCCTAAGAGGTAGGTTTTACAGCTTTTTGTTTTGACCATTCTAGTTTTCACGCTGCTCAGAATTCATCTTGTGAAATGAATAATAACCGTGTAAGGAATACGCACATTTAATCCTGCACCATATGTGCTCCTGGTGCTTCTTTAGAGACCTTCTGTTACAGTAACACCTAATGATCATCGATTTGACCTGGAGGTCATGACCTTTTCCTTTTTTAGGACACCTGTGAAGGATTTCAGATGCTAAAAATATACGAGTGAAACTGAGGTTTTTCTAGTCTTCACACTGGTTTTTAGTGTAACTTGAGCTTGGAAATACAGCATATCTGTTGAACGACTGTTGAAGTGGAGGTGTTCCATTTATGGTTTGATTTACATAATTGTTCTGGACGCCAGTAGAAGGGGGATCCATATGATGTGTCCACACTAGTTGCCAACAGAGGCATCATTTTTAAGGCATCAGGCTTAACAGAAAAAAGGTTTAGATGTGTTTAAGCTTCCTGACCTTATTACTCTGTGTAGAAACAGTTCTTCTTTCCTCTGCTTCTCTTTTTCGTGTTTGAGGCAAGTCTTCAAATATAGCTTTTGTTACATTCTTGGAAGGGATTAAAGAGCTGGAGCCAGTGTCACTGCAGCCATGATCCCCACGCAGGGAGCAGCCCTGTACCGGGGCCACGGTGCTGACGCTTGAGCCATTAGCATGCAGTTCACTTAGCCCTGTGGTTTGAAGTGTTTGTTTTTGCCTCCTTCTCTTACATGTGCCAGACGAAGTTCTCTGCACTGGTGCTCTTTTCACTTTGTGTGGTGGGAGGCGGAGGGGACTTACTTGATGTTCCAGAACTCAGCAGACTGGTGTGTTGGACTCTCCACTTGGATGACTCTGCTCCATTGCCCATCTGATAGATGTTGTCCTGTTTTCCAGCTTGCTCTTAATGTCTCTCCTCTAGGGAACCTTCTTAGACCTTTTTCTATTTGCCCCTGCATATTACATACTTCATGTAGAGCTGTGCTTCATACATATAAGGAATAAGTATAAACCTTCTTAAAATTGAAGGTTAAAAATAACTAAAGTTCTAAATGAAAGTTTATGTCTATTGAATAAC
Organism: Enhydra lutris kenyoni; assembly: GCF_002288905.1. Classification (NCBI taxonomy): domain Eukaryota; kingdom Metazoa; phylum Chordata; class Mammalia; order Carnivora; family Mustelidae; genus Enhydra; species Enhydra lutris. The sequence goes on along the minus strand of NW_019154085.1, from coordinate 32,329,971 downwards.
TTTTCAGGTATATTTACTTATACAAATAATAGTGTGTCAAATTATACACATGCCAATTAATCACATTTTGTCATTTAAAACATTTTTTTTTCAGCAGAAGTAAAACAACTGAAATTAATTTCTTAATCATTAGTGAATTTAACTTTTCCTTGAGAAGAAATAGCTAGCTAGTAGTCGGATATTGTCATTGTTTTTTCTTTTTGGCACATGATGTAATTAATGATGTGTTGAATAACTTTTTGAATTAGAAACTTTCTTTTTCTCAAAGCCTGAGCCATGCACAGAAGCTCTTGGAGTCAGACATGAACATTGTCTTTAAGGCAGCTGACAGCAGCCTCTGCGCATGTGCGGGCCACCTCTGCACATGGCTTCATGAGCTGTGGCAAGTCTTCAGCCACAGAATCATAGCCGTCTGTCGCCGTGGTTGTGTCATACTGACTGGTCTTGTGTACACTTGCTTTCTCTCCCATGTCAGTGCTGCTCCTTTGATATCCAGGACAGCCCAGTGAGAGGAACTGAATACTGAGGAGTAAGATGGTTGAGTTTGGTTCGGCTTTGGAGGGCCACAAACCATTGTAATTTATAAGATTTCTTCACCCCTCCTTTTCTACCCCCAAGACCTAGTATTGAGCCTGGCAGGGTGGATGCGTGCGTTCTTCGGAGTTGCTGCAGTCCAGCTGTTTGTAGTGGGCAAAAAGTCTTTGCGACCTTGTACTCCTCTCTTTCCTGCTTCCAAGCTAGAACCTGGCTTCTGCTATTCTGTGGAAAAGGTCATGGCCCCAATACAAAGAAGTTCATTTTTAGCTTATTTCAAGTGCCCGGATGCTGAGAGTTAGAGGATTTTGGGGGTAACTTTGACGACTCCATTTTCATCTCACGTATAAGACGGCTTTACCTTCCTCAGGTAGTAGCAGGTTTGCACATTGGTCCGACTTCGGTGGCGGCTGGTTTTGGCACATGGGTGTGCTGCCGTGTGTTGGTTATGAACACCGTCTGGTGAATTCCTAGGGAAGGATGCCTTCTGGTCGACTAAATCTCAGCCCTCTCAGTGGCCAATCCAGAAGGTTAAAAGGATGGATGGATGGGTGGATAGAAAAGCAGCGGGACACACTGAATGAATCCCTAGGTGGGGTTAATGTGGAGGAGTCAGTAGAACACATGGGCGTTCAGAATAAAGGCCTATTTCCCCAGAGCACTTAACTCTGCCTTTGATACAAACTTCTGTGTTCTTTAAGCCATTGGTATTCAGAGTTTTCTTTTCTCAAGGATAGAACCAATCCTGACTTACAAGTTATAGTTTAATTTCTACCTGCCTGAACTCCTTGGGAGAATTGAGTGCTGTCCCGCTCTAAAGGTGATGGAATCAAGTTTCCATCTTGATGGAAGTGGACTTCTAAGTCATCTTAAAATTCTTAGTAAAATCATTTGTTCTTTCTCTCAGTTGCTGTATCCCTTTATTTCTGACTTTTGAGCACAATTTCGATGGCTGCCTCTCCTGTCCACATATGGAGTGTTCAGTCCAGGCACCTTCCTGGATATTCCTCTCGTGGACGCACTTACGCCTTGTTGGTAATCACTGGCATTTCGTTCCGGTGTGCGTTTTTACAGCTGATGAAGACCTGGGCCATTCCCAGGGAATGTGTTGTGTAGGAGTGGCTTTTACAGCGTCTCCTGGGCTGCTGTGAAACAACAAACCATTTGTATATATACTCCCAAGTAAGATTTGAACACAGCATCCCTGTTTAAAAAAGAAGTTTGAAACCCACCGTGGTAGAGAAGCAGGAAGTTCATGAATGCTGTATTGACGATGGTTAGATATCCTCACTCTTGACTACATAGTTTCACTTGCTGTTCTTTTACATGCCCTGGCTAAGAGTATCTAAGATTTTAGTAACAACAGGCCTCCTGTCACATGGAGTGGCACATTGTGAGTGTGCGAACGATTGCTGTGAATCCAGCTACTCATAAGTCAGCAGTGAGATGCCAGGACTTGGGTGCCCTCCAGTTCTAGTTGCTCAGGAAGACCAGGTCCCTAACGGTGTCTTACACTTCTGGGTACTGGAAATTAAGGGTATTTTTCATTAACACTGACTTAAAAGGGAAAATCTTCCAAAACATTGATTGAACTTACATTTCTTAAGTTCTTTGATAATTTGAAGAGTTAATGATAGGAGTTAATATAATACGGCAGTCCCTTTTTAGCCTGATAAACTCAAATTACTCAACACAATTAGTCACTTAAAATAATGTGTGATATCTAATATTTTGTCAGGGTAAAGGAACAAAATGAAATAAGGTGTTGCATTTCCCACAACAGGAAATATTATGATAGAGAACAAAACATGTATGTATCTATTTAGATAGGATGTTTCCTTCTTAAGATCTGTCCAACCATCAGTCCATCTACCCATTGGAGTGACCCTGAAAAGAGTTGTTGTTTTAAGATTTATTTATTTTTGGAGTGAGCGTGTTAGTGCATCCCTCAGTTTTTGGGTTGTCTACGGTTATGGTTTTCTCACGGTTAGATTCAGGTTAGGCATCTTTGGAGAAATGCAGAAATGCTGCTGTCTTGTCAAGTGGCACCCGGTCTCCGTTTATTTCGTATCTGATGCTGTCCACTTTCATCATTAAGGTGGTAGGTACTAGGGTATCCTGTAAAGTTATTCCTTCCTCCATGTGGGAGAACTTGGAAATTATTTAAGTGTCCTGTTCCAAATGTGTCTTTCTACTTATATCTGTATGGACTCATTATTTCTTACTCAATATTTTAATCCATTATAACCATTTCTTGTGATGCTCACATTGTCCCCAGTTTGGCAAGTGAGTGTCCTTCAGGCTGGCTTCTGTGTCCTTTTTTTTTTCTTAAAGATTTTATTTATTTGACAGCGAGAGAGGGAGCACAAGCAGGGGGAGAGGGAAAAGCAGGCTTCCCGCCGAGTGGGGAGCCTGATGCAGGGCTCAGTCCCAGGACCCTGAGATCATGACCTGAGCCGAAGACAGATGCTTAATGACTGAGCCACCCAGGTGCCCCTTCTGTGTCCTTTTAACATGTTCCTGTTACTTATTACCCTTCCCTTGCTTTGGGCACAAGAAGATGTTCTCAGGCTTATCTGGAACTTTTCATTGCCCCATTTCTCCATCCTGATTCTGTTTGTTAGGGAGTGGTGTAAAAGCCAAGATTTAGGGTGTGTTTATTGCTCTTAGGGGTAAGATTTATTTGCATGCGTATGTGCATGCACACACACATTTTCTTCCATTTGTAAGTATTGTGAAGACCGTAAGTCCACAGCAGTTCCTCCATTCCATGCAGACCTTCATGGTTCATTCCAGTTTTCTCTTGGTCCATATTTGTGTGTCTCTTCAGCAGAGAAAAACCTGGCTTCTGTTATTCCTAAGTTCTTTATTTACTTGAACAGTGACCCTGTTTGTAACCTGACTCCGTCTTTCCCCTTACAAGTTTGCTCTGCTCATCACTCTGCCTCCCCATCACTCTGCTTACCTGTGGATACCCTCCCCACCCCCTTAGGTTCTGAAGCTCCTTGCTGAACTTTCTCTTTCCTGATCTGGGGGACACACGGTGCCTAGGGTGGGGATTTCTGCCTGAAAAGTTCTGGAAGATAAGGGAAAAGACTGTAAGTCTTGAGAAACCTTTTCATTATTGTTACTAAAGTGAAGAAGGGGAAATGGTTGTATACAGGGCATGGAGGAGGCTTTTTCTAAAGCTGGTGATAATATAGAAAACATTTCTGGGCTCCTGTGTATTTTTGGTGGCAGACCTGGAAGCAGGTGTATCTCCAAGTGGCCCTGGTTCTTTTTAGTGAGAAATCTAATTTAGATCGCCATCTGGGTGCTGAACTTGCACACTGCTACTAAAGAAGTTGTTCTTGAGGCGCATGGGTGGCTCAGTGGGTTAAGCCGCTGCCTTCAGCTCAGGTCATGATCTCAGGGTCCTGGGATCGAGCCCCGCATCGGGCTCCTTGCTCAGTGGGGAGTCTGCTTCTCTCTCTGCCTCTGCCTGCCTCTCTGCCTGCTTGTGCTCTCTCTCTCTCTGTCAAATAAATAAATAAATAAAATCTTTAAAAAAAAAAAAGAAGTTGTTCTTAGGACTTTGGTGTGTAGAGCTGAGGAAATTGGTTTTTTTTGTTGGTGGTGGTGGTGGCTTTTTTTTTTTTTTGGTCCTCTTTTAAATGAGAAAACATTGAGTTCATGTGGATATTTCCAATTTATGTTTAGGATTAGAGGATTTTTACTTAATATACTTGGCTTTATATTTATAGCTCTTTCCTTTACATTGAAAATCTCGGTTCCTAATGAGCTTATGTTATTTGCTTACTCTACGTGTTTTTCTTTCTTTTTTTTATTATGTTAGTCACTATACAGTACTTCATTGGTTTTTAATGTAGTGTTCCATGATTGATTGTTTATAACACCCAGTGTTCATTACAACATGTGCCCTCCTTAATACCCATCACTGGGCTAATCCAGCCCTCCACCCCTCCCCTCTGAAACCCTCCGTTTGTTTCCAAGAGTCCATAGTTTCTCATGGGTTGTCACCCCTCTGATTTCCCTCCCTTTATTTTTCCCTTCCTCCTTCTTACGTTCTCCATGTTATTCCTTATGTTCCACATATAAGTGAAACCATATGATAATTGTCTTTCTCTGCTTGATTCATTATACTTAGCATAATCCCCTCCAGTTCCATCCATGTCAAGGCAAATGGTGGATATTCATCCTGATGGCTGAGTAACATTCCATTGTGTATATAGACCACATCTTTACTCATTCGTCTGTTGAAGGGCATCTCAGCTCTTTCCATAGTTTGGCTATTGTGGACATTGCTGCTATGAACATTGGGGTGCATGTGCCCCTTCTTATCACCACATCTGTATCTTTAGGGTAAATACCCAGTAGTGCGGTTCCTGGGTCATAGGGAAGCTCTATTTTTAACTTTTTGAGGAGCCTCCATACTGTTTCCAAAGCGGCTGTACCAGCTTGAACTCCCACCAGCAGTGTAAGATGCTGCTTAACTTCCTAAATTTAGGGTAAAGAGGGTTCCCCTTTTTCCACATCCTCTCCAACATTTGTTGTTTCTTGCCTTGTGAATTTTTGCCATTCTGACTGGTGTAAGGTGGTATCTCAGTGTGGTTTCGATTTGAATTTCCCTGATGGCTAATGATGAACATTTTTTCATGTGTCTGTTAGCCATTTGTATGTCTTCTTTGGAGAAGGGTCTGTTCATGTCTTCTGCCCATTTTTCGACTTGATTATTTGTTTTTTTGGGTGTTGTCACGCTACGTGTTTTTCGAAAATGAATCAGTATGATTATTACAATAAATTAAATGTTATCCTCTGTTTTCTTTGTACTTAAGATATAGCTTACAAAATGAAGTGTATTAGAATTCTAGCTTCCATTTCTATTCCCATCATACTGTTCCCTCACTGCCTGTATAGGTTATGATTTTTATTAGTTTTCAGTTACCTTTTATAGTTTTTTAAAAATGCATGTGTGTATTCTCCACGTTTTTGACTCAGGAGTTGATACTTTACATAAGGTTTTTTCTGTACCTTGTTTTTTTACTTAATCTGCACCTGAAGCTCACTGCAGCCACACAGGGAGGGAGATCTGCCGCTTTCTTTTTTCAGAGCGCTGCTTTGGAGTGCCACAGTTGATTCGGCTAATTCCCTGACGATGGACGTAATTAGGGTCTTTCCAGTCTTTGCTGCTGCAAATAATGCCACGATGACTAGCCCTGTGCATATGTTATCTGGTATTTTTGCTAGTGTTTCTTTGGGACAGATTGCTAGAAGTATGGGATTATTGGGACAAAGGGTAAATTCATATGTTTGTTTGATACTGCCAAATACTCCTCCAGAAGGCTTGTGTTCTAGCATTGTACAAACCCAGCAGCACTGGATGAGAGGACCTTTTTTTTCTGAACTGTGTTCACAGACTTGTCAGACTTCTCTATTTGGGGGATAGTCTTTCAGGAGGAAAAATGTATCTACTATAGTTTTAATTGGTGCTCTCTTATGAGCAAGTAAACATATTTTCGTGTTTTAGGACATTTTTATTTCCTTTTCTGTGAATTGCCTGTTCCTGTGTCTTATTTTTTCTTTAGGTATGTTGGTCTTTTTCTTCTCTGTTTAAATTTTTTTTATGCATTTAGGGATATTAACCCTTTGTGATGTACATACATCACACCATTCTTTATAAGTTCTTAAATTACCTTTTTTTTTTTTTTGGTTTTTGCCATGTAGATTTTTATGTAGTAAAATTTGCTTTTTCCGTATTGCTTCTGGATTTTGGGTCCCAAAGTTTCTTCTACTCCATGATGAGGGAGGAATTCCCTGTGCTTCCTCTAGTGCTTAAGTGTTTCATTATTTTACATTCACACCTCTTACCTGTTTGTAATTTATCCTGAGTACATTTGAGGAATAGATCCAGTTTTTTCTTTTTCCATATTCTTTGGAGAGTTTGATACATGCTGTTTTCCAGTTACTGCTCACTTGCTTGCTTTCTTCTTTTTTTAAAATTTTTAAATTTTATTTATTTATTTATTTATTTATTTATTAAAGATTTTATTTATTTGACAGAGAGAGATCACAAGTAGAGAGAGAGAGAGAGAGAGAGGAGGAGGAAGCAGGCTCCCTGCCCAGCAAAGAGCCCGATGCGGGACTCGATCCCAGGACCCCGAGATCATGACCTGAGCCAAGGGCAGAGGCTCAACCCACTGAGCCACCCAGGCAGCCCTTCTTCTTTTTTTTTTTAATGATGCTGCTTAACTTCCTAAATTTAGGGTAAATGCTTTTTTGGAATGCATGAAAGAATAGAAGAGATCTGAACTTCTATCTTTGGTATCTTTAAAAGATAGAATGGTTTTTGGAAGTCCTCTGTTAGAGTGAACAGGTACAGAAGAAAACACGAGGATATCTGAATGGGTCAGACTATTTGAGGAAAAGAAAACTTCCTTTGTTCAACTCTTGGGAACTATTTTAAGAAACTGGCAAGCAGAATCAAAGTTGGCATGATAGTCTCCTTAATCAGCCCAGCCTTCTTAGTCCATTGGCAGTCTTTTCCAGCATTAAAATAAATGTCTTGTTTATATGTAAAGGTAGGTAATTAGAAACTGAGGTGAGACCTTAATCATGTAATATATTGGTAAGATTCAAAGATACTCCAAAGGAAACATCTATACTGTAACTGGGGAGTTTATAAAACCTTTAGCTGATGGTGTATTTATATGTTGGCCTTATTTTGTAATTGTTTGTGTCAAAGTAGAGGACTCTGTATATGGTCCCATCTGTCCTGGAGCTGGAGCAAATGTTGGTATCCGTCATCCTCTCAGAGCACCTTGCAACTTAATAACCAGTTTCCCATCCAAGGACTTTGTTTAGAGTGATGTGTTTGTGGGGTTGTTGATTTTTGGTTTGGTTTGGTTTGGGTTTTTTGCTTCTGTCCTTTTAGAATAACAAAGTCATTCCACTCGATGCCAGCACCTTTCTCGCAGCCTCGGTTTTGCTCCCTCCTTGCTTAGTTGAACCAAAGGTATAGATTGATGTAGTAACTCCCACTGTTCGATAGCTAATAGCTTACTATCTGTTACGGTTTAGGAAATTAAAAGGTTGTTAAAAATCACTGACCAACATCGTCCCTTTTTTTAGCAAGCAAGACCCCGGGATCTTTAATAACCTATTGCTTGCTGATTTTTATTTATTTTTATTTTTTATTTTTTAAGATTTTATTTATTTGTCAGAGAGAGAGAGAGCACAAGCAGGCAGAGTGGCAGGGAGAGGCAGAGAGAGAAGCAGGCTCCCCGCTGAGCAGAGAGTCCGATGCGGGACTCGATCCCAGGACCCTGGGATGATGACCTGAGCCAAAGGCAGCGGCTTAACCCGCTGAGCCACCCAGGCGGCCCTGCTTGCTGATTTTTAAATATCAGCCCATAATCTGCTTTGTTTAAAGATGAGAAATGCATATTTTACTGTCACTTTGGGGCATTGGGGAGGCCGAACCATAATCACACGTTCGTTAGATATCTGTCTTCTCCAGAGCTGCTCTCATCCGCCAGCACCTTTTCTCTCTCCCCACATTGTGTAGAGAGACCGTTTTCTGCCATTTAGCTCAGTCTTCTGTTACCATTGCAGGAATGCCACAGATCGACAGTCACAGTGTCCCAAGCTTTTAAATAAATGATAGAAGGACAAATTAACTTCGTCAAGGCCCCAATCGAGAACTTGGATCTTGAGGAGTTACTTTGCTTTACGCTGGTGTTGAATAGCTCTGGCCTCATCTTGACCTGTCTGAGAAAGCAGTGCTCACGGTCACGAGGGTGACGGTGACGTAGCCGTCGTCTCCTCCCTCCTGGAAACAACTCTGAGAACTGCAGGCGCAGGCAGGGTGGGGTCAGGAGTGGAATCTCCTTGCCGGGGGTTATTCTGGCCTGACAGGTCAGAGGTGAGGTGGCAGCTAGTGTTCGAGGACCCCTGGCCTCGCTGTGCTGCAGCCCTTGCAGGCCGTCTGTGTCGCGGGTGTTCGTCCCACTCGCCCTCTTGCTCTTCCCTGTTTCCTTCTGTTCCCTGAAAAACATTTTCTTCTCAGCAAAGGATCTGACCTCGGTTAAGTTGGTGCATATCAGTGTGAACTTGAGAGATGCTTTGATTTTTAGCTGTCTTTCTAATTATGAAGGAGCAGAAATATGGTCCCTTTATAACAATTTCAGGTATTAGCACAAAGAATGGGGGCTAATTCGGTGGAATAGAAAAATCTCCCTGCCCTCTGAAACCATGCCTTCGTGAGAGCCATTCTCTTACGTGAAAAACGCATATTCGGGAAGAGGTGGAAGGAGAAATGTGGGGCCCACCGCACTGCCCAGGGTAATAGCAAATACAGGCAGTTGTTTCCTTGCCTTAGTGTAAAGGAAGACCGTGACTGTAGCTTCAGGATTTTTATTTCTTCTGAGTTGATACTGAAGGCCATAAAGAGTAAGCACTGGAGCAAACATATCAGATAAAATACTTTGCCCTGAACAGTTCCAGAATGTCCTGTTTCTACGGCAAGACCTGTTTTGAGGTGTCTAACATTCGTCAGTATCCGGTGTGTCTCTTATCAATGCTGTTATCTCAGCCACTGAACTTTGGCACTCACCTTCCGGAAGAGAAAAGTTTCTGATTATTCTCTTAACTCCTAAAGGCTCCTGGCTTGTTTGAATTACATTCGCTGAACAGAGGCCTTCTCTTAAAATTATTTTCCTCGGCTGCTTTGAAGCATTTTGTTTTCACCCACCAGTAGAACTAAAAAAGGTAGTAGTTGGTACAATGCAAGGGAAAGTATTTCTTAATTGGTGTCACACAAGATGGGATCAGCATAATCCTTATTAGTGTAAGTTTGTGGTTTGTTGCTACTACCATTGCTAGAAGTCTGTTGTTGAACACTTATATATATAAAGAGCTAGACAAGGATTTGATTTTTTTTTTTTTTTTAACTTGTGTGGTATTACTTTTGGCTAAGGGAAAGAAACCAAGAAAGAGCAAGAAGCAATGTATATTGTAGAAGCCCTCTGTATAACAGTGGATAATTGGAAATGACGCCAACATAACATACTTTTAGAGTCTGGCAACACTATGGCACATAAAATGGAAATGTTAAAAATCTCTTTACATGTATGAATATAAACTAAGTTGAAATGCAGATCCCGAGATGGTAGAGACACCATTTAAGATGACAGGAAGAGTACGTTCTGTTAGACCCTCGGATGCGTGGTCAGCTGTGGTACAGTGAAAACAACCCTGGATGTGCTCCTGGTGATTTAGGACTCAGTCCTCTCGTGGCAGCGTCTTCATCTCTAGTGGGAATGGTGGGGTCTGTCCGCCTGGACCACAGAGTTGTTGAGAGTCCGGTAAGCTTGGGACAGCATTTTGGAAGAGCTCCTCTCCAGAGTAAACCCAGGGCAGATTTCAACTCTGCCCTTCAGGGAAGTATCCCCGGAGACAAGAGTCTCCACGCTGCTGCTGCCTGGCTGGGTGGTTTTCCTCACCTCTTCGGTACCGTTTTCTCATCTCTAAAACAGAGCACAGACAGGGTCTTCAGAGCCCCCGCCAGTGTGCAGACCTACGGGAGTTTCTGCCTTGGCACCAGGCTCTGCTGCGAGTTCGGACGGACCTGCCATTCTTCCTTGCCTGTTTAGTTGGTGTCGCTGTGGTGCTGACTGAGCTGCTGACGTTATTCTAGCTTTGTCTCGAGAATCTGGAGTTTATTCTTGAAGGGTGCCTGTGTTGTGTGAGATCAGAAAAACGTAGTTCTCTTTTCCCTGGAAGGCCTGGGGGTTTGTTCCGTTTCGTCAATATTATGTTGTATTCATAATTTTACAGAGCGTACTTGGCATGTCCTAAGGTTAGAAGTTGTCAGGTTTTGTTTTGTTTCGCTTTTCCCTCTCAAGTTTTGTTTGTTTATTTTATTTTAAACCAGAAGGAGTTTGCAAACATGAAATGGACAGCTTGACCAAAAGTTTGAGAACACTATCCTGTAGGCCATCTGTGTCTCTGGGCCCCACACAGTGAGGCACCCCTGTCGGTGGCCGCGGCACCTTCAGCGTGCTCTGTAGCCGATACTGTTGCTCGCCTTGGGCAGGTCTCCTAATCTCCTTGTGCTTCGTTTTTTCCCCATCTGTAGCTTGCTTGTCCTCAGGGGCTTGGCCAGGGCTGCGCTGGGACTGAGGAGGCACTGCCTTTCCTGGGGATGGAAGGAGAGGAATAGAAGGCCGGGTGCTCTGGCTTTAACAGTCTCTGTTTCTTTCCTTTTTCTCCTGCATTCCCTACTTGTCAGCAGTAATCAAACTCTGCAACTAAAGCCCATCCATCATAATTACACATTGGAAGTTCTGTTTACTGCACTTTGGCCAAAGGTCTGAATTTGAATAGTAAGTTAACTAATTGTGAAATTATAGATATAATCTTATTTACTCCATATTCCCATTTTTCCCCAATTAGCCCTGTAATAATCTGTTATTTCACTATAATTGTGGAGAAATTAATAAAGTTGTTCATATTTGGCTTGAGAAATTGTCTCCTTAAAGGATTTTATAAGTGAAAAACTAGAAAAGAACCATTTAATTGGCCCAGGAAGGCAGGTGATCCATACCTTTTATTTCTGAGGCTGTAATTCTAAAACCATCCTATGAGTGTTTAAGAAATGTGACAGTTTGGGGGAAATGATTTACATGTCAGGTAGTGGCATTATTTTAGAATAGGAATTTCAAAACCAGTAGAGATAGCGCACTTTTAAATCTGGAGTTAAAAATCCTTTGGTTTTATACAAGTAAATTTGAGACTGATTTAAAATCGTTATTGGATGGATCACATTTAAATTCTTTGAACATTGCTGACCACCTTCAGGTTTTTAAATATGAGTGTGTATGAAAGGCACGTAAGATTAGACTTTAAAGTAGATCTTAAGAAATGTTAAGTGATATCCATGGAAATAAATGGCAAATTTCTCTATACAAAATAAAACTGGGAAACTTCGGAGTTCTGATTCTAAAAACTTATCATAAGGTTGATTGTGGTGATTTATTTTAAAAGGTTCTTTATTGAAGACATTTCTCCTTTTTATTCGAAGACTAGATAGTCTGGGCTCTGCTGATTACTTTTTAAGAATAAAGGCTCCAGGATCCAGTAGGGGTTTTGTCTGTCTTGTCTCGATAGGATGTTGCCATGAGCACAGGCGTCCTCCCTGGGCCCGTGCTGTGGGGTTAAGCAGGCACCCGGTCTCCTCATGTCCGGTTGCCTTCGCTTTAAGAGTTAATGATGTCTGCAGGTGTGTTGGGATTAGCACTGTAAAGTTGTGTAAGGGCTTTTTCTTTCTTTTGATCTTCTGAAAGGGATGAAAGATAGCCATTAAACTCAAGGGATTAGGTCCCTTCTCTTTAAAGACTTTAGGTACCATAAATATTTCACTTAAGATGTAAGGTGAAGAATTGTATACGTCTGAGGGAAAATGGGTGTTTTATATTACCAGTTGGAAATTATTCAGTCTCCACTTACAAATTAAGTGATCTTTGTAGAGATATTTTCTCCCAAACTGTAGTGGACTGAGATCGGGGGAAATAAATTATGCAGGCATATATCTCAGTTATTCTGATTGTTTTCTGTTCTATTCCTACCTTTTTCTTTTTTATAAGTTAATATGTTGCCTACATTGTGTCTCCCCCTTGCCCCTTCGGATCTCCCCACTTTGTATAACTCTGCTTGTACGCTCAAAAACTCTTGCCTTGAAAACTTGGAGAACAACCAGCCATGCTCCCATGTTCAGTTTAAGTGTGTGCCGTTTTTTTTTGTTTTTTTGGTTTTTTTTTAAGCCCTTTATTTTGTCCTTCCTCTTCCTTTAAACAGACGCTACTCGGAAAAGGAAAGGGAGGTTGAGGTGCTGGCAGCAGAGTTAGACAGTCGTGGTTACTCCATGCTCAGAGAGCTGGTGGGAAACCGGGAGACGTGTCCTGTGTAGGGAAAGGAAACATGATTTGAGCCCTCTTCCACTCCGACCTGTGCCCCACTCTGTGCCGTGCTCTGCTGGCTTCACTCGAGAATGGAACACTGGGGATTTTTTGTCCTTTGTGTTTTTCCTAGGATAGACTGTTCCACCATGGAATGGATTATTTTATATATATCTAATTGTATTTAGAATTAGGGATTTAGGACAGGTAGGCTTTGGTAGGGCCATCCCTAGGACCAGCCTGTCAAGTGATTATTTCTATTCTATTACGCATATTACATCATCGGTCATTTAGAACAGATTTAAAGCACACTCAGTTGGCCCACTGGTCTCCTGTATCAATAGAATTATGCATTTTGTATTTATTGGTATTTAAGCCGACAGTGATGGTTTCTCTTTTTTGCTGTGACACATGAGATATACACTCAGTCCTTTCTCAGAGTTCCTTGCCCCTTTTCATTTTGTTCTTATCTTTCTTTGGAGAAAATCGGGGTGATGAAGGCAGGTAACAGTATGTAGATTTGAATCCCGAAGCATGTCTTAGTGATGTGAAGAGAGGGGAAAATAAAATTGTGAGTCAGATGGTTATTAGAGATGGCGAACTTAAGTACCAGATGAATTAGTTGAATATAGCCAGTGGCAGGGGTTGAAGATTAAGGCATTAAGGGCCTCATGCTTGATAACCTGTCCCGCGTTCGGATAGGGGTCTGCTCAGTTACCGCCCAAAACCTCTACTTCCGATGCTTCATAAAATTACAGGAATGACTCGTTGTGGAAAGCTTATCCGAACTTTGGGCCTATAATACGACTCTAAAAAGAAAGACAGGGGAAAAAGAAACTGTGAAAGGTGTTTGGCAACGAGCAAGAGTGGGAGCTCACAAACTCTTTGAAGGTCAATTAGCCAGAAAATGCGCTAAAGACTGGGTGCTGGGCTGCGTTACTGGCCGAGAATTACCCCCAAGGTCCTCAAAGTGGTCCTGCCGCTTGAGCACAGAGAGACAATTACAGACCTCGAGGAGATGCTACAAAAGCTTTAATTAAGGGACTTACTTACACCCCACTAAGTTTTGGAAATTAAATTCTTGCTTGTGCTTAACTGATGTTTCTTTTGTCTGGGCTTCCACATGGATTTCGGCAAGAGAGCGCTATTTTCCCCCAGGTCTGTTTTATGTTGGAGGCTGTTTCACTGTGATGGATACCAGCAAAGCGGAGCACTTAATCCGTGTCAGGAACCAGGTGGAAAAGTGGGCTGAGGGGCTTTGTGCCGTGGAGTGTTTGGGGCACAGGTTGAAAATTGGAGTCTTTACAGCAAACCAGGAACTCTTTTTGGGCTTAGACACGTGAAGAGTAGGCAACTGTATTTTTTAGATTTTGAGTTTTAGATTTCCCATTCATAGGACAACATGGTTTTCCTTGAATTGACAACGTTGTCTCTGGACCCAGCAGGCTGCTCTTTCTCCAGAGGCACCTGTTTGGTTTTTGTTGAGGGGGTTAGAGTGGCCTCTGACTGCCATCCGGGTACGGTTTTTCACAAGCCCAGACCCAGACTGTGGCTCTGTTTGGATGTGACTTCTGGAAAGGCTGGTTGAAGTTGCCTCCTGTCCCGGCTCTAGAGTGTTAGGATCCATCCATCCACCTGAGTTACTGAGCACCACCACAGGGCTGCTGATGGGAGACGCCTTTGTCTTTGAACTCGGGCCGAATTGCCGTCCCAGCAGGTGCCCTTGTTTCGGTAGCAAAGCAACGCTCTCTTGACTGCCTTCTTTGGAGCGGTTCCTTTCTGCTGCCCAGTTTGGTTGCAACCACTCAGTCTTGTATTTCCTTTCAGGATTTCTAGTCCACACCCATCAGTCAAGTCCCTTTTGTGTGCCTCGCAGCTTGTGCGTGTGAAGAACAAAATTGCAGCCTTGCTCTAACTAAACAGAGAGGAAGCACATCCTAAGGGCTTCGTATCATCATCTGACTTTGTGAGAAATGAAAAATGGCAAGAAAATGATCATGGTCGTCATAGGCTAAAGTGTGCGGTTTTCAGCAAAGTTTATGCAGAAATCCATTAGTGAATGTCATTGTTACGAGCGGTGGGGGGGGGTTAGCTCCGGTTGAGAGGCCGGAGGACCCCTCTGGCGCCCGCTCGGTTGGGAAGCAGCTCCTCTGCAGTGAAGCCGGGGTGTGATTTGGGGTGTGACAGGGGCTCTGACAGATCTGTGTGCGGGGCGGAGAGTTGTTGATACTTACATCAGGTAGAATACTCTCCTACTTGAGTGTGTTTTAAATAATGCAAGTACAGATTTCAGTTTTCTTTGCTTTTCTTCAGAAAGAGGGAAAATTGTATTTAGTAATAGGAACATTTTGTTTGACTGAGACCCGACTGGTTAATGAGCTAAAGCCAAGCGTGGTCCAGACTTCCGGAGAAAGGGGCAGAGACGGCATTGTGACGCCTGCTCACCGAAGAAGAACATAACTGTGTTTCGCTAAAAAGTGCTGATTCAAAAAGTTGTTTTATGAAGTAAAAATTCTAAGGTCTTATCTCTTAAGCTTTATTTTGCTAACATTGTTAGAACTAGCACATCTGGCTTAGATTCTAAAATAGTCTGGTTTTATGCTTCAGTTAAAATGAATCCAATCAAATTGGAATTTGTAGATAAAAAGGAAGGATTTTGATACACACTGAGGATTCTTAAACATGGCAAGGTTACCAGAGAAGACCTTAAGCTTCCTTTCTGGATGACCTTTAAAAATAGGTTGGTTTTGTTTTTTGTTGTTGTTGTTTTTTCCAGTTAGTGAAGGCTGTTCCGCTATAGTTCTGTAAAAAAGGGGTAACGCATGGTGAAGTGAAGGTTTCCTGATTCTTGGTTACACTGCTTAGCATTAATGCTTTATATCAGCTTCACTTTTTTGTCGTTTGAAGATTTGGGCCAGGGAGAGGGGCAGAATTTTGTAAATTGGGTTTTTGTTTTGATAGTGTTAAAATAGGCCATCTTGGGACACCTGGTGGCTCAGGTCATGATTCCAGGACCTTGGGATCGAGTCCCATATCCGACTCCCTGCTCAGCGGGGAGCCTGCTTCTCCCTCTCCCTCTACCTGCAATTCTCCCTGCTTGGGCTCTCTCCCTCTGTCTCTGACAAATAAAAGCTTTAAAAATAAGTAGACCATCTTTATTAGATTTAGTGCTCTTCATATCTCACTAAGGCTCTACATTATCAGTTCAGTTGGGTTTCTGTGTTTTTTGAGTTCCCTCTCTGCGCCCGTCCCCAGATGTGGAGTAATGTGCGGGCCCTCTATTTCAAATGCAGTGCAGTGAAAGTCTTGCTTTAATAAGACAGTGGGGCAGAATTGTTTAGTTTGAGGGCTTGTGGGGAACAGGCCACCTTCTGTTCCAGCCCAGGGTGCTTTGGGGGTTAAGAATGACAATTAAAAATGTTTTTCAGGAATATAAACACACATCCTCCTAGGCTGACTGTGAGGTAGGTGGAACTGTCCTGCGTCTTTACGGTGTGGCTGGTACTGCCCACTTTTTAGCAGAATGCCCTCCCCTGCCAGTGCTGTATTTCTTCATCCTGCTGACCTTGGAGCCATTAGTAGAGACTCAGCAGTTTATTCTTTCATAAAGAATGCACTCACTCTGAGATGGCAGGCTGCAGGCTTGTGGCCCAGCCCTGCTGGGTATTTTTAGTTCATGCCGGTAGGGAGCTGTGGGTCTGATCCCTTTTCAAGTTGGTGGCAAGTGAAAGGAGTCAGCTTTTTTTGAATCTTGAGTACGGCACAAGCACTGAAGCATTGATGAACTCTTGTGGCCCTCGTCAGTCAGCGAGTATGGAGTGGGCCCGGATGGTTGCTTGTTTTTAGCTGTTTGGATCTCCATGACGGTTCCTGGTTCGCTGAGCCCTCGCCCCGTGCATTGATACCCAGAAGAAGAGAGCACTTCCCACCTGCCTTAAGTAACTCGGGGCTCACCCCAGACTGGTTTGGTGCTTGCCTTTGCGAGCGTGGGTTTTACGGAAGGTGCTCTGAAACTACTGAGAAAGTTCTTTCTCCAGCAGGAATGTGGGTCGCATTCGGGTAGCAAAGCTCGAGCCTGCCGGTGACCGTGCGGCTTGTTTCTCTGTGTAACAAGGTAGAAAAGTGAGTTTGGAATCGTAAATGGATTCAGGCTGGACTTTTTATCCAGCAGGTAGGACTATGGAAAAACCTGTTTCAAAACAGGTTCTTCCCATGCAAGGTCATCAGTTTTACATTTCCTTTCTCCCCTTTGTCCTTCCTCCCTGTGGAGCTCCCCAAGGACTTCTCTAGCTGTGCTCCTCCAGCCTCTTCGTCTTGATCCTGCCTTCCTGGAGCCCCATGATTAAAACAAACAAACAAATGAAAAAACCCACAAAAACAAAAACCCATGCAGGGCCCTAACTTGCATATTTGCCCTTAACCTTTTCCTTTTAAGAGTTTCTTGCTGTAATACCAAATATTTCAAGATTAGAAAGTATGAGGATGGCACTTTTATTTCCTAGCCAGTTGGTTTTAAAGAACTTACTTTTCCAGCAGCCTAATGAAAAACTTAGGTGTTAAAAGTCTGTTGATGCTTTTGCCAGGAGAAACGTTGATTTCTGTCCTCTTTTTCAGGCCCTGCTTTCTTCCCTGGGAGATGCGCGGAGATCTTTGCCAGGGGTCAGAGCATCGGGAAGCTTGGGGTCCTTCATCCTGACGTCATCACCAAATTTGAGCTGACCATGCCCTGCTCCTCCCTGGAAATCAATATTGAGCCATTTTTGTGAAGATGGGGCTCCGCTGTGTGACTCTCTCCCCGAGTGTCCCCTTCTCCTTCCCTGGTGTCCTGTAGCCCTCCCCACAGGGAGTATCCATTTACGCTTTAATGTTTAATAAAGTAGAAAGTGATTCTGGCCCGGTGGATAAATGCCGCCCACTCCCTGCGTTAGGCCAGCTTGTGCGAACACGGTGTCCGTGAAGCTACATGGTTAGGAAGAGCCCAGAGGAGCACAGGACTGGAGGCTTACGGATGAAACAGCAGGAGAGCAGATTTGGACGCAGGGCGCACGAGTAGGAGCGATGGAAGATTTCCAGTCAGTGCTCACATTTGACATTCAGCATTGGGAAACAGTATTTTTAGGAGACCATTAGGAAGCAGTGACAGTCTAGCAGTTAGTCTTACAGCCGTTGAAGTTATTTTAAAGTGAAAAAAAATGTTGCAAGTATTTGAAATATTTGAATGTGCAGAGGTGCTTTCACTCCCTGATACCCTGAGACCGAGCACCTGCTGCATAGCTGTGTTCTGCCGGCCGAGTTACACATGGTGACAGCAGCGCCCCGGGAACATCGGAAACGGTGAAAAATTACTTCTGCCCTAGGCCATACATTTCACTGTAATCAGTATTATAAAATCGTGGCGTTAAATATTTAATTGAGCAACTAGGTTCTGTCTTCTTTTATAGGGAAGTATTGGATCTCCTCTGAAGCTAATTTTCTGTCAGTCCTCCTTGTCTTGCCTTCTAATTTACTTTTATACTTTGATCTAGACTCTTCCAGTAGGTACTGATAGTGAAAAAGCTAGGTCTAATGTTTCTTAGTTACTGTTAAGATGACATGAAACACAAAATGTAAAACCTTAAGTTCCAGTAGAAATAGCTAACGGAGTGAGGAAGGGTTATGTTTCTGGAGCTCTGCTGAGCCTACTGTGAGGAGCCCCGCCCCGTGACTGCCTTGCCTCAGGGCAGCAGCGTCCGACCTGGCAAGATCTGTGCACATACAGACTGTCCTGTTCTTTCCCAAGTCTGTTGTAAGCACAACCTAACAGCATTTAAAGGAAGTGAGATAGGCTCACAAAAAAACCTCAAAAGGTTTGTATCCAGCATCCTTAGAGATTTAAACAGATATTTCCCCAAAGAAGATACAGGAAATAAGCATTTGAAAAGAGGCTCACCGTCCTTAACTGTCAGGGACACGCAGATAGAGACCACAATACAAATTGAAACGGCTAAAGTTTGAGAGACTGGTTCATACCCAGTATTGGTGAGACCAGGGCGTGGGACCTCCATGCCCTGCTGGTGGGAACAGAAGAAGGTTATTTATAGTAGCTACCACCCAAATGTTCATTAGCAGCTGAGTGAATAAATTCTACTACATCTGTATTATGAGTATTTCTTTTCTTTCTTTTTTTTTAATGAGTATTTCTTGGTAATAAAAAGGAACTGCTGGGTGCCTGAGTGGCTCAGTCAGTTAAGCGTCCAACTCTTGATTTCGGCTCAGGTCATTATCTTATGGTCATGAGATCAAGCCCCTTGTCAGGTTCCATGCTAGGCATGGAGCCTACTTAAGATTCTCCTCCCCTCCACCGCTGCAAGAGCGGGGAGCGGCGGCGGAATGAACTACTGAAGAATATGAATGGTTCCCAAGGCTCAGCAAAAGAAACCAGACCCAAGACTACTTGTGATTCCATGAAATTCTAGAAAAGTCAGACGCAGTTTGGTTGGCTAGAGCTTGTGGAAGGGAAGGGACTGCAAAGGGCACAGAGGAAGCCCTTGGGGACGATGGAAAGAAGCTATTCCCTGATAATTTGACACAACAGATATATGCATAGGGTAAAAGAGCACGAGTTTTTTTTTTTTTTTTTTTTTTTTAAGAGCATGAATTTTAGAATTGGTATGCCTGCTCAGAGTGGCTTACTGGTCCACTGCTATTAAGGAGATACTTTCCCCCGGTTTCAGGTTTGCTGGGGGTAGTCCTGGTTTGTGGGCCACGTGGTCGCCGCTATTGAAGTGAGTGGGGCCATTTGCTCTGTTAGCAGCCAGCCGCCTGGGTGTATTTTGGTGGGTCAGAAACGACTTGTAATGAAAACCCACTCATCCCTGATTGTTGATCCCAGCATGAAAGGGGAAAGATCAACTCCATCCATCATGGGGAAGTTTCTGCCCTCCGAAGCAGGAAACCGTAAGAAGAAACACCACTTCGGGTACTTGAGAAGAGATGACCCTCCAGTCTGGGCCTTGAGGTTCCGCAGGAAGATCAGGTCACACTTGTCCTGGCAGGGGCATTTGGACTGGAGCCCGGGCAGTCGGTGGGCTCTGCCAAAACCTTTGCTGGAGAAGACACACGCCTTCTTAGGAAAAACCGGGAGCCCGAGTATCAAGAGGGAAATCAGAATTGGTGTCTTGTGTTATCTTACAGAGAGCTTCCACTGAAGCCTGATGTTCCTGCGTCGCTCTTCGGGTTACAAAGTATTTTCACATATGATCTCATTTCAGCATTTTTTTTTTTTTTAACAATGAGAGGAGGTAGTCAGAAATAGGAATTCTCGCTGCTTGATGAGATGAGAACCTTAGCCCTCAGAGAGATTAATGATGTGCCCAAAAGTCCCATGGGTAATAAATGGGATTGTGACAATGAGTACAGATTCAGTCGATTACAGTGTTTTGTGTCATTTTCCTACTTTTCCAAAATGTTGAAATTTGAGTTTTTTTTATAAAAAATTACTGAAAAACACAAAAAGTTAAAAATCTTAACTACTTTAGGAAATTGTACAAAGTAAAATCTTCCCAAGCTAATCTACCCTTCCTCCCCCAATCTCCTACTAAAGTAACTAACCCCTGTTAATAATTTAGCTTGTGCTCTTTCTGACATTTGTCTTAGTTTAGACCGTCATACCCCCTCGCCCCCTGACACACACACGTGCGCGCGTGCACGTGCATGCGTGCTCTTGGTTTTTGGGTCATACCGATGACTACTGATTTGCAACACGTTTTGATTTCTATTTTACATGGTATGTCTCACGACATTTCACTTGGCATGTCCCATTTTACTAGGTCAGTCCCTCTAGACCCAGCTCCTTGTTTTAAATGATGCACTACTGTAGGCTGGCCATAATTTGTTCAGCTTTTCCTCTGTTGACATTCTCTTGTTTCCAACTCTGTAATTACAGTGACCAATGGACTTCCATATGCCTCCCCCTAAACCAGCACTAGTTGGAGGCCACAAAAACCCAGCCCTACTGGCTACGTGAACCTCCACATTTGGTGTTTGGCAGACACATTCTGAGAGGCATGGGGCTGCTTGGATAGTTCTTAGATGTGACTTCTGCACTCGAGCAGTGTCTTATCCCAATAGGTCAGAGTCCTAGAGGTAGCAGATACTCAATTACTATTACCTTTTGAACAGGAGTAGCCCAACTAGGAACCAGCTTGCCCAGCTGCCCTTCTTGCCCTCAGCCGTTCCGGAGCTCATCAGGTTGGTAAAAGAGCTCTGTGTATGATCTTGTGTCTCAGTCTTAGCTTCCGTTCATGCTTGATGTTTCCTGTAAATACCACAAACCCCAAGTTCTTGAGTTGGCTCTTTGGTCCATTTTATCCAAAATTGGCAGACAGATGCCTTAAAGGGACACAAGTGCCTTCAGTGAAATATGCCCTCAACTCAACAAAAGCACGGGACACATCTGCTATCTTCCAGGTTGTGGCTTACAAGGAGCTTGAATAATAGTACTTAAAAAAAAAAGAGGCTGGCATACATAGTGGAATTTGATGTGGCAGTACACCTCTGGGACAGTCAGCAGCAGCTCCCTAAGGCCCCCGAGCACAGTCAGCACGAGGCAATGGGCCTCCTCGGATAAAGGGGGGAGGACCCAGGCAGCCAATCCTTGACAAACAAGCGGGGCCGCGGGAAGGCAGAGCCGACCCAAAGTGATTTTAGTTTCCACCAGGGCCCGCTTTGTTGTCAAGTGTCATAGTCTCCTTTAACTTTCTAGTAAACACAAAGGAATAACTGCAGACATGACAGCTCCACTGTGGGTTGAACAAATATCTCCAGCAATGAGTTCAGTTGAATTGTGTCTGGCTAAAGCCCTGCACGACTTTTCTCCCCCCGTGTGACTGATGGCAGCGTTCAGATATGCTCACGTTCTCCATTCAAGTTTTACACTCGTCCGTAAGGTTTGGCCTCTGTCGTCTCTATTTAAGGGACAGGAGTTGATTCTCCATTAGAAAACATTCTGAATTGCCCCCCTCGGAGGAGGCCCTTGTAAGAGGTAACCACTGCAGTGTCCGAACTACAGGACTTCCCAGCCATTCAGAGCAAAGCTGTCCTTAGGACAGAAAAGTGAAGATATGGAGGAAAGGCACTTGTTTGATAACAAACCTCGTATCAAAAGAAATTTCCTGCATTCCACAAGGCACCACTTTTTGTCATGAGGCATGAAAGCATGTCTGAAAACACCCCACCTGCTTCAGGCCAGCTGGAAGGCAGCTGCAAAGGGTGCAAATGTGGTAAACCCAAACGTGAATGCTGGACATACAGCGAGTAGAAGGCCAACCAGAGATGGACGGGTGTAGACATTTCTCAGGTGTGCAGAACACCTAAATGGAGAGTTTGCGGGGGGGGGGGCAAGGCGGTTGAAGCAAGATCAGCCAGATGGAAAGGCGCCCTGTGAGCAAGCTGCGCAGTGGGGAAGAGAAGGACCCCGTAGGAGAGATGCCTTCAGGAAGTCGCTGGACCCGACCGTCTGCAAAGGCCCATCTCCAGGGGACTAGCGGTCAGCCTGTGCACGTCTCTTACAGAGGAGACGGCCTCTAACCATCCACAGAGACCTGAAGGAACTGACGGAACCGTTCCCAGAGCTCACTGAGGCCAGCCACAGCTAGAAAACCTCAGATGTCACAAGGCAATGCAGAGAAGTCCCAGAAGGATTTTGCCTCAGTAGCAGGGAAAACCAACTCTAGACCAAACGCCGCTCCAGTTCCACCTCATAAAGCTTAAAAACAAGACCCAAAGAAACTATTTGCAAGGAATGAACTGCATCCCAGAACAAAGCTTAAGAATATTTACAATATCACTAAATATCCACCACCCAACAATGTCAAAGTCACAGTATTTGGCAACCGATCAAAAATTACCAGGCAAGCCAAGAAGCTGGGAAATACCACCAATAATGAGGAAGGGGGGAAAAAACGAATCAGAAACTGACAGGGCAGAGATGATAGAATTAATAGGGAGGATACTCTTTTTTTTTTTTTTTTTAAAGATTTTATTTATTATTTGACAGAAACACAGCGAGAGAAGGAACACAAGCAGGGGAGCAGCAGAGGGAGAGGGAGAAGCAGGCTTCCCGCTGAGCAGGGAGCCCGATGTAGGGCTTGATCCCAGGACCCTGAGATCATGACCTGAGCCAAAGGCAGACACCTAATGACTGAGCCACCCAGGCACCCCAAGGGAGCATATTATTCTAACTGTATTCCATCTGTCCAAGATGCTAGAGGAGAGATGAACACGTTGATAGAAAATACATATTTTCACCTTCTAGACATAAAAACTAGGAGATAAAGGAATAAAGCGAAAAAAATAATACCAATACCTACGTAGTAACAGCAGAATTGACTTCGTGAAAAGTTGACATTATGCTATGGTTTTCCATTCACCACAAAAATAACTTTCCAGCGATGTATTCTTACTGGCACCAACTTAAGATGGCTCACGAGGACGGTTCGGTGTGCCCCGGGCATCCTTTGCCCCCCTCCCAGCACTGCTCGGCAGGTCCCCACGTGACCGAGATACACCGCAGACCTGAATCCCAGGAGGCTCCAGCCCTTTCGGATCGCAGCTGCAGGTCCAGGGCCTGAAGGCGGTGGCGACTGAGCACCCTGCCCTGGCCTCAGCCATTTGATGCTGGCTTTGTGAGGAGGCGCGTTCTTTGAACACCTCCACTGGGGTCCCCCGGCAAGGGGACCCCGCTGTCCCCGCACCAAGGGGTGCAGCGAGGCCAGCAGCTGTGCTGAGTGTGTGCATTAAAGGAGCGTCCCAGCCGGAACTCCTCGCTGCATCCTTTTGCTTTGCTTGTTTGTTTTTGGATGCCACATAGACAGGCGTGGAAAAGGAAAAACGGTTTCTGGCTTCATAGAGCTCCCTTGTCTCATGTGGCTACAGTTTTAAAATGTAACATTCTATTCATGGTCCGCATCCAACTCTTATTCTTCTTCATATGCGTCCCGTAAATAGTCAAGTCTGTACTACAGGTGCGCCCCGCTGCAAGAGAACAATGGACACATGGTGTACCCCGAGTAATCCACTGAAGAGCCTGATGTTTACAGAAATGAAGGATTGCCATATGATTAAAAATGCCATTTATAACCAGCAAATCCCTGGGTGCACTTAAAATTCAAGTTAAAAAAAAAAATCGAAACAGCTTTTAGGCAAACATCTATCCTCTAAAACTAGATACATCTACGCCACTTGGTTCTGGTTAGCCTGTTACTAGAGAACCGGGGCTCCGTTCCCGGATAGAGGGATGTGAGCGAGCACATGCACAGGTCTCCTGAAGAGCCAGGATCAAGGTCAAATACTTTTAAATCAAGTTCCACTGGAGAAGTTCGGGGAACTGAACCAAGAGAAGAGGGGGAATGGGACCAAGGACAGGGATGGAGTTCCTAGCAGCCATCACCTCTGCTGAATGCCGAACAAGAGGCCCTGGGAATGAAGCTAAGCCTGAGGGGCCAGGTCCAAGATGGCGGAAGGGGAAGGTGCCCACTGCCGACTGTTTAATATTTGAATAAGAAATGGTGGAGGAGACTAGGAAATCACCTCTGGGTGTCACCTCTTCTGGAATGGTACCACGGGGACATAAAACGGACTAAGGGGCTTTCTCACCCCTCCTTCCTGTTCCTGTGATTGGGTTCTGCAGGGTCAAGCCCCTGGCTCATCCCTGTTCCAGCACCACACACAGTCGCCAGTCCCTGGGTTCGGTTCGGATTCTCCTTCTAAGAGCTGCAGGTGTTTGGGGGAAGTGTCTCTGGCAAGCTGCCCCTCGCCACGGAGGATCCTCTCCTACCTACTTCTCATCACGTCCCTGTGCAAACCCCATCTGCTCTGGAAGCCTGGCTCACATACTGCCTCTCCCCGGAACCTTCCTTGAGCTGCTGCGGGCCTCGGGCAGGAATTAACCTCCCCTTCCTCCCCTCTTCTCCATTTCCCTGAGCCACAGTCCCCTCTCTCCTGGAAGAACTACACAGGGCAGATCAGGTCCCATCCAATGTCCCATGTCCGTGGTACCCAGCAGAGCAGGTATTAAAATTACAAATAGGCTCCTAGCCCTGACCTTGCCAATGAGGGTCAGCTCTCTGTACCATTTCAAGTAGCAATCTGGGATGCTTAAAGACAGAGCATATCATTGTAACCGTGTGAATATGAAATCGGGTCATGTTCATCTGGCTCAGCAGTGGACTCATTCATGAAAACCTTTAAGTTACCTTAACTAGCAACACCGTAACATTTACTTTTCAACACAAAGTAACATTTATCTCTGACCACACTAAGGTAAGTATCAAGGAGTTATGGGAGGTGCTCATTCCTCTTCCTGTTCACATCGATGGTGGCCATGAGACTCCCCAACACCTGCATGCGACTGAATTAGGACAGCGACAGAAAACTGGATAGCCTGTCATTTCTTTTTGCCACCTCTTTTCAACTCAGGTCCACTGAACCCTGAAAACCCTGAAAAATCCAGGGGAAAAAATCCAAGGAAGCCCAACACTGGCCTTTGAAACATTTAATAAGAAGTCATAATCAAACACAAAATGATTTTATTTTAAAAAGAATAAATTTACATACAGTACATAAGCAAGACAGCTGAAAGCTTCCAAAATAGAAACCGGGAGCATATGGCCCCAAAACACCACATGCTTTGATTACACCCGGGAAGCAGGAGATGCCTACTTGGGGGAGAAAAATCCCAGGTTACAGTGCGACCTTCAGGCATGTTGTAGAGTGACTTCGGCCACAGCCATTTAAGGGTTTTTAGTTCAGGATCCCATCTGTGTTTCCTTCTGCATATTCTGTTGTGGTGCAGGCCTGAGCAAAACCAGCACGGAGCGACAGCTGGTTGTAAGGACGCTGCAGGAGGGCCTGGCCCAGAGTGGAAGGGGGCTGGGACGGTGGGACGCTGGGAGGGCCTGCCCTGCCCGTAAGGACGAGGCCATGTTCTGCTGAGCTCCTGGAGGTGCCAAGTCGTCTTGAGGGCTTTGAGGGTTCCAAATGCAGGGTTGGCCAGACCCCAGGTCCTAAGTTTATCTTGGATACATCATGGTGAGTTTGACTTTTAAAAGACTTTTAAAAGTCTTAATCTCCAAGTCTCCGGCAGAAGAGGGGCTCTGGACCACGACCGAGGCTACGCCAGCAGGGGGCAGTCTCTCCCCAGAGAGAAAATCCAAATGTCTCCAAGGAGCCGGTAGGCCTGCTCTTTGAAGGGATAGGGGTGGGGTGTGTGAGAGAGACCTCGGGCCTGGGAGGGTATAACAAGTGCCAGAGGAGGGCCAGTGAGCAAGAGTAGGAAGCAGGTAGTGACTTTTCCAGTCTGTTCCTGCAGAGCAGTAGAGCTCAAAAACTAAAATGGTCTTCACCAATATACACTCTTTTAATTTTCCAGTTGCAAAACGAGATACTTTAAAAAATGACCAACCACGACAAGCCCTTGGGTTGTTCTTTAAGATCCAAAGCTAATCACCCTCCATCCAATCGTGTAAATATAGCCTTAAATACATTGACACAGCTGATTGCTGTCCTATTGTTGGGACTTAAAAGGACAGCATTAAAAATCACACGCACACAATTGAGTGAATTGCCAACACCCACTGCTGTGACAATTACGGCCCCTCCTCTCAAAAGATGTAAGTGGGAAACCCTGATCCTTTTGCTAATTAGCTTCAGAAAAAGCAACTAAAAATGATGCAGGAACATGCCTCGTCTGCCGTGTGGATGGCGGGGCTGGCCCAGGGCAGGGGTGCCTGTACGTTGCCACAAATACTAGGCAGAGTTTGCTCTAAGACAGTCAAATAAATGGCAGGTCCTTTTGATTCCTGCCTCCTCTAACTACGAAAAATGTCAGAAGGATTCGAAGGAAAAGCAGAATGGTTTCCTCAACATTGTTCTCGGTAGACCTGAGCACTGAGCCAAATAGCAAAGGGGACCTCGACAGAAAGCTCAGGGGCCGTGTTTGAAATCAGGACCAACGGGGTTTTCTGTTTTCACACTGGAGGCAGAGGGAAGAGCCCAACCCTGAAGTAAGTGCCCAGAAACCAGGTGCTGGGATTCAAGTCCCTGGTTTCAGTGGCCCAGGTCCCACACTGCAGAAGAGACTTCCTGACCACGCATTTCTGCTAACTTTTCAGAGGACTGTTGATGCGCGTTCCTGGTCCTTCAGAGCGGAAGATGTGCCCCCGGAGGGCGTGCTCCCCTGACACGGCCTTCCTACGCCCCGTGAGGACACACGCAGGCTGAAAGGCTGTGTTGAGTTTGGTCAGCCTGTCTTCCCAACAGAGGCTGACCCCGCTCTTGCATTAATTACATTAAGTGCATTAATTAACACCGCCACGAGATAGGAGGTAGGGAGATGGAAAGGGAGCCCCCGATACTATTTAGTAGGTGAAAAAATCGGTTTACAGAAAG
Organism: Enhydra lutris kenyoni; assembly: GCF_002288905.1. Taxonomy (NCBI): domain Eukaryota; kingdom Metazoa; phylum Chordata; class Mammalia; order Carnivora; family Mustelidae; genus Enhydra; species Enhydra lutris. The sequence goes on along the minus strand of NW_019154085.1, from coordinate 32,303,056 downwards.
TTAACAGAAATGCAGGAGCAACATCCCGGAGGCCACTTTCCTCCTTGTCGGGGCCCAGGGAGGGTTCAGTTCATGGGTTGTATGGGGCCGCTCTTGCAGGCAGATGATGGCGCCTCCCCAGTTTGTAGGGAAGCATGAAACACCCAAATACGGGCCGAGGGCTCGCCCCAAGTTGCGGCGAAGCAGGAGAGAACAGGACACCCCGGGAACCCCGACGTACAGAGGTGCGGGCAGCCAGTGGGTTTCCTGGATCGGCAGAGTGGGGAAACACGACCCGGAGTTCTGCAACACGCACGGACACGGACGAGCGGATGCCCCCAGAAAGCGGGGCTCCGGAGGGAAACAGGCTCCTGCCCACGATCTCCCACGGGTGCTCCCGTCTCTTACCACCCCATGGTGCGGTCCGCGACGCTCTTGCCACCTGTGTGGGCACAGTCGAGTCCTCTAACAAAAATGTCACCCTGTCCAAGGAAGGCAGTTCTACACGACGCCACCCCTTCTCCGGACCCTAGTCCCAAGTTTGGACATGAGGCTCTGTGCCAGGCAAGGTCATAACGGAAGAGAAACACTGACCTCCAGCCTCTCAGATCATGCCTGTCTCTTCTGGATCGCCCAAACCAGGCCACAGTTCCTTCCGGCCCACGACTAGACCAAAGTCCGTCTAACAGGGCAGGAGACCCTCAAAGAACAGACTGTGGGCTTAGCCCGGCTTCCCCTGCAGCAAGATGCTTACAGACTGATGGTCCTAGGACACAGGACTTCCTTTCACACGGCAGCAACCCTGATCTCAGCTATCAGCAAAACGGACATGTGACTTAGGAGTTCTTTTTTTTTTTTTTTTTTTTAAAGAAAAATGTATTGTCAAAACTTGCCCACCTCAGCCCTTTCCTGTTTGGGCTCCCTGGCCCAGGGGACTCCCTTCCAACTCTTTGAGGTTCAGAGCAGTCCCAAAAACCTGTGCAGCATGGGCACAAAGGTAGTAGCACAGAGTCCCACAGACGCGTAGGTGACAAACTTGTAAGGCACTTCGATCTCTAGTCTCCGCCTGGCCTCCTTGTTCCTGGTGACCACCTTGAAGCAGGAGTACAGCACCTGCAGGGAGAGGTTTTGTACCAGCTGACGCACTAGAAGGATCAGCACGATCCCCACGGCGAATCTGGTCAGTCCCAAGACCAACATGTTGGTGGTGAGTGGCGGGATGTTCTGAACGACAGGGAGAGCCTCGACGGGCGCGGACGCGAGCTGGAAGAAGTGGTTGATCCAGAACCCGAGAGTCACCCCTGCCCCTGCAGCTAGAACAGTAGTGGTGTCCGCTCTGGTGGGGCTATAGCAGTCAGACACGGGGTAGTTGTAACACAGGAAGAAGGGCACCACGATGACACACACGGGGAAGAGGGGGCTGGCCGAGTCCAGGCGGTCGATAAGGGTCCAGGCAGGGTAGGTGAGGACGATGAGGACTGCAGTGACCAGGATGCCACCCAGCACATCCTGTGGGAAGGAGAGAAAAGAAGGACGTAAGCCCCCGTGGTCTGGCATAACTGTGGGTCAAGTACGGCCGCTTTGACATCGGAAGTACAATTTTGGCATTGCTTTACTTGGCATTGCTTTGAAAAGTGTAAAGTTGCAAAGATTTGAGAATGGGAAGAACACTCATGATATTCACGTTGTGTATTTCCCAGTTTTCTCGTCCTGTGGACAAATGTTTTCATGATGCGCAGCTCTAATGCCATTTTTTCTCCATCTTCTATCATTTTAACATTGGGTCGCAACGGTTGTCATCATCTTTGCAGAGGCGGTGTCGTCCTGTCTTGGCAGGTCAGGGGTGCGGGCTGGCAGGGGCGGGGGAGTTAGCTGCTGGGGGCGCCCTGTGCATGCCGCCAGCGGCTTCCGTCCCTTCTTTTTTTTTTTTTTTTTTTTTTTTAAATATTTTATTTATTTGACAGAGAGAAATCACAAGTGGAGAGAGAGAGAGAGAGAGGAAGAAGCAGGCTCCCCGCTAGGCAGGGAGCCCGATGCGGGACTCGATCCCAGGACCCTGAGATCACGACCTGAGCCGAAGGCAGAGGCTTAACCCACTGAGCCACCCAGGCAGCCCGGCTTCCGTCCCTTCTAAGGTACATTTATTTGGGGTGGTTTGGGAAGACATTCTGGATGGGGTGCTGCCAGAGCCCCACCTGTCTTGGCACCATTTTCAGAGACAGAATTTCAAACAGCACGCAGACTGTTTTAGTGAGTGGGTGTACCAGGCTTGTCTTCACTAATCCTTCTTTAGGACATTTTAGATTGGGGTCTTCTTTCTTCCATTCCTCCCTTTCTCCTCCCCCTGTGCCCTGCCCCACTCTATCCCTCCTTTCTTTTCTTAAATGCCTATTTAAAACATCTTTAGGGGTGCCTGAGTGGCTCAGTGCCTTAAGCAGCAGCCTTCGGCTCAGGTCACAATCCCAAGGTCCTGGGATGGAGCCCGGCATCGGCATCGGGCTCCCTGCTTGGTGGGGAGTCTGCTTCTCCTCTCTCCTGGCTTGTGCTCTCTGTCACTCTTTCTGTCTCAATCTTTCAAATAAATAAATAAAAATCTTAAAAAAAATTTAAAAGCTGGTGGACTTTTTTTTTGCTTTTACTAAATGCCATTGTTGGGGTGTCTGCTGCTGTGTGTTAAGCAGAGACCTGGACGCTTACAGGCTCCCAGTGCCCCCTCCTCCGCCCCCCACAAAGCGTGCTGGGAGCGCACCTCTCGCCTGCAGGCTCTGACAAACTCAGAAGCCTGAAAACATTCTGCGGATGAAGCAGTAGAAGGGAAAGGGGACTCCTGCTCACGCAGTCGTATGAATGCAAAATGGCACAACCCTTACGAGGAGGAAATTTTTGATTGAACCTCTGACCTACAATCTCTCTCTGGGACTTGACCATAGAGATATGCCTGCCTGCATCTGAAATGAGGTGTGTATTTATAAGTGGTCCTTGTGGCAGTGTCTGTGCTAACCAGGGACGAGAAAAACGCTGCGTTCCCCTGAGAAGGACCGGTTAGATCTCACTGTGGTATAGTCGGTCACGCAGTGCAATATGACATGGATGAGGAGGTTTCATTTGGGACATAGGATTTTTTTAAGGACTTATTTATTTGAGAGAAAGAACGAGAGAGAGAGAGAGAGAGAGCGCATGAGCATGTGAGGGAGGGGCAGAGGGAGAGGGAGAGCATCTCAAGCGAACTCCACACTGAGGACAGAGCTGACGTGGGGCTCCATCTCACGACCCCGAGATCACAACCTGAGCTGAAACCAAGAGTCATAAGCTCAGCCAACTCGGACCCCCAGGAGCCCCTCTGATGTGGGATTTTTAAAAGCATGGTGCAGTGTGTGTGGATGCTACCGTTTCCATTTTTAAAAAGATAAGGAGAATATATAGATACATTCTTACTTGGATATGCCAAAAGTTCACTTGACTGGCAGAGGACACAGTGGGCAAGGAGACCCTTCACAGGATGCCCCCGTGTGCATCTGGAACTTTGTCATCATGCAAACACATTGCCTCCTTTAAAAATTTTAAGTGAAATAATTCAGTCTCCCCTCTACCAACAGGATCTGCCTTGGATTCCCATATGAAGTGGGGATCCCAGCTGAGCCCAGCTGTGTCCTCCACTGGGGCCTTGGCATATCTGGTGAACGGGGGGCGGGGGGGGGGAACGGCCCACCAAAATGTCACCTGCTGAGGACTGAGAACACGTGTTTTGAGGGAAGGAGGAGACCCAGGTACAATGAATTCATTGAACTCAACACCCCAAACAAGCCTTTACTGTTAGTGGGGAGAGAAGATTCTACCACTCAGAGGGTCTCCTGGCAGCCCCACTGTTGTCCCATCTGAGCTCTGAAGAAGTCAGGACAAAAGAGTCCTTTTGCCTCAATGTATAAAACTCAGACCTGAAGAAGGCTGTTTTGGGACCCCTCTGGCCAAGGACTCTCCAAAGGGCAGAATCCATCTGTGCTCATACCTCCAGGCCCCAGTGCCCCATGTGAGCACTGGATAATACCCCTTGGCAGGACATGGTTCATGACGGCCCCTGAATCTGTCTCTGGCACAGACTCCTCGACCTGAAGGGGCGGCGGAGAAGCTGGTGACCGGCAGGCCAGCAGGGAAGGGGGCTGACGGGGCAGAGCCACGGTACTTAGAGTAACACACGCCTCTCCTAGACCCCCTGTGGGGCAGTCACTGCCAGGATCAGGGAGCTGCTGAGCCCCGAAGGCAGTGGGCAAGCCCAAGGTGCTCGAGCTCATGGACTGGTCAGGAAGCAAGAATTGCAGCCAAGCTGTCCCGAGACCACCCTGCTGACAGCAAGGAGGCATGAGGGGGCTCAGACTCGTTCAGAAGTACCTGCCAGTACTCCAGAAATACTTCGTGGGGGGCATTTCAGTTAGGGGTGGGGACAAAGTGCAGTTTTGCCGGGGTGGGGGGTGAGGTGTGGAGTGATCTTGTAGGTGTTCAGGGAAATTCGCATGATCCATATTGCTACTGGGGTGCCCCGGTGTCCCTGGCCACGGAAGCTCAGAGTCCTGCTGGCTGTACCCCACTCCTCCCTCCTCTCGCTGCCCACACCCCCCCAACTATATTCCAGAGACTCCTCCTTCAGTAAAATCCCTGCTCCTGCTGTCGCGATCCAGAGTTTGAACCTTCAAGTCACCTCCTGCCTGCCACTCTCCCTCACCCAAACCTTCACTGACTATCCTGAAGGCTGTTTCAATAGCAAATGTTTTCCGATTTTTCGGAATGCTTTGCAGTCATCGAGAAGGATTATTAAAATGCAGATTTCAGGGGTACCTGGGTGGCTCAGTGGGTTAAGTCTCTGCCTTCTGCTCAGGTCCCGATCCCAGGGTCCTGCTATCCGGCTCTCTGCTCAGCAGGGAGCCTGCTTCCCCCCCTTCTCTCTGCCTACTTGTGGTCTATTAAATAAATAAATAAAATCTTTTTAAAAAATGCAGATTTCGGGGGACTGAAGTGGGCCCAGGGGTCTGCACTGAACACCTGCCCTAACACCGAGGCAGGGAGCCCAGATAAAAACCCTGAGAAATACCAGCTCACAGATTGAGAGAGTCCAGCGTGATATGGGTTTGATTAGTCTATCATTCTAGGGCTTTCACTCACTGCTTTCCCATTTGAACTTTTCCACTGCACTTGGATAGAGCTGCTTGCTTTCCCCAAACATGCCCCGTACAATTCAGTCACCCCAGGTTTGCATTCCTTTTATGTCCCGTACACTTTAACCATCTCTATCAAGATCCTATCAGTGCATCTAAGGCTTGGCTCAAAAGCTATTTCCTTTCCAAAATATCCTTGTGTATCACCGCAGCTGGAAATAACCTCTCCCTGAACTGAACGCCGAGGCCCTTGCTCAACATCACTCAGAAAGCCCTTCCCTTCCCTTGCCTTTGCTGCGGTCCTGCGTCCACATGCTTTCCCCTGAGTTGATTACAAGACTCTAGTCAACAAAGGTGCATTCTCTTGCCCCTTGGCATTGTCCTCACTTCTACAATAGAGCCAAACACATAGCAGATTCCCAGTTTATAGTGATTAGGAGAATTTAATGCCTTTCTCTTATCCTGAATATCCCTAATCGGTAATACCCACTGTTTTGATACATAAAAGAAAATTTGCCTCTCTTCCTTCCTTCTGTCTTTTTTGTCACTGCAGTTACCAATTCCCAGACATCTGGTTGGAATATTCTTCATAAGCTAATTCTGTTCCTCTTCAGTGCATCAGGAGACTAGACGCTTTTGGTCCATAGCCCTAGCATTTGCAGCAAAAATAATCTTTGCCAATATGGCTGCTGGCATGGAGTTTTTTTCCTTCCAGCCACATGGTTGGATTTTCTGCCATAAAAGGTGATACTGTAATAAAGACTTTTAGGTTTTTTTGTTTTTTTTTTAAGAAAAATACTTGAACCATCTCAAATGAGCTTTCCATTTGGGGCTCTAATGGTCTAGTAATAAAATGATCCTAACGTCTCTAATGTTTGAAAATTCAAGAACAACTTTTTATACTATTCTCAAGCTACTCAGACTACAGGGACTGACAAAACTTGCCATCTCAGAATTGCATCTGCTGTTTTGATGTGAGCACATTCTAAACAAAGAGGGGAATTCTTTGGAACCTCTACCATTCGGCACAGTACATGGGGCCAGAGAGAAAACAGTTCCCAGGTCTTGGGGAAGGCGAAGATGGGCTGTGGGCAGAAGTCAGTGCACAGGGCACACGGCAGAGGTGGGCAGCCAGCAGCCAGCCCTGGGACAATGCTGTCCTGAGCAGGTGGATGTGACAGGGAGGGCAGAGAGAAGAGAGGGAAAGCCATGTGTGGTTTATAGGGAGATGTGGACGGCACAGGAGATCGGGGAAAGGGAATGGGACTAACACATGGTAAGAAAAGACATGACAAAAATGGCAGAAGAGATATTCCTTACTTTGGAAAAAAAAAAAGGTTTAAAACATTTTTCACAGAATATAATTGGACTGTGAAGCGTACAAAATATTCACCACCTTGATCCGATTATTCCACTCCTAGGAGTTTATTCTAAAAAAAAAAAAAAATTAAAGAAAATAATAAAGCTGTTCACAAAGATTTGTGTAGAGGAATGACTCCATTGGGTTAGTTCAATTCATACCAATTAAGTCCAAAAAGTAACAGTGCTCCATGACAGAAAAATTCAGGAACACAATCAAGTAAAAATAGCACAAGGAATGGGGCATGCATCATAATAAGAAAAATAATCTAGAAAGATATAAAATCAAGCATACTATAAGATAAAATATGTAATAACATGCAATAAATAAATAATATGCAATAATATAGCATGAATATTTGAGAGGATACATTTCTGGAGCCTTATTTTTTATGGTTTCAAAGTAACCCAAGGTGAGATAATATCAAGCAGAATACATACTTTGCATAAAGGATGCTCGTAGTTTTATAGAAATACATACTTGCATGCATGGGTAAAATATCAGAAGAAAATCAACTAAAATGTTAAAAGCAGTTTTTTTCTGTTGGCGTATTACAGATGATGATTGTCTTCTTTGTGCTTTGTAGTATTGTGTAAATTTTCTGGTCAACACCTAGTATTTTATTATAATAAAAATATAATCCAGGTGAAGAAATCAGGATGTTAAAATTAGACTGTTTTGAAATAGATGAAAACAGAAATAGTTACCTGATGCTTACAAAATGTTCGCATGATGCTAAGAAAGGAAGCGCCCCCAAGCATGATATGACCGTCTGCATTACCATTCCTCTAGGATGTAACTACGTTGAAAATAAGGCACGTGAGATCTGTAGTCAGGGCTTCCCTGTCGAGCATATTGTTCAAAATATAATGAACCTTTAGTTCCATTTACCATCCTGGGTTTGAACAAAACCTTTTCAATTATTTGGAAAAAGTCATCACACAAGACTAACATTTTCCAAGTTAGAAGGCAGAAGGACGACTTTTGTACCTATTCCCATTTTCAGTTATAAGACTCAGTACTTAGATAAAAGCTTGAGATTTATTTTGTCTCATTACAGAAAACAAAAATTAAGACGGGCAATCTGGAGCGTTCTGGAAAGAAATGCTAATCAAGCTAGCCCAAAGCATCAGGACAAACTCCAGCGAGTGCTTATAGAAACACATAAAATCGTGTTTTTATTCTTAGCCAAACAGAAACGCTCCTCCTGGTCAGCACCTCCAGATATTTCAAGGCACAGGCCCCCACCCTGAGAACGAACGGTCAGCGTTTCTGAATTCTGACCCTACAGCGCGACCCCAACGGCAGCTTCCTGCCGCAAACTCACATTCCATCTCCAAACATCTTCACTGAAGAATGCTACTGAGCAGAACAACACAAGGTTAGCTAACTAGAAAGAAGGGGGTAGAAGAAACCCATTCATTCGATTGTTAGGAAAGAATGCATTCAAGATCTCGGAACTATTTATGCCGAGAACTCTACTCTGGGATTCTGCCATCTTCCCCTCAGCAGGTCCCCCGCTGAGAATGTGAAGGGCCCTCCGCCCTTGGCTGCCTTCACAGAGCAGGCCGCAGCCAGGAGCGGAGGAAAAGCCAAGACCCACTTCTTTGTAGGCACAGTGAATGCCCTCAGTGTGGGCAGACCCCGACGTTAAAACAAACTGGAAAAAAAAAAATCCAAACTCCTACAATCATTCTAGAAAATAACTTTTAGTTATCGATCAGCATTTCCTAGTTAACACACTCTGAATACGTCCTCATTTCCATGCTGGCTCACAGTTAGTTCAATTTCTGAGAATAATGCCGATGAGATTCAGCAGAAGCCAAATGGCAAGAGGGAGGCAACGCTGTTCATGAATATGAATATGAACGATTATGGAGAGAGACCTACATGTTATGTGATTAACATATGTATAGGGGAGAAAAAGCGAATGCATAAGTTCAAAAAATATTAATTTCCCATTGAAACACAACAGCGTTCACAGGGACCAAGCAAAGGCAGGAAGACTGACCTTGCCACATGGTGTGAACACAAGCGGTCGACTCTCCTGATAGTCATGGCTCTTTGAGGGGGGGCTCTGTCGCTGATCCCCCCCTTGCCACGACTGTCTCCTGAGCCACCTGACAGCCAAGCACAAATCTAGGACTAAGGGTCACTAGGCATGGAAATCTACGGCCATAAAGAGAAAGCTCTGAAAAGGACCTTTTGAAAACTCACCAAGCTCAGGAGTAACTATGTGAGATAGAAGAAAGCAAGCCACCTTTCACCTTCTGCAATTTTAAAATAAATGCTCACTTTCTAAGGGAGCACATTTAAACCTTCATTAGAAATTATGCTAATTTGTTTTTTCTTTTTTTAAAGAAAAGGGTTTTCTGTAAGCGTGTTAAGAGAAATGACATAAAACTTGGGCATGAGGCAAAAACCAAAAAACAAAAAACCTCCTTTCAATGTCATATGCCGGAAAAGGCCACCCAAGGATTATAGAAGGGATGGTGCTCTGTTCACTGTTTACTACTGATTGGATAGAGGTCTTGGACTTCATGATGTGACCGGCTAGTTGCTAGATTTTTGTTTGTCAGAGATGCAAATAATTTCTGTCCAGTGGAAAGGATAACCTCAAAGTTGACAGTTTGTTGCCCTATAGGACAGGAAACAATTTTGTATATAACCCAGCAGTCTCAAAGTAGTATTTCTTTATTAAATTATCTATAAATATTTCATGCCATATATCTTGTAGTTTCCTTCATTAACTAATCAGGTGAATAAAATTTTTGACACTTTTTTTTGTTTGGGCAAGAGTTAGGATTATACCATTGTAGATGATACCCAGGCAAGTAAATAATTATTTCCATGTGTATTCATTTGACTAATTATCTTGGATGACTGAATATGTGCATTCCCTATACTGACCACCACTCTCACCTCATTTTACTTTGTCCATCTCTTAAAATGGCACTGCTTTACTAAACAAGTAAAAAAGGCTGGTGCCGTGTTTCCTAATGTGATGATGTAATAAGATACCACTGCATGCTTCTTATAATACCAATATTAGCTAAACAGATACTTCGGTATGTACCCCTGAGCCTCAGTCCGCACGCCGCGTGGTTTCGGAAACAATCGCTAGCTTGTCTTGGCTTCACAGAATCTAACAAGTCCAAACAGCAGATCTTCACGGGGCAGACAAAACTCCCCCACCCACAATTCGCATTAATATGCAGAGCTCTAACTATAATGAATCACAAGGCTTGGCAGGTCACTGGGATTAAGACAGGAGATCAAGCAAGCTTCGAGACAGGTTATAACATCATTTTTGACAACTGCTAAGCAGCCTGTTAGAATGACAAGCATAGGGAAGGGCAACCTGCTAGAAGACACAAAAGGCACTGTCAAACATTTAAGCGATTTTTCTCCAATCTGGGTGGGCAGAGGGGCCTCTGAGCAACAAGAGAACAGAAGAAAGTCATGTTCGATGTAGTATTATTGAACAGGCCCATGCAGGTTGAAATTTAATTGGCATTGTCCCCATAGTTGCTGGGATATTGTATAGAGGCTGTTATGGTGCTTCTCAAATTGTATCTTGCATTAGAATCTGCTGTGAGGCTTCCTAAAAGGCATGTTCTGATTCAGTGGGTCCGGGTGGGGCCTGAGAGTCTGCATTTCTAACCAGCTCCCAGGGGATGCTGAGGCTGCTGGTCAGGGCCCAGTCTCACCTTGCTCAACCCCTGAGGCCAACATGGGCTTTTCTCAGTGAATGTAGCAGGTCAGGGCTGCTGGAGGGCTTCTTTGAAACACACACAAAAGACTAAAACTTCTGGATTATAGGAGTACCATACTTGAAAGTGAGCGTAGAGTTTTTGAAAGTCCTAAGGTGATCCTCTGATGTAGAAACTCTTGTGTATAAAGACGTACGAGAGAGAGATCTGAGAATTCTTTGTTGGCCTAGTAACAGGGGTGCTCACAATTGGAGGGAAAGAAAATCTGTTCCAGCCCTTTGTCACTGACCTTAGGAAACACTGGCTTGAACCCTCGAGTCCTGACCCCCTGTGGAAACACAGAAATTCTAGGCATAACCTGTGGCCCTTGCATCACGGTAGGAACTAGAGATTAGGAACCTGGAAAAACACGAGTCTTGCTCTGTAGACTATCCTAGTGATGTCAAATACGGCCCCGCAGTGTCCTTGATGAGGCTGGACGATCCCAACTACAGGATTTCCACTTCCTCGTCACTAAGTATGTGCTAAGTGAGAAGGAGGCAAAGCCATGTCACTTTATGAGAAGTGAGAGCCAGGATACAATGAGGCACAAGACTGGTACGTGGGCGACCCTTTGTTTTCACAAGTGCGGGGAGATCTCGGGGTATGGTACAGAAAACCATCTACGCACATGAAATAATTTTATGGAGGTTTCCATCTTTTTTTTTTTCTTATTTAAAGAATCAAATCAATTGTTGCACTTACAGGAACACTTGAGTGCATTAAAAAATATGATACATGAAGTATTTACTTCCTTTCCCATGTGAGCATGTTTTAAGGAACATTCCCCACAGACATACCTTAAACACGGACCCCAGTGGTGTTTTGAGATCAAAATTAAATTCTGGAGCTTGTGCTGATTTTCAGAGGACAGGATGCAAGGCAGCTCCTTGACTCCTCTCTGTCTGTCTGCTGTGGCCCAGTTGGGTCTGTCAGATCAACAGCAGGACAGACTGGGGTCATAAGACCAATTCTTGGGCAGTTTTATGGCTGTATTGGATAAACACCCCCTTTGCCCTTTTTGGCTAGAGAAACACTGCTGTTGCTCTCTGCAGGCAACGTCGTCCAGCTCAACTCAACTCTTCGAGGTGAGCTTCTCATTTTGAAACAGCACTACAGAGAAGGGCTGGGTGTATAGTAACTCTGTTGAGAAGTGGCTTCCCTTTGTCAATCAGGTTTGGGAGGTAGGATTACAGCAACGAAGAGGAATTTTGCTAATCAATGGTTTGCCAATTTGATTGATTCTCAAACAATAAACAGATAAGAGATGTAAGCTCTTTGAAACTCACGTATCTGTTTCATTGCCAAAATCCATATTAAGTGTTGCTTCTTGAAGAAAAAAAAACACAAAAAAAAACGAAACAAGACAGTGCAGGGGAATACTAAGAAATGCAAGTACCCAGTCAAAGAAGTTATTGTTCATGACACTAAAGTCTGAAATCTCCCTTCTAGGAAATCCTCATATAAATAATAATAGAGCTCAAATATTTATTAATGCATCCATTCAGGAGCAATCATGTGCTTTTATTTTCAACTGGCTATTACACACCAAGAAATATAGGAGGATAGAGGGAGAGTAAAATGCAGTCTCTGTACATTAAACAAAAATAGCTTTACTGTTTTCGTCAAAAACAGTATTACAAGTGCATTGCAGAGGCCTCTGTCCGTAACCACCCCCTGACACACATGATTTCACAACTAATGGAGCCATACTCTATAAGCTGTTCCATGGAGTTCCAAAGCTTTCTTTCATTGACAATATGTCATACACATTTTTCCATGATTACAAGCATGACTCATTAAAGCATTACTCCAATGGCTATGGGACACTCCACTCTGTGGAAACACTATACGTTACTTAACTAGATCTGATCGATGGACATTTAGTATATTCTCATTGTTTGCTTTTAAATGCATTAATAACATCCTGGAGGGGTAGTACAGAATGGTAATTAAAAGCATGAATTCTGAAGTCAGACTGCTTGATTTTCAATCTCCATCCAATCTCTTACCAACTACAGAACCTTGGTCAGATTACTGGACCTCTCTCTGCTTCCTCTGTAAGCCTGGGATAACAACAGCACCTCCCTAGTAGGGTTGCTATGAAGTAGTCAACTGTCCTGTGAAGAAGTCAATGCATGCAAAACACTGAGAATGGTGCCCAGTAGGTTATAAGTACCTTATAAATGTTTGCTATCGTTTTCATTTTTACACTTGTGTGATTATATGCTTTAGAGAAAACTCCTAGAATTGGGCTAGAAGCCCAGAAGACGAAGAATGTACACTTTAGACATCCATATATTCTGCAAAATGCCCTCCAAAAAGCCTATACTGATGGGTTATCCATAGCTCTAAAAATAGTCCTCCTTGCTTGGCAGATCTGAGATCTGAAAACTCACTGTTATCTGACCAAGCCAGTTATACCAACTTAGTACATACTGTGGGCACATGGAAATGGCAAGAATCCAGTTCAGGGACACTGAAGGACAGGACACAAAGAATTCTATACCTAGCAAAAATATCCTCCAAAGAAAAAACCGAAAGTGAAACAAAGCCTTTTCCAAAAGAAACGAAAACTGAGAGAATTCATTACCAGCATAACCATGCTGGAACAAACACTAAATAGACTAATGGAGGCAGAAAGAATGAGATGCCACATGGACAAACAGAACTGTAGGAAGGAATGAAGAACAGAAAGGATAAATACACAGACAAACCTAAATACACGTTCACTATGAAACAATAAAATTAAGTTCTTGTGGGCTTTACATCTACGTAGAATTGAATTTCATTTAATGACACACTCCTCCCAGGGAGTGGCGAGGTACTAATTTGCATTTGACTCTCATAAATCAAGGATGCGTGTTGTAATCTCTTGGGTAACCACTAAAAGAACTGTGAAGACTTTCTAATAAGCCCACAGAGGATCAGAACCAGGAGAGTTACAATACTTGACTGAAGTTGGCGGACTTTTACCATCTGACATCAAGACTTATACAAAGGTATAGAAAAGAGAGAGATGGCATCGGGATGAAGACAAACACAAGAGAGTCGAGTGTATACACATAGAGAGCGTCAACAGTCATTTGATTTATGACAAAACTGATGCTTCAGTAAATGGAAAAAGGACAATCCTTATCAATGGTGTTGCGCATACTGGGTATTTCCATAGAATACAGATGAATCAAAAATCAATTCCAAGTAGACTGCCCATCTAAATAAGAAAAGCAAAATAATAAATCTTCTCAAACACAAAATATCTTCAAGACAGTGTGGTAGGCAAAAGTATCTTAAACAAGACACACAAAAAATTGTAAATGTAGGTAAAATTTGATCATTGGGCTATGTTAAAATTTAAAAATGTCTCTTTACCTAAAGATACCACCAATAGGCTCTATTGGCAAGCCACAGGATGGGAAAAGAAATTTGCTATACTGTACATATATCTGACCAGTGACTCACCAACAGAGACAAGCAACCTGGCCAAAAAAAAAAAAAAAAAAAAGAAAAAGTCAAAGACAAAAGGCACCCAACGAAGGAGGCTATATAAATGGCCAACAATCACATGAAAAGGGGCTGAATTATTATGCATCAGAGAAATCAAAATAAAAGCACAATGAACTACCATCACACACCCAAGGGATGACTACAATGTAAATGGCTGACATCAGGAGGGTGGGGAGAGATGCAGAGAACTGGACATCTCATAGACACCAAAAGGAGTGAAAATTGGCGTTAATTCTTCAGAAGACGCAACGGTATATCCTAAAGCTGAGCCTACCTGATGACTGAGCAATTTTACTTCTACATTTATACTCCTAGTCAGATGTACATACTTGCTCTAAAAGCCACATCAGAGGCACCTGGGTGACTCAGTGTGTTAAGCCTCTGCCTTCAGCTCAGGTCATGGTCTCAGGGTCCTTCGATCAGCCCCACATTGGGCTCCCTGCTCAGCCGGGAGCCTGCTTCCCCCTCTTTCTCTGCCTGCCTCTCTGCCTACTTGTGATCTCTGTCTGTTAAATAAATAAAATAAAATCTTTAAAAAAAAAAATAAAAGGAAGCTCAGAGTAGCATCATTTATAACAGCCTCAAGCTGGAAACAATCCAAAATACCCATTGATAAGAGAAGGGATAAAGTGTGATATAGTCATATGTTCTAATACTATCCAGCAACGAACAGTAGTGAACTAAAGCTACATACAACAGGGGTGAATATCACAAATTAGTAAGTGAAAGAAGCCCAAGGCAGAAGAATGTCTAGCGTGTAATTCCATTTACAGGGAGTTCCACTAGGGGGTGGGGTCAGAGACCTGGGGAGGGTGTCCCTGGCGGGGTACAGTGTAGAGGGCATGGCGGGGGGGGCACTTCTGAGATACTGGTAATGTTCTATGCACTGCGACCTGGGTGGTGGTTACTTGGGGGTGCTTACTTACCTCTCCCTCTCTTCTAGGTGCTACTTACACACCTATATCCAGGCCCCAGATTCTCCATGAAATTCTCAAGTCCGTTAGGAACTACAGAACCTTCTTCCTCATCCTTGGCTGTAACATCATCCTATTTGCTCAATGAAACGTGGGGGGTACTGAGTGGCCTGTCTTCAGACCCCCTTCCTTCTCTCCTAAGAACTGGGCCGTCAAGGAGCCTCAAAGCTTCGTGCTGCTGAGGCCTGTTCCACGGTCCCTTCTCGCACAGCGAGACGCCGGCCACATTCGACTCGGGGAGTTCGAGAAGCTGGAAATGGAGCAGCTGTGCATACACGGTATTCACTGTGGCAGTGACACACCTAATACCTTGTTCATGAGTTTATTCTTTCAGGCAGAAGGAAATAATGTTGAACAAATATGAGATGATGTGAGCTAGACTTCTCCTACGGTGAAGGCAGTATTCAGACTAACAGGTGTATCTTTTCAAATCTACCTCAATAAAGTACAAAGAAATAAAAGACAAAAACATTGATTTAGGAACTGATTACAGATGCCATCCCTACCCCTCGATGTTTACTGTGCACTTACTGCCCGCTGGCAGGCACTGGTGGGAATTGCCAGGAATGCAACGGTGAGGAAAGTAAGATTCTTAGCCTCAAGAGCCTAATGGTCGAAAGGATGAACACAGCCAACCGCATGCCTGTATCTTAGCTTGCTCTTAACGGCTAATAAAGTGATCTTTACACATCCAAATGCACACTGACCTAAGACACTTCGGATGAAAATCTCTCAGGTGTCCTAAAATCTATGAAATAGAAACATTTGTAGATGAGTTAAAAGAAAGAAAGGTCGGGAAATTCACATTCCTTCCTTTTCTCTTGGCAAAACATAGGTTTCCCTAGAAGGTGCACTTCTTGGAAATTACCATGAGCAGAGTTTTTCAGAGTCTGCTTAATAGAAACTAGATGACAGTGGGAACAAGGATCGCGAAGCCCAATGGAAATGGTCAGCTGGTCTCCTGGGTCATTCCCACCTCCTGCTGAACTGGGGACATGGAGAAGGTAAAGGTGCCGTCCCCACAGCTCCTCTGGAAGTCAGGTCACCCAGCCAGTGCACTCACGGGGAAGCCACCTTCCTCTGCTGCTTCTGTGACCTGGTGAAGTCCCGGCAACACGAATTGAAGCGGCTGGTCTAACGATTCCGGTGTCTAATCACTGGCTCCTAGTTTCTAGAAGCATCTCTGGGCATAGTTACAGTGGTGGGACTCAGCCTAGCATCTGTTCATGCAGTTGGTGAATCTGTGAGACGTGGGGCTCATGACGGGGGCAGTGGCGTCGTCACCAGCAGCCCTTTGGCTTCTGGGGGCAGCAGCAGCTACGGGCTCTCTCTGCCCATCAAGCCCTTCCCATGTTCTGTGAGCACCACATTCCCCTGTTTAAATTCCCTTTGCTAAATATCTAGAGTTGATTCTATATTTTTCACTCCAATATAGAGTTTTAGGTTGTGCTTGTTTTCAATAAAATTTTACTGTTTAATTAGCAGTTACCAAGTGCCCATCAATAGATGTCAGGACGGAGGCAGTCCAGGAACGTACAAAGTAGCACAAACAAATCACACTCAATTTGAGATCAGAAATTTCCACAGAAATAATTGAGAGTTGGCCAGAGAGAGACCTAGAATGCATCTTAAAGTAAACACTTAGAATTTCCTTCACCATTAGTGCACCTGGTGGCTCAGTTGGTTAAGTGTCTGCCTTCCACCCAGGTCATGAGGGATCGAGTCCCATATCGGGCTCCTTTCTCGGAGGGGAGTCTGCTTTTCCCTCTGCCAGCCGCTCTCCCTGCTTGTGCTTTCCCACTCTCTCTGGAAAATAAAGAAAAAGAATTTCCTTAACTGTATAAAATGGGATAGAGCCTTGGGTGGGTGAGCCATGTTAGATTGGTTTCTTTGACTTTAAATGTTTAAGAACCTCGGTAGACTCACAAACTGCTTCTGGGATTTTTTTTTATTCTTACCAGAGAATCTCATGGGACACCTGTTCCACAGAACTCTGCAAAAAGCAACAGCGAAGAGTACTCTGTTTTTTTCACTTGATACATATTAACAGATTTCCGTGTTCTAGAACTTTTTTTTAAAAAAATTGGAGTCTCAACCTTGCCATTTGCAATGATGTGGATAAAACTAGAGGGTATTTTGCTGAGCAAAATAAGTCAATCAGAGAAAGACAATTATCATATGATCTCCCTGATATGAGGAAGTTGAGAGGCAAAGTAGGGGGTTTGGGGGGTAGGGAAGGAAAAAAATGAAACAAGATGGGACCAGGAGGGAGACAAACCATAAGAGACTCTTAATCTCACCAAACAAACTGAGGGATGTCAGGGGGAGGGGGTCAGGGAGAGGGTAGTGGGGTTATGGACATTGGGGAGGGTATGTGCTTTGGTGAGCGCTGTGAAGTATGTAAACCTGGCGATTCACAGACCTGTACCCCTGGGGCAAATAATACATTATATGTTAATTAAAAAAAAATTGGAGTCTCAGAGTTCAGTCATTAAGCATCTGACTTTGGCTCAGGTCATGCTTCTAGGGTCCTGGGATAGAGCCCCATGTAGGGCTCCCTGCTCAGTGGAGTCTGCTTCTCCCTCTCCCACTCCCCCTGCTTGTGTTCCCTCTTTTACTGTTTCTCTCTCTGTCAAATAAATAAAATCTTAAAAAAAAAAAAATTGGAGCCTCTTCAGCTTTTATTCCTCTATATTTCTCCCCTTCTCTCCCTAGTCTGCCCTTCTTTCATATTTCAGAGTATAATATAATTTTTAAATTTACATCTACTAAAATTCACCTTTTCGAGTTCATAGTTCGGAGGTCTGACCCACGCAACAGCTAAGAGAACCACCACACACATAAGGACACAGAACAATGGCGTCATCCACCAGAACTCCTTCACACCACTCCTTTCCAGAGAAGCTCTCCTACACCCCCAACTCCTAGCAACCACTGATCTTTTGTCCCTCACTACAGTTTTGCCTTTTCCAGATGTCATATACAATATACAATCTCTCAGTGAACATAATTCACATGAGAACCAACCGCTAAGAGTTTGTTCTGCGTTACCGCTGAGTATAATCCATCCTGTGGAGGTATCCTGGTTTGCTTATCCATTCACCGGATGAGGGTATCTATCTGGGTTGTTTCCAGTTCGTAGAGATTATGAATAACTGCTTTATCATAAATACATAATTATATAATGTTAAATAATTGGATGTTGTCCCAGGTCTTAATGGATAGTTTGTTTAATTGAGCAATTCCTTACTGCTGCACATTCAAATTATTTTTCATGCTGAAATATCTTTATTTTTAAAATTTTTTTTTAAAGATTTTATTTATTTATTTGAGAGAGCAATAGCAAGAGAAAGCATGAGCAGGGGTTGGGGAGAGGAATAAGCAGACTTCCCGCCGAGCAAGGAGCCTGAGGTGGGACTTGATCCCAGGACCCTGAAATCATGATCTGAGCTGAAGGCAGACGCTTAACTGACTGAGCCACCCAGGTGCCCCAATGCTGCACTATTTTTTTTTTTTGAAGATTATTTATTTATTTACTTGAGAGACAGAGATCACAAGTAGGCAGAAAGGCAGGCAGAGAGAGAGGAGGGAAAGCAGGCTCCCCGCTGAGCAGAGAGCCCGACGCGAGGCTCGATCCCAGGACCCTGGGATCATGACCTGAGCTGATGGCAGAGGCCTAACCTACTGTGCCACCCAGGCGCCCCTGCACTATTTTTAAAGAACACTACCCCCAACATGTTCAATGATTCTTTAGGATAAGTACCTGGAAAAGTTATGCATTGTACCTTTTACTGCTTTTGATACATATTAGATCAAAAGGTCCCCTTATGAGAATATCCTATTACTTAACTCCTTATCATCACTGATTTTATTTTTCACCAATCTCACAAGCAAAAATTTTAAAATGACATCTCACTTTCACCTGTCCTTCATGACTTCTATTACATCCCTGTAAATACAGGTGAGATTGATTCCTTATGCTTATTGGACATTTTTACTTTTTTTCTTTCAGGAATTGCCTGTTCTTGTTGATTGCCTGTTCTTGAGTCCTCATAATAATTGTTTATCTATCATTTACTACATTTGTGTTTTTAATGATGAATTTCTTTTTTAAGATTTTATTGATTTGTCAAAGACAGCGTGCACGATTAGGGGGAGAGGTAGATAGAGGGAGAAGCAGGCTTCCGCTGAGCAGGGAGCCCAATATGGAACTTGATTCCAGGACCCTGGGATCGTGACCTGAGCTCAAGGTAGATGCTTAACTGACTGAGCCACCCAGGCATCCCTTAATGATGACTTTTTTTTTTTTTTTAATATACAGAACTTTAGTGTATGCAGTCAGCTCTTTTAACTTTCCTTTGTGGATTGTTACATTTCACATCATGACTTTTTCTATTTTAAGCCTCCATAAATATTCATTAATGTTTTCTAATCTTTCCGGTTTTTGAGACAGTGTGATGAGTAGAAGAGGCTTCCTGGTTGAGACCACGTCACCTCAACTTGAGCACCCTGGATTTGCTTCTGCCCCTGCGGCTCTGAACTACTGATAATAAATGTGTAGGATTCTTCTTTTCTAAGGGGTACATCAGTCATCTGAAGGTGAATAGTTTACTGAACTAAATCGAATTTTTTTTATGATTGGATTTAGAAATAGGCTCCATTCTCAGGTTTCAGGGGGTTAGCTGAGGATCACAGCAGATCATTCTCCCTCTCCTTCCCTTTGTTCCACTGGTAGGAAAAACCAGTAACGATGTAGAAAATTGCAAGGAGAATAAAGTGCATCCGCATGTGCATGTCAACATTTTCTGGAATGTCACAGCAGCAGTGAGCATTATGGAATATATATATATATATTTTAACCAAGGGGCCAAAGAATATCTTTCAAAAATCTTGTAAATAGAGGCACCGGGGTGGCTCAGTCAGTTAAGCATCCACCTTCAGCTGAGGTCATGATCTTAGAGTCCTGGGATGGAGCCCTGCATCAGGTTCCCTGCTTAGCAGGGAGTCTGTTTTGCCCTCTCCTTCTCTGTCTCCCTCTACCTGCTCGTGCTCTCTCTCTCTCTCTCAAATAAATAATAAATGAAATCTTAAAAAAAAATCATGTAAATAAATGGGAAGGTCTGACTCATTTTACAAAAGCTGATCGCACGGATTTTGAAGACTGTGGGTTTTCTGTTAAGAGAGGCATTCAATTATAAGCTTATAAAAACACTTCACCCTTCAATGAAACTGTAACACACTGTATCATCACAAAGGCAAGTACCTAATAAAAGAAACAGGAGGAGACTGGGCTTCTGCGGAAGGTTTAATCCAATCTCTTGCTCTTACGTTACGAGCAACTGGAACTCAACGTAAAGCACAAGTGTACCCGTGTAGTCCTAGATCTCAGCGCTGGGCTCCGTCCCTGGATGGGGTTGTTTGTATTTCTTTGGCACAACTGAAAGCATTCTCAACACAATCTAGACTTGAAACATTTACCCAAGCTCCCTTTTTAGCAACCTGGGATGGAAGGACACTTTTGGGATGCTGTCACTGGGGTAAATGACCTTTCCCCATGGCCACCTTGCCTGGCCCACTCTACTTCAATGGACCATCTCCATAGCTGCCGGCCATGTCCACTTGGCTTGGCTGTCCAGCCATTAGTCTCAGAGAGTCAGGCTAATTGTCAGTTAATTTCACATGCCCTCAGGTCTGACAACCTACAACACTGGAACAGCTTCTGAGGCCAACCAGTTTCTTCTGCAGCAGGAAGGATGGACCTGACTTCTGGTCCGAGGCCAGCTGGCCCCATTCTAGTCCATGCCTGCCTGCTTCAGCGCTTTACGTTTTTGCTCACAGCCCACAGGGACCTCTGGGCTCTGCACGACTCTAGCGCATGGACCACCTTCTGTCTTTGCCTGTCTTCTGTGGGCTACATGCAACTGTCAGTTCTGCTCCCCTCCTGGATTCGGAGCACTCCCGCCTAGCCCACTCACCTCACACTCATAGAACAGACAGAAAACTGAGCCGCAGCTGTGGCTTTTTGGTAAGCGTGGAGAAAGCAGATGAAAAAATAATTTACCTACGTTTATTGTTAGGAATACATATCGCAAGCAGCTCTTGCTGGAAATGCCCTACCTTCAGTTTGATTAACACAGAAGCATATATGGGTCATCAGTTTCCCTTTATATCATCCTAAGGAATGGCTGTTGGGGCTTCTACAGTGGTTAACAAATAATGATTTATTTCATCTTAAAAAACAACAACAACAACAACAACAACAATGCAACAACAGCTTTAAAAACAACAGAGGTTGAATGTTCTACCCCGAGTCCTTAGTAGGAATTCAGAAATAATTCTCTATTTAATAAAAGTATAAAAATAAGTCTCTCCAAGGTAAAGAATGGCCAATGTGCATAGTAAGGGGATGCTCAGAAACAGAACCAAATCCTCTTTTTATCTCAGTAACTGACTTATCCTACAACAGAAAGTAAGGCTTGGTTGGTTATAGTTCATACTATAATTAGCTTTCTTTTCCATATTAAAAAAGGGAGTTTGGAGTAAGGGGGTTTTTATTTGTTTGTTTTTAAAGTAGTTTCAAAGAGCTTGGGAAAAAACAAAAACAAACACACCAGGACTGCTTTAGTCCAAAGCCAGAACACAGTTTTGTATGGGCTGCAGATAATTTAATATTTGAGAAGCCTTTTCAACGTTCTCCAACTGCAACCAAAACTAAAGCCATAGTTAGGGGAACAAAATAAATGAGTAAGCCAATAAAACCCAATATCTATATAATTATCCACAGATCAAACAATTTAGGGACAATAAAATAGAACAGCATTTCAGCTAATTCAAGTTCAAAATAATGGGACAACCATTCACTAATCTAACAACAACAATTCTGGCTAATTTTACTGTTAGCATATTGGGGATAATTGCCTTATCAGTCAAGAGATTTAAAATCAGGGACGCCTGGGTGGCTCAGTCGGTTAAGCTGCTGCTTTCGGCTTAGGTCATGATCCCAGGGTCCTGGGATCGAGTTCCGCATCGGGCTCCTTGCTCTGCCGGGAGCCTGCTTCTCTCTCTGCCTCTGCCTGCCTCTCTGCCTGCTTGTGCGCTCGCTCTCGCTCTCTCTCTCTCTCTGACAAATAAAATCTTAAAAAAGAAAGATTTAAAATCAATTCTGTACAAGTTGACTTATTTCAGGCACTGAAAACTGTGCATGAAACCTTCTTGACTTGCTCTAATCCTCCTTTCCCCACATAAACAACCATAATGTCAGTTTTTGAGTCCTTGAAAGAGCAGGAAAATGCAATAAAGTCAATGTAGAAAGGATACCAGTGGGGGGCTTTGTCTGCTCTCTTCTTTGGGCAACAGTCCCATTTCATTTTGGAGAACGGCCCCTCCCACAGGCCAACCCTAATCCCATACCTAACCGTCACTGCCCATTGTGGCCCCTGCCCCCACAGGCTGGCTCCTGCCCCAGCAGGACCAAAGCACCATCCTAGGCCCCTCACATAGCTTTTGGTGCAGCAAATGGGTTCACTGTCCAGGCCAAGCCATCAGAGACTTTCTTGAAATTCTCCCTACTATAATCCTTTCAGGAATAAAACAAAGAATTGAAGCCCAGAGCTCCTTGGATCTAGCCGCAGAGAGAAGGCAGCCCAGGAGCATGGACCCATCATGTGCAGAGACGTACAGAGAAGCTTAAGGAAGAGTGGGCGGGGGGGGAGACTTCTAGCAAAGATCTAGACCTCAAGTCCTGTTCTCCCAATGGCGACCTGCACTTCTGCCCTTCCTACAGTGTGTATCTAAAAGCGAATACACTTTCCTTTAAGCTTAAGTGAGTTTGAGCTGGTGTCTATTATTTGTACTCCAGGAGTCCTGATCCATGCAGACGGTTACCTCTTGGGTTTGGGAATTCTCAGGAGTGAACTTACTGAGTTGTCTTTCTAGTCCCTGTTCCTGGGGCACTGCCTTTGCGGCCAAAGGGGTGACTTATGAGGTCTTGTTTCTGCTCTTGGAAACTGTTTCTCTCCATGAGCCTTACTGGCCCAAGGGTAGCATGCAGGGCAATCAAGGTTTCACCTCTGGAAATAAGGTTTGGATTTGAGAGGTTGGGGGTTTCTTTGAGCAGTGGTGCTCCGGAGGGACAGGAAGGCATTCTCAGAGACACTGTGGTTCGGCTCCTTCAGAGCTTTAGTCACTCAGCCCCATCCACAGTGAGCTCCATGAGCTGCCCCAGTCCAAGGCATTCTACCCTGTCTCTCTTCCTCCCCCTACCCCCTGCGCTTCAGCTGGCTACAACTGGTTTTGTCTTCAAACCAAGAGAACATGAAATTTTACACACAAAAAATTGTTTCTGTAAATTATTGGTTAGGATATTTGTCACCATGGGAAACATAAGACTTCAATAAAAATCAGCTTGAGCAATAACGAACTTTTTACCTTGAACAACAAGCCTCGAGGCAGTAGCCCCAGGCGTGGTGTATCAGCAGCTCAAGGATGTCATCAAGGCCTCCATGTTTTATTCCCGTGTTTTGCCAGGAAGAGGACTGACTTCTCTCACAGGTCAGTCCACCTAGAATCCCCAGATGGCTGCCACCCACAGTTAGCGCTTCCTGGGTCATCTTTCCCATCCAGCAGGGGAAGGAGACACTCCGAACATCCTGGCGGTGGTGTGAGAGCAGCTCTAAGGCATTTTTAAGAGTCAGAACTAATTCAGCTTGGTGACTGCCTGGCTGCAGGGCGTGGGGAGGGAGGAGCTGGGGCAGTGCCCAGCTTTCATGCTGAGGCATCTTGGTGGATGGAGACACCCTTCTCTGAGGGGCCTCCAGAGCCAGTTTGGCAGGACAGTGACACCGCTTGTGGGTTCCCTGCCTCTTTGGACTTCGTTCAGGCCTGTCCAGGAGTCAACTGGGGCCTGTCCCCAAAGCCTTGACATCAGAGAGCAAACCACTCACCTCTGACAAGGCGTAATTTCCTGAAGGGGGAGCTAAGTAAATTTCTGTTCTCCTTGAACTGCTTCTGCTACATGGGCAACTATTTACATAAAGCAGGCAGCCCCTGAGGAGGGCATGACGTCCCCGCTGTGACTGTCCTGTCCCAGCTGTGCGAAATTAGAGGAGCTCACACTACGGACGTGGTGGGTGTTTACATGGCATCCTTCTCCACCTGCTTTTCACCTTCCTGCTTCAGTTTGGTTCAGGCGCAGGCTTGTGGCCGGTCCTAAAGGATAATTAGTCTCATCACGGCTCTCCACCCTGGCTGCGCGCTGAAATCTCCTGAGTTCTGAACAAATACCAACGCTTACCACATAGGCGTGTGTGTATGTGTGTGTGTGTGTCATTTCCACTCCTCAGCTACTGTGAATAATGCTGCTGGTATGAACGTGGGTGTCCAGATGCCCCCAGGGATATTTTTAAAAAGCTTTCCATGGGATGTGGGATACGCAGTCAGGGTTGAGGACCATTAGCGCGTGGCAGTCCCTGGCCACCGCAAGGGGTCTGGGTGAGAGGCATGCCACCTTCCTCGGCCTGATGCAGCTGCTCCCTGCTAATTACAGCACTCAGCAGAACCCACAATCAGCAGCTCCCACATCTGTCAGCATCCACCTGTCAGCATCCACGCTCAGACGTCCAGAAGCGCGAGGCAGGTTTCGTTTACCTCCACATCTCAGTGACAGAGCTCCCACCCGGGTACCCCACAGGAAACGATTGAGTTGCTGTTGAAGGAAGAAGACTTCCAATCCCTCGTTCAACCGGATCCCACTAGCAAAGTCAACTGCCCCCCTTCTGCTACTAGAAATGATGTGCCATTAAACCCTCGGCCACGCATCTGGCCCCACTCAGGCCTGGTCCTAAGTCAGGGTCTCAGACCTTTATAAAATAAAGATGCCCATGTGGAAGGAGCCCCAGGGGGTGGTGGGGGCCCGAGGTGGGGGTGTGGGTTGCTGTGGCCTCGCTCCAGTTTCTTCTGGGACAGATGTTCTGAAAGGAGCCCCTGTGCCCATTCCTTGCAGCTGAATGAGATGCTTAAGTAATCTTCCCCACAAATGCCGGCTTCTCTAGCCCCGTAACCCACTTGAAAAAGGAAAACTGGACATGATGCTGTGTTTTTCCTTGAGGTGGGTTTTCTGTGCTTTCTACTCACGTCTGCAGCCCCACGTCCGTGTGTTTACACCACTTTTCATGTCGGCCTGAATTCTCACGATCTTTTTTTTTTTTTTATTACAGCCTATGGAAATTAAAAAAGTAGCCCCAGATAAAAGAAATGCCAGAGCACCCGCGAGACTTCTGCCTGGTTCCATTTTTAAGTCTGCGGACGTATTTGGAGAGAACCTCTTTCTAATGCGAAGCAGGAGTGTGGCAAATCGAGAATGCTCTCCTCTCTGTTCCCCTGTGGGCTCAGAAGCCAGATGCGCCACGTGACGGGACCGGACAGCAAGGACACGGCTTGGGAGGGAGACGAGGAGAAGGAGGAGGCCCCTAGCTGCTTCTGCAGTGTCTTCCAGATCTGGTCAGGCCACGGTGAGGATGGGGCAGGAGAAGCAGTGAATTTGGGGGCGGAGCTGGTCTTCATTGGAAATGTGGATTTTTCTTTTCTAAAGGTTTTATTTATTTATTTGACAGAGGGAAAGAGAGAGAGAGTGCAAGCAAGCAGAGCAGGAGGCAGAGGGAGAAGCAAATTCCCTGATGAGCAGGGAGCCCGACGCGGGGCTCGATCCCACGACCCTGGGATCATGACCTGAGTGGAAGGCAGCCATTTTAACCGACGGAGCCACTCAGGTGCCCCAGATGTTTTGTTTATCATAGAAACTTTTCGTGTTCATTTTGATTTTTTTAAGTACTACATTAAAATTGCTTACCTCGGTCACGGAGCTGTCTGGCACACCTTCCATTTCATGTCTCACTTCCCTCACCTTCCCAGCCCTGACTCTACTGGCTCCCGGCTCCTCCTTGCTTTTCCTTGAGTTAGGCTGTGCGTTTTCATGAGGGAAGCAAGATGTCTCTCTCTGAGTCTTGTGCAGCCATAAGCTTGTTTCCTCTGGGCTTACTTCCTCCCAGGCCTCTGCCTCTGCTCATTTCGATGAGCTCTTGCGCTGCCTGTGTTCACCTCTGCTGCTTCTGCCCTTCCAGGCCTCCCCACCACCCTTCTTGGGACCACCAACACCAGGAGAGAGAAGAGGGTGGCTTTTCCCTCCCATGTCTTTTGCTAACACAGTTTTTGAGCTTCGTATGGAGAGTAACACAATTAGCAAGGGCCCATTCCTCTTTAGAGATGTTTCTCAGGCCAGTTATGATGAGGAGTACTGCCCTGTGGTAGATCACGGGCAACCTTGTGCACTGGAACATCACGGCAGCTGGCTGATACACCAGGAAGTTGAGCTCTGAGGTAATGTTAACCGTGCTAACCAGAGCACCCCTGGAAATCAGAGTACGGTAAACAGGTAGCTGAACCTTTATGTGCAGGCAGGTCTCTCTGTGCCCACCACCACCTCTGGCCCAGAACAGTACAGAAGGAAGCAAGCGCATGATTCTGGGCTCTTCTGACTCAACAGGACTCCTTCCCTGAAGGTCAGCTGAGATCTTTAAAAATCCAGGCTTGATTCTGTGAGGCCTAAGTGGGGAACCTGATCCACCCACCTGCCTCCTTGACCCTGGTGTTTTTCCTGCACTGTTTCTGCATCATCAGTAAACCCACGTGAACCTAAATGACTGGGTCGCTGTTGCCATTCTAGCCGATCTTCCAAGTCATGAGGGTCTAGGCCAGCTCAGCCTCCTTGATATCATCTTAATGATTCATTATTATAATTAGGCCACAAAATAATAATGACTTACCTTACTGGCCTGAAGGGAAATATAATGACACACACAAACAGCTTCAGAAGTAATACAGCATGAAGAACACACTGAAACAGGGGCCACAGTGTCATAGGGACAGTCACCCGAAGGCCTGACGGCAGCACTTACCAGCACCGTGTGCATCCCGGTGTAGAGTCTGCTGAGACACACCAAGGTGGAAAACACCACAGCCATCAGCAGTCCCAGAGCAAAGGGATACTGTGGGGGGAGAAGGGAAAGCAAGGCCATGAGATCATGCTCGCACAGTTTGATGCTGTGGGAGGAAAGGATTCCCACCCAGTGACTGCTAGTCTCAACCTCAGTTTCCCTAGACCAGCAGTCTCAGGGTCTCAAACCACTTGAAAAGTGGGAAAAAGAGCAAAGAGAAGGGGAAGACGTCCACAGCCACGGCTCTGGGAGGAAGCTTCTCACCATATAAACCTACAAATCAGATACGGTTAGGACTTGGCGTTAGGCCTCATGACCACAGACACGGTGCTGACAGTTTTCCTGAAGTAAATCATTCTTTATTTCAGCCTATTCTTAGCATAACATGCATGAAGGGTACAGTATGGAGCAAGGGGCAAGGTAGAGGGACAGTCCCATCATCCGGAAGTGCAACCGACAGCTTCCCCATTGAGGGCTGGGTGGGTAAAGCTTCCCAAGGGAGCCCAGCCCAGGCTAAGAATGGGCACCTTTCCATACAGATGCTGAGGCAGAAAGCCAGACTCTACTACAACTCAACGTTTGCTGGTGGGTAACAACAGCAGCCAGAGGAATCGGGCTACTGCTGAGTCCTATAGGGATATCCTGCTTATAAATGAAGACACAGAGATGTAACCCATGTGCTTCAAGCTTGAACACCTGTGCTGTCCCATGGTGAAGAGAATAAAGGCGACAGAGAGCTGTCTGCATTACAGGAAGCACTTTAGAGCCCTGCGCTCCTCCCTTCTTCACACAACCCTATGAAGTGGATTCTATTATTAGCTCCAATCCACAACCGAGGAAACCCTTAACCTTGACAGTTACTGTTAAACTTAAGCACAAAGATGCTTTCCCATCCATCATCCCATTTGATCCTCAAAGCAGCAGCTGGCCCCAGAGAGGTCAAATGACCTGCCCAAGGTCACACAGCCCGTAGAGGGGAAGAGTCAGAACCAGAAGCCACCTCTTCTGAATCCAAGCCCAGCACATTCTTTCTGATGCAAGATGAAGAACAATCACACATGGTCGTAGGTCTTCTCCTAACATTTATCGTTAACTGGGTCTCAGAATTTAAGAAAAAGTGTTAAAAATGAATGAGTGAATGCATTCAGAAATTAGAGTTGGGGCATTTGCCTGAACACACAGTCATATAAATAAACCATATTTAGGACTGTTTACAGCAAATAACCCAAAACGCTAAATATATTTATCATTAAAAATTGAATAGGAGAGACGTCCATAACAACTCAGGCTGAAAACTGCTGCATCATATGAGCTGAAAAGAGTTTTTTGGGAAGGACCAGGCGGCCTTGAAATAAGTCTGTAAACGTTGTTGATGCTGCGTTCTTGCAGTCGGCTGCTACTTGGGGCTTTCTTCCTGCATGAGGCCTGTCTGGATGCTGGGAGCAGCCC
This sequence comes from Enhydra lutris kenyoni, assembly GCF_002288905.1. Lineage (NCBI taxonomy): Eukaryota > Metazoa > Chordata > Mammalia > Carnivora > Mustelidae > Enhydra > Enhydra lutris. The sequence goes on along the minus strand of NW_019154085.1, from coordinate 32,274,898 downwards.
AAGGGGACCTGCCCTGGGCCCCCTATGTCCTTCTGGGGCAGATACCCTGTATGACATAGCTCAGAAGTCTGCATTAACTGAACTCAGACAGTGCGGAGATCCCGGACATCTCTAATCCTTGCATGACATGCAAGTGAGTTATGACAGAAGATTATACCTAGTTGGGCATATTCCTTAGACTTGTCCCATTCCCATCCAGGAAACAGGTCTGACCCCCCCATCCCCCTGACTAGGTGAGCAGGCATAAGACTACAGAGAGAGAGCCAGGACCCAACCCTAATCTTGTCCTTGTCCCCTAGTTCTGCACCACCTGGAGCACAGAATATCCCTGTGTTTCGAGGGTAAAGGGATGAGGTGAAACACTACTGTCATTTACATACAAGACAGCTAGGTTGAAATCTAAATTGTTCAGAGAGTAAAGGGTAATATGAAATGAAACACACTTGGAGCAAAATTTGTCAGACAAGTGAAACAAAACCTCAGGGCTGTGCGAATGTAACTTTTAAAAGGTCTGACTGTAACTGGCATCTAAGCAGATATTAATTAAGTGAAATTCTTCTATTTGCAACATTTATCAATCTGCTGTCAGAGAGTCCTCTAGAAAACACGGAGCCATTGTTTCTAGTGGTTGAGCCCCAACCAGGGGCAGAGGCATCCTTGGGAGCCAATCTGGGACACAGACTCTTTCCTGCCCCAGGCCCTGGGGAATATAGCAGGAGGATTTATCTGGGGAATCATCTCAGCCCCGGAGGATTATTTACGAGGATCGTCAGCTCCTCACGTCTGCTGCGAACAGAAGAGGAGAGAACAGATCGTGTGCTGTCTAGTTGGGCAGCTCAGAGTGACGATGCAATTCTGGGGAGACTCCATACCTGGTTCCCAGGACTGTCCATGTTGTCACATTGTGGAGGTGTTGTCACTGGGGTATCACTTTCACTATGAGGCACGGCCTCATCTGGACACTAAGCCATATGTCACTTTCTCTATGAAGAAATTGTCACTGATGGCTCAATACATTTCGATCCCCCATAGTCTTCATTTCGTAAGCCTCAAAGTCCCTCAAAAAGGAAAATTCTGAGGCAAAACCTCTTTTTGCTGTCTCGCTGCATGGATGAGGTTACATGGGGGTAGGGCGGGAGAGGAGTCAGGGGGCCTCACCTGGTATCTGTCCATAGTGGAGAGGAGGAGGGTGAAGGAGATGACGGTGGCTGCCATGGCGTGGGTAGACGGCATTCCGTACTCGTCAATCACCCTCTTCTCCAGCTTCACCACCGGAGGGGAGAGGGGGCGGGGCCACTTCAAGATGTCCTTGGCCACCTGGCCGATGTACATCACCAGCTGAAAAACCAAAGGACCGGGGTGAGTCCAACCAAACAAGTGAGACCCTCAGAGTGCGTGAAGAAACCAGGAAGTTTTGCTACAAAATCTGTGGCTGACGGTACCACGGCAATACCCCAAAACCCAGGACAGTTTTCAAATCAGACAGCCTTCATTTTTAAGTTTTAACCAGAAAAGTGACTGTTCTCACAGAGCATCGGCTTTAAAAAGTTGTGAATTCCTGATGCAGGTAGGTAACATACTGGATAAAATTTAATTTCTTTCAGTCATCAGAGGCATCAGTAAAATACACGGCATGAGTATTTTCAACCCTACAATACAGAAAACTCACGCTACAGTTTTTTTCAAATGATTTTTCATGATGGCATGAACGAAAAGACTGCCCCCCTTTCTTTTTCTTAAAGCACAAGATAGAAATCAGAATTTAGCTTCTCTGCCCTTCAGAGAGGAACAGGAGTATAACCATAGACTCATTTTGTCAGGGAACTTTACAGGATGATTTCAGGATCAGTGATAAGGAGGGAAGAGCACTCATTTCCTCACATCTGCCTTTGCAGCTCCAAGTGTGGTCTGAGGACCAGCAGTGTGTGCGCCACCTGGGTGCTGGTTTCAAAGGCAGAATCTCAGTCCCCAGCCTCCTGGACAGACTGAGTTAGAACCCCTGGTCACAAGACTCCCAGATGGTTCATGGGTGTATGAGAATTTGAGGAGCCCTGTTTGACCCTGCGTCCTTGCCCAGGCCCCTTTGTCATGGACTTTAATCATAAACCTTCCCATCATCTTTCCGCGACCCTATTGATTTTACGAGGGCTTTATTTAGCTCATGATGGATGGAGTTACCTCGCTTTGGAACAAAACCCACGATGAAGGACTATTTCAAAATAACTTTAATTAGTCAGCCAGAGTGCTTTGGGGTTTCCACATTCTGGTCCTTTCTTTTAACTCATTCAATTCGGAGCATTAGTCCAGCATACACACAACCCCCAGAAGGCACTACTGCTGTTTTGTGCTCTGCTGTCATTTTGCTCAGGTTAAGAAACCAAGAGCCACCGTCTGTGCACAGCAGGCCTGATCCACAGGCTTTAAAGCCTCAGTGACAATCAGTGAATTCCATAGCTGTGATTTCTAATCGGACTTTGAAATCCAACCTCTTTACCATCCCCTTATTACCAGGAACTACTGTCCTGGAAACCAACTCACTCTTTTATGTTTCCGCCTCCCTCCTGTGAACCTGTAAAAACCACATCAGACTGACAATGATGTGTGGAGTTGAAAAACTCGCAGCTATCACTGACGACCAGGAATGTCTCAGAAGCTGCTTGAGATGGATTTCTCAACACTGCCCCTTCCCTACTCACCGGCTGAAATAAAACACTGCAGGCATCATAACTCTGGTTTGCTCAAAAATTCTTAAAATCCTCAGACAGGGACCCTTAGAATCATTAGGTGAAGACAGCCAGGGAGGTCTTCAGACACAGTTTTAAATTTCCTTGACATTCACAAATCCCTCTGACTTCACTTCTATTTCGCCTTCTGTGTTTGAAGGATGCTTTTAAGAATTAGGACAACTGTTCATTTCCTTTCAACAATATTACCACAGCATCACATTGTATCTGATCAATAAATTTCAAGTAACAATTACCGTAATGACAGCTCTCTTTAAACAGAAAATAGGGCTATATTTTTCAAGTCATAGGAAAGGAGGACCACTCATGGCTTGAGAAGTACTGTCTCTGTCTTTGTATTCACTAGAGTAAAGTGATGATGTGCCCAGCCCTGTGTTAAGTTCCCATCTTGAGGGGAAGAAACCATCGCATAAGCAGAAGACCTCATCATAATGCAAATATGCTTTGAAAAAAATTATCTAACAAATTCTCTGGATATGTATATCTGCAGAAGCAGAATGAAGAAACCAAAACAAAAACAAAGAAAAAAGAAGCATATACTATATAATTCTGTTTTTATAAAATTCTTGAAAGTGGTTTAACCTTATGGCACAGAAAACAGACCTATGGTTGCCAGGAAAGGAGGAAAGAAATCACAAACGGGCATGAGGATACTTTTAGGATGATGGATATATTTTTTAATAATTGTGATGATTCCAGGGGTATGTCAAATATTCCGACTCAGACATTTTAAAATGTGTCATGTTTGTGAACACACTAAGAATTATGGAATTGGACATTTTCATGTTCTTTTGTTCATGTTTTTTTTTTAAAGACTTTCATTTGTTTATTTGAGAGAGAGAGCACAGAGGGAGAGTGAGAAGGAGAAGCAGGCTCTCTGCTGAACAGGGAGTCTGACGTGGGGCTCGATCCCAGGACCCCGGGATCCTGACGTGAGCCGAAGGCAGACGTTTATAACTGACTGAGCCACCCAGGCACCCCAGAATTGGACAATTTTCAATGGGTGAACTGTATGGTGTGTGCATTATAGCTTGATAAAGCTGTTGAAGACATGCAATTTACTGTATGTCAATCACGTCTTAAAATGTGGCTGTCTTAGCTTGGGTTGCCATAACAACCAAACATAGACTGGTGGCTTATAAATAATGGAAATTTAGTTCTTACATTCTGGAGGAGAGAAAAGTCCAAGATCAAGACACCAGCAAGTATGGGGTCTGGTGGAGCCTGCTTCCTGGCTCACAGCCAGGCATCTTCTCGCTGGGTACTCATGTGGCAGAAGGAGTGAGGGAGCTCTCTGGAGTTCCTTTTAAAAGGGCACTAACCCTATTTGTAAGGGCTACACCCTCATGACCAAAACACCTCCCAAAGGCCCCACCTCCTAATACCATCCCATTGAGCACTGGGTTTCAACATGTCAACATTTCGAAAGTTTTCTCAAGAATGAAGAGGTGTTTGTGGGGTGGGCCTGGCTGTGAGACACTGTCTGGAAGGCCATCTGGAGCTTCGGTCCACTTGGAGGTTTGGGGAAGAGGTGTAGGCAGACCTAATCTGTCCTCTGGGGCCATGGACAGAGTGGGGGCAAAGACATCAAGACTAGATGGAAGGAGACCAGGTAAGAGCATATTGCAAAATCCAGGTGAGAGATGAAGGTGGGTTCAAGGTCAGCAAAAGTGGGGCAGCAGACAGATTAAAAGAAATTTTTGTTTTAAACTGGAAGAATGGGGACGCCTGGGTGGCTCAGTTGGTTGGACGACTGCCTTCGGCTCAGGTCATGATCCCGGAGTCCCGGGATCGAGTCCCGCATCGGACTCCCAGCTCCATGGGGAGTCTGCTTCTCCCTCTGACCTTCTCCTCGCTCATGCTCTCTCTCACTGCCTCTCTCTCAAATAAATAAATAAAATCTTTAAAAAAAAAATAAATAAACTGGAAGAATGTTGAATAGGTTTATAAGTCTTGGAAGAATGGCAAGTAGAAATTATTTAAATAAGAGGGAGGGGAAAAATCCTCAGAAATCAATGGACTAGGAGCCCAAAGGTGATCGTGTATGTGGAAGTCTTTAAGTTCAGAACAGCTAAACCACTGGTCCCCACAAGGAACATATGGTTTCCCTGGAGACACTCTCGGTTAGCTCGAAGATGGTGGGCACCGCCAGCATGAAGAGAGAAGTTCGGGTCGCAGTGTGCCATTCAATGCACAAGATGGTACCATTCTAGAACATCATTTTTTGTTTCTAACGTGACTCTTGAGGACTCCACCATTCCTGTAGGTGAACACCTATCTGTAATCCTCTGAATGGAGGGCCTAAGTCTCTGTTACAAGTCAACACCAAATGTTTTCTTGCAAGGTTTGAACATGCACTGAAGGTTCTGAGAACATAAAAACCAAGTAAATGGAAGAAAGACTGAAGCTCGATTTATTTGGAACTGTATCTAGAATTGCTCACCATTTGGAGGAATCGGGTCACCACTGGAAATGCTATTTGTTACGTTTGAGACTCTAATGCCACATGCCTGTGTCCACGCCACCATAGCTGACACGCAGGGACCCTGTTTATAGGTTCAAGGATCCTACTACCCTATGTGGACAGACCTAGAATTTGCTTATTTTAAAAGCCACCTTCTTATGACAAGGCAGATTTTTAGGAATTATGCAAGTAAGTCATATTTTCTATGAATCTCACTGAAGGAAAGCAACTACAATACATTTAGGGTATAAAAGGAGGTAATGCTATGCTCAGTTTAGGAAGACAGACACAAAAGACTACATACAAATGATTCCATTTATATCCAGAAATATCCAGAATAGGCAGATCCAGTGAGACAGAAGAGAGATTAGTGGTTGGCTAGACCTTGGAGACCAGATGTCTGTAATCAAGGTGTCAGCAGGGCCACACTCCCCGGGGTTCTAGGGTAGAGTCCTTTCTTTGTCTCTTCCAGTTTCTGGTGGCCACACCCCCTGTGATCACATTGCCTCTTCCTCTTCCTTCTGTCTACTGCTCTTCCGTCCATCTCAGCTCTCCCTCTGCCTTTTTCTCATAAGGGCACTTACCATTGGATTGAAGGCCACTCACATATCCAAGATAATCTCCTCATCTCAAGATCCTTACCTGAATTACCTCTCCCATTACTCTTTTTCTAAAAAAGATAGCATTCACAGGTCCCATATGCTAGAATGCAAACGTATCTTTTTGAAGACTACCATTTAATCCACTATATTCAGCAAATAGTGTATGAGTGACCAGGCACTGTGCTGGACTGGGGATCACCATGAAGAACAAGATAGACCAGATCTTTGTTCTCAGGGAGTCTATGAGTCAAAACATGAACAGGAAGTATGCTTAGCTTCCTTGCATTTCATTTACTTCAATAAAACAACATTGTCCTGCTTAAAAAAAAAAAAAAAAGAAAGAAAGAAAGGAAAAGAAAGAAAGAGAAAAAAGAAAAAAACTCTGCTGGGTCTGACAGAATCAAAAAGTCCAATATATTAAAAACATTACCGCAGATATAAGCATCACGTCATTAGGGAATTACAAAATAAATCAATGAAATATCATTACACACCTACCAGTACAGCCCAAATCTAAAACACTGACAACGCTAAAGGCTGGTGAGGGGAAGCAACAGGAATGCTCATTCTTTGCCAACGGGAGTGCAAAATGGCAGAGCCACTTTGGAGAACAGTTCGGGGGCTTCTGACAAAACGAAACAACCTCTTACCGTAAGATTCAGCAACCACGCTCCTTGGTATTTAATCCAGATGAACTGAAAACTTATGTCCACACAAAACCCTGCACATGAGTGTTCATAGCAGCTTTATGTATAAGTGCCGAAAGTTAGATGCGACCAAGATGTCCTTCAGTAGGTGAAAGGATAAACAAACTGTGGTATATCCAGACCAAGGAATACTAGAGCTAAAAGAAGCGAGTTTTCAAGCCATGAGAAGACATGAAAGAACCTTAAGTCCATACTACTAAGTGAAAAAAAAAATCTGAAAAGGCGACATACTATAGGATTCCATCTATATGATATTCTGGAAAAGGCCAAACTGTGGAGGAGTAGATGATCAGGGGTTAGCAGATACTGGTGGGGAGGAAAGAGGACTAGGGAGAGCCCAGGGGATTTTTAGGGCAATAAGACTACTCTGTATGGTACTGTAATGGTGCATGCAAGTCATTAGACATTTGTCCAAACCCACAGAATGTTCAACATCAACAGAGAATTGTAGACTATGGACTTTGCAGGAATATCACGTGTCAGTGTAAGCTCCTCAAGTCTAACAAATGTACTGGTCGGGGGCGGGGGGATGATCATAATGGGGGAGGCTGTGCTTGGCTGAGGGCAAGGACTATATGACAACTCTCTATATGTTTCATTCAATTTTGCTATGAGCCTAAAGTGCTCTAAAAAATCAAATCTATTAAAAAGAACACTATGGCAGGGGTGCCTGGATGGCTCAGTCAGTTGGGCAGCTGGCTCTTGATTTTTGGCTCAGGTCATGATCTCAGTTACTTGGGATGGAGCCCTCAGGGGCTCCCCGGCCAAAGGGGACTCTGCTCGAGGATTCTTTCTCCCGCTCCTTCTCTTCCTGCCCCTTGGTGCCCCCAGCCCTGACCGCATGCTCCCTACAATAAATAAATCTTAAAAAGAAAAAAAAAGAAAAAAAAGTACTATGGCAGAAGAGAACTATTTCTCCATTTTGTTTGTAGTTCAAGAGTATAATGATTAACTTGACATGGCTTGCCCTAAATGGAAGGCTTCACTCTGTATTGTTGAAGGGTCCTCCTACCTAAAGGGACCAAATTAAGTTTCATCATCCATCATGTTCCTTTGGGCTGAGGCCCCAAAGGCCTATATGTGAAGGAAAAATCCATGAGACACAGCAATGCAGGAAGTAATTATAGATCATTAACGCCTTAGCAAGCTGTCTGGGTCCCCTGTACGGTGCTGGGGCCCTGTGGCACTTGGTGACAAGGAATTAGTTTTTTTTTTTTTTTTTTAATACTTCTGCCCTGATTACAAGAGAAAAGAAATGTATAGGTGGGGGGATAAAATCTAGTTTTCTGGATAGGCTACTGTTGATCCCAAGCAGACAAAAGGCTTTTTCTAGGAAACCAGTTCTGTCAACACAAAATATGTCTTGCCTGCATGGAAGGACTTGCAGCTTGGGGTCTAATCTTAATATATGGGCTCATCTGGGGCACTCAGAGAAAACAGTGCATGCTCTCTTTGTGTGGTTGTCCTTTCGTGTTATTACAATTCCACTGACAACTCCACTGTGTCTAACACATCTCACATTAACAAGACTTTACTCTTCACACTAGTATAAATAAAACTCAGATAGTTTTGAAAATAGAGGATTCTTGCAAGAACATTATTACTAGTAAGGCAGTTAATCATTCTTTTTTATACAATGAGATTACCAGCTCCCCCATTTGTTCTCCCCCTCTCGAAGCATCCCCATCCCCATGGTGTAAAAGTTCCACTGTTGTTATAATAAAAGCTAAATTCTTATGTTCCCCCAACCATCCTCCATCCACAAGCACACTTTGATAAACTTTAACATCTTTCCTCCTTCCTCCTATACCCATAGCTCACAGTAACATAAAATTACAATAACCAAAAAAATTACAATAGCAAAAACTGTGTTCCTTAGGTCTCATGGGGCAGAAACATCGTGAGCCACTGGGATTTATAGCTCACCTATCCACGGATTTATTTTTAAGAAGTCAGGAATTGAGTTATATCATTCTTTAACTGCTGGAGACTAGAGAACACTAACATGTAATCCAAGGACCACAGATTCTCTGGCCATACATACCCATCTTGTTTCTTAGTCCAACCAAATTACGCTCATTCCTCTGCTTCTCATTACTGATCTGATGATTTGGATGAAGAAAGACCAATCATTCCACTTCTAGTTACGTACCCAAGAGAACTGAAAACCTATGTCCTCATAGAGACTTGCCCATGAATGGTCTTATCATCCTCCTTCACAATAGCCACGAAATTTAAACAAACAACCCAAACATCCATCCACTGATGAATGGAGAAACAAAATGGGGTATATCCTTACAATGGGATATTATGTGTTCATAAAAAGCAATGAAGTACAGAAACAGTCTATAATGTGGATGAACCTTGAAAAGATTATGCTAAGTGAAAGCAACCATATGCGAAAAGGACAAATACTGTATTATTCCATGTATGTGAAATGTTCAGCATAGGCAAGTCCGTAGAGACAAATTAGATCAGTGGCTGTCTGGGGCTAGAGAGGAGGAGAATGGGGATAGGAGGCTTCTTTTAGGGAAGATGAAACTGTTCTGAAAGTAGATCGAGGTAAGGGTTGCACAACTTCATGAAAACACTAGAAACCACTGAATTACATTCCTTAAAAAGGTTGATATCATGATATGTGAATTTCATCACATTTTGAAAAGAGAGAGAAACTAGACATCAAAATGGGTCCTCGAAACACCTCTTCTTTGTGTCCTTGAGGTCCTTTGCTGCAAAGTGTTACTGACAACGCCTTCCAGTACTGATTCCAGAGAAGCCCTAGGGGGATTACTAATATTCTCTGGTTCAGGAGCCCTGCCCAGCTCTGCCCAAACTGGGTACTGGAGGGCAGCCAGGGGGTGACTACCAAGGCCACACAGAAGGCTGCTGAAAACCCACCTACTCCAAAGTAGGAGTAGGGGACTCACTTTAAAGCATTTAGCTGCGGAGGCTTTCCAGATCAACACTTTTTACAAGAGACTGGCCGGACTGGACTGTGTTCTTGTTGACCCTAGGTACTGTCCTTCCTTCTCCCTGGAAGATGTGGGGATGGGGGTGGGGGTGGGGGTCTCTGTGGCAGCTTTAAACAGCTCTTTGTTATGGTTATTTCAGAACATTTTAGAAGCCACTGCCTACCAGCCAGCATGAGTTGTTTTCAGCTAGTGAATGTCTTCTTGTACTTGTGGCATGGCTTTATTTTATAAGCCCATTTCCAGTGTGGGGTGTGTGTGTGTGTGTGTGTGTGTGTGTGTGTGTGTGTGTAGTGGGGATGGGGTGGGGTGGTGAGTCACTAAGAGAAGCAACTGTAATTTCAAACTAATAAGATTTCATTCCATGCCTGAAGCACCAAAACAAAGAAATTACAGAGCAAATACCATAAATCACTGAAGACTGACAGAAAACTGGTCTTTACATATTCAAGGTCCCTTGGAAATGGAGATATAATAACTAAAGCACAAATGACAGGTGAGAAAAATAAAATAATTAAGTTACAACATTTGCTGGTTCTTCCTAATGCTCCATTTTTTTTTTTTCAGGCTCAGATCTGCTTCTGAACTTTTTGAAGACATATTAAAGGCACAAAGATTAGTAATTAAGTCATAGACATATGAACACCTTTAGGAAAATTACTTACAACCAAATGAGCCTCCTTTTCATTATTAAGAAGGAGCTGGGCTCAGTAATAACCTAATATTTGTACAGTGATTTTTTTTTAAGAGTGCGTTTTCAGAGACCTTATTTATTTTAATATTCTTATCATTCCTACTTTATAGATGGGGAAACTGAGACGGTGAACGTCTCACTAAAGATAACATAATCCATGTAGTGGAGCTGGACTTGAATTTTGTTTTCTGATTCCAAATCCTATGGTCTTCTCACCATATTCCACCATCAAGCATTTGACAATTAATATATTCAAACAGATATCTTTCTTTAGGAGCCCAAATTCCATGATCCTAACCCGTTACACACATGTAGCACACAAATGAGGTCACTTGACTACCCTGGGACTAAGAGATTAAGATGTCACTGCTGACAAGAAAATTACCAAATTCATAGCTGTACCATTCCACCAATGAACCATCCAGCAGAAGGCTGGGACCACAGTATCCTTTACTCACTACTGGAGAGATGTCACCTCCAAAATGGCACCCACTGATGGAATGGGTGTCTTCAGTCCTAATAATTATAGAGCACATACAAAAGCTAAAATCATGCATAAACCCACCCTCCTTCAACCAGCCAATCACAAAAACTTGGAAATTAAATATCCATGACAGACGACTGGTTAAATAAATTATGCCACAGTTCAAAAAGCATTATGAAATAGACAGTTAAGTGAAAAAAAGCCAGAGTCTACAAGAGTACATATTGATCCCACTTGTATTTTTTAAAAATGTGTTTACATATAAATGCATGTAGGTGTGTGGGAAACTGTGTATGGCAGAATCACGGGCGGGGGTAGAACTGAGGTCTGGGGTGGCTACCTTGTGCACGATTTGAGTTTTTCATACAAATAAAAAATACAAAATAAAAATTCCCCTCAGATAACAATGCAACCATTGCAAAAAAAATTCCTTTTCATGAGACTCCTCCCTCACATTTTTAAGTATTTTCATTGTCGGCCCTGCTGACTACAGAAGAACAAACTGCAAAATAATGTTGAAAGATCAAAGCCTTTATTTTTATAGACCCCTGAAAGAAAAAATGCAATATATGTTAGTCACTCACCATGTTCAACTTTCTCATCTGATTAAAACCACAAACTACTTGCATCTTCAAGCATGCGCTAAAATGCTGTGCGTGTAACCCAGCAAGCCAGCCTAGGCTATAGCCAAAGAAGAAAAAAAATTCTCAGAACTTAAGCTGGAAGGAAACTCCACCTTCAGTTGTGGCTGACTGACGACTAAGCCCAGACTCTTCCTGCTCTTGCCTGCATCAAAAACAGTAAAACCTGCAACGGGACTTTCCCACAGGGTGGAAACCCAACAAATTCAGGAAAATCACCCCAAGCAATCCAAACCAAGAGCCTAAAAGAATTCTTTGGCGATCAGCTTTACCAATCAGCCAAGCATCAGCCTTGGTCTCTGTGGGGCAAGGACAGCCTGAACGACTAGCTTCTTAGTATTTTCATGATTGAGTTGGCATTGTTTTAACTGGAATGTGTCTGGACCTCTGTTGTGACCCTTTCTGCGGCCCTCCTATCCAGCTGGGTTTGGGGTCCCCCCCAGGTCAAACTCTCATTAGCATTTTCCAAACGACAGTCAGTTACACACCACCTTCTAGATTTTGCTGCATCCATGGACGTCTCATGTTATTAAATAATACTGGTCTTCAGAGTGGCTTACTCATTTCTAATAAAACATTTGTGAAATCAACCTGATTGTTGGTTATATTTTACAACATAATTTTACATAATTATGAGGTTGCCAATCACCACTCATTTTCATATGATTACCTCTAGATTAGGCTATGCTTTTTTTTTAAAGCTTTTATTTATTTAATTGAGAACGAGAGAGAGAGAGAGAGAGAGAGAGAGCATGTGTGCAAGCAGGGGGAGGACCAGAGGGAGAGGGACAAGCAGACTCCCCACTGAGTGTGGAGCCAGATAGATACAGGGCTCGATCCCATGATCCCGAGATCATGACCTGAGCCAAAATCAAGAGCCGGACACTGAATGGACTGAGCCTCCCACCTCCCTGGCCCCTGCAACAAACCTAGGTCCTGAACGCGTGCAGCATACGAGCAAGCAAACAAGCAGTAAATATGCACATATCCATCACTATCCAAATTCTTGTTTCCTGAAATCTGAAGCTGAAGAGACGGAGGTAAACATTTGGATAAATTTCTTGCTATCAAACCTCATGTCACTTGCCATCTGGAACTCAGGAACCAAATAGATTTGAACAAATCACAGCCCTTTGTACTCCACCTTGCTACCTGGACTTGGCCTAAAATGTATTACTTCCTTTTTCATGTTTAAAACTCACACAACTCTCAGTTCTTCCTCACTCAATAGAAGCTTCACCTTTTTTTTTTTTTTAGATTTATTTATTTTAGAGAGAGAGAGAGAGAGAGTGAGCGAGCATGAACAGAAGTGGGGCAGAGGGAGAGGGAGAGAAATCCTCAAGCAGACTCCCCCCTACTCCCTGCCCCCAAGCATGGACCCTGACACAGGGCTCAATCCCAGGACCCTGAGATCTTGACCTGAGCCTAATCAAGAGTCAGCCTCTCAACCTACTGAGCCATCCAGGTGCTCCAGAAGCTTCACCTTGTTACGCGGTGCTGGTCACATCCTTGTCATGATGGTAAAAGTTGGATTAAGGGGATTTGCCTGTATTGGGTGCCTTGTCACCAGCCCGCTTCCAAAGTGGCCATTGTGGCCATTAGTGATTCCTTTCCTTGACCTTGATAACATGGACTACATGTTAGTAAGTGATTCTACCCTTAGCAGGTGCAAGGAAACATCAAGGCTGAGAATGGGAAGCTGACAGCAGGAATTCCATCCCCATTTTCCTGAAGCAAGATCCCACCAACATCAAATGGGCTGATGTGCTGAATACCTCATAGAGCCCACTGCTATCTTTACCATCTTACACAAGGCTGGTGCTCACTTGAAAGGTGAAGACAAAGGATTATCATCCTGAACCCCTGTGTTGATGTCACAATGTTCAGAAAGGGAGACAACTGTGACAAGGACAACTGCTTGAAGACTGTCAGCAATACCATCTATAGACCAAATGCTCGACCCTTCATGATGACCTCGGCAATGTAGAGGAGCCCAAGACCATGGTCCATGCTATCACTGCTCATGGATCGTGATGGTTCTGTGATGATCATGGGTGAGGATCATAATGGCCCTTCTGGCATGTTGTCATGTAATGTCCATGATCATTACTCCTGAATCCCTAGTCCTGCCAAGGCTGTGTGCAATGTCATCGCCAAGCTGAATGGGAAGCTCACTGGCTTGGCCTCAGTACTGTTACCATTTCTAATATTAGCTTCCAGAATGAGCTATCATCTCCCCCCAGAGCTCTTGTGTTTATCAACAGCAAGCCAGAGCTTTTCAGCACAGTGCATTAATAATAAGCTGCTGCTGCCTTTCCCTAAATCCCTACTTGCTTGTATATCCATCAGCTTGGGAGCCATTTAGAGGTTACAAATCAACATTGCTAACAGCAGCCTATATATGGTGCATATGATAAAACAAATACGGGATATGCTCTAGTAAAAAGTCAGGAAAGCACTGTTTTCTGTCTTCAAAGGACCCTGGGAAGTCACTCTCTTATTTATCTCCAGAGATATAATGAGAAGGGGAGACCAGTAGGTTAAATTTAAATTATGAATTTTTGAAATTCTTTTTTTTTTTAAAGATATTATTTATGTATTTGACAGAGACACAGTGAGAGAGGGAACACAAGCAGGGGAAGTGGGAGAGGGAGAAGCAGGCCTCCCGCCCAGCAGGAAGCCCGATGCGGGGCTCAATCCCAAGACCTCGGGACCACGACCCTCGATGAAGGCAGATGCCTAATGACTGAGCCACTCAGGTGCCCCAAATTATGAATTTTTTATCTCAAAGTTTTCCCAAGACATTTTCACGTACTACCCTAATTCCTGGTGATTTTTTAAAACTTAATTGAGCAAATCTCCTACCTCACCTCGGCCAGTTTCTCTGTTTTGTTCATCTTTTACAAATGTTCCCACAATTCTATCAGTTGTGTTCTAGAAGTGGGCCTAGCAAATGGGAAAATTTATGAGAGTGACACAAGGAATGTCTTCCTTCTTCAAGCTCAGGCCAGGCTAGGGACACCCAGTAACTTCTGCTTCACCATAAAGCATCTGTCTTAAAAATTGCTGGTCATAAAAACAAATGTCCCCTTTCAACTCCACCCAACCCCAAACATTTAATAAAACAAAAACAGCTGTGTAGACTAAAGCATTTACTTTTCTATAATGTGTGTCAGAATTTTCTGAAGAAAAAAGAAATCAATTGGAAAAAGTGTAGGTACTATTTAAATGGGATTTAGGCTCACTAGATCTTGAAATATCTCTAGCCTCAGAGGGAGTCTAGTCTTAAGTTGGAGACAAGAGAAAAAAATCTATGTTCTATGGCAGCATCTGTGGAGGAGGGAGTCTCTGGGCGTGGGGAAGTTGGGGTGGCCATCATGCTGATTTTGACAGACCCTGAGCCTGATTTTAGGCTAACGGTCTGATATTAGACCCCTAGTTTTCCAGGCTTTCCTCACACATTTAGTCAGAGTTGGGTCATTTCAAGTTGGCTTCCTGTAAAGAGAGGGTCTTGAGATTTGAGAACATTTGGAGCTAGAGGTTGCCTCAGTGGGTTTGACAGCCTGAATTCCTATACAACTCAGAAAAGCTCTGAATGGTGGTCATACAAGAGAAATTTTAAAAAATAAAAAAGAAAGCTCTCTTTCTGGAAGGATTAAAGACTTCAAGGAGTCAAGCCTGCAGTCTCATCCGTTCAAGTTCTGAGTGCAGTCAGCCGCGTCTTGGTGGCTTGCCTTTCCCAGGACCACTGAACCGCGCTGCACAGAAAGATACACAGTATGGCTCAGGCTCAGGGAACTCCTGCTGTAACCCAAAGGGATTACAACCCTCTTTAATCAGGAAAACAGTGTGCTAATGGCCCTTCTTGGAGGAAGTTCAAGCGTTAGGGGCCGTCTGCTTGCCCAGATTTGTTCCCTCCATATATGTCCAAATCTTCCTCAGCAAGGAACTTAACATCGAGCTAACTGGGGTAAGAACAGCGGATGACAGTCCCCAGACCTTCAGGTCTGGGTGCTCTCCGTCTCTAAAGGCCGGTACCACCAAATACATTTCCTCATACTCGAACAGCCACACCTTCGCGCGGAAGGCACGCTTTCTTGATGAGGTGCCTTCTTGTGCTGCAGTCCCTGAGCAAATGAAATTACCAGTTAAAAGGCTGGAAAGGAAATGGAGAGCTAAGGAAATGCATAAGAATAAAAATTCAATATGCAAGCTAACAAAATTATGGAAGCCATAATCATAGGATGTAAGGAGGAAAATTCACTTAGGAAAACGCGGATGATGTCAGTTTGGGGCGAGGGCAGCCTGGCTATGTATCTACTCAATGAATCAGGGGGAATAGCCAAATGGTCTCCTCCATTTTATTCTTTTACACAACGTTTATTTCCACTCTCAGACTGACATCACTGGCTGAGCTATCAGCACCAGGCAAAGCCAATTTCATACTCTTATTTATTTATTTATTTATTTATTTGACACAGAGAGAGAGATCACAAGTAGGCAGAGAGACAGGCAGAGAGAGAGGGGGTAAGCAGGCTCCCTGCTGAGCAGAGAGCCCAATGCGGGGCTTGATCCCAGGACCCTGAGATCAGGACCTGAGCCGAAGGCAGATACTTAACCCACTGAGCCACCCAGGCGCCCCTCATACTCATGTTTGAACAATTATCATTATTTCAAATAACTACGAATGTTAGGACCCATGCAGTCATGACTCTGCTGCTCCCCTCCCCCACTATCACCAGCCCTGGGAACAGCAGCTTCTCATCCCACTTATGAAAGTATCTGGTCCTGGTCTAAGACTTAACCTCACTCCTGGGAAACATCTGAACCTTGGACAGTCTCTTCTAGAGAGGGGAGAGTACTTGAACCCGACATCCAGGTGGAGGTTTTCATACCTCAGGCACGAAACCAGTCAGCCAGACACACTGGGTTAATTCCTCTGCAGGTGACATCTTTCTGCCAGCCAAATGGTTCAGACCGACTCTGAGCCAGCCTGATGGGAGAAGGTAACACTGTAAGTTCTCATGTCGGCTGCCGGCATCCTGATCCTTCAGGATCTCTGCCAAGAGACCTCTGGTTCTAGTGAGCTCTATGGAAGGGCTTGCTTGGTGTAAACATAACACCAACCCCCAAAACACAACTCCCACCCCCTAAAAACTGAGATGCCACTGCATCTGACAAGGGGTGGTAGATGTGGAAATAGTCTCGAGCCTGTCATCTCTGAAAATCAAGTTTCCTTTTCATTTCGGCTGCAAGAATGTCTTTCCTCCAAAAAACTGTTTTGTTTTTGTTGTTGCTGTTGTTGTTTTGTTTTTTTTTCCCCTTCATGTCCTGTCTTCGCTGCTTCCTCTGCCTCTCCGGGAGGAAGGCTTCATTACAAGGCTTCTCCAGGCAGAGAAGAATTGGCCCTCCTCCCCTGGAGCTAGACGACTCCCCAGAAGCACAGATCTATGAGCAGGAAGGGACAGGACTCCCAGAGGGTCCCCTGCCTGACGCCTGCTCTCTGCAGGAGGCAAAGGGGGGCGGGGAGTCTGGAGGAGGACGGGCATAAGGGACACAGGCTCCACTGATTTTCCAGTTGGCCAGTGAGTGATTAACTCTATTAGGGGGGGCTGGGGATCACACAGTCAGCAACCCCCAAATGGGACTGCAACCAGTGCTATAACCTCCTGGTGACCCTTTGTAATGGGAGAGGCTTGAGAGCTAGTGTCTGCTTTCTGGGCCAGCAGGCGCATCCATGTTCTTCTCGCTGAACCCTTGTCCCTCACTTGCACCCGCCACGGGAAGGCCACAGTCCACGCAGTGGTGGGCAACACAAGCCTTTGTGCAAAGTTCCACAAAACATCTGAGAGATTTGAATCACAGCCCAAGTTTTGCTTCAAAGACAGAAAAGCCCCACTGGAAGGTGGCTTGGAGCTTTTAAAAATCTTCCCATCTTCTAGCTTCTTCTTCGGGTCTTGCTTGCCAGTTCGTTCAGACTTCTTGAGAACCCCGGTTTCCAAATGAATACAGACATCGTGGATATTGAAAGACCGCTGCTGGGGCGCCTGGGTGGCTCAGTGGGTTAAAGCCTCTGCCTTCGGCTCAGGTCATGATCCCAGGGTCCTGGGATCGAGCCCCACATCGGGCTCTCTGCTCAGCGGGGAGCCTGCTTCCTCCCCTCTCTCTCTCTCTGCCTGCCTCTCTGCCTACTTGTGATCTCTATCAGATAAATAAATAAAATCTTTAAAAAAAAGAAAGAAAGAAAGACCGCTGCTAAGTGTGAAACATTCCAGATTTGCCACAATTTGCACGTGAGCTCTAAGTAACTACATGTCAAGTCAGCCCTGTGCCCAGATGCTACCATCTGGGAAGGACCTTCCCTGACCCCCTTCCCTAACACGGCTACCTCTCCCCACACCTTTTTATGTTTCTTCATAGAATTTTACCCTGCCTCCATTTAGACTATGTATTTTTACTTTCTTGTCCCACCTTCACCCTGAGCAGATGCCCTGCCTTACTCAAGACACAGAGTCTGGAATAGTGCCTGGGTCAGCGGGGGATCCTTGCCCTTTCCACCTGTCTCAACCTGGAAACCTCTGCCCCAGCCTCCCACCTGGCTGGCTCCCCCTCATCCTTCAAGCCTTGGGTTAAATGAAACAGCACAAAGGGTTTTTCTTTTTCTTTTTTTTTTTTTTAGATTTTATTTATTTATTTGACAGACAGAGATCACAGGTAGGCAGAAAGGCAGCCAGAGAGAGAGGAAGGGAAGCAGGCTCCCTGCTGAGCAGAGAGCCTGATTCAGGGCTCGATCCCAGGACCCTGGGATCATGACCTGAGCCGAAGGCAGAAGCTTTAACCCACTGAGCCACCCAGGCGCCCCCAAAGGGCTCTTTCTTGATCACCTTCTTTCAAGTAGGTCTCTGCTCTTCCCCTAGTTGTGGCCCAAACGATAATCAGACCATCTCGACTGTATCAATTTCCTTATTTCTATTTTGCCTCCATGGTAATCCCAGGAGGGCATCTGTCTTGTTTGCTGTTCATTCCCCAGTACTTAGGCTAGTGTTGTCAGATGTTGGTTAAAGGAATAAATGAGTGACTAAGATTCGAGCTGTTGCCCAACAATGATAGGGTAAGAAAGTCTGACCCTCTTTTTAAAAAGCAAACGAAGTCTGGGTTCTGATTGGACTATTTATGAGTTCAGAAACAAACATAATTGTTAATCTCATTCTGAAAACACCTTGATGGAACCTTGACCAAATGTGGGTCCTGACTTTCCAGCAGGGACACTGGAGAACCATTCCAGATGGTGGGGAGGAATTCCATTTTGAAAGCTCTCCAGGGCGCTACTCCAGGATTTTGTAGATTTTGAGAGTACCTTAAGTATACTGAACTGTTCGTTACTTCTTTGCAGGTCTGTCCCCAAGAGGGGACAACTCTTAAGTCATCTTTGTAGAAACAGCCTTTATTTATTTTACCCAATTATTTGAGTGGCTACTATGTGGTAGCTTTGAGGGACAATAAGGAGCCATCTAGGAGGGAATGCACATACAAGATCCAGGTGGCTTTTCTAAAGATGAAGCCGGTGCTGAGTCTTGCAGCAGACAGGGGCTGGGGACATCATGAGAGGCAGTGGCAGTTCTGGGAAGGAAGCATAAAGCAGAGCAGGGCATGCCTAAATGCATACCCTGAGATGGGAGTGTGGGTCACCACCAGGATTTCTGCAATTCCAGAGAACGGATAGGAAGAAGGACTAAAGGTAGAGATTTAGGCAGGAATCTTGTAAAAGGCCTTACATGTAGTTTTAAGGTGTTTGGACGTTAACGTGTTTTAAAGAGTGGTGTGTGGTCAGATTTGCACGAAAGGTCACACTACATGCTGTGGGTGTGGGGGCAGCATTTAAATAGCTGGAAGGAGACTCATTAGAAAGTTAATGCAATAGCGCTAAATGAAGATGATGCAGGCTTGCACCAAAGGCATATTTCCAGAAATGTGGGAAATATAAAATTACAAGGACACAGTATAGAACAAAAATCTCTACTAACTGAATAAGTGCATTGCTCATGGTTCCCTGGAGAATGGCTCTGCTCACTGCTTCAGGAAGCGGATCAATCTGAGACGTGAGGACCCAGTGGACATGAACAGTTTTAAGGCGGCTCGTGTTTATTTTATAGCTTTTCTGTTTCACAGCTCCCTGTGTGAAGGGAGATCATTCAGATGTTTTGATTTAAAAGTCCTACTCTTTGGATCTACCAAGAAGCTCATGAAAAAATAAAAGTCAACAAGTCTAGCATATCGGCAAGTAATTTAGGATTGTAGCTTGTAGCCAGTGCTCTAGGACAGAACTGAGAATCTTATGTACAATGCTATGTAACACCTTCTTTGATACTATGTAACTTGTAGGCTCACCTACTAAGGTGAACAAAAAATTGTAGGATTGATTACTCGAGATCTGATCCTACATCTCGTGAGATCAAGGTCCCTGAATTAACCAGCATGTCGAGTAGAACATACATTTGATAAAGTTGAATCAACAACCTACATATCCTAATAGAATTAGTTTTTCCACATATTACTTGAAAGTGATACAGCACTCTTTAAAAATCCATGATCTCTGTGAACTATTTATTCATTTAGAAACAGTAATAAAACAAGTTAATAGACCGTCTGCACCCCATGGAGAAGGGGGTATTAGAGAGCAGGTTCTCAATGGTTCTCATGAATGCTGCGAAAGCCAGCCCTAAAATAAAGGGGGAAAACATACAGAAATAATGCAATGTTTGGTTGTGGAAGATGCTTTTGTAGTTACATTTGAATATACAGTTGGTCCCTGAAACAGCACAGGGGTTAGAGGCACATGGGGAAATGTGGAAAATCAGCGTGTAACTTAAAAACGCATTTTCTTTTTATTTTAAGTAAACTTGATACCACACGTAGGGCTCAAAGTCACAACCCCGAGGATCTCCAGAGTGCCGTGCTCTACTGACTGAGCCAGCCAGGCACCCCTCGAATGTCATTACTAATAGCTTGTTGTTGACTACAAGCCTTACAGATAATCCAAACAGCTAGATAACACATTTTTTTTGTATGTTCTACGTGTTATGTATGGTATCCTTACAATAAGTGAGCTAGAGAAAATGTTATTAGGAAAATTGTAAGAAAAATGCATTCACCTTTATAGTGGTAGGCTGCAATTACTGAAAAAATCTGAGAGTACTGGACCCACAAAGCTTAAACCCATGATGTTCAAGGGTCAACTGCCTCTCTTATAATCTAATCATCCCAGCTAATGCTTGTGATTGGACACTATAAAAATAAAGCTAGGAACCTATTTCCTGTTCAAGCAGCAATCTTTAGATCTCTATCTGGTTTCCACCACTAGTCCAAGTGAGGCTAAATACCAGCCCGAACAAGATGGCCCCGTTTCCTCATTTTGTTATTTACATGTCGCCTTAGAGGAGAAATTCAAATGCCTTCCTGAAAGTTTTTCTGCAACACAAAACACTGTATGTGGCGTAAGGGCAACAAACACAAACTAAAATTTGCCACAAAATAATATTTGGAAGAAAACGGTAGTGCCGCCCCACACAGGGATTTATTCTAGGGTGGAATTCTCCAAGCTTCTTCATTGCCTCCATCAAACAAACAAAAAAGCCCCAAATCTGGATTCAGGTAAGGAGAGATTTATTGGAAAGGATTCTTGCAAGAAATGGAGGGGACTATGGCAATCAGGCAACTTCTTTGAGTGGGAGATCTGTGAGCATTCAAAGATTAGGGAGAGAAGGGCTTTCCTTTACTAGGGAGGAATGAAGATGTTCCCCGGGTATGGAGAGGTGGACAGGACAGTAGATCAGAGCATATGGACCCTGAGCTAAATTTATTCTCAGGAGGCCCCTTCAGGAGGGGCTATGTGCTATGTGGGGCAAAGGTGGGTCAAAGTTCAGGGGTGTGGGCAGGGAGAGAAGTTCCAAGTTTGGTCAAGTCACTTATTGTCCAGACTGGTCAGGGGAGATTGGGTTCAAATCATTGACAAGGCAAAGAATGGGAGTTGAAGGGTTGAGTCTGGCCTTGTCACAGGTCAATAAGGGGGAAATCTGTGAGTGTTGTTGAAGTCAACTGGGGACGGGTGGGTCCTTGTAGTGAGTCATTTCCTGGAACACAAAAGAGGGGAGGATTGTCTTCAGGGTTTCAGGTAAAATTCAACAGATGCTCTTGGCTTAAAAATAAAAGAAAGGGAAGAATATATTGAGAACTTTACCTAAATGGGTTTTGCTTTGTAGGAGAAAGTGTAGGTTTAAAAAGGATTTTGGTGAAAGTACTTTGAGATCAGCTCTGCGGTTGCAAACCCATTCACAGCTCTCAAACCATCACCTTAGATTAAGAACAACCTGAAGAAAACTGCCAGGAGCTTTCAGAGAAGCTGACTTGCAAAGTGAAACCAGGACTTGGGTCACTGGGTGAAAAGGTGCAAGGTTTCCTTTAGAAGAAACCAAAAGACCCAGTGTTGACCGAAGGTTTAGAGGTCTTGAAATCCTGCTCTTTTTATCCCATATATGTGATAGTGACTCATATGATTGTTTTTCTTTGAACTTTCCTAAGAGATGCCTTCACCCATCCATGAACATTCTCTCTACCACCCACAGGCTAACCCACTGAGCCCATTCCAAAGACTCTTCATTTCCTCCAAAACACCCTTTATTTTAGGCTGGACACAGTATGAGGACATGGGAAGGTGGCCAGATTGGGCAGGATTATCAATATCACATCCTTCATTTCATCATATGTAAATGTAGGTATTAAGTTTCTTATCAAAATGATGTTAGATTGAGATAAAAATATGTTTGGGGTGGGGGGAAAGGAACATATTTGGAAGTGTTATGCCATCTGTGGACTTGTAGGTTTCTTTTTTTTTTTTAAACATTATTTTTAGAAACAATGACTGACTCATGGAACTTCAATTTCATGTGTGGAACCTATCAACATGCTTCCAACATCATATTGTAGATAAAGAAATGCAACAGTTCCTATTTCTACAGCGTTTGCTTGTGTCCCGTGGTTTCACACAGCAGGCATGAGATCAAATTATACTCCGGCTCCATCTCATCATCTTAAGAGACAAGCACATTTTAATCTGCTTTTACTCACCCAGAGGTCCACCTGGATGTAGCTGAGGACCAAAGTGTTGGTAGCAATGACTAATGCGTTAAGTTTATGGTCACAAGATCCCCAAACAAAAAACTAAAGGTAGACACTCAAGCCTGATGTCTCTCCAAGAACCCAAGAGGCAGATGTTTTAGGAGACGTCTTCATGCTTGTCTTCCCACTTGTCTCAATGTCTGGTGTGTAAATGCACATACTCCCAGCGTTTCAGGTTGCAAAGGGTGAAAAATGGCCAGGGGACCACAACAGAGTATTTATCCTGGGGTTTTGGTTTGGGTGCCTGTCCATTCACCTTGGCTTTTGTAGGGTAATCGCAATAACAGAACCTGCTGTTCCGTTTTTCAAGATTATTTTCTGAACCGGGATCCATCTCATGAATGGTGTTTAAGGTTTTAATCTTAAAGATGACCCCCTAAAAAGGCTCTAGGTAGTTTTATATTCTTTCATAGGTTTTCTTTTAAACTATATTCCTCACGAATGTATAAAATTACCCAAGATCAATGTTCATAAGAGAGCTAGGTAACCGATTAGCACACCTTCAACACCCTTGTAGGTAAGGGAGAGGTTTTTAAATATAAATGAGCACCTGGTTTTCTGAAACCCAGGTTCTTGACAGTTTTAATTATTTAATCCATTCAATGTTAATCATACCCTTTTAATTGCCCCCCCGGGGGGGGGGGGAATAGTCAAACATTCTTTGTAGGTTAATGTGACTTTTTTTTTAAGCATAAAATTCAGTCTTACACATTTGAAAAGCTTTCTACAGTACAAATTTAGGTTTCTGAATTTCTGAATCCAGGCCCCAATAAGCAAAAGCCTCAAAGGAACATTTAGCGAGTTGGGAATGCTTACTTACCCAAGTGAACAAGTTTCTGTTTTTTGTGGGTTTTTTTTTTTTTTTTTTTTTTTTTAGTGAATTCCAATGAAACAGTTACCTTGTGATTTTTGTTGGCTAGAGAAAAATGGAGACTTTCAATCCACCCCTCCCATCCCCTACCCCCCGTGTCGCCTCTTTCTACTAAATGTTTTTCCCAATTATGTAGTTAAACACTGGAAATTGCTCAACCTTGATCTGTTTCAAGGCCCCTTCTTTAAGAAGCCCTTTTGGGGTGTGGTCAGGCGGGGATGGGCTGACTTCCCACGGGCAGCCCCTATCCCACCCGGGTGGATTGTAGCATTAGTATTACATGAAGATTCATTTTTTCCTTTGCCTGCACCTTCTATTATGGCCTCATAAAAGAAATCAGCTCTTTTATTTCTTTCATTGAGTCTTTATTGGTATAGCCATGTTAGTTTAAAAGGAAGCCTGCTTATGGCTGCTCACGGCTTGTTAATTTCCAAGTTAGAGTTTTTGGAAAAACCTTCAGAATGTCATTTCCCAACCTCTAGAGTCAAACTGCTCTGTGTTTGAAAAACATTTTCAAGTTGAACAAAACGTTTTTTCCCCTCTGATTTCAGTGCCTGTGAATGCCAGAAGAAATTTAATTTTGAAAGAACAAAAACTAACATCTTTTTCTAGTTAAATCTGCGCATATGCAATACAATGAATTCATACGTGCCACAGTGTGCACGCATGTGCGGAAGCTCAGAGCAAGATTTGCATGCTTGATGTCTGCCACTGCCATTGTGCCCAAACCAGGAGGAGTCTTGAACCCTCAGTGAGTCCCTCTGTTCCTCCTCGGCCCGAAGGCCAAATGATTCGTAGTGACTCAGACTTGAAGCGGCTCCACCTATCTCCCTAAGGACCCTTTTCATAGGGAACCACTATAGCTCTTCATGGGCGACCCCAGAAAAACCAGTAGGAGCTAACCCAGTCAAGGTGTAGGGGGCGTCTCTCCAGGGAAATATTATGGGGCCAGATGCATTGTCGAAGTCAGAACATAGGATTAAAGACTGTTATCTGGAAAGACCATCCACATCAATATTTTTTATAATTGCAAAATTCTCAAAATAAGAGGGGCCCTGTGGTTATTTTGTTCAAGTCCACATTTCATAGATGGTCAGACAGGCCCAGAAAGGTCATTTGAGGAGCTACTAGTAAACTTTGGACTACCATAGGTTGCATACCTCGGACAGCCTGCAAGCTAGGAGCCCCTCCCAGCTTGCCGAAACCCATGCTGTGTTAAATAGGGAGCAATTTTCACTTGGATTAGAATCCAAGCCTCCTACCTCGTAGGGCAAACAAACCATCGTCTCATTCAATTATTCCTTTTAAGCTGAAAGATTCCTGAGTCATCCCGACCCCAGTTCCCTCTTTTTCTTCTGTATTCATGCATGAATGCTGAGCCCTTTTTAATGTTCTAGCACATCATTTATCCCAAAGCAGTATGCAAACCCTACGCTGTGGTCAAATATTGTGTGGCTGGGGCGGCAAAGAGAAGGAAAGGGTGAACTGCCCTCCAATCAATAAAGGAGGTAGAACTTAGGAAACTTTTCTTATTTTCTACCTTTTAGTATTAACGGAGTTTGCTACTTATAAAATGAAAAAAATAAAATTGAGCATGTTAAATACATAAAAAAGTGGAGGTACGGTAAACATATTTAAGGGAAAAGGCTAGTGCAGATGGCAGTGGCTCGTGGCCAGGATTATGGGATCAGAGAGTCATGGGTTCGAACCCAGTCTCTGCCCTCACTGCTTCTTTGCCTTTAGAAGGAGAATAACAACAGTGCCTCTAGTGTGCTCAGTAATGTCTGTAAGTCCACTGTCCGCATCTAGCAGAGTTGGTACTTGACAAATGATGGCTGTCACCATGCTGAGTCATCACGGTCTTGAAAGCTGGCATGGAGGCTCTGCTCCTGGAGGAGCACATCGCTTACACTTCTGAATTTTAGGCTGTCATGTATTCATAAGCACTTATACTGCGGCTCCTTGAAAATTATATATTCTCTCCACCTCACAGGGGATAAGATAAGAGCACATGGGCTGCACCCAGACCCCCGAGGACAGTGCCAGAGTGGGGATCCGATGCCAGCAGATGGACCGGAGACAGGGCTGGGGCCTCTGAAGTCCATCAGGCCAGCAAGCCTCAGTCTCCCAGATTAACCTTCAGATGACCGAGGTCCAGCTCCCACCAAGCAGGCCTAATGCCTCCTCGCTGCTGTGTGTGCCCGCAGAGGCCACCAGAGCAAAAGGGCCTGACTGGGGCTGGTGGCAGCTGGGCTGCCCACTAGGGAGGGCCTCCCTCGCTGTCTGCCCTGGGGAGAAGAGGCTACAACTGCCTCCTCTGGGAAGCTCTGGTGCTGCGCTGGTGAAAGGACAGAGAGGAAGAGAGAGGACAGCCAGCAGGTTAGTAAGACTGGGTTTGTCTAGTAGGTCTCAGGCTTCCAGAAAATTCTGGAGGCCTAACCAAAGCATGACCTTCCAGCTATAAACAGGTAGAGCACTTAACTACCGAAGGCCTCTCCTTCCCCTTCCCAGCAAAGGTGAAAGTTCCCGACCCTCAAAAGCTCTGGGAGAGCTGCTGAGGAAAGTAAGATTCCTCATTCTCACACTGAGGGGCCCATTGGCGCAGAATGCACCGCTGATGAAGGTGCCCCGGGGACCAGAAGCCTGGGAAACACAAGGCACGCAGGGCACGGTGGTGACAAGAAAAAGGCTGGCCTTCCCCAGGAGGTTGTCTCCTCAGGCGAGGATAGTCCTCTGAGGGTCAAATCACCACCGCCTCGTGGGATAAAGGGCCACTCTTACATTCGCTCCTCCTTTTCCACTTGGCTGCTCTGCACGCTAGGGCAAGGACGTGGAGCATGGGCCCAGGTATGACAAGCCCACGGGGTCGGCAGGCCACAGACCTCAGGCTTCCAGCCCTGAAACAAAGCTACCAAAGCCCTTCTCCACCCTCCTGTGCTCCAGGCCTTCTGGAAAAGTGGAGCAGATCTGGGGCACATGGTCTGACCAGCGGGTTACTCACAGGGACTCCTGCACAGAGAAGTGAGGGGTGAATGTCTGGGAAATCTGTGACAGGGCTGTCGTACCCCACAGGGCACTTCTAAAGGAGACGTTCCAACGTCACAGGCCCAGCGCGTTTCCCGAAGAATTGCATTTTGGTGGGTGGGGTGGTGAATGAGCCAAGTGCAGCCACATTTCAAGCAAGAGGAGAAGGACCTGGAGTCTGGAGCTAGAACCAGGGGTGAGCCCTCCCTGTGTTACTCACTGGTTCTGTTCCTTTGGGTAAGTCACTTAACCCTCTGGGTTTTGGTTTTCTCATCTGCAAAGTGGGGTTCATAGATATAAAAGGTCTGGCGTGGAGAGGAGGGTCTATAAGCAGACCCGTTTCAAGAATACAGCTTTGCAAATGGAATTGATTGGTAGGAAAAAAAATGAGTTTTGTTAAGATTTAATTTGAAAATTTTATCTGAAAGACTGCCCCCCACCACCCATGGCCTGTGGATTAGGTGACAGGGAGGGAACCTGGGACAAAAGTCCCGTCTAGGAGGGTACTTTGTAAAGCCCTGCAGGGACTGTCCCACAGGCAGAGGGGGGCAGCAGCCCCCGACCCCCTTCCCGGGGCCACTTCAGTGAATTCGGTGAGTCCCAAATGCCTTTTGCTCCTCCCTGCCTGTCTGTTTTCTCACTTTCTGCTCTGGACAGGACTTGGCGAATACTATTTGGTTTTTTGGGTTTGTTTGTTTGTTTGTTTTTTATATAAGACTTGAAATGCTACCAGGAAACCAAAGGGAGCCGATAAGGACTAACTGCACACCAAACTCTATGATATATTTAGTGTTTTGCATTATTTTAGAAGCTCCATAAAGCTTGCCATTCGCAACAATGTGGATGGAACTAGAAGGTGTTACGCTAAGCGAAATAAGTCAATCAGAGAAAGACAATTATATGATCTCACTGATATGAGGAATTTGAGAAACAAGACAGACGATCATAGGGGAACGGAGGGAAAAATGAAACAAGATGAAACTAGAAAGGGAGACAAACTGTAAGAGACTCAATCTCAGGAAACAAACTGAGGGTTGCTGGGGGGTTGTGGGGGAGGGATGGGGTGGCTGGGTGATGGACACTGGGGAGGGTATGTGCTATGGTGAGTGCCATCAATTGTGTAAGACTGATGAATCACAGACCTGTGCCCCTGAAACAAATCATACATTATATGTTAATTTAAAAGGAAAAAAAAAAAAAAGCAGCAGCTCCATAAAGGCATCCTGCCTCCAGGCCCCTGGGGTTTCTAACAAACAACTTCATACCTAACTAAGCTCTAAAGCCATCACATACCCACAAGATAAATTAAGTGGCGCATTTAGAAGGGATACTTGGAAAGGGGGCCACTATCTGGGAGGATTACAATTCTGCTCAATCAAAACAGAACCAAACCGAATCCAGTACTGCAATCTTAAGGGGAAGGGAGCAGGGACAGTATTGGAGGGCGGGGTGGCAGGAGGAGTAGGGAAGACTGTGGGTACATTTTCCAGGCATAGTATGATCATAAAAGAGAAAGGGCGGATCATTTTTCCAGTAATGTGAACGATCCGCGGTCCAAAGAGAGATCCAAACTATCTGTTCCACCAGTTTTAAGCTTTTCTTTTTTTTAAACCCAGACTAAAACCAAACTATTTCCTTACTGTGTTTCAAAACCAAACCAATAGAGTTTGCATAAGAAACCCTCTAGAACCATTTACTTAATATTTAACTAAAACTAAATTAAGAGATGCTACTTCAGAGAAACTGGGCTGCATCTCTGTCGCCTAATTCTGCTTCATTCGATGCAAGTTAGCGTGGGTTACAATCTGGCCAGTGTTGAATACTTTTCAAGACTCATTAATCTCAGGCAAGAACCAATTTAACGAGCAGGGCAATCTTTTGAAGAGAACGGTGGTAGTGGTTTAAACAGAGGATCAGGAGCTAATCACATTTAAAGTCATCTCTGGGCACTAAAATTGACCCTGGACGAGGGGAATGAATTATAGGGACTGGGGGGCCGTTCCCCATTTCTTCCTTACTCCCCTGTGGGACAGCCAGATGGCAGCCTGCCCACGTCCAGAGACAGGGCTCCATTCTGCCCACTGTGACAGGTTATCACAAAGTTTGCCTCTTAACCAACTGATGGGTCAGCTTTATAAAATATTACTCTAGACTCCACGGCCGTTACACTGTCTAGATCATGGGCACAGTGTAAGTGTAAATTTCAGGTCTTTGTACCACAGATATCAGCCAGCTAGTGTTCAGTAATCAGCATGTGAGCCACGTGAAAGCATCATTTCAAACTTCAGCTCTCCAGTGTGAATATGACTGAAAAGACTAGGAACAGAAGGGCCTGGCAAAAAGAAATCTGTTCAGATTCCTTTTATATTCGCCAAGCAATTAAGCATTTTCCTTTAAAGTGTTCCTTCGATCCTGTTGAGCACAAACAGCGGGCAGCCTAACAATTATTCGGCGATGGATTGGATATGGATGTCAACTGCACTAACACTGACGGGATTCACCGCAAAGAGACAAAATTAGTAAAGCCACGTTAGCATTCGGTCTGCAAAAGAGAGGACATGGGTTTGGTTTTGTTTTTTAAATGTGATCTGGCCCAGCACTAGCTCTCTTGCTTCTTACTCCACACCATAGCTGAAGCTCTTCTACAGGTCACACAGCAGACATACAGAGAGGACTCATGACCGTGTTGTGTTGCAGGCCTCCGAGCATCGTCTAGCTGAGTCCTTCCATCTGAGAGCTAGGGGCGCTGCTGGCGGGAATCCTCACCTGCCTTGCGCAGGTTTCACTGCAAGGATTACGGTCCAAGTCTTGATATTCCGACCCGGCCCGTGGCTCTGTGCCTCAATTAACTGTCTATCCCTACCCCAAAAGAGCTGTTTGGACCAAGTTTGGACTGGCATGAGATGGCTGGAATCATGAGACTTACTGAGCTGGGTCCGTTGGTCTTGAAAATCTAAAGGAAAGGACCATTGGGAGGTGACCAGCTGGCAACAGGAGGTAAAGCAGCAAGTACATGGGGTCCCAGCTTCACTGAGCAGAGGACCACACTGTCCACAGGAGTCTGGCCCTGTGACATTCTGGCTCTCAGATTCCCTGGCATCTTACGCCAAGTCCCCCTTTTCCCGAGCAACTTTGAGTGGGTCTCTGTTTCTGGAAACCAAAAAACACTACCTATAAACATCAGCCTGGTGTTCCTTTCATGGTATTACAGGACCAGATCCTTCTGACCAGACCTCAGAGCTGAGGATGGAAGTGGAAGGAGCCCCACCCCCCGCCCAGCCCCTCACACTCGGGCCTGGCTTCCAATCAGGGACGTCAGCAGAAGCCATGGATTCTTAGAAGAGAGATGAACTCTGCCTGAAAACGTTCAGAAGCAGCCATCAGAAAAACTGTCAGAATAGTTTGGATAGGGTAATAATTTCTTAAAATAGTCATACTTAAGTAAGAATGGTGTGGAACAGATCTTTTGATGTTAGGAAAAAAATTTGCAAATTTTCTCATATGCAAACTTGCCGTGTTTACAAATGAGAAGAATGTTTACAAGTAGAAAAAAGGGCAAGGAAAAACTTGAGACAAATTTTAACTTTACTGGAGTTCGGGCATCAGGAACCAGGTTTTCTAAGGGCTGGTCACTGGAGTAAGCTATTTATGGCCAGAGAAACTCTAAGTCAGAAAGATTAGGTGCCTGAAATTAGGAATCCCAAATTCAAATGCCTGAAAGGGGCCAGGGTGGTCACAAAGGGTAAGACAACAGGGAGTGGTGAGGTCTGTGCCCAAACTGAATACCCAGTAGAAAAGCACTGAAATTCAATTTTTGTAAAAGATTTATTTATTTTAGAGGGTGATGGAGGGGCAGAGGGAGAGAGACAGAGAATCCTCAAATAGACTACCTGCTAAGCATGGAGCCCAGACGTGGGCCTCGATCCCAGGACCCTGAGATCATGACCTGAGCCAAAATCAAGTCAGACACTTAACCAACGGAGGAACCAGGTGCTGTTCAATTTTAAAGGACTTTAAGTCACTATTAATGACACTATAAATTTAAATACCATTTCTCAAAGTCTCAAACTTCTAAAAATCTTATTTGTAAAGATACATGGTCTCTGATCCATGGAAAAAATCAATAGCTCAGTATCATTTTATAACTGATGAAAAATCCATTTAAAAACTAAAGCCTCTCTTTAAAACACACACACACTCAAAAAGCAGAATAACAATTCACAGAGGAGTTCATACAAATGGCTAATAAAAATCTGAAAAATGCATTCATCTTCACTAAAACTATATGAAATGAAAATTAACTGAGATAACATTTTTTTTCCATTGGTGAAATTAGCAGTGATTAAAAAATGAGAATGCACAAAGCTTATGAGGAAACGTCAAAAGGGGTACTCACACCCGATGGGGGTGCTGTACCAAACTATTTCTAGGAAAATAATTCAGCAACAGAGCTCAACGATTCTACGAACTCTGTGTGTCAGAAGAAGTTCTGCTCCCTTAGGAATAAAGCAAATGTTTCCTGGTGGATGTAACTGAATCTCATTTTGGTTTGGTCAGGACAAAGTCAAAGACAAATGTGCGGCTCAACTTTGAATCAGTAAAGCTATATTTCATTTCAGACAAGGCCTTTATCTCCTAATTTATCCATATTTCCCCTAAATTTGCTTTCCCCATTTTTACTTGCATCTCATTCTGAATGCCAAGAGGTATCTTAAAAGAGGCAGTATAGAAATAAATAACATAAGAACAGACAAAAAGGAGCTTCCCAAGGATGAACTGTGGTATCGATATTTGCACTGCTATTTTACTAAATGGAGAATAACTTGACGTAGCAGAAAGTGAGATTTTGCCTCATGTTACAAAGCCGACCACCATGCAGAGTCAATGAAATGGTCTCTCATCTTTTTGAGACACAGCAATACTGCTTTAAAGCCTTTATTTTTTGGTGGGGCCGCCACCATACCAAAGTGGAAGACAAGAGATGGGACAGTCACTCTGGACAATGACTCTTCCTAAAGCACGGTCTACCATGTCTTTTCATGAGAATCTAGGTCAATAACCATTCACAGTCATCTCTGCTCCGTGAAATCCAATGGTGGAATCCAATGCCAGGTTAAACACCCTGGTAAGTGACAGAAGAGGGAAATGATAACTCGACTGATGTCTTTTAGCTAACTAAAAAGGCTCGCTTGTCTAAATTTTCTGGGATGAAATACTTTGACTTGTCGAGAAAGTTACATAAAAGACACTTAGATAGAAAAAGAGTTCCTGGGCGCCTGGGTGGCTCAGTGGGTTAAGGCCTCTGCCTTCAGCTCAGGTCATGATCCCAGAGTCCTGGGATCGAGCCCCGCATCGGGCTCTCTGCTCAGCAGGGAGCCTGCTTCCTCCTCTCTCTCTCTGCCTGCCTCTCTGCCTACTTGTGATCTCTGTCTGTCAAATAAATAAATAAAATCTTAAAAAAAAAAAAAAAAAAGAAAAAGAGTTCATAAATGTCAGATGGGCAAACCTGAAAGACAATCATAGCAAATATGCAATAGAAGGTAACTTTGGGGAGCACCTGTTTAGCTTAGCTGGTAGAACATGCAACTCTTGATCTTGGGGTTGTAAGTTCGAGCCCCAGGTTCTATGTGGAGATTACTTAAAAATAAAATCTTAAAAAAAAAAAGGGTAACTTTGGGCAAGTGATTTTAATGCTTAAAGCCTTGGTTTTAACACCTCTTTAAAAAAAAAAAAAAAAAAAGAGAGAGGAGAAGCTCTTCATGTCATTTAGCAGCTGCCTCCAGCCCATGAGGCCCTGGAAGCCAGGATCAAGTCCACTCAAGCCAATGTGATCACGGGTGAGTTATTCAGTCTTTCTAGATACCAGTTTCTGATCTGTTAAATGGGCTGGCAAGCACCACCTCTCAGGATCACAGGCAGGGTTCAGGGAGGTAAAAGTACGGAAGGCGTCGTCACACGGAGGCATGAGTTGTAGTACGATGCTGATGCACTCAATGTAGGCTAGGGCTCATTATTATTTGAAGCATTACTATCCCGATCTATAAAATGATGAAAATGATACTCACCCATTGTTATGAAATCAAATAAGATAACCAACACAGATGCCAGTAAAAGCAATAGAAGATGTACTGTGTGTGTGTGTGGGTGGGGGGATAGTCAGGATTGCAACGAGGAAGTGCTTACTAGAACCATAAACTCTGCTAAGCTACCTCAGATGGTATGAGTCACCCCCGTGATAACAAATAATTTTTTAATGCAATAATACCTATTGGGATTCCATCCAAGGAAAACCGTGGAACGGACAGAAAATCTCACAAGAGGTTTAGCGCTCCTGAACACAGTTGCCTTTCCAAGCCTCTTGGACGAAAGAAGATGTTTAATGCTAGGAGGCTTCGCACTCTGCCCCGTGTCATTGGCGTGGCTGCATCCTCACTCCCTAAATACCCATGTCCCTTCTGCCAGAGAGGCTGCCTCAGAGGAAGCTGCTTCCCTGGGGAGGGCCTCACTGTGCTCCATCCTGCCATCCCTCCCAACCTCCCCCACTCCCACCAAACCCACCAGGGACTTCCCTTCCCTTCCTGCCTTCCCCCCAGAGCCAAACCAAGCATCTTTTATTATCTCTGCAACAGGCACAGAGCTCCCTCCTCCCCACCTCCCAACATACCTTTCCATCTAAGTCTCTTGGGCCGCTCTCTCTCTCTCCCCCTTGCCCCTCCTGTCTCCCCCCTCCTATCTCTCCCCCTCCCACCTCTGCTTGTCCCTGTCCCTCACTGTTCTTGTCTATCTCTTAAAATGGCCTCCACTGTCTGCACAAGGAACTACTAGGAATTCCCTGCTTCGAGGATCCGACTGACCACACAGGACATGGAACCTCGAGCCCGGTGGCCTGTGGACCTGAGTGCACAACCCATTTTTTAAAAGCAAGGGACAGGTCACCAAAGCACAAGACAATCTATTACTCAAAGGTTGCTCTTTTCCTTTCTCAGGAAAAGAGCTGATCTGCTCACTCTCTGACAAAAGACTGGTAATTCCACCTCACACAGAAAGTCCTTTGGGCACTTTGAAAGGAAGACTCCGCAGTGAAACGTGACAACCAAAACAACAATCAGAGAGTTCCCTGACTACCATCCGGTGTAAAGTTTCTCTCAGCTGCTCAGGAAAAACGGACCACTCTTGGTGGGGGAGACAGCAGGCCTTGAGCCGATGGCATAAGTGAACAATTATAAAAGGGTTTAACATCATCTGCCTCACTCAACCACCATAGAAGTTGGAAAACTGGTATATATTCATATGCACACACATATAGAAAGTAAATGACAGGGAGGAAACTCAAGCACCCAGCCCCTTTGCTGCATTTCAGAAATGCTCCCTGCCCCTGTGCACGCTCCTTGCCTTCCCAGTGGAGCCGGGACGGCCCTGCTCTGCAGGTCTCGGAGGGGCAGCATAAAGAGACATGCACGACTGATGATACCACCTTTCACCTTTTGCAAGAAGCCTATGCTTTTGCAGAGTCTCAGGTCATACTCTCGCTCATACAGGAGCTAGATTTCAGAAGAGGACTGCTTGGGATACAGGGATGGGGAAAGGAACCAGTGGCTTGTCGGTTTAGAGAGAAAAGGAGAAAAAAAAAAGTCAGGAAGAATTTGGGGCCAAATAATCATAACCATAAGCCCTGGAGACCTTAGTGGTTAAAGCTCTAGGCTAGAGGCTTCAAACCAGTCCTCGTACATGTGGACTTCAAGGATTCTTTGTTCAGCTGACGCATAATGTTTTAAAGATGTATGCCTACATTTAAAAAATGGGAGGCTTCCCACGAAAAACAAATCTAACAGCTCCAGCCCGTTTGCTTCAGGGCAGTCACAGGTGGAACAGAGAGGTGGCTGCTCCCCAGGGCCCCTAGTGGCAACACCGTGGCTCTCACTGACACCCCCCACTCCCTCTACCACCCCTAACCATCCCCACCACCCTCCCCACCCAGGACTTCACCCCTTGATTTCCCTTCCCCTGTCCTAAAGGACATGTGACGTTATGGTTTCTGACTGAGGCCCCTTGAACTTGGTCTACAAACGAGAAAAATAAAGCCCAGAGTGGTGGAGTCATTTGTTTAAGATCACACAGCTTTTCAGAGCAGAGCTGCACAAGAACCCAGATCCCTTCACACAGCCAAGTGTTCCTGAACCCCCGTTTTCAGCACAGAATCTTGAGTTGTGGAAACAGCCATGCTGGCAGCCTTGCTCTGATGCGCCCCCGCCCAGGGAAGCAGTCTGACCTCTGAACTGGCTGACCATTAAAACTCCTTCACCTTCACAGACTAGTCGCTAAGCATTACCACATTCAAGCAGCGATGGGTAGCGTCCTCTCACAGGCCAGGCCCCTAGTTCTAAGCTTCTAAGACCACTTGGAATGATCAGTCAACAGCTTCTAGTTTCAGTTTTGGGTCAGATTGTACTAAAATTGGCCTCTTGGGGGGATGCATTTTTATGCCCCTACATGGGTTCTCAGAAATGTCCTTTTTTCTCTGCACCTCACATCTTTGCTCTTCTGGGTTTATTCCCGCAAACAGAGGTGTGTGCCAATGTACACGCATCACAGGTTTGTCTGGTTTTTGCAAACAAAACAAGTTATGTTCATAGCTTTTAAATATTTCCAAAGTAAACCATATAAAAATTTAACTCTAAGTGATTTAAAAAAAAAAAAAAAGAACAACAACAACACATATGCAAAGTACTTGAATTCCAAAGCAGGTGGCTGTTGTAGGTGTCGTTGTGGTTAGTAAGTAATAGGCATACTTACAACCCATATGATGATCAGTCTTCTGGATAAATAAGGATCAATGTTCCAGTGAGTGAACGGAAGAAATGTGATGTAGAAGACTTCTTGACCCAGAGCAGCAGAAAATCGGAATAGGTAATAGTAGAAATAATTCTTCACAATGTACTTCTGTACATAAGCCTAAAAGACAAAAGTTAGAAGACTCTGAGTTCCTCCAACATGTCACTGTAGGGCAAGTTTTTTAAAACTTCTGTGTAAAACTCATGAGCTCTCAACTGCCAGGGTGTTTCTATGATGTAATTACAGTAGCATTGCTATCCGTGTTCTCAACCCTGATACGGAAGAGGTTAGTTCTTCATAAAATTAAGTAGCATCATGATAGGCTATCAGCAGAAGGCACATAAGCCTCAATCTTGTCTCCTTTGTATATACAGAAGGCAAATGCTGTGAAGACACTTTCTGGGTTTAGGATTATAGTAGGTAGAATAACATAGCCAAATATTTCCCCCATCCTAAGGGATCTGTGAACTTGCTGCCTTACATGGTCAAAAGGACTTGGCAGGTGTAATTAACGATGTTGAGATGGAGAGATAATCTCTTTGGGCTCAGTGTGACCACAAGGATCCTCGCAAAATGGGAGAGGGAGGAAGGAAGGTCAAGGAGAGGGTGATCTGAAAATGGGGAGAGGGCCAATGGGCAAGGGAGGCAGGGCACCCCTGAAAGCTGGAAAAAAGAAAGGGAAGATTCTCCCCTTGAGGCTCTGAAAGCTATGAAGCCTCGGTGATGCCTTGGTTTTGTCTGAATATGAACCATTTTGGACCTTGGATCTCCATAGCTGAAAAAGATACATTTGTGTTGTTTTGAGCCACTGAGCGAGTGGTGGCCTGACAGGGGACTGCAGCAGTCATAGATAAGGAATACGGGGACTTTAGAAACATCACTCACCAGTGAGTATTTTTAGTTTACCTTTTATTTTTTTTTTAATTTTTATTTATTTGAGAGAGAGACCCAGTGGAGGGAGAGGGAGAAGCAGACTCCCCAGTGAGCAGGGAACCAGACTTGGGGCTTGATCCCAGGACTTGAGCCGATGGCAGATGCTTAACTGAATGAGCCACTGAGGTGCCCCTTGTGTTTACTTTTTAAATGGGATTAGTACAGTCAACCCAGTGGAGGGATGGTATAAGAAACACATCAAGAACATTCAGGGTCTGCTAAAATGCAATCCTATTTTCAACCATTCCTTCCCTCCCTCTTATCCTGGCAGCAGGCAGGGGGGAAAAAAAGGACTTAAGGGGGTTAAAACAGGAATATGCAATCTATTTTAAACTATGACAAATGTCCTTAAATTATGGTAGATTAGTAAGGAGTTAACAAACAAAAACATGGTCATCCTGTTAAATCAATCTTAAAAATAGAGTTTTCATGCTGCTTTTTATGATAGCCATAAACTTTATAAAAATAAAAATCAAAGCAAAATGTCAAGGATGAAAATAGGGAGAAGATACAGACCTATGGCAGGGGCAATGGTGTGAAGGGACTTTTGTAGGTCTGCATTTTGGCTCTGCTTTGTTTTACACCAAGGCTGAGGTGCTCGAATCCTGGGGGAATTCAGAGAGTAAGTTGCATATGCATTTATTCTGCAAACACTCATTCCGAGAACCTGTGCGTGCCAAGGATATTCAGATGAGCCAGGCACAGTGCCTGGCTTCCAGGCGCTCTTGTTGGGGGTGCCAGAGAGTAAGTACTGTTTGGGGGAATGAAGTCTTAAAGGACCAATATGGTGTTTGAGCTTTGAAAAAAGCCACGATTACTTTTATATTTAAGGAATAAAAAAAAAATGACCTTGGAAATTGCACGAATATTAACTATACTTGACACTGTTGGCTGCCTGCCAAGTATGCATTCCTCTCTCCTAAAAGGTTCCCAATTTTATTCCAACATCTCCACCTCCCTCCCACCCCCTGAGTCCTGTGACTCAGGGGGAAGTTGACACTGCTCTTAGCTCCAGTCATGAGAAGTTCAAGGCTTTGGCCTCAAGCCAAGAAGTGCATGGCACAACCCAGAAGAAAGTCACTGGTCAGGGGCAAGCACATGCTTTTAGCTAAACACTGCATGTCTCTTCAGGGACGAAATTTACTTCTAAGGAAATTCAAGTTAGGATGGTGACAGATCCATCCTAAATAGGGAAAATAATAATGCCCACAATGAATGAAATAAGGAAGCGTATAGAGTTTCACCTCTCTGCCAAGATATTAGGGCTGGATTTGCAGAACAAGAACCAATAAAATAAA
Organism: Enhydra lutris kenyoni; assembly: GCF_002288905.1. Lineage (NCBI taxonomy): Eukaryota > Metazoa > Chordata > Mammalia > Carnivora > Mustelidae > Enhydra > Enhydra lutris. The sequence goes on along the minus strand of NW_019154085.1, from coordinate 32,237,460 downwards.
ATTGTGACAAATAAATGACAAGCTCTTTCCCCTCTCTGATAGGAGGACTTAATCCAGCGGCTTCTGTTTTATAAGTGTACATCCTACAAGGCCGTCCTTGAGACAAAACCTGTAAAAACCCCTTTGTACATAAAGATTCGTTATTTTAATCCACCAACTACCAGTATACCCAGGAACCTGTCCTGCCTTGAAGCTTTACAGGGAGGAATTTCCCAGACTCTGAAAAGGGTCAAACTCCTCTCTTGTGTTGTTTCATGATACCTAAAGGTTATAGGACATTATCAACACTCAGCAAGGACCATTTCCCTACCCCAGAGATCTCTACCTGAGACCAAGTTCAGAACCTTAATCCTGGCAAATAATTGAAAGACTGTCAGGGATGGCAGCAAATCACTTTCGTGTGACATACTACTAATTAACATCTTTTGACTTGCTTTTTACAATCTCTGAGGAATTCTCTTCTTTGGAGGAGAGTTAGATATTCTTTAAATCTTCTTAGGGAACAGAAGAAGCAAAAGTGAAACTAAAAATATCAGCGCATATATAGGACACCCGAAGGAGTTTTTAGATAACATCTCTGAATATGTAATTAAGTAGCAGGAGAGCCAATATCGGTCTCCAAATTCTTGGGAATTAGATGAACCTAAATAAAAGAGTTCTTGTCTTTTCCGAACCAGAATCTACATTTCCCTTGTAGGAAATCTCAGTGTAGGACTTCAGTATATCTTTGGACATAACAAGAATGCCAGTGCCTGTGTTGGTTTCAATGGGAACAATTAGAGGGAGCAGAAACAGGGAATTGTAGATAAAGCCAATGGCAGAGAGGAGCAGAGTCGAAGCTGGGAGAAAGGAAACCAGGTCCCAGGACTCTCTATTTCTGGAGAACCAGTCACATGCCAGGGCTGACACGCCAGGCTGTGGGCAGCGTCTCTGGACCACGAACCCAGGAGGCAGGAATTAGCAGCTAGTTTTTACACAAAAGATCATAAAGGCATTGGATATTTAGGTGGGTGGAGACCTATGCGTAGAAATCCACAATTTCTCAGTAAGCTGCTCATCTGTCACAAAGCCAAATGAAGATGTTTCTAGTCAACAGGGAGGATAAGACAGAAAGGACCACATATCCATTATTACTAGTGGCAAATGTCCTGGACATTCCTATTTGCATGTTTTGTTTATTGCTTTAGTTTTCGGGAACTTAGAAAACAAAAAATGTTTCCACAGGTGAAAACAATTTTTCCTTTCAGGGCATAATTTTCTCTAACTCGGGCTCCCAAGATGGGGCTGTTGGGAACGGCCTTTGGGTGGAGAACAGCTGCTGTGTTTTGCTGCTGCGTATTCTCAGCAAGGCTGCTTTCAAGGCATAAATAAATCAGAAGGAAGGGGAACCACACAGGGTGACTGCGGGCTCCTAGGGAAAGGGCACGCAGGTACAGGATTTCTGGACTTGGCTCTCCCCCCGCCCCACCCGCCCTCCACCCCTGAACACCTTGAACGGTGTTTGGTTTTCCAAATACACTCTGAGGAGTCCTACACAAAAAGGAAATCCGGCCAGGTCCGCATCGCTGGATGGAGTGAGGGCTGACCCAGACAGCAGAGGAGCGACCGACCGTGGAGTCGGCTTGGCAACTGGCCCAGCCTTTGAGCTTTCAGAGGAGGAATACAAGGAATTGCTTTTAGCCAAAACAATACGTGACCCTGGGGAGGTGAATTTGCCCGTCTGCACCTCAGCGGCAGAGGATGGAGTCTGGTTAGCTCAGTTGCTTTTTAATACACAAAAAACAATTACAGGTAGGGAAAGGCCCCTTAAATAAAATGTCATCCCAGAGCCTATTCTATAAAATAAGACTGAAAGACTGGACTAACTGAAAGTGAGGGGAAGTATAAGGGACCCCTAATTTCAGGCCAGGCCACCTTGTACCCCCAAGTCTTTCTCTGGAGTGTCTCCTTGAACACAGGTCGGAGATCAGCTTGAAAACCATTGACCTTCATCTCTGTCAGACCTCTAGTACCTTTCTGTAATTAACCCGGGGCCAGAAGGACACAGGCTATGGGTCTGCCGACCTTGAGGTCTTTATTTAAAGGATTTGATAAACTCAGGATCGATGTCGTTGCGAGGTCATTTTACTTATCTTTTTTTTTTTTCAGATCAGAGCTGTAACCGTGTTTTTGAAAGGTCAAGTTTGAGAGTCCTTTACTTCAACAGAGCCCGAAGGGATTCATGTCTAGGGGCATGCCGTCTGCGGCTCTAAGCTGGGCACTTTATTTTATTTTTTATTATTTATCTGACACAGAGAGAGAGAACACAAGCAGAGGAGGCAGCAGAGGAAGAAACAGGCTCTCTGCTGAGCAGGGAGCCCCCACGGGGCTCGATCCCAGGACTCGGGGATCATGACCTGAACCCAAGGCAGACGCTTAACGACTGAGCCCTCCAGGCACCCCAAGCAGGACACTTCAAATGGAAAGCAGAAGGAAGCTCATCTTCTAGGGCCGAGGGGGGTCACATCTAAATGAGGTACGGCCTGGTCTTACTTAAAAAGAAGTTAAAGGCCCAAAGCTCTTTTATAAAAACACACTGAACAGCAGCATTCCCTTCACCAAGAGGCTTGCTTTAGGGAAGTTTTACACCCTGACGAGAAAGCAGCCACTGAACACAGAGCCGTGCAGAGGGAAGGCCACCAGGCCCAGGGGTCAGGACCACGGACTCTGGAGCAAAGGACCACCATGCACGACTGCATAGTCTCACACCAATGCGATGATCTCCCAGGGCCTCAGTTTCCCCTTCTGTAAATGGGAATAATAAGAGCACTTACCCCTTAGGGACACTGGCAGGATTAAATCAGTGTTGCTGATAACGCCCGCCAAGCACTCGGCACAAAGAAGTGACTGAGCTGCCAGCCATGACCGGGAAGGTAGCAGGAGAGATTTCCCAGAAAACACTTCGCGGTTCTAACGGGCATGCGCATCACCTGGATCGGGCCGCGCGTTCTCCCGAGCTCCCACGTGATCCCTGGGCTGCCCTGTTGTGCAGCTGCGAACTTTTGAGTAGAAAGGCCAACCCACTGAGGAGTTTTTAAAGACAAAAGTCAAGCTCTCAGATTGGCACGTGTAAGAGATGCTCCCCATGGGGCGCCTGGGCGGCTCAGTGGGTTAAAGCCCCTGCCTTCGGCTCAGGTCATGATCCCAGAGTCCTGGGATCGAGCCCCACATGGGGCTCACTGCTCAGCCGGGAGCCTGCTTCCCCCTCTCTCTCTGCCTGCCTGGTTGTGATCTCTCTCTCTGTGTGAAATAAATAAAAAATCTTAAAAGAGATGCTCCCCCCTGAAACTGCAGCCAGATTGAATAACCAACTGATTATGAAGAAAGAAAGAAAGAAAGAAAGAAAAAAAGCAAGTAAGCAAGCCCACAGGCATTTGGGCTCCTTGCCTTCATTGGAGGAGGGTTTGTATAAATTCCTGGACCACAAATCCAAAATTAGTGAGAGAGTCATGAAGTTTGGAAAACACGACTCACCTCTCGGGCATCCCAACGAAGAAAAACAAACCTTATTTCCCTAAAAAGAGCTTTGCCACGCTGCCAGAATCCTGCAGGATACTGGCTTGAAAACTAGGTTCTCTGACCTCTGCAGGCCTGAGAATCTGTCCTTGGGTTCTCCGTTAAAAAGGAGGTAGCAATTTGCTTTTTTTTTTTTTTTTTTAAAGGAAAGATGAAAAACTAAGAGGAAAGTATCCCATATCCTATTAAAGCCGATGATCTTTGGAAGTTCTAAATTTTTTTTAACCCAACTTTGGAAGTTCTTTGTCATTTCTCCTTATATCCACATTCATGTGCATTCAACCTGCACACTCGTCCTCATTCATTTCCGAGGGTTGCCACCCGGCACCGGCTTGCCCAGGATTATTTTTCAAGATTGGCTATTTCTTCATGTGCTTGGGATTGTGGGGGAAGAGGGGCATCAGCCTCTGGTGTCCAGATTTTTAGCCATTTATGGAGACTGGGGGCTCCTCAGAAAAATACCTTCCATGGTTAGGGCAATGCCTCAAAAGGCAGTAGATTCAGGACTAAAACTCCACCTAGTCTTGCTGTCCTACCCTGCATATATTCAGCCAGAATTTCTGATCTAGAGCCCAGAGATTGGGAAAGGCGAATTCAAGGAACTCAATGCCTCTTTCAATAGAATCTATGATTTGCAAGTTTTGTGTCCTGCCATCTAGCTCTGAAAGACTAAGCTTGGGTGGACCTGTCCTTACACCCTGGAGGAATATTTATAAAATAAACTCTCTCAAGCTATCATGGGACACAACTACCTAGCATGTTAACACACCATGTACAAACCAAGCAAGGCCCAACATTTCAAAAGAAAACTGAAAATGGCAAATCTTTTCTCCACAGAGGCCATGTCTCTGTAGACGAGTCATTCATTGCTTGCTCTTTGGTGATGGAAAGTTAACAATAAGCAAGATTATTTCAGTCAGCAATGTGAGGAAATTAAAGCGAATAGTGTGATACAAAGTGGTATGTGTGTTTTAGGGGTTGCTCTCCAAGGAGGACCCCTTCGAGCTGAGCCCGGACGGGGAGGTGAGCCAGTTCCTTCGGGGTCTGAGGGTCAGAGAGACTGCTTACTAAGACCCTTAAACAAGCAACCAGGTCTGTGCGTCGGAACATGGCGGGAGAGAGAGGTGGGGAGAGAGACAGAGAGAGAGGTGCAAAGCAGGAGTGGGGTCTGGCCAAGCCTTGGGGTTTTAGGCGGGCAGGAGCGGTAAATTGCTGAGACAGTTTCATATAAGAGCTCTGACAATCTGCTCTGACAAGACTAAAACAAATTTTGGCTCAGAAACAGTGAGAAGAAGCCCTGCTTTAACTCTTTGGTGTTTTGATTTCTTAAACGTCGTGGGAAAATATCATTCATTAGCTGCCCTGAACTTAAATGGGGGGAGGGGGTTCCCACTGTTTCCACAGTCAGGTAGACTGGTGGTGTCCTAGATTCACGTCTGTTTACCAATACGCTCCCATCACTTTTAATTACTCTTATTATTATATTTTTTTAAGTTCAGGGAATCGAGACTGTCCAACCCACAGGGACAATTAAATGATGATTACTTAGCAAGCCTAAGAAAGATTGGCAGTGTCCCTTGAAGGGGAAACAGAAGGAACAAGAATGAGCTAGGGTTTCTCCTTTCATCTTGAAGTCCAGATAGAATTACAAGTTGGTTGAGCTCACCGATGTCTGCTCAGGGCTCAGTGATTAAAGTTGCAGGATGGTAACACTGAGAGTCAATAAAATGGAAGGGCAGCTTCCTTGAATAAAAGAGCTTGAAAGAGAACTGCCCACGAACCCCTTTCATCTGCTTGGCTGGCATCTGCTGGGACCCCTCAGTCTGTGTCCCAGAATAAGAGAGTGGCTGGAACGGACTGGACCCGATGTGGTATTTGACAGCAGGTTCTAGTGGGGTTTGAGCTTTGTTTTTTTCCCTCCTGCCGATCCATCACCTTTCAGCCCATCCTCTGGGCATTTGATGTCTTCTTTTTCTTTTCCTCAAAAGTTGGCTGTCATCTTGGGCACCAGCAGAAGGAGCAGACCGATAAGTATCACAGATTGTGAAATTCTCTCTTTTTTTTTCTTCAAGATTTTATTTGTTTATTTGAGAGAAAGAGAGTGCACAACCAGGGGGAGCGGCAGAGGGAGAGGAAGAAGCAGGCTCTCCACTGAGCAGGGAGCACCAAGCAGGGCTTGATCCCAGGACCCTGAGATCACGACCTGAACTGAAGGAAGATGCTTCACCCACTGAGCCCCACGGGCTCCCCAGATTGTGAAATTCTTGAAATTGTGACAGTGACCCACCAGGGCAACACTTCCCCACCTGAAGCTAGAAACGGATCCTACAACTTGAAAGAACGCAGTCTCATCATCACTTCCAGAACCCTGTGCCTGACACACACGATTATCTGCTTCAAAGCAAATCGAAGAATCAGAGAGAGAGAGAGAGAGTAGGACAGCGTTTTGTAAAGCTGAGAGATGTGGGCCTCTACTCAGAGAATTCCCTCCCCAGGCAGTTAAGAACAGCAGAAGTCACCACAAAGAACAGAAATAACCATTCCCATTTTTAAGCAGGGGGGGGGGGGGACCAGCTGCCCTTTAAATTCTCAAAATGTGTTAAGAACTTAACTGTTTTTCAAAACATTTTAGATCTGCTAAAACCTGAAACACATTGTACCAAACATTCTTCCACTTAATTGGTAAGCCCTTGAGTATTCAGGGGGATTTTTGGTGCAGATGTTTCTGATTCATTTATATTAACTTATCAAAATGACGTTTGGAAGAGCTGTATGTGCAAGAAGGAGTCTAATAAACTTGGAGTTCATTAGTTTTAATCCGGGAATTTCATCCCTCCTGCCCTGATGCACACATTTAGAATGTGGACAGGCTGATTTAGTTCTAACAGGCAGCATGAACTCACCCATTCCTAAGTCCCTTCAGAAAACATTTTCTACAGCATTAGAAGGCACCACCAAAACGTAAGAAAATTACTTGGGTCCATGGAAAGTTTTCTTCTTGGTGATCTTTTACTTCTAAAGACTTAAAAACACATTTTAATCAGACAAAAGGAAAATAAAGCCTGACCATTTGGCCACCGAAGTCAAGGGGGTTTTATCCAGAGGCTTTCGTGCTCCTTTCTTGTTTCGCTGGGCAAAACAGGGCATGGCATTTTTAACTTGGAGTTTTCTTTGTCCAAGGCTACCGTTGTAGTGTGGGCCTGTGTGTCCATGGAGAAGGAGGAAAGCAAAAAAACCTTCTCTTCGCTGCCCCTCCCCACTTCTTAAATCCAGCCCTCTACTTTTAGAGCTCTCCAGGAATCCAAGATGGTGAAGATAGTACTTTGGAACAATTTTTCTTTCTTGGTCCACATCCACTCCCTGGGGCACTGTCAGTAAGTGGCAGTGGGCACGAGAGGGAGTGGGGTGGAAGAGATCCAGGAAGGACAGACGGAACTGGGGAGCACGCTTCCCCAGAGGCTGGCTCCCTCCACGCTCTCACTAAGCCTTGCATGTGTGGGAGGGGAAATGCTGGGGAAGTTCCATCAATTTCCACCTTGTTTTCAAACTGCAGTTCCCTCTGGAAGGTTCTCTCTGAGCCAGTTTAAAGCCACTGGTCTCAAAAATAAACTTAGGAAAAGCTTTGAAATTGTGTGCACACCCATGAAAGGACATGAAGAAGAAAGCCACGCTGGGTCGGAACAATGGTCCTTCCCACCCAGCTTGTCCCTGGCACACTCTGGTTTCTTTGTGCCTTTGGAATGTTGTTCTTTTTTTGTTTTGTTTTGTTTTCATCTTGTTTCACTTTTAATATTTTTGAGTTAAAGTTATGGGCTTTTTTTTTTTTTAAATATATCACTTGTTTTTTTGTGTTTTTTCCCTGATTTTCTGATTATCACTTATGTTTTTTTTCTGATTAACACATTTTACTGGAGAACATTTGGGAGTCCAAAAACTACATAAAAATAAAGTAAAAATGACCCCTGGTCCCACCCCTGAGACTCAACCCCTTCGGATATCTCCACTGGTCTTTTTCTTATGTGTAAATGAGATCATGTGGTGACATGAATTCTAACAAAATTGAGATTCTGCTCTTAAATTTTTTTTGAAGATTTTATTTACTTACTTGTCAGAGAGAGAGAGCACGCACGAGCAGGCAGGGGGAGCAGCAGGCTCCCCACTGAGGAGGGAGCCTGATGTAGGGCTCCAATCCAGGACCCTGGGATCATGACCTGAGCCCAAGGTAGATGATTCACCAATGGAGCCACCCAGGCCTCCCTTAAATTTTTAAGCATTATTTATTGTATTGTATTTCCCTAGGTCCCTAAATATCATTTAAGATCACGATTTTGGCTGTCAACTTTCTAATTTTTATTTATTTATTTGACAGAGAAAGAGAGATCACAAGTAGACAGAGAAGCAGGCAGAGAGAGAGGGAAGCAGCCTCCCTGCTGAGCAGAGAGCCTGATGTGGGGCTCGATCCCAGGACCCCGAGATCATGACCTGAGCTGAAGGCAGAGGCTTAACCCACTGAGCCACCCAGGCGCCCCAGGCTGTCAACTTTTTACAAGTGTTGCCTTCATTGTGTTCCAGTTTCTCACTCACCCGTTTGCATGGCAGATCTCTGCGCAGACTGACACAGCAAACAAGCCTGAAGGCTGGCCTGTGTGCGTGTGAGCAGGACTCTCACCAGCCACCAGCTGTACGGAGTTCTCTGCATACTTCTGCGGGAGCACCTGGAGGCACCGTTCCAAGAGCCTCTCTCTTCATTCATTTCGTAACCTGACCAAATAAGTATCCACACCTATGACATTCCCTGCAACCCCCTTGTTTATATTTTTTGGTACTACTGTTTGCTTGTTTTGTTTTCCCAATGACTTAAGTTATCTTTGCCAGATTATGCAAAAGCTACAGGGATGCCTTTTAAGGCCGTCCAAGGGCCACAAAGTACACTGCTGAAGAAATAGAGAATGATGGGTACATGGGTGGCTCCGGTCGGTTAAGCATTTGCCTTCAGCTCAGGTCATGATCTCCCATCCTGGGATAGAGGCCTGCATCTGGTTCCCAGCTCCAAGGGGAGCCTGCCACTCCCCCACTTCTGTCGCTGCTCCCCCCTGCTTGTGCTCTCTCTCTCAAACAAATAAAATAAAAAAATAAAAAATAAAAAAAAGAAAGAAAGAAAAAATGACCTGGAAATGAGCATGAGCCATGACAGTCCCTATGCTGAGGAAGAGAAGCAGTCCCATAATCCATCATGCAAGGCTCTGAAAGTCCTAGGGTTTGCATGCAACCCAGAGCCCTCCTTCATCAGCTCCAGCCACCTCTGGTTGAGGTAAATGGATCTAAATGGAACCTAAGAGGGGCTGGGTGTTAGCCAGTCTTGGGTCCAATGACAGATCTGCTGGGGAGGTTTGAACTTTCTCACCTGTGCAGGAAGTATGGTCTCACCTGTGCAGTGGGTGTGTTCTCACCTGTGTGGTGCGTTTAACACCAGCTCCCTTGCAAAGATGTATGGAAGAGGAAATGAAATCCCTTCTATAAACCACATCATAACACATCAGACACTCAGTATATGTTCAATAAATGGTTGTTGTATTTGCATTGCTTTTTTAACAGTATAACTAACAAGAAATTGTCAGAAGTATCCAATTACAGTGGAATACAAGGAGAGAAAGAAGTAAGATGATTAAAAAACAAAGACATCACGGGCTCCTGGGTGACTTGGTTGGTTAGTCTGCTGACTCTAGATCTCAGCCCAGGTCTTGATCTCAGGGTCATGAGTTCAAGTCCTGTGTTGGACCCCATGTTGAGCATGGAGCCTACTTAAACACAATAATGAATAAATAAAATAAATTAAAAAAATCATAGAAGAGGCAAGTAAGATGTCCCAGAAGGGTGACTGGGACTGTGACAGACAACAAAGGGAAAACAGGCCTTCAGCCGAACGGGAGAGCATGAGGAGAGCTACGGGGGCAGCCAACCACAATGTCCCCGAGCGGGACACGTCCTGTAAGCCAGAGTGTAAGGTATTTGCAAGGGGAGCTGCTGGTAGCTGGGCCAGAGGAAGACCAGAGCCAGACAGAGGAGTCCTAAGAACCTGACAAGGAGGTTGGGTGACAGGGGACCGCAGAGAGAGAGCCAGAAAGTGACCCATCAGGGATGTGTCTAAATGGCCACCATATGCTTGCAGTCCTATCCTTTCTTATGAGTTCCCATCTCTTGCAGCTGCAGAATGTCCAAGGGTTATTCACAGACAGGCTGCCACAGGTCCACCAAACCCCATCCCATGCTGTGCTCTTAGAGGGCATTACACCTGGCCTCTCTCTGCCCCTGCCCCCCACAGACCCATGCGAGCCTCCCTGTGCTCCCATTTTGCATCTGAAGCTGAACCCTCTGAGAGTTTCCACGGGCCATCACGGAAGACGAAGACAGCCTGGTTTTGGCTTCTGGCCGTGGCTTACTCATGTGGGATCTGATGATACAGTTATTTAACAAGAAACCACAGGAACAAAAACAATTTGATGAAACCCAGAGAAAGTGAGTTATTCCATGGACAGCAACCGAATGACATGGGCCGGGTGATGCCCCACCCTGAACCAAGCCAGAGGCTCCGGGTTTCAGCTCATCTCTGTCACCGGGTCCACAGTTCATAGACCAAAGGACATAGAACTCGCTGAAAACACCAAACTCGCTGAAAATGTGGTTCTCATTTCTTTTCATGGAACACAGTTTCCAGTACGCGCGGCATGACCAGAACCGATGACCTTGATGCATCGGAGATGGTCAGAGAAACGTGGGTTTGCAGCCCTGATAAGCCAGGGAACCAGACCAGGCTGAACACCTCCCCCTCCACTACCCCGCGGCATCTCTGCTGCTTAAACGGGGCTCAGCATGCAGCGGGGAGAGTGCAGATCTGAAGACAGAAGAGAGAAAAAGAAAAAGGTTAGGGGGGTATCCTCCCACCCGGATTTCAGAAGGGTAGTCGGAGGCCCACGTAGCCAAGCCCCGTCCACTGCCTCGTGCCGACACACGCACGCTTCCCGCGGCTTTCCGGGTGATAACAGGCGCCTTCCCCGCTAAGACAGTCCTCCACGCGCTGTCTGAAATGGAGGCTGCTCCGGCTAAAATCATGCCTCAAGCCTCATCCGCGCCCTTCTTCTTGTTTGAAATTTGGGATTTGAGGCCCCACCCCGGACCTATAGAATCACCGCGACTTTTAACCCGACTCCCCAGGTGATTTGCACGTGCATTAAAAGGTGAGAAGATTAATGTTCGGGAAGCACTGATCTATACTACTGAGAAAACAAATAAAATGTTTCAATGTACTGAAATTACACTGTTCTCTCTGGGCCCAGACACCATGAAAGGGGAAACAGTTTGAAAAGCACAGAATCATGCCATGAAGACCAGACAAATGCGTGGAAACAGAAAGTAGATTCGGGGGATGCTTGGGTGGCTGGGTTGTTAAGCATCTGCTTTGGCTCAGGGCATGATCCCAGGGTCCTAGGATGGAGATGGCATCCGGCTCTCTGCTCAACAGGGAGCCTGCTTCTCCCTCTCCCGGTGCTTGTGTTCCCTTTCTCGCTGTCTCTCTCTGTGTCAACAAGTAAATAAAATCTTAAAAAGAAAGGAAGAAAGGAAGGAAGGAGGGAAGGAAGGAAGGAACGAATAAAGGGAGGAAGGGAGGAAGAAAGGAAGAAGGAAGATTGGGGGTTGCCTAGGGCTGGATTGAGGGGAGAGACTGCTAATGGATACGGGTTTCTTTTTAGTGTGATGGAAATGCTCACAGACTGATCGTGGTGATGGCAGCATAGAATATAGGGAATATACTAAAAATGAGTAAAATTGGTGAACTGCATGGTATGTGAATTATATCTCAATAAAGCTTCAGAATCTAAATAAAAACACTCAAGAGGCTTAGAAATACCAAACTAAAAACTTCTGATTTCTGTAACGGAGACCATGTGGAGAACTGGATCTTGAAGGGTAACTCAAGAGAGACTCTTCCACTGTCCCAGCTTGCTGGTTTCAACACAGAAGCACTGAAATGGTTAATTTGCTCTTAAAAGATTCAGTGCTGCCCTTAGAGCTAGGCCACCAGGGCCCATGCTCTGGACTCTGTGATTTAGACGCCCCACTCTGACACTCCTTGAGCCATGTCCTTTCTCACAGAGCAAGGGAAGAGGTCTAGTCTTCTAGATTGTTCTCCAGGCACTTGGAACCCCAGCATTCTTGGCTGAAATGCCCAAGCGCCTGCCTACTGGGCATATGCAGGTGTCTCCTGGAGGTCTGTCCTCCCTAGTGTGGATGGGAGCACCAGTGTGAACTCCTCAGACCTGAGGGCTAGCCATTGGTGGTGGGGGAGGGGGACGTGGACAGCCCAGGCACAGGGTGGGGTGGGGGGGTGGTAAGGGAGGTAGGGGATATGGGGGGGAGAATCTTGTAGTCCTGGATGGGTGACGGGCTGGCTTCCTGAATTTGCAACATTCCAACCTGAAACTCTGAGAGCCTAAGAATTCTAAACATGAACCTGACTTTCCAGGTTACAGGAAGATATATACGTCAAAGTAGGAAGCCACAACATATCATATATAATGCATAAACTAGCTAAAGAAATACTTTAGAATATGTTGTCTATGGGATCTCTGTCTCCATTTGTGACTTGTCCTAAAACACTGCAATTTTAGAGGTCGGTTATTTTTTTCTTCAAAGTTTATCGAGCAGTGAGTATTTCTGGTTTCCCCAGCATGTCAGATTTTATAGATAAATATAAAATATTCATTAAAGGCCATCTCATCTTTTCATAACTTCATACATAATAAATACCAAGGATTTATTTTTGCTCTGAAACACTGCAAGAAGCTTTAGGATAAGAAGCATCTTAAATGTGTTTGTCTTCATGTATGCCTCCTGTTTGCAAAACCTGGTGGTTAAACGAAAGGGGAGGGGACCCCCAGGAAATAAGGAGCAATGAAAACAGGCACTCCTGAGCTGCTTTTCTTCTTCTGAAGAATAGAAAAGCCCATCATCCAAAAAAAAAAAAAAAAAAAAGAAAGCGCCGGGAGCCCTTTTTTTTTTTTTTTTTTTTTTTTTAAATAATAGGAGCAGCTTAACTGGTACTTTGGGGAGGGGAAAAAACTTAATGAGTTTAAGCACAAGAGTCTATAGAGCCTCTCATGGCTCTCTGATTCTTCTTGACTGGTAGTTTGGTGACAGAATCCTGGAAGGGACTATTTTGTTCTTGTCACACACAACCCACAATCTGAGCCAGAGAAGCAACCTTACTTTCATGGCCTCCAAAATATTCTGGTTTTGGAATTACTTTTATTCCTTGTGAGCTGTGAAGCTGAGGCCAAGCTCGTGACTTTCCTCTGCCCTCCCGGGAGTGTACAGATGTCACCCATGCCTGGTGCCAACCAAGTTGACTCCCACTCAGATGTATTTCCAGAACAGGCTCCCCTGTCCCTTCTGCCTTTCCCCCAACCCTGTCATCTGGATTCCTTGTGGGAACTCTGCAGCTTTTTCTTTGTAGTGAAGATTAAGTTTAAATACAACAATTTGTATAGCATATGTTTGAAAATTTCAATCATTTTGGAAACTAGGGAGCTAGGGGACATGGGGGAAATGATCTCAGATAAGACTGAATTTGTAAGTTGCCATACAGCTGCTCCATCCAATATGGCAGCCATATGTGGCTAATTTAAATTTAAATTTAATTAGATAAAAAATCCAGTTAGTTGTTCTAGTCACATTTCAAGTGCTCAACAGCCCCATGTGGCTAATGGCTACCAATTTGAACAGCACAGGTATAGAAAGTTTCCATCCTCACAGAAAGTTCTAGTGCATGTCCTGAATGAACAGGAAGCGTTTTCATGTTTTCTCTGTAGTTCCTGTCAAGCCTTCTCTCGCTCACCTGTTGTTGGCACTGTGATTTCTTATCCTGTCACATTTTTGCAACTTAAAGCAAATTATTCTTAAATTCTCGAAGTAGATAGTGGTGATGTACTATCTCCAGAGCTATGATATCTCTAGAGCTATGGTATCTTATCTCCAGAGCTGGGTGGTTGGTTCATAGCTTTGTGAATAAATGAAAAACCACTGAACTGTACATTCTAAAAGGGTGAATTCGCTGGCATCTCAATTTAAAAAGTAAGGCCTAATTGGCCAAATATCAAGTACTAGTTTCATAAATCCTCCCTCTCAGATCTCCTCAGAGCACCTTATACAAATGACCTTATACAAATGTAAATCCATAAATCTGAGAGAACCCATTCATTTGGGAAAGCTAACAAAACAAACAATGGCTCCCCCCTGCAATGGTTCCCCAAATGTCTCCCTGTTGCACTTGAAAGTCCACATGCATGTTCCTGGTCAAGGCTGGAGATCTGACCACTGTGCATCTTTCCGGCCTCTCCGGAGGCTCACCTCCGTTTTTATGCTCCTTCTGGCCTTCTTTTAATACTTGTTCCTCGAGCATGTTACAGCCTCGAGAACTTTGTACTGAGCCTGGCTCTGCCTGGCTGGCTTCTTCCCATTTCTGAGATACCAGCCCCTCAAAGCCTCCCCTTAGAGATGCCTTCTCCAGTCCCCCGCCCAGTGGCTCCATGGCAGGACCCTGTTCCGTTCTCTTCATAGCTTATCCCACCTTGGAGTTTCTCACTCTTGGACCTGCTTGCTCATCTGCACCAGACGGCAAGCTCTTTGAGGACAGCAAGCCTGACCAACGCCTTCCTGTGGGACCCCTGGCATCCAGCACAGTGGTTGTTTTCCGCCTACCCCCCCAGCAAGCATCCGATAAACACTTCTTAAATGAACAGAGTAATGAGGGCTGAGCCTGCCATCAGCATACACTCTGAATTTAAGGGGCCTTAGAACCATCTAGAAGTTCTTAATAGCCACCCAGAGAACTGAAGAAAACACACATACCGGGACCTCACCCCTCGAGTCAGTCTGATCTACCAGATTGGGAGTGAGGCCCAAACTGGTTTATTTTTTTTTTAAAGCTCCACTGTTTGATCCAATTGTCTTGTTTTCAGAGGAGGAGACTGAGGCTCAGGCTTGACGGGGTTTCAAGCTAGTCAAGCAACAAGCCTAGGTATCAAGTCTGAGAAGCTCAACTCTCCAGGAGCAAATCTACACGAACTTTGGATCCCCTGTACCTGTGAAACCTCTGTGGCTCACGGCGAGGAGAAATCTATTCCAAATCATGGACTGGGAAGACCTCTTGTAACAGGCCACCTCAAAGGTTATCACAAAGTAGTCACATTAGTCCTGAACTTGCCCCTTTCTCTCCTGGCATCACATTCTCCTGGCATCAAGACTTACGCCCTGGCAGAGCCGTAGCCCAGGTCACCTTGGCTGCTCTTCTCCAGAGTCTGACCCCCAGAGGAGGATATAAAACACGGGACGTTGGCAAACAGGAACAGCCTCCACTGAGAGCCAGCGCGGATATATTTTCCCTTCTCTCCGTTAGAAAGATAAAAGCCACCAGGTTCTCCCCCCTTTCCCTTTAGACTCTTGGCAGGTTTAAGAGAAAACTCCCTGATTTGCATTGACAAAAAAGGCCTGAGGTAGAAAAGGTCTCATTCCTGGAGGTTCCAAAGGGACCTTTACAGAAGAGTGTTAAGTAGAGCAACGTGTTCACAAAATGAATGCCCTGTTTTGAAATACCCGAATGGCCTTTGGCACCCTGATCGGAAGAGGCAGGGCAGCACCGTGGGTAAGCACTGGGGTGTTTCTCCTTACCCTGCCACCCACTAGCACCGTGGCCCTGGCTCTGTGCCTGGGTCTGCAATTCTATAAACTACAACATCAACCATCCAGAGTTGCGAAAACGAAATGCATCAATGTGCACGAGGTGTTTAGAACAGTGCGTGCTGGGCGCCTGGGTGGCTCAGTGGGTTAAGCTGCTGCCTTCGGCTAGGGTCATGATCCCAGGTCCTGGGTTCGAGCCCCGCGTCGGGCTTTCTGCTCAGCAGGGAGCCTGCTTCCTCCTCTCTCTCTGCCTGCTTCTCTGCTTACTTGTGATTTCTCTCTGTCAAATAAATAAACAAAATCTTAAAAAAAAAAAAAAAAAAAAGAACAGTGCGTGCCATGTAGAAAGTGCTGCGTGAACATCAGCTGTTGACGATGGTAGTGACCGCTCACCCCTCCAGGCACTCAGCAATCACCGCTAGGCCCTGGGTTCCCACGCACACCTGCGGCCACGCTCACTGGTCGCGAGGATACGGTTTTAAAATCAATGTATCACTATTCTTTTTTTTTTTTAAATACTTTATTTATTTGAGAGGAAGAGAGTGAGTGGGGAGGAGAGGGAGAAGTAGACTCCCTCTGCTTTATATCAAATATTGTATCATTTTATATCAAATATTATTTTGTTAAGGGGTGAATGATTCCTTTTGGATCAAAGCATACAAGATTGCCAATATTTGATAATTATTGCTCTACAAAACAGCAGTTCTTTGGGCTCAAACCATGAATACAGAGGTTTGCATTCTGAAGGAGGAATTCTGCTGCCTTGAGTCCGGGTTTGAAGTTGGAGAGCTGCTCATCCTCCTCCTGGCCAGCAGGGCCTGGCAGAGCAGGGGTCCCAGGAGAGGGCCCTATGTGCAGAATTATGGCCCAGAGATATGCTCATTCTAGCCCACATGTGACTGGCTTTTAAAATATTTGTGGGCAGGGGCGCCTGGGTGGCTCAGTCATTAAACGTCTGCCTTCGGCTCAGCTCATGATCCTAGGGTCCTGAGATTGAATCCTGCATCGGGCTCTCTGCTTAGCAGGGGAAGCCTGCTTCTCCCTCCCTCACTCCCCCTACTTGTGTTCCCTCTCTCGCTGAGTCTCTCTCTGTCAAATAAATAAATAAATAAAATCTTTAAAAAACAAAACAGTGGCCAGAATTTTCAACCCCCCTACATTTTGTTCTTCTTTTGAGAATTGAAGGCTAGTAGCAGGGTAAGTGCCCACGGGCCTTGTGAGGAGACTCACCAGGCCTCATACAGGGCTGTCCTGCGTCCTCCATGCTCAGCCGGGTCCTCGACTTGACCATCTCCGCCTCTCACCTGACCCAGATGGACTTCTCAGTGCAAAGTGAATTAACCCAATTTTTCATGTGTCCTTACCCAGAATGCCCAAAATAGGTTAACCAGAAGCCCCTTATCTTCTCCGCAGACCACCCTCGTCCTTCCTGGTCTTTCCAAGAAGGGTCGCTTGGTTACGAGCACCACATGGGTAGAAAGGGAGAGAGCACAGCTGGAAGGCTCCGATGGCAGCAGTCACACACCCAACACCACGTCTGCAGAATCTCCACAGACGGGACTCCTCCAACTCTTCTCTCTAATCCGGCCCTAATGTTCAGCAACCTTCACTGTCAGGAAATTCCGCCATAAATAACCCAAATCCTTCATGCAGCTTAAACCCATTTCCTCTTTACTCTCTGCTCACTGGAGATGGGGAACAGCTGGTCACCGTTCTCTGTACCAAGTTCTTTGTCAACGGGATGATTGGATTCTGGCTCTGGACCACTGTCATAATTAGGAGTCTGACCAGTTCCATATTGTGCCGTCTGCAAAAGCATGTCAAGCGGGAAGATAAAATTTTGAGCACGCTGTGCTTCAGAAATGTGCCATCAGGAGAACACGAGCCCTTGCCATGCCACCGGGCTGTTTGCAGTTTATAAATTTGTGGCTGTGAGGTCTCTCACATGGAGACAAAAAGGATGTCCTTCAGAGGCTCGCTCTGCGTTGTGAGCATTAACATCGAAGGGTGCCAAGATTCTCTAGAAGCCACCACAAGTGACAACTCACACAGTGAGCATGTGTTAAGTGCTGCCCATGTGCCCCTAACCTGCATTGTTTCAGGTGCTCCGCATAGCAAGGCACTAAATTTAGCTGCACAGCAGGCTAACTCGCCCGAGGGTATGCACCTAGCAGTGCTGGTTCAAACCCAAGTAGCTGGAGTTCGGAGACTGGGATCCCTTCACTGTGTCTCCATCTTGCCCATAAACTGGGGCTGGCATGCCCAGGCAGCTCACGGCAGGGAGTGCGGTCTTTTTGTTCCAACAACCACACTTGGCCTTGGCCGGCGGTGCCCAAGAAGTCACGGCAAAAAGCGAATTCCCAAGTCTGTGCTCCGGAGCCGACCAGGATCAGGGTCCAGGCTCTGCTAAATACTACCTGGTCATTGTGGACATCGGCCCGCCTGCCTCAGGGTCCTTGGCAGTAAAGTGGGGTGTGGGAGGTGCACCTCTCCCCTCGTTCAGCTCTGTGTGTCCTCATGGCATGATTTCTACCTGACATGATCTGCTTCCCTGATTGGTATTGTGCCTCCTTTCACTTGTCTGTGAGCTCAGAAGTGCACAGGCTTTGCCCGCCTTATTCATCACTGTGACCCCAGTGCCCAGCCCTGCCATGGGAAGCACTCAGTAGTATTTGGAGAAGGACTCAGGTGTCATCAGGAGGATGAAATCAATCCATCTCTGTAAAATATAACAAAGATGAGAGTTCTTCCCACTTCCCACAGTTGGCTCCTTCAAACCTAATAATTTGCTGTTTAACTTTGTCCTATGTGTGTGACTTGCCAACTTGGCTCCTTCTGTGGTTGTGCAGTGATCTTTCTGATCTTCTCTTCCACCGTGCGGCCCCGGCCTAGAAACCAGGGTTCCTCGCTGTCCCCAGCAATACCTCCTGAATGTCCTGATAACTCAGCTTTTCAAAGCATAGCATCAGAGACATCATGAATTGCTTACTAGATGCTGCCCCATCCCCTTTGGCTTGTTAGCAGAACCCAAACTCAGGTTGAACCTCAGGCAACAGGGCAAGTCAATCTGGACAATTCTCCTCTCTCCTTTCTCAAGCTTACTTGCAATTAGGGGTGGCCACGTCATCCACTCCAGCCAGTGAGAAGTAAGGAGGTGGGGAGTATCTTCTGTTTTCCTTATAAAAACGATAGAGACAGCTGTCATTACCTCCACCTCCTTTCTAACTTGAACATGGCTAGATGCCAGGAGCAACAGCAGCCATCTTAGCATCATGAGACAAGAAGCCAACAAGCTAAAGCTGGAGGAGCTAAAAGAAGCAGCATGAGTCCTTGATGATATTGGGAAACAGCTGAACAAATGTTGGCATTCACCAACACTGGACTTACTGCTACATGAGAAAAATAAAAATTTTAAGCAACTATTATAGGGCTTACTGTTACCTATAGCAAAAAAAAAAAAAAAAAAAAATCTTGACTGATCTATTGTGTTTTTTTTCACAACTGCAATTCTTCCTGTTTCCATATTTTCTCATTTATGTCAATAACATAGTCATTATGCTCCAAATTCTTCAGGCTCAGAATGCTGAGTTATCTTTGGATACAAATGGCAAAGAAGGTATCCATCTCCAAGTCCTGCAAATCCATTCAAAATGTCTCAGTCAAATCAATAGGGATGTGCACACAAACATCTATTATAGTGTTTGGGTAAGTGCAACAGGGTAAGTGCCTGTTAGCAGAAAAAGTGGAAATGATCTTAATTGACTGGCAAGAATAAATCATGACAAGTAACAGATAGAAAATGGGATATTATGTAGTCATTAAAATATTGTGAATAAATATTTGTTGATGTGGGACAAAGTTCTAGATATGTCAACTGGAAACTCAGATTAGAAGGATACTTTTTTTGTAAACAGTATTTTTAAAAAGATGTATATAATATATGCACAGGAAAAGTGTCCAGAAAGTTATACCCCAAAATAGTAACAACAAATATCTCTGGGTGATCTGGGTACTGAGACTGGCCATTTCATTTCAAGCTTTTGGTTACTTATAGTTTCCACAGTAAATACACAATGATCATGTAATAAGAAAAAAAAATGTTTGTCCTTTGGTTTTGGTGCCTCTGACTCATCCCAATGTCTCCCTTCTCCAGTCATTACCAGCATCCAGGGAAAACAGTTCAGCCACTACCTCCAGTGATCCCCACCTCCTGTCTCTCACCATTTCAGCCCCCAAATTAACCTTCTCATTATCTGCATTCTTCATCCATCCCCCTGTTTACAGTGAACAGGTGCGAGTTCTATAAGATTAAGCCCCCTGGTCCTCA
This sequence comes from Enhydra lutris kenyoni, assembly GCF_002288905.1. Lineage (NCBI taxonomy): Eukaryota > Metazoa > Chordata > Mammalia > Carnivora > Mustelidae > Enhydra > Enhydra lutris. Next base: position 32,217,845 of record NW_019154085.1, on the reverse strand, counting down.
GCCTAGAATTCAAGAACAGATTAAGCAGCCAAAGAACCAACTTTATTTTCACCTCACTCCTCTGCTTTTGTGGGTCTGGTTTCCTAACTGTTCCTTCTACATAGCTCATTCATTCCCACATTGATCTGTGGTTCCCTCCTTCTGGAATGGTCTTTCCATCTCCTCTGACAATTCATATCTTCTTCATTCTTCAAAACCCAACAAATCCTTTCAAGCCTCATCTCAGAATGAGGATTCTGGGCCAGTGCATGGATGTGGCAGGTGATGGATCCATACAAGGCTGGTGCTGGGAGGATTCCAAGAAGCCAGAGCTCATTAGCCTTTCCACCTCCACTCCCTACAACAGCAGTAGATTTTCACAGCCCAATCCCTCCACAATGATTCTACTTCCTGTGCCACTTCAGAATGGCTTCCACCCTAAAATAGTTAATGCTCTCTTGGGGCAGGTGTTTGGCCAGGAATTGATAGGAATCTTGATCCCCACATGCTCAAAGTTTTACCGTATTACTCAGGCACACAAGGTATTTTCCCATTTTTAAATTCTCTTAACTTATGATACTCTAGTCTTAAGCATGAAATCTATACATCACATACTGTAATTAAAAAAAAAACCTCCAGGAATATTTTTCCATATGATATCACATTTACTGTTGTCTAAAATCTGAGACCGCCAGCTGTCCTAATTCAAAATTTGGTAAGTTTTGGATTCTCTTCATGGGTCCATCAGCAATCTTAGAAGCAACTTCTTTCAAAATGTTCACTTAGAGTTTTCTTAGAAGGAATAAGGAAGAATCTGAGAAAGGAAGATCTTGTCCAAACGAACCCTGAAAATCTTTGAGATTTTGTCTTTTCCCATCACACGTTATGTTCATCAATGTACCCAACTCCCAGATAGACTGACAGCTCTTCAAGAGCAGGAAAAGTGAGGCAGATGAATTGCTGAGTGCTCAGTGTAGAGTCCAGGGTCTGGCACACTATTTCTTCGTGTATTAGGCTGAGAACTGGTAGCATTATCTCAAAGCAAAAAACACTCCATGGTATACTTTCTGTAACTCAATAAGTTCAGAGGAGGAGGAGCAGGACCTGGGAAAGCATTTTTATGGCCAGGGATTGGATACTACAAACTATCAAAAGGAAGAAACACAAAACTAAATATGCTTCAAGACAATTTAATATACATTTAGCCCAAATTTTAGGGTAGAAGCCATTCTGATGTGGCACGGAAAGTAGATTCGATGACCTGTATGGTCCAACACTCCTCCTGCCCCACCATAAGAGAGGAAATCTATTCCAGAAGACCTGCTAGAAAGAAATCGCAGTAGGGTCATTAGGACGAGTAGCAGCATCGGTGGTGTAGACAGTTATCGTCTGATGTAGACAGATAGTGTCTTGATGCCAGACACAACATGATGCTGGGCACTTCCAGTGATGACCTGATTCATATCTCAGAATGGTAGGAGGTCTATGTGATTATTTCCCCCATTTCACAGATAAGGAGAGCAAGGTGGTAAAGCTCACGTCATACTCCCAAGGTGACGTGGTTTGGAAGTCTAAGAAACAAGGTTCCATCTTGGTCTATTTACTACACTGCCTCCCACCAAAGCACTGCACAGGCACGGAACATACAGACCTTTTACCAGGGCCCTGGCAGCCATGAAGGGCTGGCCACAAACAATATCCCTGTAGCCCATAGCTCAAGTTAACACCACCAAAACCAGTGGTGAGAAACCTAAGAACAACAGAATTACTGCAACACCTGGTCCTGGCCCAACACAGATCTCTCAGAACCACCGTGGGAGGGGCAGTAGGAAGGACCAGCCATCACTGGGGCTCCTTCCCTCCCTCTCTGCTGGCTCCTCATCCATCCTTTCTGTCAGTAATAAAGTAAACCGATATTTTTTTAAAATGAAAGAAAGAAAAAGATCCACAGAGCAAAGCCAAGGATACTTTGATTTCATGATGCGGTACTTCTACCTCACAAGACAACTGAGGTGCGGACGATATATTTTCAATTTTAATTCTGTGACTCCGAGGGGAGAAAGCCCGAACACGGTCATTTTCCTTTGAAGTGTGGGTGTTTTAGAAAGGTCCCTATGTGCAAATGTGCCAATTCCTTGGCACAATACTGTGATTCAATGTTTGGTCACTCTGAATTCAGGGTTGTTCGCTCAGGCTCCACTCTGAGGGATCCTGCCAGGCTCGTGGGTGGAGACTTCGTGGCTCAGAGTGCTACCCAAGCAGTGGCGGCGCGGAGGGAGAAGGAAGCCAAGGGCCCCCTGCGTCACGTCTTTCCAATGTGGTTTCCTAAACCGCTACACACTTCAGAGTTCAAATACTAATTCAGAAGCACGTTGCAAAAAGAAACTCCTTTTTAAAAAGACAGCTTGGATTCTTAGCCAAGGGACACTCATTTTTTATGTTCAAGGATCTTTACATAATTAAGCAAATTTTATGATGCATATCCAATGTTCATAGACACAGGAAGATGAATGGCATCATTAAGTTGTCCAGTGTTTTTCTGTGCTTACGAAAAACGTCACCCAGTAAAGCCAAAAAAAGTGAGAGAAGGGGGCTGGAGGAAGAGGCTTTTAAAATACACTACTATAAAGTCTATTAGATAGTATTTTTATCATAGCTGCTACAAGCGGTAAATGTTTGCTATTGATTATATCATGACAAAGACTCAGTATATTCCATAAATAGAAGTTTGGTTCAGCAAAGAAAATCTCTTTTAACTTACCTTTTGTAAGATTAAAGGAGCTTTAAAAAACAAACAAAACAAAACAACCCACGTATGATCCTCTCATTAGATACAGAAAAAAGAGTCAATACAATTCAGCCATAATTCATGAATATATCACTAGGCAAACAAACCCTACCAGGGAGGGAAACACTACATCAAATATAATACTTAAAGGTGAAATATTAAAACCATTCCCTTATGCTCAAGAACAAGACAAGAAAGTGGGCCATCACCACTTCTACTCCACATAATACTGGAGGTCCTTGTCTCTGCAGTAAGGTAGAAAAAAAAATAAAGAAATGAAAGGAATAAGAATTGAAAAGAAACACAAAAAATCTGCTTTTTGACTGTTTTCATAGCAAACACAAAGAAATGAGAGACAATTTGTTAGAATTAAAGAAATTTGGAAAGTTTGTGAAATAAATACACAAAATGCGACTGCATTCCAACACAGCAGCAGAAAACCAATTTCAAAGTATTGTTTTAATAGTAATAAAAACATAAAGTATCTAGGAATAAATCTAGCAAAAGAGGTGGAAGATTTTAATGGAGATAATTATAAAACTCTGCTGAAAGATATTTAAAAAAGACTTAAGTAAACGGCAAGTCCTAACATGTTCAGGGATTAGAAGACTCTGTATCATAAAGATGTTAATTATCTCCACATTAACCCACAGATTAAATATAACTCAAATTAAAATTACAGTAGGGGCGCCTGCGTGGCTCAGTGGGTTAAAGCCTTTGCCTTTGGCTCGGGTCATGCTCCTAGAGTCCTGGGATTGAGCCCCACATCGAGATCCACATCGGGCTCTCTGCTCAGCAGGGAGCCTGCTTCCTCCTCTCTCTCTACCTGCCTCTCTGCCTACTTGTGATCTCTGTCTGTCAAATAAATAAATAAATTCTTTAAAAAAAACAAAAACAAAACACTGGCTATTTTTTAAAAATCACAGTAAAATTAATATTATGTAAAAATTATTTTACATTTCTTTAGGGAAGTAAGGAATTTTGTTACTTTTAAAAAGAAAATATCCATTCATTTAGTTTTTGAAATTAGTAATTATGCTTTATTTTAAAATGAAAACTGATAAATTATATTATTCAATTAAGAACCACACCAAACAACGGAAAATGGTGGCTGTGATGTCCCTACCCTACACTGAATCCTATTTTGGGTCCCTGCACTTTTTTGGGGGCGGAGGGGTTGTCCCATCACTTTAAACACTGTCATCAGATTAGGAGAAACTAAGTTGCAACACAGAGCAAGCCCAAGATACTGCCTGCTGGTGACTCAAGAGCTAAAATCACTCACAACTGTTTGGATCTACGACAATAAAAAGAGATCTTCCCAAACAACTTTTAAAGGAACAACAAAAACTACCTGCCAAAAATCGCCTGAAGGCGGGGGAAGGGGGGGTGGGGGTTGGGGGGGGGGGGAAGAGGGGGCCGGAATGGTAACCGCAGCATCTGCTTTTCCCAAGACTTCCTGGACTCTCTAATAAGGCAACTTTGGCCAAGGAGAGGAGAGATCTTTTCGGGGCCAAACTCTTTCAGTGCATGAAGAAACTCCCATGAGTGCAGAGGACACTATGTGTTTTAAGCTCAGGCATTTCATGTGGCTGTTTGGACAGAATAGGAAAAGGTGTGCTGTACTTTCACGTGGGGTCTTTACACAGATGGTTGGGGGAGCCATTTTGTTTCATTTAAGAAAGCTTTGGAGTACTTCCAGTGGTTTAATAAATATCCCCTCAAGGTAGGAACACAAGCAAAACTGCTAATATTCGGAACTTTGTTGCAGAGATGCTCATGGTAATTTTTAAAAAGTTTTATGCAGAACAACCTTAGTAACCTTAGCAACGAAAATTCCTCAAAACTACAAAACATCCTCAGGGGAAATTTTTTTTTTCAGTAAAACAAAAATGGTTTAATTCTCTCTAAACATAAAACCACTACCTTTTAATTGTATAAAAATGCAGAAAATAAAAGCATGAACAAAATAAAAAGCGTTATTGAAGAAATATTTAAAGATATTCAGAAAGAACCACTGGTAATATTGGATTCATTACTCCAGATCCTTTTCAAAAATACATTCAAATATAAGCTTATGTAGTTTTTGAAATTTGGGTTATATTACAGATATTGTTTTTAAAATTTGTTCTTTTTTCTTTATTTTTTTTTGCATTTCCATGTCTAGAAGTATGGAATATGGAATTTTATGAATTTCATATGAAAATTTATGAATTTCATATGAAATATGAAATACGGAATTTTAATTATTTTCACGATCTCCTTTGGATGTCATTATTTAGTTTTTCCCTTTGTAGAACACCGTTGGATATTTTCAGTTGGATATTTGAAAACACTTTCAGTGACGAAAACCACCTGTGGGAGAAGGGCATTCACCTACCAAACAGACACAATGGGTTTACTTCTTGGGGAATGGCTTGTTGACCTTGTGGTTAACCTTGAAACCAGAAAAGGCAGCCATTAAAATATGAGTTTGTGCTTCCACTCAACTCCCCTGGCCATAATTTCAGCCATGGCCCCTTTGGAAAACAGTTGAAATAAAGAAGAAGCTGCTTTACTTTTTATGTATATTTGAAGGGACTTCCCTTTTCCAATTTTTAATTTAAAATTAGCTATTCTCAAAGAAAAGGCCAAAGGAAACCTCAAAAATTATATATTCCACTAAGCAGTCTCTCCTGGTTTGATTTCACTGTAGTTTTTACTGGACCAGCTGAGGCTACAGCGCCAGAAAAATATGGGTGAGGAAGCATAAAGGAGGGCAGACCTCAGATGACTCTTTGGAGATGCTCATGGTTCAAGAAAGGCAGGATTTGTAGCTGCTAGGAAGACTGCGGCTGAAAGGAGATGTTCTGTGGTGTGTAAAGAGGAGGTTGAACATTTTCAGCACGTTTACAGATTGAGAGAAAAAAATAATTGGAGGAGAGACTGAAGATGCCATGTGTGAACTTGACCTACTGGCAACACCCATTGGAAGTGACTTCCCAGAACAAAAAACAACAAAAAATATTAAATGCAAAAATCCTGCAGCTATAAAGCAAATGAGTTGAAATAAAGTTAAGGATAGATGTGCTTTGGGACCCCCAAATACTTCTTTGTTTCTCCTCAGTCAGGAAGCTAGGGTCAAGGGCAGGGTTACAACCCAACCCTACAGCTCTGGAAACAGATTTAGCAGCATGACTGGCTCAAACTCAGGAAAATCTCCCAAATTCTGCTTTGTGTTTCCTGTGGGGTGCACAAAGAGCGCCTTCAGTAAAAGCCACGGGAAGGGTGGCAGGACCAATTTTTGGAAGGCAGTAGTATTAATTTTTAAAAAGAAATTATTTTTGAAATAACTGTAGATTCACAAGCATTTGCAAAGGAGGGGCAGAGATGTCCATATCCCCTTCGCCTGTTTTCTCCCAGTGGTTCCATATGACATAATTATAGCACGATATCAGCACCAGGAATCTGGCATTGGGACAACGTGTATATACATTTCTGTGCCATTTTACTACCCCTGTGTAAACTCCCTAGACCCATGTGACCACCACTGCCATCAAGGTACAAAACTGCCTCATTATCAGAAAGATCCCCCTTGTACAACCCCATTATTGTCATCCTCTCATTCTTAACCCCTGAAAACCACTAATCTGTCTTCCGTCTTTATAATTTTGTCACTTTAAGAATGTTGTATATAAATGGAATTATACACCATGTAATCTTTTGAGATTGGCATTTTCACTCAGCAAAATGTTTTTGAGATCCATCCAAGTTGTTGGGTATATCAATAACCTATTCTTTTTTTTTTTTTAAGATTTTATTTATTCATTTGACAGAATGAGAGAGAGAGCACAGGCATGGGAAGCAGCAGAGGGAGAGGGAGAAGCAGGCTCCTCAGTGAGCAGGGAGCCTGACACAGGGCTCCATCGCAGGACTCCAGGATCATGACCTGAGCTGAAGGCTCAACCAACTTAACCAACTGAGCCACCCAGGTGTCCTTAATCTATTCTTTTTTACTGCTGAGTGTATTCCATGGTATGGATGTGCCACAGTTTATTTAGCCATTCATCTAGTGGGGAGATTTTGTTTATTTCTAGCTTTTGGCTATTACAAACAAAGCAGCTATTAGCAATCATGTACAGGTTTTTGTGTCAATAAGTTTTCATATCTCTGGGATAAATTCCCAAGAGTGTAATTGTGGACTGCAAGGTAAATGTATATTTAGTACTAACTTTTAAAGATTAAATACGTAAACTCTTAAAGTTTAAATAAGGCCATTATCTACGCAGATATACTTGTCTAACCCTGGAAGTACTCAGGATGAGTGTAGGAAGTCCCATTTCTACCCCTGCAGTGGTACTAGGGAGGTAAACATGAAGAAATCAAGGCTAGACCATTTATAACCCAACATTTTAGAAAAATTCAGATAATTCTATCAGGGTCAAAATTTTTCGGATGATAAAAATATGACTGAGGCATTAGATGGGGTTAGATGGAGGCAAAATTAAGTGATCAATGGACATTAGTCCCTCCTTTCCAAAAGTGATGGTTATCAGAAATACGTTACTGAATGAACGTTGGGGATAGTAATCCATTCCTTCTCTTTGAGGACACGTGTGGTATAATAACAGCACAGCAAGAAAGCAGCCCAGAAGCCACCTTGGGAACCAACCAAGGCTGGGAGAGCTCAGTATTGTCTGTCACCCTCTGCAGTGCACAACCAAACGAATTCTTTTCCTGCCTCACTATCACACCATCATAATATGGGGGTAACACCCTCTAAGCTACTGCCTTCCCTGCTCAGAGCTGTCAGGGATGCAGGCTTTCCCTAACCTCTCAGAACCCCCAACCCTTGCCCAACGCTACAGAAATATCACAAGCATGTCACAGGATGGGAATGATGGGCTTTCTGGACCTGGCAATAACAGGTAGAAGAACAAGGAAACCCAGCATAACTTATCTAAGCCCACAGATAACTAGAGGGAAGTTATTACTTCCTCTGTAACTCCCTTCTCCTCAGACTCCAAAGGTTTTCTCTTTACAAGGAAGGATTAGTCACTTACTGGTTGTGAGCTTATGTTAACCGATGTATAGTGGAAGATTTTGGTGCACGATGGATGAACTAAAATAGGACCATCCAAAATCAGTAGGAAAAACACCTCCACTAAAATCACAGTGGGGGAAAAAATAGATAAAGTCTCTGACCAGACCATTCACAAAAAGGGTTGATACAAGTATCTTCTAACCAGAAGAAAAATATTCAACCTCATTAGAGATGAAAGCAATACAAAATTAGAATAATGAGATGCTTTCATTCTGCTATCAAATTGGCTGATCACTTTTTAAAGGATAATGTCACCAATGGATGACAAAAATCATGGATGATGAAAATATGCCAAGAAACAAGACATTTACAATGTGTCTTAATACTGGTCTACAGCATACTTTTTATTTATTTACTTATTTTTTACAGATTTTGGTTTTTTTCTTTGAGAGAGAGAGCTTGTAAGCACAAGCAGGGGGAGCGGCAGAGGGAGAGGCAGAAGCGGGCTCCCCACTGACCAGGGAGCCTGACGTGGGACTCCATTCCAGGACCCTGGGATCATGACCTGAGCTTAACTGATTGAGCCACCCAGGAACCCTATAGCCTATTTCTTAATTGTAAAGAGAAAAACATTTACCTGGAAGAAACCACTTAACACACGTTTAAAGGTGTTTGAAGTTAAAAATCACTGGTGATGGAATAAATCAGCATTTTGTGCCTCTTAATATGATGCACTAAGAATACAATATCTTGCCTATAGTGTTCCCCACCTCCGCCCCACCCAAAATACAGAATCTAAGTGTTATCATGAGGAAACATTGAACAAATCAAAATGACATTATACAAAGTGGTCTGAACTCTTTAGAAGTCAAGGTGAGGAAATGCAAAGAAATACTGAAGAATTTCCAGAATGGAACAAAGTCCACAGACTGCACACTATTTTCTGTGCTGTGGCTATATATGATGCTAACATTAGGAAAACATGGGTCAAGAGCACATAGGAATTTTTTCATAGTGTTTTTGCAGATTTTCAAAAATCAGAAATTACATCCTAAAAAGTCAAAACTAAAATATTTCTGAAATAATACTTAATAATGCCTTGCTAGCACAGTCAGTTAAGCGTCTCGCCTTCAGCTCAAGTAATCTGCCTTCAGCTCAAGTCATGATCTCAGGGTCCTGGAATGGAGTCCCGCACTGGGCTCCCTGCTCAGCAGGGATCTGCTTCTCCCTTTAGTTCTCACTCTCTCTTTCTAAAAAAATAAGTAAAATCTTAAAAAAAAGAAAAAAGGAGAGAGAGAGTAGAAAAATTCCTTAAAAAAGGAGTTTAAAAGTACAAAAATTAATTTCAAAATATTTAATGTCTTCCTACCCGAAAATCATCAAAAGATCAAAATTCAGAACATAGGGGTAAAAAACCTCCACAAAACCCAACTTCTAACAGAGTCACTTTTCACTTGTCATGTCTTTAACAAAATCTTTGATGTATATTTCATGGCCACTTTGTAAATCACCTTTCAGGAACGGGCGATTTTTTTTAACTTCAGAAAAATGTTATCATGTTTACCTAAGTCCCTTCTCCACCAATTAAATCCTGGCTTCTCAGCTCCCAATATTTTACCCAAGGAACCTTCTTTTTTTTTTTTTTTAAAGATTTTATTTATTTATTTGACAAAGAGAGAGAGATCACAAGTAGGCATAGAAGCAGGCAGAGAGAGAGGGGGAAGCAGGCTTCCTGCTGAGCATAAAGCTCGATCCCAGGACCCTGAGACCATGAGACCATGAGACCATGAGACTATGAGACGATGACCTGAGCCGAAGGCAGAGGCTTAACCCACTAAGCCACCCAGGCGCCCCCCAAAGGAACCTTCTTATTCACCACCATTCCCTCTCCCTCCTACCCATAGGAGCCCTTGCTTTGGTGGGCTGTTTCCCATAAAACCCTATGGGAACAAAGATTTTGCCAGTTAGAAAAATCAAAACATAATTGAGAGGGCATTTCTCCAGCAGGCATGCATACCAAATAAACAGCATTCACAGAAGCAAGAATAAATCTGATGGTTTGTTTTGTTTTATTAAACAAATGGGTATAAAAATGCCAGTGAGCATTTGGGGGCCTGCAGGCAATTATTCAAAATGGTTCAAGGAAACCATGACTCCCTTTTCAGCCCTCCTTTCAAGATCTCAGGTGGTTATTTCCTTCTCCTTCCAGCCACCCGGGCTTGCACTTAAGGATTGCTTGCTTTGATTTTTAAAACACTTGGCTAATTAGTTCATACTGTGTTGGAAGCAGGAGTGAGGAGAGAAAAACATGGGTCACGCGGTCTCCACTGGATTTTTCAATATCTCATTTTCTTTCTATGTGCGGTGTATCTCACCAGGCAAGCAGATAATAAAGGCCAGTGGATGCCCCCAATTTTAGCATTTTCATAGATTTCTAACACAGATAGAAACACTCAAAACGTGTTGCCAGGAAACCGTGACAGTATTTTCTCCCAGGAAAATTCTGTGCCAAACAAAATGCAAGAATGCCTTTGTTGGAGACATAATTCTTATCAGGAAAACAGAGGATTAAATAATTAACAAAAACTGTAACAACAGACAGGCAAGTGCTTTTTTTTTAATTTAAAAATGTTGACATCTTAATTATAAGTCAAGATAATTAGAATTAAACAAGGCTTGCTGTCAACAGCTTTCCTAAACATAGTAGCTTAATCACATTTTTCAAAAGTTGACAGGTGTCTGTTTCACCCTCACGAACTTCTAGCCATCTCCAAACTCCCTTCACAGTGTCCAAGTGAAGAAAGCAAACTCATAAAAAAGTTATTCATTAATCAAAACCCTTCATCAGTTTCCCAGATTAAAAGGAAGGAGCCAACACAAAAACAAAAACAAAAACAAAACAACAACAACAACAAAAAGTTAGGCTAAAAGAACACATGGCCAGGTAAAGTCGTCAGGGATAAAATGACCCCGGTTGTGACAGGAGAGAGCAGGTGATTGTATTTCTGCCAAGAAAGAAAAAGTTGAGTTTAGCACAGCCTTCTGTGCTTCGTTCAACAGGTGGTATTAAGTAGCTGCCATGTTTGACCCTGGGGGTGCACAGGAGAAAGAGGGATCTGACCCCTGCCACTACCTACCCATCCCCATTCCCAACTACACAGAAGTGATAAAACTCATGATCTGATCACAGTTATGGGCACGCCCTCGAAGCAGCAGGGGACCAGCACAAACTGCTCACAAGGAAAGACCCACCCACGCCTCTTCCAGGGAGAGGAGTCTGTTCCATGATTCCTCAGGAAGCAACGAGATGTGCTCAGAGGCTGTACAGTCAGTCACCATCCCTGGGCACCATCTCCCTCCACCCCCAGCTGTTCCATCCCGAAGGCCAACAGTGCCTCCAGCACCTGCCCTCCGAAGTGGAGCCAACCACACTCGAGATGGAGCTTCTTTCTCCTTTTGGGAGTTTTCTCTTCGACTTCTTACCATGGCCGTGGAGTTGCCGCTCTCCTCCATACTGTGAGCTTCTACTTTCCTACTGCTTTCTCTGTCTGAAGGGTTCTGCCTGTGGCCTCCTTTCTCTCTCTGAAGCTCACCACCACTCCACCACTTCCGTCCCTATTTGTGGGTCCTGCATTCAGACTCCCCCAGGGTGCAATGCGATTGGCGCCATCAGTCACTCTCCCCTGGGCAGTGTCCCACTTGGGTGAGGTCCTCACCTCAGGCCACGTCATCAGACGTTGAACAGCCTATAGAAGGCTTCCAATGAGTAGAGAGCTGCTCCCCAATCCAATCAGCTTGGAGCCATAATGATGGGGTCCCAGGATGAGTCCCATCGTCCCAAACTATGGTATGAAAATTGGTGAAAGGAAACCTCCTTTGGAATGGAACCAGCGGCCCGCAGGGGGAGCTCTCATACCCTACCACTCTTCAGCCAATTGCAGACGCAACCCAAAACAAACCTGCAAGTCCAGACCACCCCAGCAAGAGGAAGAAAGGTTTTCTCCTGGCCAAGCAACAGCCCAGCCAATGAGAGCTGTCACAACTCAGCCAATGAAAAGCCACTATACTTCAAACTTCTCGTTTATGCCAATGGACTTTTTGTTTCTAACAGCCTTCCCAACCCCCCTCTTTGCTCTGTAAAAGAGTGTTCCTCTCCTCTGTTTTGTTATAGTTTGGTTTTGCTGGAGTTTCCTTGTCCCAAATTGCAGTTCTTTGCTCTTCCTGAATAAAACCATTTTCGTTACAAAATTACTGTTTTATTTGTAAGATTAACAAGACAAACCTATGTCTTAAGAAACCATTAGTGGTCTCTTTCCTCCTAAGAGTTTGTGGGTGAAGGTGCCACTCAAGGGTATCACAAAGGAATCCAAACAGATATTAAGGCTTGATTTCATGTTAGCACCATGTCCGCTGATGTTGGAACAGAACATCGCCATTTCTTTTTTTTTTTTTTTAAGATTTTATTTATTTATTTGACAGACAGAGATCACAAGTGGGAAGAGAGGCAGGCAGAGAGAGAGGAGGGGGAAGCAGGCTCCCTGCTGAGCAGAGAGCCCCTATGCAGGGCTGGATCCCAGAACCCTGGGATCATGACCTGAGCCAAAGGCAGAGGCTTAACCCACTGAGCCACCAAGGTGCCCCTCCATTATTATATTTTATGGCCCCAGAACATTGCCATTTCTTAAATGCTTCAGCACCAGGCTCCCCCCATACCCCGCAAAGACATCGCCATTCAATCCCACACTCTTTGCGATGGAGCACAGTGACACCCCAAGAACCTTTCTTATCACGATGCTCCATCACTTAATTCTGATTTGACACATGGCATGGAATTGATTTGCCATCCCCCTGTTTACAGGATGAAGACCAAATTCTGCAGGAGGCCACGTTCGGGCTCCAGCCTAAAACTCTGGCTCGAGCCCCAAACTTCAGCTGGTATAACCATCCCAGTTTCTTCATGCTACCCGGGCTGGATACTTTCCATTGGTCCTTCTGGGTCCACCCTACACCCTTCTCCACGGAGGCTGACCTTCGTGTGGGGCCATGGGCAGGCTCCCAGTCTCCCTGGCTTCTAATTGAATTTGGCCCAAGGAAGGCACTGGCAGCATAGGAGCGGGTATGTGGAGAATGACGTGGAGGTAGAGTTCCTCTGCTCCTCCAGCCCGGCTGTGGCTGTTTCTCTACTAAAGGCAGCTCCTGTCAGGGGTCTCTCTCTGACAGCTAATTGCTCACTGGGGCTGGCCTTACCAGAACCAATCTTCTCTTCTTCCCACTTTAGACTGACCGTCATCTGCTCCTAGACGCTAACCCTTCCTTGTGGGTTTTTCCAACACCACCTACAACTTTGTAAATGATCCCATCTTTGAATTCCCTTCAATTACCTACCTCCTTTTAGAAAAATTTAAAGACTTTTAAAATTTTATTTAAATTTAAAATTTTTATTTTAAATTTTATTTAAATTTATTTTATTTATTTATTTTTAAAGATTTTATTTATTTGAGAGAGAGAGAGGCAGTGAGAGAGAGCATGAGCAGGGGTCGGGGAGACAGAGAAGTGAGCCTGAACTGGGACTCAATCCCAGGACCTTGGAATCAAACCCTGAACCGCACACAGACACTTAAATGACTGAGCCACCTAGGTGCCCCTAGACTATATATTTTTTTAAGATTTTATTTATTTATTTGATAGACAGAGATCACAAGTGGGCAGAGAGGCAGGCAGAGACAGAGAGAGGGGGGGAAGCTGGCTCCCCGCTGAGCAGAGAGGACCTTGGGTCCTGATTCCAGGACCCTGGGATCATGACCTGAGCTGAAGGCAGAGGCTTTAACCCACTGAGCCACCCAGGCGCCCCTAGTTTTTAATACAGTTTTCAATTTGCGGAAAAATTTATTGATGCATTTTAATTAAATTCCATACTTTCTTCAGACTTCCTTAGTTTTTACTTAACATCCTTTTTTATCTATTCCAGGGTCCCATCCAGGATACCACAATGACCTTTAGCTGTCATGTCTTCTTGGACTACTCCTGGCTGTGACATTTGTCAGACTTTCCTAGTTATTTATGGCCGGGGCAACTTTGAAGAGTATAGGCCAGGTATTTTGCAGGATGCCCCTCAACTAGGATTTGTCTGATGTCTTTCTTGTGATTAGGCTGAGGGTGTGGGTTTTAAACAAGACACCCCGGTGAAGTGCCACGATGAACATGTATCAAGAGTACATAATTTCGACATGCGTCAAGAGCACACAAAATCACCGTGGCTTACACTGTTGACGTTAACCGTGATGACCTGGCTGAGGGGGTGTCTGCCTGAGTCTGTACTGTAAAATGACTCCTCTGTGGCCCACACTTAAGGAGAAGGACATTATGTTTCTCCTCCCTGAAGTAGAACCTATGGATATTTTCTTTCTTTCTTTCTTTCTTTCTTTCTTTCTTTCTTTCTTTCTTTCTTTCTTTCCTTCTTTCTTTCTTTCTTTCTTTCTTTCTTTCTTTCTTTTTTGAGGTAGAATATGCAAAACATAAAATTTGCCATGTATTTATTTATTTAAAAGATTTTATTTATTTGTCAGAGAGAGAGACAGCACAAGCAGGGGGAGAAGAAGGCAGAGGGAGAAGCAGGCTCCCCTCTGAGCAGGAGCCCAATGAGGGACTGAATCCCAGGACCTTGGGATCACGAACCAAGCTGAAGGCAGCTGCTTAACCGAATGAGCCATCCAGGCATCCCCAAATTTGCCATTTTAGCCATTTTTAAGGGCTCAATTACCTCTTAATCTGTTTCCTGCTGGGAATCTTACTCTACCCAGGCTCAATGTTTCACTCTTCACCAAAAATGGCAATGTGCCTTTATGTTTTATCACTTAAGATTCCTAGGTAAGGAAAGGAGATTCTCATAGTTTCTTTTTTTAAAGATTGATTTATTTATTAGAGAGAGAAAGTGCACATGTGAGCAGGGGAAGGGGCAGAGAGAAAGGGCGAGAGGAAGAATCTCCAGCAGACTTCTGGCTGAGCAAGGAGCCAGACCCTGAACTGAGGACCCAGGTGCCCTGAGATTTTCACATTTTCATCTATTTGACTCTTATTGTTCTTTTAGTCCCCACTCAAGACTTCATGAGCTCCTCCAGGGATGGTGAGCTACTCCTGCTATTGTCTCCCTGGCCACAAACTTATCCTATTATTATTATCAGCCTATCATTATTATTATTATTATTATTAGCTTCATATCCTAATATTATTATGAGCCTACATATTCTATTCTTGTATTCTTTACATTGTGTCATTTTCTTTGTGGCTTTCCTAGGACAGGAATTAGATCTTATTTATCTTTGAACCTTTAAGGATGAGGACAATCCAAGATAATCAGAGTAGCTGATTAAGAAATGTTGGCTGGCATATGATCTCACTCATATGTGGAATTTAGGAGAGAAAGCAGATGCACATATGGGAAGGGGAAAAAGAAAAAATGGAAAGAGGGAAAAAAACCATAGAAGACTCTTAAGATAGAGAACAAACTGAGGGTGGCTGGAGGGAGGTGGGTGGAGAAGGGGCTAGATGGGTGATGAGGAGGAAGGAGGGCGCTTGTTAAGTATGAGCTCTGGGTTTTACATGTAAGTAATGAATCACTGATTTCTACTCCAGAAACCAATATTGCATTATATATTAACTAACTAAAATTTAAATTAAAAAAAAAAAAAAAGGAAATGTTGGTTGGAAATAAAGGAAGATAATATGAGATAAAAGCGAAAGTGGCTTATTGGAGTGCCCGGGTGGCTCAGTTGGCTAAGCATCTGATCTCAGGGTTGTGGGATTGAGCCCCACACTTGGCTCCATGCTCAGGGCAGAGTCTGCTTGAAATTCTCTCTCTCCCTCTCCTTCTGCCCCTCCCCCTGCTGTCACACACTCTTATTTTTTATTAAATAAGTAAAATCTTAAAAAAAAAAAAGATGCAGGGGTGGTCTATTTTCACCAAAGATTAAAGAGGGTGTTAGTACCTACTAGTGGTGAGGGGCTGGGAAAACCTGCACTCACAGTTATGTAACCTAGTACCCCTGTTCTGCAGACAGCTTAGTGGTGAAGGCCGTAGTACGTGTATTTCTACCCAGCAGTCCCATGGCTGGAAATTTAAATTAAAAAGACAATCAAAGACTGAAATCAGTCTTGGCAACGATGTTTTTGGATTTGACACCCAAAGCAAAGACAACGAAAGCAAAAATAAACAAGTGCGACTACATCAAATTAAAAAACTGCTGCACAGCAAAGGAAAACATTAACGAAATGAAAAGGCAATCTACCACATGGGAGAAAATATTGGCAAATCATATAAGTGATAAAGGGAATTGTTTTTCAAAAATCCCATTAAAATGGGCAGAGGATCCAAATAGACATTCTTCCAAAGAAAACATTCAGATGGCCAACAGACACACAAAAAGATGTGTAACATCACTCAGCATCAGGAAAATGCAAATCAAAATGATGACGACATATCCCCTCACACCTGTTAGAAGGGTTATGATCCAAAAGGCAAAAAACAACAAGTGTTGGCAAGGATGTGGAGTAAGGGGAATCCTTGAGTGCTGTTGGAGAGAATATAAGTTGTCACTATGGAAACAACATGGAGGTCACTCAAAAAACTAAAAATAGGGGTGCCTGGTTGGCTCAGTAAGAAGATCATGCAACTCTTGATCTTGGGGTTATGAGTTCAAGTCCTATGTTGGGTGTCAAAATTACTTAAAAATAGAACCTTGAGGGGCACCTGGGTGCTTCAGTCAGTTAAGTGTCTGACTCTTGATTTTGGCTCAGGTCATGATCTTGGGGTCATGGAATTGGGCCCCACATGGAGCTCTGTGCTCACCAGGGTGTCTTCTTGGGATTCTCTCTCTCCCTTTCCCTCTGCCCCTCCCCCCTGCTCTTTTTCTCATAAATGAATGTCTTAAAAATAAAAGAAAATAAAATCTTTTTAAAGATTAAAAATAGAAATACCATATGATCTAGCGATTCCATTTCTGAGTACTTATCTGAAGAAAAAGAAAACATTAACTTGAAAAGATATCTGCACCCCCATGTTCATTTCAGCATTATTTTCAACAGCCAAGATACGGAAACAACTCTAGTATCTATGGATGAATGGATAAAGAAAATATGCCACACACACACACACACACCCCACACACACACACACCCCACATACACACCACACACACACACACACACACACACCACATACACACCACACACACACATCACATACACACCGCACACACCACACACACACACCGCACACACACACACTGTAATATTCACCATAAAAAAGAAGGAAATCTTGCCATTTGTGAGAATATAGGTGGTGGAACTTGAGGGCATTATGCTAAGTGAAATAAGTCAGAGAAAAACAAATACGGTATGATCTCATGTATATGTGGAATATAAAACAAACAAAAAACCTGCACTCATAGATGAAGAGAAGAGATTGGTGGTTGCCCGAGGCGCTGGGGGCGGGAGTTGGTGAAATGGGTAAAGGTGGTGACAAAATACACTCGTAAAGTTACAAAATAAATAAGTCATGTGGGTGTAACATACGGCATGGCAACTACAGTTAATAATGTATATTTGAAAGTTGCTAAGAGGGTAGATCTTAAAAGTTCTCATCATGGGGTGCCTGGGTGGCTCAGGTGGCTAAGCACCTGACTCTTGGTTTTGGCCCAGGTCACGACTTCAGGGTCTTGAGATCGAGCTCCTTGAAGGGCTCCATGCTCAGCTCGGAGTCTGCTTGAGATACTCTCCCTCCCTCTCCCCCTCGGTCCCTCCCCTGGGTTGCGTGCACACACACACTCTCTCTCTCTCTCTCATTCTTTAAAATAAATAAGTAAAATCTTTTAACAAAAAAGTTCTCATCACAAGAAGGAAAAACTGTAATTATGGGTGGTGATGGATATTAACTAGACTTACTGTGATCATTTCATAATACAGTATTTACAAATATTGAATCATTATGTTGTACACCAATAACTAATACAATATTATGTGTTAATTACATCTCAATTAAAAGAGACAATCAAGATATATGGAAAGATACTTATATAAAGATGTTATTTTTAATGCAAAAACTGGAAAAAACCTAAAAGCCCAGCAATAGGCCAACTAGATTATAGTTTATCTATGCTATAGAGTAGCATACAGCCCCTAAAAATCAGATTGAACATTTACTGCATGATTACCTTTGGGCAGTGGTATAATGGCCATGAATTTAATTTTTTGTTTGTCTTTTTCCAAGTTTTCTCATCTGAACAATATCTGTAACTAGAAAAAAAAAAAAAAAGATCAAAGGTACCTTTTCAAAGTGGCTTATTTTACCATTGCAAACCTGAACATCAAAGAAAATCAAAACTTGAAGTTCAGCCCGTTGGCCAGTGGAGTCATGAGCCAAAATGTCCCAGTGGCCATGACCGCTGCCTCCAGTACCACCATTCTCATCCTGAACACACTAAGTGTGGTGGGTCCCAGGAGAAGGGAGCTTCCCACCTCTGTCTGCCGTTTCTCCAGACCCCACTTCTCACCTGGACCCTGGACACTGGTTTGTTGTGTTTTCAAAGTTCCTCTAACTGACTATATTGTGCAGCCGCAGGTGGAAACCCATGGTTCTATTCCACTCTGCCCATTCTACAGATGAGACCCAGAGAATTTCAAGGTGACATGAAGGTGGAGCCAGATCTAGGTCTCCCGATTGCAAAGATGGCTCTTTTTACTGGAGCAAACCAACAAAAGAAGGGTGGCTTTTTGTAGATTGACAGACCTGGGGGTCCCCAAATATTTCAAAATAGGGATGCAAGGACTTCTCTAAATACCTCAACCCATCTGTAGAACTATGCCTGAAAAAATAGTTATCAAAAGGTATTTATGGAACACAGTACAATTTGGAAAGATCACTCTAGTCTAACGTAATGATAGGGAAAGGCTCTGCAAAGTCTGTCTTAATGCAACTATGTTGAGTAAGCAAAGATGATAAAAATCAAAATACCATTCTATCCGAGGCTGGATTTACCCCAGAACAAATAAACACTATTCTAACCAGAACTTTGCCCTCCTCCTTGGTCCCAGGATCCCTGCCTCTTGATCTTGGCTACTGCCAGGAATGTCCTCCTATGGTTACTCTTGCAAACCAGTTATCCTTGCACTCTGAAAGCAACATGCTCCCTTTCCACCCAAATTCTGCCCAGCTCCCAGCCAGCCCCAACACCTCACACCTTCTCAGTGAGACAGATAAAATGAAACCCTGGAAGGTGCACAGAAGAGAGCAGTTTAGACCTGAGCATCAAAAGACCTGCTTGTGTGAAAGTCTGGGAAGTCCTCAACAAAGCCTTTAACCCTTCAGGACTCAGAGCTGTCTGTGAAAGGCATGACTACTGAGCAGTCTCTGAGGTCCACTCCGGCTTCTTCAACGACAGTTTTGTGCAATCCCTGCCCAGCCCGGGTTTGTGAAGGATGTAGTTAATCTTTAACTTAGCAGGGCGTGGTGTCCCGGAAGTCGTTAATCATTTCTGCATTTGGCCTGTTTTAAGGATTAAAATAAATACAGCAAATGTGCAAGGTGAGAAAAATTAGGTATGTTGCATTCTGAAGTCACCCAAATGAAGAAAACATTTCTCTACTGTTAGGAGGGTCTTAAAGCAGTGTCCATGTGCTTCCTGATTTCTAGGCTATGCGGAAAACACTTGATTTTCCATAGTCACTCTTCAATTTTAAAAAATCTTTAATCTCTTATTTTGAATTTTTAGCACTCTCTTACTTTTTCATGATCTATAGTGAGTGAAGTCATGTTTGGGATGGGAAGGGGGAAACCCCTACCATGCTGCTTGCTGAAGCAGCAAGATGAGTCTTTGCAAGAAATCTGCTTATCTTGCTTTTATAGGGCAGATTTTATATTATAGTCTGCACTCATTTATTCCCAAAATTCACCAAGCTCCCATGTGAAGAAAATAATGAGCACACCAGGCAAGTTTCCTGCATTCTCAGAGCTTTTCACCCACTGGAGAAAACTGACGATAATCAGGTACCACCCCCCTCAAAGGCATATTTACATAATGTGATAAATGCTGTAATGAAGAATCACCAGAAACAAAGAGAACCTCTAAAATGCGGAGTGAGACTCAAAGGTGAGCAAAAGAGTCTCTTGAAGAACTGACCTTTGAAACTGAAGGATGAGTGGGGTTATTTGGAGAAAGGAGAGGCAGCTCAGGCCTGCCACAGGTTGGGCAGAGGCCAAAGGCCACAGGGAAGAATAGCTTGTTGGAGAGAAGTTTTCCAATTGTCCCCTTAGAGTCCTATTAAGGATCTAGGACAGGTATGCAATCTTTTCCTATTGAACCCTCTCTATATTTGCAAAATATTAATCTCCCCAAGTCACCTGAAAACAGCTTTAAAAAAGACCCACCTTTAAAAACATTCACTAGGGGCGCCTGGGTGGCTCAGTGGGTTAAAGCCTCTGCCTTTGGCTCAGGTCGTAATCCCAGGATTCTGGGATCCAGCCCCCGCATCGGGCTCTCTGCTCAGTGGGGACCTGCTTCCCTTCCTCTCTCTCTGCCTGCCTTTCTGCCTACCTGTGATCCTGTCTGTCAAATAAGTAAATAAGATCTTTAAAAATAAAAAAAATAAAAATAAAAATAAAAACATTCACTAACCTCTCGTGTATCAAATGCTCTTCTGAGCTATTTTCCCCCCATCATACACCAATACAATGACTTCTCACCGTGAATCTTGAGCTTCCTCTCAGTATTTCACCGACTATGGTGAGAAAGGTTGTGTATTGGACGGGAAGAGCGAGATCCCTGCTATGTGGCTGGGGGCACAGGCTTTTTAAGCAGGTAGAGGTCACCTCTCTGCAAGACATCTGTTTATCTTGCTTTTAAAGGGCAGGAGGATCCTTTTCCAGAATTGAGGTAATGTTTAAACAGTTGGAAAAGCATTCGAGGGAAAATGCACCCTGCTTAGCTTCCGGAATTGGAGAAACAGAGGGGAAATGTGGGGAGAGAGCATCAGAAAGCCGCTGGGGCCCCTCCCTGTGTGTTAAACGGTATGTACGTGTGGGCACAGAAGACGCCCTGCCACATTTCAGGTATGTGACTGGTTCTTAGCTCCTCACTCTGTCCCATTTTTAAGACAAGGCAAGAGGAAAGCGGGAGGGGTGGGGGCAGGTCTCAAACTCATCTAAAAGTTACTAGATGTCATATGGGACAGAGAAGGAACAATTGAAAAAAAAAAAAAAGAACATTATAGAGGATTTCTCTGGAGTGGAGCACACACCCCACCCTCACTCTCTCAAATAAATTTTCTGATTCAATACCCGCAATATGCCATCCCACACTGAAGCCAGGTCTCCATCATTCCTCATTTAGGAGATCTGGAAAGCTACACGTAAATTCATCCCTCCCCAACTCCCGCCCCCAACACAAGGAGTGGGAATCGTCAATACATTGCTTCCTTCCTCCAGTGCCACACTGTGAGCTCTCCCAGGGCGAGGGCAGCTTCTGCGGGTGGCAGGGCCGATTCGGGCAGCCTTCCCCCCGCTGGGGAGGCCAGCAGCCCTGGCCCACTAGCATCTGCAGCCTGTTCGGTCCCTCCTGCTTTGAGTCTCTGTGCACCGCGATGACAACACACGCCGGCTCCCCAAAGCCGCAGTGGGTTGTATAAGCACACTCTGAAAGCCTGGAGGGGAGCGCGATGAGCTTCTCTCTCCACAGCATCTGTTCAAAGTCCCTGGTGCCAGTCACAAGAGACCCACTCGGCAGGAAGGGGATGGGGTTTTCGCCCCGGTGCGGGTAGGAGTGCGGTTTGTAGATCTCTCCAGGCGCAACTGAAACCTTAAGTTCTGTCCTTAGAGCTGGAAATGCGGGACAGTGAAGGGCACAGCGAGCCCTGCTACACCCCTTGAGTGCGGATCAGGCGGGGAGGGGGGGCGGGGATGGGGCGGAAACTCGGGAATCCTGCGGGAGTCCTCAGAATTTCTCCCCAGAGACGCCTCTAGCGAAAACGCCTCTAGCCAAGGACATGCCCCCCGCCCTTTTCAATTACGTAACTCTTACACATTTGGGAGAAAGCTCAGCAACATAAATTTCACTCATGAAAGGAGAAAGTCTTTAGACTGTGTCTAAAGCTCCTGGTGCATCTGATGTCTGAACGGACGTGGGTGCTACTTGGCAGCCTAAGGGATGGCATCCTGGTGACTGGACTCCCCGCCCCCACTCCCCTCCATACCCGGCGCCCGCAGCCGGGTCGCCGCCGGGGATGGCGCTCGCCGGTCCCCGCGTAGCGGAGTCCGCGGGACCCTCAAGTCCGCGGGCTGCGGCGCGGGCTGTCCCCTCCCCCACCCCCGGCGAACACCTGGCCGCGGTTACCTGCGGGGCCGCGACTCTCCGCAGCCCGTTGGCCGGCCCCCCGCCGCCCTTGCCGTTGGCCGCAGGGAGCTGCCCGAGCCCCGGCGTCCGCGGCGCGCCCTCCGCGGGGCCCGCGCCGTTCTCGCGGGGGCCTTCATCCGGCGCCGGGAAGAGCCCGCAGCGGCGCTGGAAGCGGGCGACGAGCTGGGAATCCTGAAGGCTCCGCAGCAGCTCGGCCATAGTGCTCCCGGGGCCGCGCGCCAACACCGCCACGCCGATACCCTCGGCTCGCACTGTCCCCGCCGCTCGGGCACTCGGCGGGCCGGGCACTCGGGGCGGAGGGCGGGCGGGGCCCGGGGCGCCAGCCAACAGGTGCGCCGCTCTGGTCCTAGCGCCGCCCCGAGCGCGCGGGCGCCCAGGTAGCCGCCTCCACCTTGCGCGGGGCACGTCCGCGCTCCTTGCCCTCCCCGCGGGCTCGGAAGGGCTCGGGCGGTCCCTGGCGTCCCGCCGGCTCGCAACTGGGCGGAGGCGCACAGGTGTCTAAACCGCGCCTCTCTTTGTGTCACCGCGCCCCTGGTCCCTTCGGGCTGGCGCAGAAGTGCCACCTAATGGGGAGCGGCCGAGCACGCGGAGACCTGCGGGAGTCCTTCCTGCCATGCGCGGGCTGGTCCTGGAGTGACCCCACTTTCACTCTTGAGCCCAAGGTGAGGTCGGATTTCTTTGCAGCTTCCGGCACCCTGGCGTCTACTCCGCTCTTTCTTTGCCCGCTTCCTGGAAGAATGAGTCCTCTAAGAAAGATTCCCAAGTTTTTTCCAAACTGTGATGCAACGTCTCCCCGGAAGCCCGACCTCCTCGACCTTGCTCAAGAACTGAGGAGGTTGAAAGTATGCCCTGAATCATCCTGAGTCCTTGGTGCTTGCTCTCGTGATTGGGCAATTGGTGAATACTTTTTAGACGGGTGTGGAGGAAACGCTACTCTTTCTCAGTATTCTGCATTGGGAAAGATGATGCTACCCCTCCCTTCTACTTTTTGTCTGCTCTGCCTCTAATTAGGAAAGGGCACTGAAGAGACACAAGATCGTTCACGACCTTTAGGCCCCAAGCGAACCAGGTGAAGGGCGGGGAGGAGGATTGGACATCTCACCGCACCCTTGCCTGCTTTAAGGATCTCAGCAGAAGAGGAGCCAAGGAAACTGCGATTCTCCCACGAGGGCCTCTGCACTTCCTGACAAGGAGTGAGAGGTACAGTCAAATTAGGCTGAGCTGCTCAGCCTGCAACAGAAGTGCAATCCTAGTCCTGTCCTCAGTTGACAGCCATAGGCTGTGTGCTATTGGCAGTCCACGCAAAGCCTACTGAGTATTTGGTTGCACAAATGACTATCAAAAAACACCTGCCACTTTCCTGTTTATCCAATTGTCCTTTTGGATCAGGATGTCTTTGGGATGTAGCTTTCAAGGATGATTTGGTCTCCCTCATGCCTTAGTTTCTGTTCTCCTTCCCAGTCCTGATGGAGAGCAAGATCAAGGTGACAAAGCAATGACACTTGCGAGATACTTAGTTTACAGGAGCAGCACAGGGCTACTGTCACAACCCAGATGTGTGACACATGGCGATATCCTGTCCTGGAGGCAGAAGGCTTCTCTCCCCCACATTGCTGTCATTTACAGCCCCTGGGACCAAACCCTATCCTTTAGTTTTTAAAAGCTAAAGTTGGACTAGTGCAGGACCCGTTGTTTTTATGTGCGAATAAAATAGGTTCTCCCATGAAGACACCTGAGTGGTGTATCTCTGAAATTTCATGCTTCAGTTTTCCTTTCTTTCAATTAGACAGAAGAAGCAAAGCGAGCATGGCTTAACGTAAGACCAAAGAATTGTGCATTCAGATAATGTACTTTGTCTCCTTGGAGGACCAAGTAATGGTTCCAGCTTCCTGTGACTTGTGATGCCACTGTGTGCCTTGGTTTTTTTGTGTGATCAAATAATAATAATCTTCACTTCTTATCTTATAAGGCTATTGTGAAAAATCTTTAAGTAAGCTCTATAAGGCAACATGGTGAGATAGCCGTAGCCTTCTGTATTGTTCAAGAGCCATTCAATTCAGGAATGAATCTTCAGGAGGATTTGGCTCTGAACAATTTGAGTGAGACTGAAAAGCCAGGGACATCTGGCAGTGGTCTGTAGGCTTCCCCAGATCCTCTCTTTTAGGGCATAGGCTGATGTTCTGAACATCCCATCTAACAAAAATCAATGTCCTCGAGAAGTGCTAGGCTGAAGGACTGCTCTAGCCTAACATTTAGTGGAGAAGTTACAGAAGTTACAAGCCTGAAGTCATGCATATAAATAAATGACATTGATGCAGGAAAAATCACCTGTAGTTGTAGTTGTTTGGACAGTTTAACATGAGTCATGCCTGGGAGGAATAGATTTTGCTGGTCCCTCCGCCCCCATCCCCCGGGCAGAAATCCAGGTATTAGCACTTTGGCTAATTGTGCATATATAATAATTACTAAGTGACATATTTTAAAGGGACAGCGATGGATGTATTCATTAAGCTGCTGCAACAAAGAGACCCCAAAATCTAGGCTTGAAGAGCACAGCTTTTTATTTCCTTTTCATATAAGAGTTCCAAGGTGAGAAGTCTGGGTTAGTGGGAGGCTCTGCTCCATGAAAGTGCACAGATTCTTTTCATCTTGTAACTCAGATTCTTTTCATCTTGACTATCACCCTTCCCTATCCTCCCCCACCCCCCCTCCCACCCTGCAACCAAGCCCAAGGCCACTCTCCTCTTCTGCATGATTGAAGCTGGGTTATGGGCACATCTGAAATCCGTGAGTATCCTGAGCAGCTGCCTGTGTTCCATCAGTAAGAACAAAGTCACATGTCCCAAGACAGACTTGGAAATGTCATCTCTAGCAGGGCAGCCTATGTCCAGATTCAACTACATTTCTATGAAAGCAGGGAGGACAGATTTTTGGCAGACATCAGTTATGAAAATCAAACCAATGTTGGTTTAAATGTTTTAAGATATAAATCTATGTTATAATTCAACCCATCATCTGCCCAATTTTATCTAGGCAGTCTGTCTTTAATTTGACACATTCTAAATATGCATGTGCAGATACAACTTTTTAAAAAGAAAGTGCTAAAAATAAGTAAAGTCAAAGGGAAACCTTTCATATCTTTGTTGAATCAAAATGAAGAAATTATAGGTGAGCCTGGTGGTGGATATTAAGGAGGACACAAACTGCTTGGAGCACTGGGTGTGGTGTATAAAGAATGAATCTTGGAGCACTGAAAAAATAAAATGAAATTTAAAAAAAAATTTAAAAATTAAAAATGAGGAAATTAAAACAAATTGATGTCAAAATGCTTTTTAAATGAAAAGCTTTGGTATTAATTGCATTATTGCATTTTAAATTCTGATTTAGAGTTCTCTCTCTA
This sequence comes from Enhydra lutris kenyoni, assembly GCF_002288905.1. NCBI lineage: Eukaryota > Metazoa > Chordata > Mammalia > Carnivora > Mustelidae > Enhydra > Enhydra lutris. The sequence goes on along the minus strand of NW_019154085.1, from coordinate 32,192,253 downwards.
CAGAGAAGGTCACTTCCAGATTTCAACCAAACCATTCAGTTTTCAACTTGACAATATTTCCTAGATTAAAACAAATATCCAGGGTTGGGATTCTGTATTGGTTACCTATTGCTGCAAAACAAATTATCCCACAAATAGTGGCTTAAAATAGCAGCGTTTATTATCTTGAAGTATCTATGGGTCAGGAATCCAGAAACATCTTAACTGGGTCCTCTGGCTCTGGGTTCTTCACAAAGTTGCAGTCATCTCAAGGCTCAGCTGAAGGTAGATCAGCTTCCAAAATCACATAAGTGGTGGTTGGTAGATTTCCATTCTTTGTGGGTCATTGGCCAGAGGCCACCCTTTCTTCCTTGCCATACGGGTCTCTCCATAGGACAGCTCATAACCCAGCAGCTTCCTTCATTGAACAGGGAGAATCAGAGACAGAGCAAGATAACGGAGTCATCTTTTATGATCTGATACTGGAGGTCACACCACAGTATCTTATGTCACAGTCTACTTATTAGAGGCCAGTCCGTAAGTCCAGCCCACATTCAAAGGGAGAGGGAATGAGACAAGAGTGTGGACAGTAGGATGTAGGGATTACCAGGAGCCATTTTGGAAGGTGCTTACTACAGGTTCTCACACCTACATTAACTTTCTAACTTCATCTTTACAATATCAATATTTATTGCCCCCCCCCAAAAATGACACATAGCCTTGGCCTCAAAGAGCTTCCATCTATTGCCAAAATAAGATGCACGTACACACAAAAAAATGTGCTATGACATGATAACAATGGTATAATGGAAGACCTAGGGCATCAGAAGACTAATTTCTAGTAAAACACTGCATGTGCTACAGTTATAATTCTCAAATCTGTGATCAGAATTACCTTACGAATCTGCCAGTCATAGACACCTTAAAGACAACTGAAAGACAATTGAAAGCAGAAATTATTAAGTTAGGAAAGAGAAAAACAATGAAACTGATAAATAAATCCAAAAACAGTCTATGGAAAAAAATTAACAAAATCAAAAAACCACTAGTATGGCGAAGAAAGAATAAAAGGGAAAAAAGATGAAAGCTTAAAATTAGAAATGCTAAGGAAAAATAATCATCAAAAGCAGAGGAAATTTTAAAAGTGTTTAGAGGGTACTTCCCATGCCCCTGTGCAAATAGATCTGAAAATGCAGATGAAATAGTTAGTTTTTTAGAAAGAAACAACTTACCTAAAATTGGCCCCAGTAAAGAATGTCTAAGAGAGCAATTATCACAGACCAAGATAAAGGGGTTCAAATTCTCCCCCATAAAAGCACTTAGCCTAGATGGTTTCACAGGGAAATTCTACCCAACCTTTAAGGAATGGATAACCTCAGTGCTACTTATTCTAGAAGAAAGAATTTTTCAAAATTCCTGTTATTAAAGCCATTATGATATTGATCTTAAAATTGAAAGAGCACCAAAAGAAAAACAACAGAATACTCTCACTGCTGAGTGGGGTTCAAAATCTTGATATCAACAGCTGAAATCCAACAGTCCATTTAAAGAAGAAGATATTATGGCTAAATGCAATTTGTTCCTATCATAGCATGAACAAGCATCATTAAATAACAAAAAAATCCACCAATATTATCCATCATATTAATAGTGCTAAGAAGAAAAGTCATATGATTTATTATACACATTGAATTGTGTTTCCCTGCCTCCAAAAGATAGTCGAAGTCCTAGCACCCAGTACCTCAGAATGGGACCTTCTTTGGAAATAGGGTCACAGCAGGCGTAGTGAGTTAAGATGAGGTCATACCAGAGTAGCACGGGCCCCTGATCCAATGTGCCACGTGCGCTTCTAAGAAGATAGGCACACAGGGAGAACACCATGGAGGATGAAGGCAGAGATTGGAGTTACACAGCTGTAAGGAAGGCCGAAGATGGCTTGCAAACCATGAGAAACTAGTAACCAAAGGGGTTTGGGAAGGACAAGGCCCTGCCAATACCCAGAGCTCAGGCTTCCCCCATCTAGAACTGTGAGTTAAAGAATTCTATTGATGCGGGGCACCTGGGTGGCTCAGTGGGTTAGGCCTCTGCCTTCGGCCTGGGTTATGATCTTAGGGTCCTGGGATCGAGCCCTGCATCTGGCTCTCTTCTCGGCCGGGAGCCTGCTTCCCTCTCTCTCTCTCTGCCTGCCTCTCTGCCTACTTGTGATCTCTGTCGAATAAATAAATAAAATCTTAAAAAAAAAAAAAAGAATTCTATTGTTGGAAGCCACCCAGTTTGTAGTACTGTGACAGCACCCCTGGGAAACTTGGACAGACTTGTTTGTACACATGCAGAAAAGTTATGTGACAAAAGTCAACATGCGTTCTTGTCAAAACCCCTCAATAAAATAGAAATGGGTATCGTGTCTGGGTTGGAAGGTACTTTTGTTTGGTTGGAAGAGAGAGTTCCCAGTAATGGAGTGACGTGAGGAAGAGAAATTGTGTCCTGATGTAAGCAGGGGGACCCAAATGGCGATTAAAGTTTGTGGTTGATGTTTGAGGTCATGAAAAGCCATTGGAGAGCAAACGAAGAACCTGTGAAAAGCTGTGTTTCCAGATGATGATTGGGGAGGCTGGCTATGAGACGAATGGTAGCTGGGGCAGGGAGAAGCTGGGGGTGGGAGCTTCTTCACAGGATCCTGTCAATAATTCAGATTTCTCAAAGGACTGTCTCAAGTGGTATTTTACTTCATTGCATAGACAAGCAAATGTGAATCTACGGTTTGTTTTTTTTGGATACAAATAGTTACATTCCTTACATAATGTTCTCAGTCTTGCTTCTTTTACATATTATATAACTAGAGATTGTTCCGTATCAGTGGAAGAGGCGCTATACTTTACCAGTCATCCACTGATGAACATTTGGGGTGCTTCCAAACAATGGTATTCTTGACTTGGATGTCATGTTCAGCTCTGGTCCAGTGTTCACCAAGGTGCCAGACAGAGCAGATTCTGGTCCCGGAGTACCTTTGGAAGCCCGCAGGACAACCGTGCAGGTAGAGAAAGGGACCAAACCTGGTCTGGAAAACCTGTTCAACCCAAGGTGAACTGGGTGGGTGTGTTCTCAGAGCAGTAGAGAATCTTCCCAGTAAAGGCAGTTATAGGATGACTCCTCGCCCTGTCTACCAAGGTTATTGTAGTGAGAGCTACATTATTAACACAAATAATGATAGCCTCCATGGATCGAATAAGTACTGTGTTAGTTTCCTAGGGCTGCTGTGGCAAATGATCATTATTTGGATGGTTGCAGACAACAAACATTTATCCTCTCCTACTTTCCGGAGGCCAGAAGTCCACAACCAAGGTGTGGGCAGGCTAGTTTCCTTCTTGGGAGCTCACAGGGAGGATGTGTGGCATGCCTCTCTCCTTGTTTCTGGTGACTGCTGGCAATCCTTGGTGACCCTTGGCTCGTGGGAGTATTGCTCCCATTTCTCTGCTGTCGAATGGGTTCTCCCAGTGAGACAGTAGGTACACTTACTAAAATCAGGCACTGTTCCAGGCTGGGGGGGTTACATAAGTTTAACAACAACAACAACAACAACAACAACAACAACAAAGTCCTTGGATCATGAAACTTATACTTTGGTAGGGAGCACAGGTAAAAAGAAATCAAGTAATATGTAGTTTTAGGGAGCGGTAGGTGCTGTGATGAGGGACAAGTTACTGGGAAGGGGAAAGACATATTTAGGTAAGCTGGTTACCTCTGAGACTGGATATTTGTGTAAAGACCTGAAGGAAAAGAAGGAGTCCGTCCTACCAAGACCAGATAGGGCCATGTAGGCTGTCATAAGGAGTTAATACTCCCACTCGACAGATGAGAAGACTGAGGCTGGAGAGAAGAGACATGCCCAAAGCTCACAACTGATACATGGCAGAAGGAGGACTCCGTGCAAGGCCCGAGCGACTCCAAAGTGCCCTCTCTCTGTTACCACGTTCACATGCTCATCCCAGAATCCATCTTCACTCTTCGTGTTTGTATTAGAAAGCGTTTCCAGTGTGAACCAAGGGCTCAGTATATACTCATTCAGTGAATGGTGACCAAGAGTAAAATCTCACCATTTTGAGAGTTTTTAGAATTTACAACTCATTTTCAAATGGTTACAACTCATTTTCAAAAAGGCTACCACTCTTGGGGCGCCTGCGTGGCTCAGTGGGTTAAAGCCTCTGCCTTCAGCTCAGGTCATGATCTCAGGGTCCTGGGATTGAGCCCCACAAGGGGCTCTCTGCTCAGCAAGGAGCCTGCTTCTCCCTCTCTCTCTGCCTGCCTCTCTGCCTACCTGTGATCTCTGTCAAATAAATAAATAAAATCTTAAAAAAAAAAAAAAAGGCTACCACTCTGAGAGGGGAGTGGTTTTCTCTTCATTTTAGGGGAGGCGCCAAGATGTGATTTTCCCCCGAATTACAAAATGTATTAAATACTTTGTGCAGGGTCTGCGCAGACAGGCTCCCCAGGGAAGGCAGAGGAATGAATGGGAGGGGAGGCTACTAGTTAGCTTTGAGCTGCTTGGCTTGGCCTGTCCACCCCCCAGCCCCGCCCGCCCAGAGCCAGAGCTGGCTGGCCTTAGGCTGGACACTTGACCTAACTGGGGCTCACCAAATGCTTTCTTCTTGGGAATTTGGATTCCAAGCCCCCTGGCAGCCTCTGCTGAATGAAAGAGAAGAAAACTTGGAAACCAGAGCTTACAACATGGCCCAGATACCTCCACTCTGTGCTGTGAGGAAGAAATGAGGCAGGTGTGCCAGGAAGCAGGCAAGGGGAGCAAACCACCCCTGAGACGGTTCCAAGGTGCCTGTTTCAGTCACTGTGAGGTCCTTTCCTGTGCCATCCTCAAATTCTTTTTGTTTTTTTAAGATTTTATTTATTTATTTATTTATTTATTTATTTATTTATTTATTTGACACAGAGATATCATAAGTAGGCAGAGAAGCAGGCAGAGGGGGAGGGGGAAGCAGGCTCCCCGCTGAGCAGAGAGCCTGATGCGGGGCTCGATCCCAGGACCCTGAAGATCATGACCTGAGCCAAAGGCAGAGGCTTAACCCACTGAGCCACCAGGTGCCCCCCCCCATCCTCGAATTCTTGGTATCAGATTCCCATTTCTGTGCCTCCTACCCTGAAGAGGCCTAACTCGGACGTCCAGGAATTGGCAGAACACGGAAACTGAAGCTCTCGGACTCAGACTTGAGCAGTTTCCCACCTTTCTCTCCAGACTGGGCATCACCACGGGCCCACCCAGCTCTCACTGCAGGAGGCGGCTTCTTGCTGCCATGGAAAGCACGGGTCCCCCACCTTAGCTCCCCAAACTTACACCTGCCCGCCCCAGGCCCCTGGGGTGTTGGAGAGGGCAGTACCTTCTGGGCTTCCTAGGATAGTCTGGAATTCAGTGAATCTATGGACAATATTTCCTCTCGAAATGAATCAAATTGCTTCCTGGGCTTTGCTGGAAATCTAGTCACTTCATATTGGGGAATGCATTCTGAGATCCAAGCAAACTTTTGGCACACCACCCTTTCAGAATTTGCAAACTGCTATGTAGGATGATGGCTGGCAGGTCTTTTTAAAAGCTACTGTATATCTTTGTATGCACATTATGTAAAGTACCCGAGGATTAATAGCCTCTGGCGACTAGGGATGACCACTTGCTGATAAATTGACCAAAGCCCTAGGCTCTAGGACTCTCCCTGGTTCTGTGCACACCCATCTTGTGTGGTTCACAGAGCTACTCTTTTCTTCCAACTAATGAAAACCATTTTTTCTGTGTGGACACTTTCAATAAATCATCCAACATAAATTCTCTTGAAAGGGAAAAAAAAAAAAAACACCTTTTGGGCTGGGAGAAATGTCAGCTTAAAACCTTGCTTTAAAAGAAAACAGTTGCAGGATATGTTCCTGCAAAGAGGGGGGCTGGAAGAGGAATGGCCCTGTGCGCATGCTCTCATCAGGGCGAATGAATATCGGTTAAGAGTTTGACTCCGGTTGAATCAATCCATATCATAAAAAATACTTCTTTTTTTCTAATAAGTTTTGATGGATTTTGAGCATTTTATGAGGAACAGTGTAAATTTTAGCATGCTATATCTAACTATGGGATCCGAGGGATGGGAGCCATCCCTCCTGCCAAGAGGTTTCAGCCCTTCTCTTTGTTTGGCTTATGCTTTGATAAAACATGTCAAAACACTGAAAAAGAAAAATGAATAATTTTTCCAATTCCATCAGGCTTGCATTGGATTGGCTCAAGCTCATGTAATAAGTGCCCCAACTTAAGACAAAATAAAATGTATTTGACTCTTCACAAGTGGTATATTAGGGATGGTCATTCTTATTCCTAAAGAACATTCCCTATGAATATCACTCATTGTTGAATCATTTCCAATAGCCAGTTTCCTGGACATTTTTATAATACGATTCAATGTACAAATTCAGCGAATGTAACACTTTCTAAGGCTGTGTTTATTAAATAGATCTGGGTAGAACTATCCCACTTGGTTATCAAGATTTTAAAGCCTCTACATAAGCTTCCAAATCCAAGGCAAGCATTTTTAGTTACACTTCATGCATATATTCATGAATCATCTACAAGATTTATAAAAGCTGGTCAGAAAACTTCACAGATATTCACCTCCAACACGGTGTCTAACACACAAAGCAGGTCCCAGAATAATACGGGACAGTACGTACGGCATTTTGCTATTTACCTTTAAGATATTAAGGTACGCAAACTATGTATCTGTGTGTGTGCGTATGTGGTTGTGTGTGCACATACAAAGGAACAGAAGATCCGGGATAAAAACACCCACTTGCTGATGCACACCTCCTGGCATAGGAGAGGAGCAAACAGGAGCTTTCTGTTGTAAATTTACTCTATGCACTTGGGATTTGTTTCAGTTTTTCACAGCCATGAATTACTCTTATGACTTAAAAAGATCTGTTTTTCTTTTAAAACTCTTCTAACGGGGGTGCCTGGGGGGCTCAGTGTGTTGAGCATCTGCCCTTGGCTCAGGTCATGATCTCAGGGGCCTGGAATGGAGATTGGGCTCCCTGCTCAGTGGGGAGTCTCTCCCTCTCCCTCTGCCCGCCCCTCCCCCTGCACATGCTCTCTCTCTTCTCTCTGTCAAATAAATAAATAAATAAAATCTTAAAAAACAAAAACAAAAACCTCTTCTAACTGGTCAGACGTGGCTAGTGAGAGAAGCACTTTTTCTAACACTTATATAAAAGAGATTATTGTAAGTAATTATATCAACGAGGTGACAGTCATGGAAAAGTGGCCACAAACCACCAGATAATCACAAGCTCGTCTTTCTCACACAGTTAACCATTCCCCTGTCACACTCACCTGATTGACAATAAAACATTTTGAACATGTGGTCTAGAAGCTTTTGGATTTTCGATTGGGTGATTTAATAGGTCATATTGCGGAGTGAAGGACCATGGACAGTGGGGGGGGTAGTGCGGAGGACACAGAAACCCTCAGGCTCTCTATGTTCTTTATTGTTGAGGGCAGCTTAGTAATGATCCTTTAAACCCAAGCATCTGTAACTATGTCTACAATGGGCAGGTGACCAATCGGGAACCAGCCCGAGCACACGGGACCAGCACCCACTTCTCCAAAAGCATCTCCGAGCATCAGGCCTGCCAGGATAGGTTCTCGGATTCAAGGCCACGGCCCGGCTTCAGCAGACAGGCTCCCTGAGCACAGTCTCCAGACAAAAGTCAGAGCTAATTCACACACAGGAAGTGACATCGAGAGACTTCAGAATCTGGCCCTGATCTTAAAAATGGGCTTAACAGCCAACCTTTAAAAAACATCAGATGATTGTGTGAACAGTAGACATTTTAGCCTCTCTTTAAAAACTGGAAACTCTGGGACACCTGGGTGGTTCAGTCGGTTAAGCAACTGCTTTTGGCTTGTGTCATGATCCTAGTGGCCTGGGATCGAGTCCCACATCGGGTTCCTTGCTTGGCTTATGCCTGCTTCTCCCTCTGCCTCTGCCTGCCACTCTGCCTGCCTGTGCGCGTGCTCTCGCTCTCTCTCTGACAAATAAATAAATAAATAAAATCTTAAAAATTAAAAATAAAAAAATAAAAACTGGAAACTCTGATATCACTGGGCCAAGCAAGATTCCTTATGGCAACAATGACCTGAGCTAAGTATCTGGTGCTCTCCCTAGATGGGGCACCATGCTAGGGTTTTCTTCAGTTCTCCTCACTCTGTATTATTTTGCACCCTCCCCTCATTGCTCATTTCATTGTTAGTTTGGTCCCTGAAGCATCTGGGTTTACAGTCACTGCATATAAATCATGGAAGGCCAATGCTTCTTGTTAACAACGCTGTCCATGGGAATACTGTCTCTCAAGGTTGCTACAAAAAGAAATCACCATCCCTTACCTGAAGGAATCTGGAACGCGGTAGAGGAGACAGGACAGGAAGCTGTGTCATTAAATCTAGTAATAAATGTGGCTCTCGAATCTTCTCACCTTCCTTAAGCATAGCTGGTAACAATCAGTAAATGATCCTATGTTTGACTTTCCTCGTTTGAACTTCATCCGTCTGGACATTTGTTGACTTCTATTGAAGGTATGTTTACACTTTGGCAATTTTAATAAGGACATTGTCTTGCTCAAATAACAAACACTTATCTCCCCAGAAAAATTAACCAGAGTGCTAATTTATAACTTTGCTCATCATGCTTTCTCATCGCTGGCAGTCTTCTTCACTGCGAATTCCCTCTCTCATTGCCAGTAATTCTGGGAGGCAGAGTGATCTGGCATATCCCTCATTCATATCCAGGCCTTTCATTTATTCTTTGATCAATTCTCTTAATTCTCTGAGCCCACGTATAACCCTCTGTAACCACGGGAACTATCATTTCATAGCCCACTTTTTTTTGAAGGGTCACAGAATTTTCTCCAGATCCCCCAGTTTTTCCTGATCTGCATCATCATGGACTCAGCTACCCCTACATCATTATTTGGCTAATTTGCTCCATGAGGTGAGATACAGAGCTTTGTTGGGATCATGGACACACGCGTGGCTGACGGGAAGTGCAGAAGAGCTGTTTTCGTGGTCCTCGAGGACCATGACAGGAGGCAAACGGAGCACCCAAACACACTTTGATTCCTGAACAGTGGGTGTTTCCTGTGAGCTCGACAGTCTCGAGTACGAACAGCTTCTCCAGTGGTTTTTATTGTCGATGTTACGTCTCAGGAAAAGACCAGCGTATTCCTTGGTTAACAAATGCCATTAGAGACTTACCAATCCACATTCTGGTCACGAACTGACTTTATGAACCGTGGTAAATACCATTTGTAGACACGAGCTCATTGGTATCTGTGGGTCTGTTGAATCATAGGAAGAATGGGGGAGAGTTCTTTCAGTTGACTGGCAGGCTGCTTCCACATATGTGAGCTTTTAGTTCATAAGAGACAGGAAGTTGCCCCCTTTTCTTTAGTGGGTGTGAAATCCTCTTCCAAGTCTGGGTTAAATAGTCAGGTTCATGGGGCGCCTGAGTGGCTCAGTTGGTTAAGCCACTGCCTTCGGCTCAGGTCATGATCCCGGAGTCATGGGATCGAGTCCTGCATCCGGCTCCCAGCTCTGCAGGGAGTCTGGTTCTCCCTCTGATCTTCTCCCCTCTCATGCTCTCTCTCATTCTCTCTCTCTGTCTCTAAAAAAGAAAATAAACAAAAATAAATAAATCCCCCGGTTCTTTTTCTGGACTTGGTTAATCTTCACTTTGGTGATTGGTTTCAGGGGAGTAACATAGCTGGATGTGTGCCAGTGTGGTGGGTCACTGAACGATGAACGGTGAACATCCCCTGTGTCTTGTGGCCCTCGAGGAGAAGGTGCCAGAGCCAGAGAGTCCAGGGGCAGGGTGCCCACAGCCCCCGCTGGCACCTTCACAGCTCAGATCGTGGGCCTTTGCTGGCCTTTGCTGTGTGGAAGGAAGAAGAATTGTTTGGTTATTGAAGTTAATACAATCTTACCTTAGAGATGCGTGTCTTTTCTCTGATTTTTTAAAAAAGAATACTTCTGAGTGCTCCCTTTATCCTGGGCTGGAGGTCTCGAAACAACATTTCCCAAACTCACGATCAGAGGCCCGGTTTAGAGCCCTCCCGTGGGAGCTGCTGGTGTGATAGCTGAAGCAGGAGTCGGCTTGTGCCTGTGGCTCCGGCAGCCTCGTGGGGAGGGTTCCACAGACGACAGATGTTGAGGTCTGGCCAGCAGCTTCTGGGTTCCCTGCTGCGAATCACCCACTTCTCATGCCTCCCCATCCCACCCTGCGATTCCAGGGGTGGATTCTTGATTACAGCTAGAGTCCCAAGAAAACCAGTGGTATTGTTCCGTTCTGAGTGTGAAGGCCCAAGAACCAGGGGAACCCATGATGTAAGGTGGCATGTCCCAAACTTTAATCATCACAGCCACTGAAAAGTTTGGAGAAGTTCCTACTACTCTATATGACAGATGAGAACATTGAGATTTGGGAAGGCTAAATCACTTGCTCTAAAATAGAACTTGAATCCATTATTAACTAGAATTATCCATTCACGAGTGGCCTAACCATTGATGAGCAATCCCGTGCTTTAGGGCAAAAACAAGTTTCTTTTCTACTAGGCAGCTGTTGGGGGTGGGGATGGGGGGATGTCACATTTAATCCCTTTTCCCAGCAGCCACGACCAAATCACTGCGTCACCAATGTTCTGCACTGATGTGGTGAATAACTTTTAGTACAGGGTGAGGAAGGCAGGATTGGACTAGTCCATTCTGCTGGGCTGTCAGGCCAACAAAGAGAAATCCGGTAAGGATCCAGCAGACAAAAGACAGAAGGCGCAGCACAAAGAAAAGCAGAAACAGAACGGTGTGGGAGAAAGTCAGGCAGTGATGTGAAGGGGAAAAGTGAGGTCACAGGTTGAGGAAAGAGATGGAACAAAAATGGCCTGATTCTGACCTGCAGAGGAGGCCCGAAACAGGCCCTGTGTGGACGAAATTGAAATAACAAACCATTTACTTCTAGACAATAATCCAAATATTTTCTGATTAGTAAATTTAATTATGAAGTCAGACCGATAAAATTTTACTAAATATTAACTTACAAGGAAATATGTGGTTACCGAGTGCTAGCACAGGCACTGAACCACGTATTGTCTTAAAAAAATGAAAGTGAAACCAGTTGTCATCTTAAGAAGTAGGATAGGTCTCCATGCAGTGGTTAAATATTTTAAAGAAGAATTCCAGAAGCACCACTGGGTGTTTAACACATACACAAGGTATGTTCATTTTTTTTTAACTTTTTTTTTTAAATTTTATTTATTTATTTGTCAGAAAGAGAGAGAGCGAGCACAGGCAGACAGAGTGGCAGGCAGAGGCAGAGGGAGAAGCAGGCTCCCCACAGAACAAGGAGCCCGATGTGGGACTCGATCCCAGGACGCTGGGATCATGACCTGAGCCGAAGGCAGCCGCTTAACCAACTGAGCCACCCAGGCGTCCCTTTTTTTAACTTTTTAAAAACGTATTTCATTTATTTATTTATTTGACAGACAGAGATCACAAGTAGGCAGAGAGGCAGGCAGAGAGAGAGGGGGAAGCAGGCTCCCTGCTGAGCAGAGAGTCTGATGAGGGGCTGGATCCCAGGACTCTGGGATCATGACCTGAGCCGAAGGCAGAGGCTTTAACCCACGGGTTCATGACACCATTAAAATGAATTAGGATATTTTTTTTTTCCTCAGATGATTTGGCTCTGAATACCTCCATTTCAAAATATAAATGGGGCACCTGGGTGGCTCAGTCAGTTAAGCATCTTTCTTCAGCTCAGGTCATGATCCCAGAGTCCTGGGATGGAGCCCCATGTCCTCATCAGAGAGTCTGCTTCTCCCTCGACCTGCTTGTGTGGGTGCGCGCATGTGTGCTCTCTCTCTCCCCCTAAAATCTTTAAAAAAGAAAGAAAGAAAGAAATATAAATGAAGAAGAAAAGCTTCATTGTACTAACTCTAATTAGGCAGACAAATATTACACTAGTAGATTATCTACCTCGGGGATATTATTTAGTAAGACTTGTGTGGCTTAGGAGAAAGAGTAGCCCCTCTAAAAATTATCCTAAGGAAGAAAAACCCATCTGATGACAGCAGCCGTGTTCCTATGGCAGCTGATCAACTAATGGGTCCTCAAACTGGCAAAGAGATCAGCTTCTGCAGATGAAGGAGGAAGCATAATCACGTTGCTAAAAATACACATCCGTGTTTGGCTCTTAGCTATCAAATGGCTCACCCAGTACAAAATGCATGAAGCTAAGAGCACCTTGCAAAGTAGCTGTGAGGACATGCCCAGAATAGGTAAATCTATAGAGACAGACAGTAGATCGGGGGTTGGCTGGGACCGGAGGAGGACAGCAGACGTGGGGAATGACTACTAATGGGATTTCTTTGGGGGCTGATGACAAGGTTCCAAAATTAGATTGCAGGGATTGTTGCAGGACTCTGTGAATATATTATACGACAATGAATTGTATGCTTGCAGTGGGTGAACTTTCTGGTATGTAAATTATATTCCAATAGAACTGTTTTTTTTTTTAATTCTTTAGAAAAGAGAATCACAGCGATACCAGCCCACAGCCCTGATATTTAGCTGCTGAACCCATGTCAGCAACAGTGTACCTACAAAAAAACTTGTTGGGCGAAAAATAATCCTGGCTTTTATTATGGCTTTTTTTTCAGATTTTATTTATTTATTTGAAGGAGAATAAGAAAGACAGAGCTTGAGCGGGGGAGGGAGAGGGAGAGAAGCAGATTCCCTGCCGGTCAGGGAGCCCAATGCAGGACTCAATCCTGGGACTCTAGGATTATGACCTGAGCCAAAGGCAGTCACCTAACCAACTGAGCCACCCAGGTACCCTAATCCTGGCATTTAATGACCACTATTAGGCAGGTTTTCTGTGCCTTGCAGTCAAAGTATTCCTAACTAGGGACACCTGGGTGGCTCAGTTGGTTAAGCTGCTGCCTTCCACTCAGGTCATGATCCCAGGGTCCTGGGATCGAGTCCCGCATCGGGCTCCTTGCTCGGCAGGGAGCCTGCTTCTCTCTCTGCCTCTGCCTGCCACTCTGCCTGCTTGTGCATGTGCTCTCTCTCTCTCTCTCTCTCTCTCTGATAAATAAATAAATAAATAAATAAAATCTTAAAAAGTATTCCTGACTAACACATCTGAATTTTTCATTCTACTGATACATATTGAATGCATTCTCCATGACATGTATTGTGCTACATAGTTGAGAATCAGATTGATGTTCACTGCATTCCCATAATATGCCAGGTGATTTATATACTTTGTGTCATCAGTGTCTCCTGGCAGCCCTGGAGAGAATGGCCTATCCTTTCAAGGCTCATAGGGTGTCAGGACTTGTTTCTCTCCAGTGGTCTGTGGACCACCCACCTCCTAGCTCTCCAATAGTATCGTTGACAAATGCAGATTCCTGGCTTCACTCTGGACTTGCTGAATCAGATGTCCTGAGGATCTAGCACGGGCTGATTCTCTGTAAAGGCGGCGCATTAAACGCACCTGTGCCTCAGGAAGCATTCGACGTCAATCTGCAGTCTCTGCAGTATGCTCACTTGAACAGAACTTCTCACAGAGGGTGCACATCATATCACCTTGTGGTAGGAAAGCCAGGGAATTGAAAAATATGTGTAAGGCCCAGTCTCTGTCCTCCAGAAGGTGAGGTAGGCAGAATTCCCAGCCCCTGATGGACACACACCTTCTCGAAATATCCAGTCAAACGCTAATCCAGATACGGCTGGGAAGGGACCTACAGATGTCTTCAAGGTTACAAATCAGGTGAAGTTAAGACAGGGAAGTTGTCCTGGTGGGCATGACCTGATCATGTGAACCCTTTAAATCCGGGTCTAGAGGCACAGAGGAAGTCAGATTTGAAGCATGAGAGGGATTTGATGTGTGAGAAGTTGTTCATTGCTGGCTTAACTATGAAGGAGGCAAGAGATGCAGGTGGCCTCTGGTTGCTGAAGGTAGTACCTGGCTTATGACCAACAAGAAAATGAAGACATCAGTCCTACAACGGTAATGAACTGAATTTTGCCAGAACTTCGTGGGCAGCCCAGCCAACATCTTTTTTTATTTTTTTTTAAGATTTTATTTATTTATTTGACAGAGATCACAAGTAGGCAGAGAGGCTGATAGAGAGAGATGGGGGAAAGCAGGCTCCCCACTGAGCAGAGAGCCTCATGCAGGGCTCGATCCCAGGACCCTGAGATCATGACCTGAGCTGAAGGCAGAGGCTTTAACCCACTGAGACACCCAGGCGCCCCCAGCCAACATCTTGATTTCAATCTTGTCAAACCCTCAGCAGAAAGCTCAGTTTAGTGGTGCCGAGACTCCTGACCCAAACACACTGTGAGGTAATGAATTAATGTTTCAGACTGCTAAGTTTGTGGTAATTTTTATGCAGTAACACAAAACTAATGTAGAAGCAAGCTAGGGGAAGACAACAAAGTCAACATCTAATAGAATACTTAAAATGAGAGAGTGGGAAGATCCAGAAATGGCTTCCCTATATCGAAGTACTTCTATGTCCCTTAATGATATACGTTTAAAGGTCATGTCCATAAGGAATGCTTTTGGTAGGTAAGTGGAAGGCCCAGCTAGTACTATAGAACATTGACCAGCACAAGCACTTTTTCTCTCAGAGCTAGTGTGGCTACTCAGTGATGTGGCATAAGTCCTTTCCATCTTTCCGAGTTCCCACCATTTTTAATATGCTGGCTTTTGGTCTTCATGTGTCAGTGATGGTAAGATACCTCTGGGTGTCTCGTGTTTTTTCTTGTCAGGAAGAAAAGGATGGACAAAGGGTTTTGCCAACTGAGTCTGATCTTTCGTCTTGAGAAAGCAAACTTTTCTGAAAGCCTACTTAGAAAACTCATCTACACCTGGATGACAAGGCCATCCTTTGAGCAATACCGGCCAAGGGGAATGAACTTACCGGCACCGGTTTAGACCAATCACAACTCAACCCCTAGCCTGAGGATGGAGATACCTGTCACCACCTGAACAAATCAAGGTTTTCTTCACAAGAAGGGCAGAGATAAGAATGGATATTGAGTAGGCAGCAGACGGTGTCTTAAAGGGCAATTCATCACTAACTCAACAGATATTTACTGAGCGCTTATTAGGGTAAGGCCCAAGGTTTACAAAGATGGTGTGTGTGTGTGTGCCCACATACACATGGGTGTGTGGATGCATGCGTTGGGGAGGGAGGAGGACACAGGCATGTAAACAATAATTACAGTGAGAACTGCTTTAATTACAAAATGAAAGGTCTCTCCTTCTGTACCGACCATAATGTACTCCTGACCATAGATACATCAGGTGAATCATGGAAACAGCAATAATAGGGCCCAAGAAATCATCTATTGATTAGTGCTTTTAAAAAAGAGAAAATGTTTTCATTGGTAGAAAATATATTTAGAGCAAATTTCTAAGAACTATCGAGCTAAGTATGAATCAATACCTCGAACTAAATCTGGACTAGAGAAGTAGCTCTCATTTAAAATGCAAAAGTGATGAGCACACAGGTGTTTGGCGCTCTCCGAATGAAGTGTTCCAATCTGTCTCTTTTATGGAAACTGTAACACTGAGTTTAATAGAATTTATGCAAGATTCTCAGGTGCACCACCCCTTTTAATGTACTTCATTTAACAATTTTATTTATTATTTGTCAGAAAAAGAAAGAGAGAACAAGCAGGTGGAGCAGCAGGCAGAGGGAGAAGCAGGCAGAGGGAGAAACAGACTCCCTGCTGAGTGAGAGCCTGATGTGGGACTCGATCCCAGGACCCTGGAACCATGACCTGAATGGGAGGCAGACACTTAACTGACTGAGCCACCAGGCGTCCCAATGTACTTTGGGATATATATATTTTATATATATATATATGTATATATATATATAAATATATGATATATATAATATATATAAATATATAAAAATTTATATATATAAATATATATATTTATATAATATATATTCATATATAAAATATATATTATTTATAAATTTATACATATATAAAATATATATTATATAAATATATATATATAAATATATAATAATATATATATTTAATAATATATATATATTAGATAGATATTTTTTCATATATTCAGCCTTGGTTCACCAACTCATTCTTGTGTAACGTCTTTATGGAAATAATAATGTTTTCAAACCATAATTTGAAGATAAGGAATATGACACTTGATCTTACTCATATTCGATAAATTAATCCAGTAATGAATTGTTCTGACATAAACTTGACTTTAATCATGATAACCGGTTCACACTAGCATAATTAATTAGATGGATTTTGCTCTGACTTCCTAAGCCCCTACAATTACTGAAGATGTACTTTAAGAGCCATGCTAGCATGCTTTTCTACTCCATGTTGCTCTTTAAAGAGTTCTGTAGGGGCGCCTGGATGGCCCAGTTGGTTGATTGGCTGCCTTCTGCTCAGGTCATGATCCTGGAGTCCTGGGATCGAGCCCCACATCGGGCTTCCTGCTCAACAGGGAGTCTGCTTCTCCCTCTGCCCCTTCCCCTGCTCATGATCTCTCTCCCTCTCTCTCTCTTTCTATCAAATAAACAAATACTTTTTTAAAAAAGAATTCTGTAAAAATAAAATTCTTTATTACAATGGCTGAGCATAAGCATTGTGGTGGTGTTTCTCTAGGTCTTTCTGATTTTCCACCCCAGCTATCTACCAACTACACCATTTTGCCTTCTATCCCCTCTGCTAAGCACTGCGTTACTCTCTAAGACAATTCCTGGCTCCAGAAAGAGGAATCAGCATCAGTATCAGTTCCATTTTGCTATTGGTTCACAAATCCCCTTTAGAAACCATTTCTTGCAGTGATGAACTTTTTGGGCTCTGGTGGCTCCAATGGGCAGTGGCTGGGCTTCCAAACCCCCCATTCCTGCAGCCTATCCCAATCTGCAGCTTCTGGCCTCACCAGATTCATCTGTTTCACCAGAATCTGCCTCACCAGATTCACCACAGATTTCTCTTTTGTAAGTAGTAACCTGCTTCTTAAAGCAAGGGTATTTTTCCCAGTAATTCCAGCACATAGGAAAATTCCACTGTTTATCTAACTAGCCCACAGTTGCTGGCCACTTGGAGCTGTTCCCAGCGTTTGCTCTCAGAAACCAGGATGCTGTGAGCATTCTATGATACTGCTCTTGGTGCAGAGCGTCTCTGAACATCTTCTGGATCAACTCCTGGGGTGAACTTGCTGGGTCAAAGGGCTATGCATTTTTAATTTTGAAAGATATTCCAAAATTATCCCGCAGAGAGATGTCACCAATTTCAAGGCCCTCTAAGAACATATGAAATTCCTTTCCTACTCAATCAATGCTATTAAGCATTATCAATATTTTAAATATTTGCCTACTTGTTATGTAAAAAGGGCATCTCATTACCTTGTTTCTTTGTAATTAGAAGGGTTTATTGCCCTAATGTATCTCCTTTATTATGAACTACCTGATCATTTTCCTTTGCTCCTTTTTTCTATTTTTTCCATATATTTTTTTCAGTTGCTTATGGATTCTTTGTACTATCAGAAAAATGGCTATTTTTCCATAGTACATGGCAATTTCTCCTATTTTATCTCTTGATGTTATTTTTGCCATTCAGAACTTTAAAATTTTATATGGTCATGTTTAGCAATGTTTTTCTATCATGGAATTGGTTTGGGTTTTGTAATATGCTTTAAAAGGTCTTCTATATACTCATTATTTTTTAAAAATCCACCCATATCTTCTTCCAGCACTATTATTATTTCAGCTTCTAAGTTTAATATGGATCCACCTGGAATTTATTATAGTTATAAGGAATGAGGTAGGGATTTGCTCTCCCAACCCAGTTTGGGTTTATCTTCCATCTCTGCCTATTTCTCACTATCTATTAAGAGTGGGGTGGTTCCTATACATTAACTACTAAGGGCAGAAGCTGAGACCACTTGGATTCAACTGAATGAATGTATTAACCAGCTCCTTATCCATCCCCTCCCCTTTCTTTTTCTCCATTCCCTTCGCATCTTCCTCCTCCTGCTCCTCCTCCCCCACCCCCTTTCCCTTCCTACCCTTCCCCTCCTCTTCCTCCTCTACCTCATCTCATTAGTTGCTGTCTATAAGTGAGAAGTGATTTTGCCTTCATGCTGCAAATCAATGATTCTCAAGCTGCAGTGAGACTGGAGGAAGCATAGCATCCTAGAGTCTGGGCGGGGCATGGTCAAACATAGATTAGAAACAAAGTGAAGCTGGTATCTCAGTGTGGTTTTGATTTGAATTTCCCTGATGACTAATGATGATGAACATTTTTTCACGTGTCTGTTAGCCATTTGTATGTCTTCTTTGGAGAAATGTCTGTTCATGTCTTCTGCCCATTTTTTGACATGATTGTCTATTTTTTGGGTGTTGAGTTTGAGGAGTTCTTTATAGATCTTGGATATCAGTCATTTGTTGGTAGTGTCATTTGCAAATATCTTCTCCCATTCCATGGGCTGCCTCTTTGTTTGGTGGGTATTAAGGAGGGAACCTATTGCATGGAATATTGGGTGTGGTACATAAATAATGGATCTTGGAACACTGAAAAAATAAAATTAAATTAAAAAAAAAGAAACAAAGTGAAGAGCTAGACTAACTGATTTCATTTGTGTCCATCATAAAGGAGGGATAGAAGCTTTATGTTTATGAAAGGGTGGATGACTTTCAGAAGAAACATCATTTTCTAGAATACCTACATCACAGTATCTAGCTACGTGCTTAATCATATCTCAGTAGCATTCATGCAGCTTGAGTGTGGCTGGATCTTATGTTCCCTCCCCTTCCAGCAATGTCCTAAAGCTTTCTTTTTCCATCAGCTTCTCTCCTGCCTTCAAGGTTTCAAAGTTCTCCACTACAAAAGTAAGACCTTGTGGACCCTGCTATCTTGGTATCTTCCCAATTTCTTCCATTGTCCAGTTTCCTGACTCAGTGTCCACCTTTGCTGCTGTCTTATTGACTCAACCTGTTCTCTCTTTACCCTATGCTCTGACATGAGTGTCCACTGCCATACGAAAAGTTTTTTTTTCCTTAAACATTCTCCTTTACCTCTTTGTTTCCAATTCCTTTTTTTTTTTTTTTTTAAGATGAGGTCTTTTTTCTTTGTTTGTTTGTTTGTTTTGCTATCTTATACCCAAGTGGTTCTCAACAGGGTGGTGGGATTTTGACCCCAGGGGACGTTTGGCAATGCCTGGAGATATGGTGGGAGAGGGGTACTCCTGACCTTGACCAAGAGGACGCCAAGGATGCAAGTAAACATCCTACAGTAAACAGGATGGTCCCTGCAACAGAGGACCCTCTAGCCCAGAATGTCAGTCTTGCCAAGGTTGGGTAATCCTGCCACATAACCAGTAGTTGAGTGCCTGGAGGGGCATTCAAAAATGTGAGGAGCAATGGCCATCATTTTGGTGGTTACAATGGTTGAATGACTGGAGCTAAAGATGCAAAACATGCTGGGGAGCTGCCCAACCCAACATGCAAAGAACACACTTTTTTTGGAAATAAGCAATCCTGTTGTACCTCTACTCGCTTTCTCTATTTCCTTTATTGGTCTTCCCCTCTTGCCAAATTTGTGAATGTAATTCAAGCCCTCAGTTTCTCTTTCTACTTCTGCGAGCTCATCCCATCTCTTGATTTACTCCAGCTTTAACCACCTAGCAATGAGGTTGGTGAGACTGGGCTTCTGCGGATGACAGCATGAGTTTGGCATCAAGATAAAAGCTCAGGGGGCGCCTGGGCGGCTGAGTGGGTTAAAGCCTCTGCCTTTGGCTCAGGTCGTGATTCCGGGGTCCTGGGATCAAGCCCCGCATCGGGCTCTCTGCTCAGCAGGGAGCCTGCTTCCCTCTCTCTCTCTGTCTGCCTCTCCTTCTTTCTTTCTTTCTTTCTTTCTTTCTTTCTTTCTTTTTTGAGGTAGAATATGCAAAACATAAAATTTGCCATGTATTTATTTATTTAAAAGATTTTATTTATTTGTCAGAGAGAGAGACAGCACAAGCAGGGGGAGAAGAAGGCAGAGGGAGAAGCAGGCTCCCCTCTGAGCAGGAGCCCAATGAGGGACTGAATCCCAGGACCTTGGGATCACGAACCAAGCTGAAGGCAGCTGCTTAACCGAATGAGCCATCCAGGCATCCCCAAATTTGCCATTTTAGCCATTTTTAAGGGCTCAATTACCTCTTAATCTGTTTCCTGCTGGGAATCTTACTCTACCCAGGCTCAATGTTTCACTCTTCACCAAAAATGGCAATGTGCCTTTATGTTTTATCACTTAAGATTCCTAGGTAAGGAAAGGAGATTCTCATAGTTTCTTTTTTTAAAGATTGATTTATTTATTAGAGAGAGAAAGTGCACATGTGAGCAGGGGAAGGGGCAGAGAGAAAGGGCGAGAGGAAGAATCTCCAGCAGACTTCTGGCTGAGCAAGGAGCCAGACCCTGAACTGAGGACCCAGGTGCCCTGAGATTTTCACATTTTCATCTATTTGACTCTTATTGTTCTTTTAGTCCCCACTCAAGACTTCATGAGCTCCTCCAGGGATGGTGAGCTACTCCTGCTATTGTCTCCCTGGCCACAAACTTATCCTATTATTATTATCAGCCTATCATTATTATTATTATTATTATTAGCTTCATATCCTAATATTATTATGAGCCTACATATTCTATTCTTGTATTCTTTACATTGTGTCATTTTCTTTGTGGCTTTCCTAGGACAGGAATTAGATCTTATTTATCTTTGAACCTTTAAGGATGAGGACAATCCAAGATAATCAGAGTAGCTGATTAAGAAATGTTGGCTGGCATATGATCTCACTCATATGTGGAATTTAGGAGAGAAAGCAGATGCACATATGGGAAGGGGAAAAAGAAAAAATGGAAAGAGGGAAAAAAACCATAGAAGACTCTTAAGATAGAGAACAAACTGAGGGTGGCTGGAGGGAGGTGGGTGGAGAAGGGGCTAGATGGGTGATGAGGAGGAAGGAGGGCGCTTGTTAAGTATGAGCTCTGGGTTTTACATGTAAGTAATGAATCACTGATTTCTACTCCAGAAACCAATATTGCATTATATATTAACTAACTAAAATTTAAATTAAAAAAAAAAAAAAAGGAAATGTTGGTTGGAAATAAAGGAAGATAATATGAGATAAAAGCGAAAGTGGCTTATTGGAGTGCCCGGGTGGCTCAGTTGGCTAAGCATCTGATCTCAGGGTTGTGGGATTGAGCCCCACACTTGGCTCCATGCTCAGGGCAGAGTCTGCTTGAAATTCTCTCTCTCCCTCTCCTTCTGCCCCTCCCCCTGCTGTCACACACTCTTATTTTTTATTAAATAAGTAAAATCTTAAAAAAAAAAAAAGATGCAGGGGTGGTCTATTTTCACCAAAGATTAAAGAGGGTGTTAGTACCTACTAGTGGTGAGGGGCTGGGAAAACCTGCACTCACAGTTATGTAACCTAGTACCCCTGTTCTGCAGACAGCTTAGTGGTGAAGGCCGTAGTACGTGTATTTCTACCCAGCAGTCCCATGGCTGGAAATTTAAATTAAAAAGACAATCAAAGACTGAAATCAGTCTTGGCAACGATGTTTTTGGATTTGACACCCAAAGCAAAGACAACGAAAGCAAAAATAAACAAGTGCGACTACATCAAATTAAAAAACTGCTGCACAGCAAAGGAAAACATTAACGAAATGAAAAGGCAATCTACCACATGGGAGAAAATATTGGCAAATCATATAAGTGATAAAGGGAATTGTTTTTCAAAAATCCCATTAAAATGGGCAGAGGATCCAAATAGACATTCTTCCAAAGAAAACATTCAGATGGCCAACAGACACACAAAAAGATGTGTAACATCACTCAGCATCAGGAAAATGCAAATCAAAATGATGACGACATATCCCCTCACACCTGTTAGAAGGGTTATGATCCAAAAGGCAAAAAACAACAAGTGTTGGCAAGGATGTGGAGTAAGGGGAATCCTTGAGTGCTGTTGGAGAGAATATAAGTTGTCACTATGGAAACAACATGGAGGTCACTCAAAAAACTAAAAATAGGGGTGCCTGGTTGGCTCAGTAAGAAGATCATGCAACTCTTGATCTTGGGGTTATGAGTTCAAGTCCTATGTTGGGTGTCAAAATTACTTAAAAATAGAACCTTGAGGGGCACCTGGGTGCTTCAGTCAGTTAAGTGTCTGACTCTTGATTTTGGCTCAGGTCATGATCTTGGGGTCATGGAATTGGGCCCCACATGGAGCTCTGTGCTCACCAGGGTGTCTTCTTGGGATTCTCTCTCTCCCTTTCCCTCTGCCCCTCCCCCCTGCTCTTTTTCTCATAAATGAATGTCTTAAAAATAAAAGAAAATAAAATCTTTTTAAAGATTAAAAATAGAAATACCATATGATCTAGCGATTCCATTTCTGAGTACTTATCTGAAGAAAAAGAAAACATTAACTTGAAAAGATATCTGCACCCCCATGTTCATTTCAGCATTATTTTCAACAGCCAAGATACGGAAACAACTCTAGTATCTATGGATGAATGGATAAAGAAAATATGCCACACACACACACACACACCCCACACACACACACACCCCACATACACACCACACACACACACACACACACACACCACATACACACCACACACACACATCACATACACACCGCACACACCACACACACACACCGCACACACACACACTGTAATATTCACCATAAAAAAGAAGGAAATCTTGCCATTTGTGAGAATATAGGTGGTGGAACTTGAGGGCATTATGCTAAGTGAAATAAGTCAGAGAAAAACAAATACGGTATGATCTCATGTATATGTGGAATATAAAACAAACAAAAAACCTGCACTCATAGATGAAGAGAAGAGATTGGTGGTTGCCCGAGGCGCTGGGGGCGGGAGTTGGTGAAATGGGTAAAGGTGGTGACAAAATACACTCGTAAAGTTACAAAATAAATAAGTCATGTGGGTGTAACATACGGCATGGCAACTACAGTTAATAATGTATATTTGAAAGTTGCTAAGAGGGTAGATCTTAAAAGTTCTCATCATGGGGTGCCTGGGTGGCTCAGGTGGCTAAGCACCTGACTCTTGGTTTTGGCCCAGGTCACGACTTCAGGGTCTTGAGATCGAGCTCCTTGAAGGGCTCCATGCTCAGCTCGGAGTCTGCTTGAGATACTCTCCCTCCCTCTCCCCCTCGGTCCCTCCCCTGGGTTGCGTGCACACACACACTCTCTCTCTCTCTCTCATTCTTTAAAATAAATAAGTAAAATCTTTTAACAAAAAAGTTCTCATCACAAGAAGGAAAAACTGTAATTATGGGTGGTGATGGATATTAACTAGACTTACTGTGATCATTTCATAATACAGTATTTACAAATATTGAATCATTATGTTGTACACCAATAACTAATACAATATTATGTGTTAATTACATCTCAATTAAAAGAGACAATCAAGATATATGGAAAGATACTTATATAAAGATGTTATTTTTAATGCAAAAACTGGAAAAAACCTAAAAGCCCAGCAATAGGCCAACTAGATTATAGTTTATCTATGCTATAGAGTAGCATACAGCCCCTAAAAATCAGATTGAACATTTACTGCATGATTACCTTTGGGCAGTGGTATAATGGCCATGAATTTAATTTTTTGTTTGTCTTTTTCCAAGTTTTCTCATCTGAACAATATCTGTAACTAGAAAAAAAAAAAAAAAGATCAAAGGTACCTTTTCAAAGTGGCTTATTTTACCATTGCAAACCTGAACATCAAAGAAAATCAAAACTTGAAGTTCAGCCCGTTGGCCAGTGGAGTCATGAGCCAAAATGTCCCAGTGGCCATGACCGCTGCCTCCAGTACCACCATTCTCATCCTGAACACACTAAGTGTGGTGGGTCCCAGGAGAAGGGAGCTTCCCACCTCTGTCTGCCGTTTCTCCAGACCCCACTTCTCACCTGGACCCTGGACACTGGTTTGTTGTGTTTTCAAAGTTCCTCTAACTGACTATATTGTGCAGCCGCAGGTGGAAACCCATGGTTCTATTCCACTCTGCCCATTCTACAGATGAGACCCAGAGAATTTCAAGGTGACATGAAGGTGGAGCCAGATCTAGGTCTCCCGATTGCAAAGATGGCTCTTTTTACTGGAGCAAACCAACAAAAGAAGGGTGGCTTTTTGTAGATTGACAGACCTGGGGGTCCCCAAATATTTCAAAATAGGGATGCAAGGACTTCTCTAAATACCTCAACCCATCTGTAGAACTATGCCTGAAAAAATAGTTATCAAAAGGTATTTATGGAACACAGTACAATTTGGAAAGATCACTCTAGTCTAACGTAATGATAGGGAAAGGCTCTGCAAAGTCTGTCTTAATGCAACTATGTTGAGTAAGCAAAGATGATAAAAATCAAAATACCATTCTATCCGAGGCTGGATTTACCCCAGAACAAATAAACACTATTCTAACCAGAACTTTGCCCTCCTCCTTGGTCCCAGGATCCCTGCCTCTTGATCTTGGCTACTGCCAGGAATGTCCTCCTATGGTTACTCTTGCAAACCAGTTATCCTTGCACTCTGAAAGCAACATGCTCCCTTTCCACCCAAATTCTGCCCAGCTCCCAGCCAGCCCCAACACCTCACACCTTCTCAGTGAGACAGATAAAATGAAACCCTGGAAGGTGCACAGAAGAGAGCAGTTTAGACCTGAGCATCAAAAGACCTGCTTGTGTGAAAGTCTGGGAAGTCCTCAACAAAGCCTTTAACCCTTCAGGACTCAGAGCTGTCTGTGAAAGGCATGACTACTGAGCAGTCTCTGAGGTCCACTCAGGCTTCTTCAACGACAGTTTTGTGCAATCCCTGCCCAGCCCGGGTTTGTGAAGGATGTAGTTAATCTTTAACTTAGCAGGGCGTGGTGTCCCGGAAGTCGTTAATCATTTCTGCATTTTGCCTGTTTTAAGGATTAAAATAAATACAGCAAATGTGCAAGGTGAGAAAAATTAGGTATGTTGCATTCTGAAGTCACCCAAATGAAGAAAACATTTCTCTACTGTTAGGAGGGTCTTAAAGCAGTGTCCATGTGCTTCCTGATTTCTAGGCTATGCGGAAAACACTTGATTTTCCATAGTCACTCTTCAATTTTAAAAAATCTTTAATCTCTTATTTTGAATTTTTAGCACTCTCTTACTTTTTCATGATCTATAGTGAGTGAAGTCATGTTTGGGATGGGAAGGGGGAAACCCCTACCATGCTGCTTGCTGAAGCAGCAAGATGAGTCTTTGCAAGAAATCTGCTTATCTTGCTTTTATAGGGCAGATTTTATATTATAGTCTGCACTCATTTATTCCCAAAATTCACCAAGCTCCCATGTGAAGAAAATAATGAGCACACCAGGCAAGTTTCCTGCATTCTCAGAGCTTTTCACCCACTGGAGAAAACTGACGATAATCAGGTACCACCCCCCTCAAAGGCATATTTACATAATGTGATAAATGCTGTAATGAAGAATCACCAGAAACAAAGAGAACCTCTAAAATGCGGAGTGAGACTCAAAGGTGAGCAAAAGAGTCTCTTGAAGAACTGACCTTTGAAACTGAAGGATGAGTGGGGTTATTTGGAGAAAGGAGAGGCAGCTCAGGCCTGCCACAGGTTGGGCAGAGGCCAAAGGCCACAGGGAAGAATAGCTTGTTGGAGAGAAGTTTTCCAATTGTCCCCTTAGAGTCCTATTAAGGATCTAGGACAGGTATGCAATCTTTTCCTATTGAACCCTCTCTATATTTGCAAAATATTAATCTCCCCAAGTCACCTGAAAACAGCTTTAAAAAAGACCCACCTTTAAAAACATTCACTAGGGGCGCCTGGGTGGCTCAGTGGGTTAAAGCCTCTGCCTTTGGCTCAGGTCGTAATCCCAGGATTCTGGGATCCAGCCCCCGCATCGGGCTCTCTGCTCAGTGGGGACCTGCTTCCCTTCCTCTCTCTCTGCCTGCCTTTCTGCCTACCTGTGATCCTGTCTGTCAAATAAGTAAATAAGATCTTTAAAAATAAAAAAAATAAAAATAAAAATAAAAACATTCACTAACCTCTCGTGTATCAAATGCTCTTCTGAGCTATTTTCCCCCCATCATACACCAATACAATGACTTCTCACCGTGAATCTTGAGCTTCCTCTCAGTATTTCACCGACTATGGTGAGAAAGGTTGTGTATTGGACGGGAAGAGCGAGATCCCTGCTATGTGGCTGGGGGCACAGGCTTTTTAAGCAGGTAGAGGTCACCTCTCTGCAAGACATCTGTTTATCTTGCTTTTAAAGGGCAGGAGGATCCTTTTCCAGAATTGAGGTAATGTTTAAACAGTTGGAAAAGCATTCGAGGGAAAATGCACCCTGCTTAGCTTCCGGAATTGGAGAAACAGAGGGGAAATGTGGGGAGAGAGCATCAGAAAGCCGCTGGGGCCCCTCCCTGTGTGTTAAACGGTATGTACGTGTGGGCACAGAAGACGCCCTGCCACATTTCAGGTATGTGACTGGTTCTTAGCTCCTCACTCTGTCCCATTTTTAAGACAAGGCAAGAGGAAAGCGGGAGGGGTGGGGGCAGGTCTCAAACTCATCTAAAAGTTACTAGATGTCATATGGGACAGAGAAGGAACAATTGAAAAAAAAAAAAAAGAACATTATAGAGGATTTCTCTGGAGTGGAGCACACACCCCACCCTCACTCTCTCAAATAAATTTTCTGATTCAATACCCGCAATATGCCATCCCACACTGAAGCCAGGTCTCCATCATTCCTCATTTAGGAGATCTGGAAAGCTACACGTAAATTCATCCCTCCCCAACTCCCGCCCCCAACACAAGGAGTGGGAATCGTCAATACATTGCTTCCTTCCTCCAGTGCCACACTGTGAGCTCTCCCAGGGCGAGGGCAGCTTCTGCGGGTGGCAGGGCCGATTCGGGCAGCCTTCCCCCCGCTGGGGAGGCCAGCAGCCCTGGCCCACTAGCATCTGCAGCCTGTTCGGTCCCTCCTGCTTTGAGTCTCTGTGCACCGCGATGACAACACACGCCGGCTCCCCAAAGCCGCAGTGGGTTGTATAAGCACACTCTGAAAGCCTGGAGGGGAGCGCGATGAGCTTCTCTCTCCACAGCATCTGTTCAAAGTCCCTGGTGCCAGTCACAAGAGACCCACTCGGCAGGAAGGGGATGGGGTTTTCGCCCCGGTGCGGGTAGGAGTGCGGTTTGTAGATCTCTCCAGGCGCAACTGAAACCTTAAGTTCTGTCCTTAGAGCTGGAAATGCGGGACAGTGAAGGGCACAGCGAGCCCTGCTACACCCCTTGAGTGCGGATCAGGCGGGGAGGGGGGGCGGGGATGGGGCGGAAACTCGGGAATCCTGCGGGAGTCCTCAGAATTTCTCCCCAGAGACGCCTCTAGCGAAAACGCCTCTAGCCAAGGACATGCCCCCCGCCCTTTTCAATTACGTAACTCTTACACATTTGGGAGAAAGCTCAGCAACATAAATTTCACTCATGAAAGGAGAAAGTCTTTAGACTGTGTCTAAAGCTCCTGGTGCATCTGATGTCTGAACGGACGTGGGTGCTACTTGGCAGCCTAAGGGATGGCATCCTGGTGACTGGACTCCCCGCCCCCACTCCCCTCCATACCCGGCGCCCGCAGCCGGGTCGCCGCCGGGGATGGCGCTCGCCGGTCCCCGCGTAGCGGAGTCCGCGGGACCCTCAAGTCCGCGGGCTGCGGCGCGGGCTGTCCCCTCCCCCACCCCCGGCGAACACCTGGCCGCGGTTACCTGCGGGGCCGCGACTCTCCGCAGCCCGTTGGCCGGCCCCCCGCCGCCCTTGCCGTTGGCCGCAGGGAGCTGCCCGAGCCCCGGCGTCCGCGGCGCGCCCTCCGCGGGGCCCGCGCCGTTCTCGCGGGGGCCTTCATCCGGCGCCGGGAAGAGCCCGCAGCGGCGCTGGAAGCGGGCGACGAGCTGGGAATCCTGAAGGCTCCGCAGCAGCTCGGCCATAGTGCTCCCGGGGCCGCGCGCCAACACCGCCACGCCGATACCCTCGGCTCGCACTGTCCCCGCCGCTCGGGCACTCGGCGGGCCGGGCACTCGGGGCGGAGGGCGGGCGGGGCCCGGGGCGCCAGCCAACAGGTGCGCCGCTCTGGTCCTAGCGCCGCCCCGAGCGCGCGGGCGCCCAGGTAGCCGCCTCCACCTTGCGCGGGGCACGTCCGCGCTCCTTGCCCTCCCCGCGGGCTCGGAAGGGCTCGGGCGGTCCCTGGCGTCCCGCCGGCTCGCAACTGGGCGGAGGCGCACAGGTGTCTAAACCGCGCCTCTCTTTGTGTCACCGCGCCCCTGGTCCCTTCGGGCTGGCGCAGAAGTGCCACCTAATGGGGAGCGGCCGAGCACGCGG
Organism: Enhydra lutris kenyoni; assembly: GCF_002288905.1. Taxonomy (NCBI): domain Eukaryota; kingdom Metazoa; phylum Chordata; class Mammalia; order Carnivora; family Mustelidae; genus Enhydra; species Enhydra lutris. The sequence goes on along the minus strand of NW_019154085.1, from coordinate 32,163,744 downwards.
AGACCTGCGGGAGTCCTTCCTGCCATGCGCGGGCTGGTCCTGGAGTGACCCCACTTTCACTCTTGAGCCCAAGGTGAGGTCGGATTTCTTTGCAGCTTCCGGCACCCTGGCGTCTACTCCGCTCTTTCTTTGCCCGCTTCCTGGAAGAATGAGTCCTCTAAGAAAGATTCCCAAGTTTTTTCCAAACTGTGATGCAACGTCTCCCCGGAAGCCCGACCTCCTCGACCTTGCTCAAGAACTGAGGAGGTTGAAAGTATGCCCTGAATCATCCTGAGTCCTTGGTGCTTGCTCTCGTGATTGGGCAATTGGTGAATACTTTTTAGACGGGTGTGGAGGAAACGCTACTCTTTCTCAGTATTCTGCATTGGGAAAGATGATGCTACCCCTCCCTTCTACTTTTTGTCTGCTCTGCCTCTAATTAGGAAAGGGCACTGAAGAGACACAAGATCGTTCACGACCTTTAGGCCCCAAGCGAACCAGGTGAAGGGCGGGGAGGAGGATTGGACATCTCACCGCACCCTTGCCTGCTTTAAGGATCTCAGCAGAAGAGGAGCCAAGGAAACTGCGATTCTCCCACGAGGGCCTCTGCACTTCCTGACAAGGAGTGAGAGGTACAGTCAAATTAGGCTGAGCTGCTCAGCCTGCAACAGAAGTGCAATCCTAGTCCTGTCCTCAGTTGACAGCCATAGGCTGTGTGCTATTGGCAGTCCACGCAAAGCCTACTGAGTATTTGGTTGCACAAATGACTATCAAAAAACACCTGCCACTTTCCTGTTTATCCAATTGTCCTTTTGGATCAGGATGTCTTTGGGATGTAGCTTTCAAGGATGATTTGGTCTCCCTCATGCCTTAGTTTCTGTTCTCCTTCCCAGTCCTGATGGAGAGCAAGATCAAGGTGACAAAGCAATGACACTTGCGAGATACTTAGTTTACAGGAGCAGCACAGGGCTACTGTCACAACCCAGATGTGTGACACATGGCGATATCCTGTCCTGGAGGCAGAAGGCTTCTCTCCCCCACATTGCTGTCATTTACAGCCCCTGGGACCAAACCCTATCCTTTAGTTTTTAAAAGCTAAAGTTGGACTAGTGCAGGACCCGTTGTTTTTATGTGCGAATAAAATAGGTTCTCCCATGAAGACACCTGAGTGGTGTATCTCTGAAATTTCATGCTTCAGTTTTCCTTTCTTTCAATTAGACAGAAGAAGCAAAGCGAGCATGGCTTAACGTAAGACCAAAGAATTGTGCATTCAGATAATGTACTTTGTCTCCTTGGAGGACCAAGTAATGGTTCCAGCTTCCTGTGACTTGTGATGCCACTGTGTGCCTTGGTTTTTTTGTGTGATCAAATAATAATAATCTTCACTTCTTATCTTATAAGGCTATTGTGAAAAATCTTTAAGTAAGCTCTATAAGGCAACATGGTGAGATAGCCGTAGCCTTCTGTATTGTTCAAGAGCCATTCAATTCAGGAATGAATCTTCAGGAGGATTTGGCTCTGAACAATTTGAGTGAGACTGAAAAGCCAGGGACATCTGGCAGTGGTCTGTAGGCTTCCCCAGATCCTCTCTTTTAGGGCATAGGCTGATGTTCTGAACATCCCATCTAACAAAAATCAATGTCCTCGAGAAGTGCTAGGCTGAAGGACTGCTCTAGCCTAACATTTAGTGGAGAAGTTACAGAAGTTACAAGCCTGAAGTCATGCATATAAATAAATGACATTGATGCAGGAAAAATCACCTGTAGTTGTAGTTGTTTGGACAGTTTAACATGAGTCATGCCTGGGAGGAATAGATTTTGCTGGTCCCTCCGCCCCCATCCCCCGGGCAGAAATCCAGGTATTAGCACTTTGGCTAATTGTGCATATATAATAATTACTAAGTGACATATTTTAAAGGGACAGCGATGGATGTATTCATTAAGCTGCTGCAACAAAGAGACCCCAAAATCTAGGCTTGAAGAGCACAGCTTTTTATTTCCTTTTCATATAAGAGTTCCAAGGTGAGAAGTCTGGGTTAGTGGGAGGCTCTGCTCCATGAAAGTGCACAGATTCTTTTCATCTTGTAACTCAGATTCTTTTCATCTTGACTATCACCCTTCCCTATCCTCCCCCCCCCCCCCCTCCCACCCTGCAACCAAGCCCAAGGCCACTCTCCTCTTCTGCATGATTGAAGCTGGGTTATGGGCACATCTGAAATCCGTGAGTATCCTGAGCAGCTGCCTGTGTTCCATCAGTAAGAACAAAGTCACATGTCCCAAGACAGACTTGGAAATGTCATCTCTAGCAGGGCAGCCTATGTCCAGATTCAACTACATTTCTATGAAAGCAGGGAGGACAGATTTTTGGCAGACATCAGTTATGAAAATCAAACCAATGTTGGTTTAAATGTTTTAAGATATAAATCTATGTTATAATTCAACCCATCATCTGCCCAATTTTATCTAGGCAGTCTGTCTTTAATTTGACACATTCTAAATATGCATGTGCAGATACAACTTTTTAAAAAGAAAGTGCTAAAAATAAGTAAAGTCAAAGGGAAACCTTTCATATCTTTGTTGAATCAAAATGAAGAAATTATAGGTGAGCCTGGTGGTGGATATTAAGGAGGACACAAACTGCTTGGAGCACTGGGTGTGGTGTATAAAGAATGAATCTTGGAGCACTGAAAAAATAAAATGAAATTTAAAAAAAAATTTAAAAATTAAAAATGAGGAAATTAAAACAAATTGATGTCAAAATGCTTTTTAAATGAAAAGCTTTGGTATTAATTGCATTATTGCATTTTAAATTCTGATTTAGAGTTCTCTCTCTACAGAGAAGGTCACTTCCAGATTTCAACCAAACCATTCAGTTTTCAACTTGACAATATTTCCTAGATTAAAACAAATATCCAGGGTTGGGATTCTGTATTGGTTACCTATTGCTGCAAAACAAATTATCCCACAAATAGTGGCTTAAAATAGCAGCGTTTATTATCTTGAAGTATCTATGGGTCAGGAATCCAGAAACATCTTAACTGGGTCCTCTGGCTCTGGGTTCTTCACAAAGTTGCAGTCATCTCAAGGCTCAGCTGAAGGTAGATCAGCTTCCAAAATCACATAAGTGGTGGTTGGTAGATTTCCATTCTTTGTGGGTCATTGGCCAGAGGCCACCCTTTCTTCCTTGCCATACGGGTCTCTCCATAGGACAGCTCATAACCCAGCAGCTTCCTTCATTGAACAGGGAGAATCAGAGACAGAGCAAGATAACGGAGTCATCTTTTATGATCTGATACTGGAGGTCACACCACAGTATCTTATGTCACAGTCTACTTATTAGAGGCCAGTCCGTAAGTCCAGCCCACATTCAAAGGGAGAGGGAATGAGACAAGAGTGTGGACAGTAGGATGTAGGGATTACCAGGAGCCATTTTGGAAGGTGCTTACTACAGGTTCTCACACCTACATTAACTTTCTAACTTCATCTTTACAATATCAATATTTATTGCCCCCCCCCAAAAATGACACATAGCCTTGGCCTCAAAGAGCTTCCATCTATTGCCAAAATAAGATGCACGTACACACAAAAAAATGTGCTATGACATGATAACAATGGTATAATGGAAGACCTAGGGCATCAGAAGACTAATTTCTAGTAAAACACTGCATGTGCTACAGTTATAATTCTCAAATCTGTGATCAGAATTACCTTACGAATCTGCCAGTCATAGACACCTTAAAGACAACTGAAAGACAATTGAAAGCAGAAATTATTAAGTTAGGAAAGAGAAAAACAATGAAACTGATAAATAAATCCAAAAACAGTCTATGGAAAAAAATTAACAAAATCAAAAAACCACTAGTATGGCGAAGAAAGAATAAAAGGGAAAAAAGATGAAAGCTTAAAATTAGAAATGCTAAGGAAAAATAATCATCAAAAGCAGAGGAAATTTTAAAAGTGTTTAGAGGGTACTTCCCATGCCCCTGTGCAAATAGATCTGAAAATGCAGATGAAATAGTTAGTTTTTTAGAAAGAAACAACTTACCTAAAATTGGCCCCAGTAAAGAATGTCTAAGAGAGCAATTATCACAGACCAAGATAAAGGGGTTCAAATTCTCCCCCATAAAAGCACTTAGCCTAGATGGTTTCACAGGGAAATTCTACCCAACCTTTAAGGAATGGATAACCTCAGTGCTACTTATTCTAGAAGAAAGAATTTTTCAAAATTCCTGTTATTAAAGCCATTATGATATTGATCTTAAAATTGAAAGAGCACCAAAAGAAAAACAACAGAATACTCTCACTGCTGAGTGGGGTTCAAAATCTTGATATCAACAGCTGAAATCCAACAGTCCATTTAAAGAAGAAGATATTATGGCTAAATGCAATTTGTTCCTATCATAGCATGAACAAGCATCATTAAATAACAAAAAAATCCACCAATATTATCCATCATATTAATAGTGCTAAGAAGAAAAGTCATATGATTTATTATACACATTGAATTGTGTTTCCCTGCCTCCAAAAGATAGTCGAAGTCCTAGCACCCAGTACCTCAGAATGGGACCTTCTTTGGAAATAGGGTCACAGCAGGCGTAGTGAGTTAAGATGAGGTCATACCAGAGTAGCACGGGCCCCTGATCCAATGTGCCACGTGCGCTTCTAAGAAGATAGGCACACAGGGAGAACACCATGGAGGATGAAGGCAGAGATTGGAGTTACACAGCTGTAAGGAAGGCCGAAGATGGCTTGCAAACCATGAGAAACTAGTAACCAAAGGGGTTTGGGAAGGACAAGGCCCTGCCAATACCCAGAGCTCAGGCTTCCCCCATCTAGAACTGTGAGTTAAAGAATTCTATTGATGCGGGGCACCTGGGTGGCTCAGTGGGTTAGGCCTCTGCCTTCGGCCTGGGTTATGATCTTAGGGTCCTGGGATCGAGCCCTGCATCTGGCTCTCTTCTCGGCCGGGAGCCTGCTTCCCTCTCTCTCTCTCTGCCTGCCTCTCTGCCTACTTGTGATCTCTGTCGAATAAATAAATAAAATCTTAAAAAAAAAAAAAAGAATTCTATTGTTGGAAGCCACCCAGTTTGTAGTACTGTGACAGCACCCCTGGGAAACTTGGACAGACTTGTTTGTACACATGCAGAAAAGTTATGTGACAAAAGTCAACATGCGTTCTTGTCAAAACCCCTCAATAAAATAGAAATGGGTATCGTGTCTGGGTTGGAAGGTACTTTTGTTTGGTTGGAAGAGAGAGTTCCCAGTAATGGAGTGACGTGAGGAAGAGAAATTGTGTCCTGATGTAAGCAGGGGGACCCAAATGGCGATTAAAGTTTGTGGTTGATGTTTGAGGTCATGAAAAGCCATTGGAGAGCAAACGAAGAACCTGTGAAAAGCTGTGTTTCCAGATGATGATTGGGGAGGCTGGCTATGAGACGAATGGTAGCTGGGGCAGGGAGAAGCTGGGGGTGGGAGCTTCTTCACAGGATCCTGTCAATAATTCAGATTTCTCAAAGGACTGTCTCAAGTGGTATTTTACTTCATTGCATAGACAAGCAAATGTGAATCTACGGTTTGTTTTTTTTGGATACAAATAGTTACATTCCTTACATAATGTTCTCAGTCTTGCTTCTTTTACATATTATATAACTAGAGATTGTTCCGTATCAGTGGAAGAGGCGCTATACTTTACCAGTCATCCACTGATGAACATTTGGGGTGCTTCCAAACAATGGTATTCTTGACTTGGATGTCATGTTCAGCTCTGGTCCAGTGTTCACCAAGGTGCCAGACAGAGCAGATTCTGGTCCCGGAGTACCTTTGGAAGCCCGCAGGACAACCGTGCAGGTAGAGAAAGGGACCAAACCTGGTCTGGAAAACCTGTTCAACCCAAGGTGAACTGGGTGGGTGTGTTCTCAGAGCAGTAGAGAATCTTCCCAGTAAAGGCAGTTATAGGATGACTCCTCGCCCTGTCTACCAAGGTTATTGTAGTGAGAGCTACATTATTAACACAAATAATGATAGCCTCCATGGATCGAATAAGTACTGTGTTAGTTTCCTAGGGCTGCTGTGGCAAATGATCATTATTTGGATGGTTGCAGACAACAAACATTTATCCTCTCCTACTTTCCGGAGGCCAGAAGTCCACAACCAAGGTGTGGGCAGGCTAGTTTCCTTCTTGGGAGCTCACAGGGAGGATGTGTGGCATGCCTCTCTCCTTGTTTCTGGTGACTGCTGGCAATCCTTGGTGACCCTTGGCTCGTGGGAGTATTGCTCCCATTTCTCTGCTGTCGAATGGGTTCTCCCAGTGAGACAGTAGGTACACTTACTAAAATCAGGCACTGTTCCAGGCTGGGGGGGTTACATAAGTTTAACAACAACAACAACAACAACAACAACAACAACAAAGTCCTTGGATCATGAAACTTATACTTTGGTAGGGAGCACAGGTAAAAAGAAATCAAGTAATATGTAGTTTTAGGGAGCGGTAGGTGCTGTGATGAGGGACAAGTTACTGGGAAGGGGAAAGACATATTTAGGTAAGCTGGTTACCTCTGAGACTGGATATTTGTGTAAAGACCTGAAGGAAAAGAAGGAGTCCGTCCTACCAAGACCAGATAGGGCCATGTAGGCTGTCATAAGGAGTTAATACTCCCACTCGACAGATGAGAAGACTGAGGCTGGAGAGAAGAGACATGCCCAAAGCTCACAACTGATACATGGCAGAAGGAGGACTCCGTGCAAGGCCCGAGCGACTCCAAAGTGCCCTCTCTCTGTTACCACGTTCACATGCTCATCCCAGAATCCATCTTCACTCTTCGTGTTTGTATTAGAAAGCGTTTCCAGTGTGAACCAAGGGCTCAGTATATACTCATTCAGTGAATGGTGACCAAGAGTAAAATCTCACCATTTTGAGAGTTTTTAGAATTTACAACTCATTTTCAAATGGTTACAACTCATTTTCAAAAAGGCTACCACTCTTGGGGCGCCTGCGTGGCTCAGTGGGTTAAAGCCTCTGCCTTCAGCTCAGGTCATGATCTCAGGGTCCTGGGATTGAGCCCCACAAGGGGCTCTCTGCTCAGCAAGGAGCCTGCTTCTCCCTCTCTCTCTGCCTGCCTCTCTGCCTACCTGTGATCTCTGTCAAATAAATAAATAAAATCTTAAAAAAAAAAAAAAAGGCTACCACTCTGAGAGGGGAGTGGTTTTCTCTTCATTTTAGGGGAGGCGCCAAGATGTGATTTTCCCCCGAATTACAAAATGTATTAAATACTTTGTGCAGGGTCTGCGCAGACAGGCTCCCCAGGGAAGGCAGAGGAATGAATGGGAGGGGAGGCTACTAGTTAGCTTTGAGCTGCTTGGCTTGGCCTGTCCACCCCCCAGCCCCGCCCGCCCAGAGCCAGAGCTGGCTGGCCTTAGGCTGGACACTTGACCTAACTGGGGCTCACCAAATGCTTTCTTCTTGGGAATTTGGATTCCAAGCCCCCTGGCAGCCTCTGCTGAATGAAAGAGAAGAAAACTTGGAAACCAGAGCTTACAACATGGCCCAGATACCTCCACTCTGTGCTGTGAGGAAGAAATGAGGCAGGTGTGCCAGGAAGCAGGCAAGGGGAGCAAACCACCCCTGAGACGGTTCCAAGGTGCCTGTTTCAGTCACTGTGAGGTCCTTTCCTGTGCCATCCTCAAATTCTTTTTGTTTTTTTAAGATTTTATTTATTTATTTATTTATTTATTTATTTATTTATTTATTTGACACAGAGATATCATAAGTAGGCAGAGAAGCAGGCAGAGGGGGAGGGGGAAGCAGGCTCCCCGCTGAGCAGAGAGCCTGATGCGGGGCTCGATCCCAGGACCCTGAAGATCATGACCTGAGCCAAAGGCAGAGGCTTAACCCACTGAGCCACCAGGTGCCCCCCCCCATCCTCGAATTCTTGGTATCAGATTCCCATTTCTGTTCCTCCTACCCTGAAGAGGCCTAACTCGGACGTCCAGGAATTGGCAGAACACGGAAACTGAAGCTCTCGGACTCAGACTTGAGCAGTTTCCCACCTTTCTCTCCAGACTGGGCATCACCACGGGCCCACCCAGCTCTCACTGCAGGAGGCGGCTTCTTGCTGCCATGGAAAGCACGGGTCCCCCACCTTAGCTCCCCAAACTTACACCTGCCCGCCCCAGGCCCCTGGGGTGTTGGAGAGGGCAGTACCTTCTGGGCTTCCTAGGATAGTCTGGAATTCAGTGAATCTATGGACAATATTTCCTCTCGAAATGAATCAAATTGCTTCCTGGGCTTTGCTGGAAATCTAGTCACTTCATATTGGGGAATGCATTCTGAGATCCAAGCAAACTTTTGGCACACCACCCTTTCAGAATTTGCAAACTGCTATGTAGGATGATGGCTGGCAGGTCTTTTTAAAAGCTACTGTATATCTTTGTATGCACATTATGTAAAGTACCCGAGGATTAATAGCCTCTGGCGACTAGGGATGACCACTTGCTGATAAATTGACCAAAGCCCTAGGCTCTAGGACTCTCCCTGGTTCTGTGCACACCCATCTTGTGTGGTTCACAGAGCTACTCTTTTCTTCCAACTAATGAAAACCATTTTTTCTGTGTGGACACTTTCAATAAATCATCCAACATAAATTCTCTTGAAAGGGAAAAAAAAAAAAAACACCTTTTGGGCTGGGAGAAATGTCAGCTTAAAACCTTGCTTTAAAAGAAAACAGTTGCAGGATATGTTCCTGCAAAGAGGGGGGCTGGAAGAGGAATGGCCCTGTGCGCATGCTCTCATCAGGGCGAATGAATATCGGTTAAGAGTTTGACTCCGGTTGAATCAATCCATATCATAAAAAATACTTCTTTTTTTCTAATAAGTTTTGATGGATTTTGAGCATTTTATGAGGAACAGTGTAAATTTTAGCATGCTATATCTAACTATGGGATCCGAGGGATGGGAGCCATCCCTCCTGCCAAGAGGTTTCAGCCCTTCTCTTTGTTTGGCTTATGCTTTGATAAAACATGTCAAAACACTGAAAAAGAAAAATGAATAATTTTTCCAATTCCATCAGGCTTGCATTGGATTGGCTCAAGCTCATGTAATAAGTGCCCCAACTTAAGACAAAATAAAATGTATTTGACTCTTCACAAGTGGTATATTAGGGATGGTCATTCTTATTCCTAAAGAACATTCCCTATGAATATCACTCATTGTTGAATCATTTCCAATAGCCAGTTTCCTGGACATTTTTATAATACGATTCAATGTACAAATTCAGCGAATGTAACACTTTCTAAGGCTGTGTTTATTAAATAGATCTGGGTAGAACTATCCCACTTGGTTATCAAGATTTTAAAGCCTCTACATAAGCTTCCAAATCCAAGGCAAGCATTTTTAGTTACACTTCATGCATATATTCATGAATCATCTACAAGATTTATAAAAGCTGGTCAGAAAACTTCACAGATATTCACCTCCAACACGGTGTCTAACACACAAAGCAGGTCCCAGAATAATACGGGACAGTACGTACGGCATTTTGCTATTTACCTTTAAGATATTAAGGTACGCAAACTATGTATCTGTGTGTGTGCGTATGTGGTTGTGTGTGCACATACAAAGGAACAGAAGATCCGGGATAAAAACACCCACTTGCTGATGCACACCTCCTGGCATAGGAGAGGAGCAAACAGGAGCTTTCTGTTGTAAATTTACTCTATGCACTTGGGATTTGTTTCAGTTTTTCACAGCCATGAATTACTCTTATGACTTAAAAAGATCTGTTTTTCTTTTAAAACTCTTCTAACGGGGGTGCCTGGGGGGCTCAGTGTGTTGAGCATCTGCCCTTGGCTCAGGTCATGATCTCAGGGGCCTGGAATGGAGATTGGGCTCCCTGCTCAGTGGGGAGTCTCTCCCTCTCCCTCTGCCCGCCCCTCCCCCTGCACATGCTCTCTCTCTTCTCTCTGTCAAATAAATAAATAAATAAAATCTTAAAAAACAAAAACAAAAACCTCTTCTAACTGGTCAGACGTGGCTAGTGAGAGAAGCACTTTTTCTAACACTTATATAAAAGAGATTATTGTAAGTAATTATATCAACGAGGTGACAGTCATGGAAAAGTGGCCACAAACCACCAGATAATCACAAGCTCGTCTTTCTCACACAGTTAACCATTCCCCTGTCACACTCACCTGATTGACAATAAAACATTTTGAACATGTGGTCTAGAAGCTTTTGGATTTTCGATTGGGTGATTTAATAGGTCATATTGCGGAGTGAAGGACCATGGACAGTGGGGGGGGGTAGTGCGGAGGACACAGAAACCCTCAGGCTCTCTATGTTCTTTATTGTTGAGGGCAGCTTAGTAATGATCCTTTAAACCCAAGCATCTGTAACTATGTCTACAATGGGCAGGTGACCAATCGGGAACCAGCCCGAGCACACGGGACCAGCACCCACTTCTCCAAAAGCATCTCCGAGCATCAGGCCTGCCAGGATAGGTTCTCGGATTCAAGGCCACGGCCCGGCTTCAGCAGACAGGCTCCCTGAGCACAGTCTCCAGACAAAAGTCAGAGCTAATTCACACACAGGAAGTGACATCGAGAGACTTCAGAATCTGGCCCTGATCTTAAAAATGGGCTTAACAGCCAACCTTTAAAAAACATCAGATGATTGTGTGAACAGTAGACATTTTAGCCTCTCTTTAAAAACTGGAAACTCTGGGACACCTGGGTGGTTCAGTCGGTTAAGCAACTGCTTTTGGCTTGTGTCATGATCCTAGTGGCCTGGGATCGAGTCCCACATCGGGTTCCTTGCTTGGCTTATGCCTGCTTCTCCCTCTGCCTCTGCCTGCCACTCTGCCTGCCTGTGCGCGTGCTCTCGCTCTCTCTCTGACAAATAAATAAATAAATAAAATCTTAAAAATTAAAAATAAAAAAATAAAAACTGGAAACTCTGATATCACTGGGCCAAGCAAGATTCCTTATGGCAACAATGACCTGAGCTAAGTATCTGGTGCTCTCCCTAGATGGGGCACCATGCTAGGGTTTTCTTCAGTTCTCCTCACTCTGTATTATTTTGCACCCTCCCCTCATTGCTCATTTCATTGTTAGTTTGGTCCCTGAAGCATCTGGGTTTACAGTCACTGCATATAAATCATGGAAGGCCAATGCTTCTTGTTAACAACGCTGTCCATGGGAATACTGTCTCTCAAGGTTGCTACAAAAAGAAATCACCATCCCTTACCTGAAGGAATCTGGAACGCGGTAGAGGAGACAGGACAGGAAGCTGTGTCATTAAATCTAGTAATAAATGTGGCTCTCGAATCTTCTCACCTTCCTTAAGCATAGCTGGTAACAATCAGTAAATGATCCTATGTTTGACTTTCCTCGTTTGAACTTCATCCGTCTGGACATTTGTTGACTTCTATTGAAGGTATGTTTACACTTTGGCAATTTTAATAAGGACATTGTCTTGCTCAAATAACAAACACTTATCTCCCCAGAAAAATTAACCAGAGTGCTAATTTATAACTTTGCTCATCATGCTTTCTCATCGCTGGCAGTCTTCTTCACTGCGAATTCCCTCTCTCATTGCCAGTAATTCTGGGAGGCAGAGTGATCTGGCATATCCCTCATTCATATCCAGGCCTTTCATTTATTCTTTGATCAATTCTCTTAATTCTCTGAGCCCACGTATAACCCTCTGTAACCACGGGAACTATCATTTCATAGCCCACTTTTTTTTGAAGGGTCACAGAATTTTCTCCAGATCCCCCAGTTTTTCCTGATCTGCATCATCATGGACTCAGCTACCCCTACATCATTATTTGGCTAATTTGCTCCATGAGGTGAGATACAGAGCTTTGTTGGGATCATGGACACACGCGTGGCTGACGGGAAGTGCAGAAGAGCTGTTTTCGTGGTCCTCGAGGACCATGACAGGAGGCAAACGGAGCACCCAAACACACTTTGATTCCTGAACAGTGGGTGTTTCCTGTGAGCTCGACAGTCTCGAGTACGAACAGCTTCTCCAGTGGTTTTTATTGTCGATGTTACGTCTCAGGAAAAGACCAGCGTATTCCTTGGTTAACAAATGCCATTAGAGACTTACCAATCCACATTCTGGTCACGAACTGACTTTATGAACCGTGGTAAATACCATTTGTAGACACGAGCTCATTGGTATCTGTGGGTCTGTTGAATCATAGGAAGAATGGGGGAGAGTTCTTTCAGTTGACTGGCAGGCTGCTTCCACATATGTGAGCTTTTAGTTCATAAGAGACAGGAAGTTGCCCCCTTTTCTTTAGTGGGTGTGAAATCCTCTTCCAAGTCTGGGTTAAATAGTCAGGTTCATGGGGCGCCTGAGTGGCTCAGTTGGTTAAGCCACTGCCTTCGGCTCAGGTCATGATCCCGGAGTCATGGGATCGAGTCCTGCATCCGGCTCCCAGCTCTGCAGGGAGTCTGGTTCTCCCTCTGATCTTCTCCCCTCTCATGCTCTCTCTCATTCTCTCTCTCTGTCTCTAAAAAAGAAAATAAACAAAAATAAATAAATCCCCCGGTTCTTTTTCTGGACTTGGTTAATCTTCACTTTGGTGATTGGTTTCAGGGGAGTAACATAGCTGGATGTGTGCCAGTGTGGTGGGTCACTGAACGATGAACGGTGAACATCCCCTGTGTCTTGTGGCCCTCGAGGAGAAGGTGCCAGAGCCAGAGAGTCCAGGGGCAGGGTGCCCACAGCCCCCGCTGGCACCTTCACAGCTCAGATCGTGGGCCTTTGCTGGCCTTTGCTGTGTGGAAGGAAGAAGAATTGTTTGGTTATTGAAGTTAATACAATCTTACCTTAGAGATGCGTGTCTTTTCTCTGATTTTTTAAAAAAGAATACTTCTGAGTGCTCCCTTTATCCTGGGCTGGAGGTCTCGAAACAACATTTCCCAAACTCACGATCAGAGGCCCGGTTTAGAGCCCTCCCGTGGGAGCTGCTGGTGTGATAGCTGAAGCAGGAGTCGGCTTGTGCCTGTGGCTCCGGCAGCCTCGTGGGGAGGGTTCCACAGACGACAGATGTTGAGGTCTGGCCAGCAGCTTCTGGGTTCCCTGCTGCGAATCACCCACTTCTCATGCCTCCCCATCCCACCCTGCGATTCCAGGGGTGGATTCTTGATTACAGCTAGAGTCCCAAGAAAACCAGTGGTATTGTTCCGTTCTGAGTGTGAAGGCCCAAGAACCAGGGGAACCCATGATGTAAGGTGGCATGTCCCAAACTTTAATCATCACAGCCACTGAAAAGTTTGGAGAAGTTCCTACTACTCTATATGACAGATGAGAACATTGAGATTTGGGAAGGCTAAATCACTTGCTCTAAAATAGAACTTGAATCCATTATTAACTAGAATTATCCATTCACGAGTGGCCTAACCATTGATGAGCAATCCCGTGCTTTAGGGCAAAAACAAGTTTCTTTTCTACTAGGCAGCTGTTGGGGGTGGGGATGGGGGGATGTCACATTTAATCCCTTTTCCCAGCAGCCACGACCAAATCACTGCGTCACCAATGTTCTGCACTGATGTGGTGAATAACTTTTAGTACAGGGTGAGGAAGGCAGGATTGGACTAGTCCATTCTGCTGGGCTGTCAGGCCAACAAAGAGAAATCCGGTAAGGATCCAGCAGACAAAAGACAGAAGGCGCAGCACAAAGAAAAGCAGAAACAGAACGGTGTGGGAGAAAGTCAGGCAGTGATGTGAAGGGGAAAAGTGAGGTCACAGGTTGAGGAAAGAGATGGAACAAAAATGGCCTGATTCTGACCTGCAGAGGAGGCCCGAAACAGGCCCTGTGTGGACGAAATTGAAATAACAAACCATTTACTTCTAGACAATAATCCAAATATTTTCTGATTAGTAAATTTAATTATGAAGTCAGACCGATAAAATTTTACTAAATATTAACTTACAAGGAAATATGTGGTTACCGAGTGCTAGCACAGGCACTGAACCACGTATTGTCTTAAAAAAATGAAAGTGAAACCAGTTGTCATCTTAAGAAGTAGGATAGGTCTCCATGCAGTGGTTAAATATTTTAAAGAAGAATTCCAGAAGCACCACTGGGTGTTTAACACATACACAAGGTATGTTCATTTTTTTTTAACTTTTTTTTTTAAATTTTATTTATTTATTTGTCAGAAAGAGAGAGAGCGAGCACAGGCAGACAGAGTGGCAGGCAGAGGCAGAGGGAGAAGCAGGCTCCCCACAGAACAAGGAGCCCGATGTGGAACTCGATCCCAGGACGCTGGGATCATGACCTGAGCCGAAGGCAGCCGCTTAACCAACTGAGCCACCCAGGCGTCCCTTTTTTTAACTTTTTAAAAACGTATTTCATTTATTTATTTATTTGACAGACAGAGATCACAAGTAGGCAGAGAGGCAGGCAGAGAGAGAGGGGGAAGCAGGCTCCCTGATGAGCAGAGAGTCTGATGAGGGGCTGGATCCCAGGACTCTGGGATCATGACCTGAGCCGAAGGCAGAGGCTTTAACCCACGGGTTCATGACACCATTAAAATGAATTAGGATATTTTTTTTTTCCTCAGATGATTTGGCTCTGAATACCTCCATTTCAAAATATAAATGGGGCACCTGGGTGGCTCAGTCAGTTAAGCATCTTTCTTCAGCTCAGGTCATGATCCCAGAGTCCTGGGATGGAGCCCCATGTCCTCATCAGAGAGTCTGCTTCTCCCTCGACCTGCTTGTGTGGGTGCGCGCATGTGTGCTCTCTCTCTCCCCCTAAAATCTTTAAAAAAGAAAGAAAGAAAGAAATATAAATGAAGAAGAAAAGCTTCATTGTACTAACTCTAATTAGGCAGACAAATATTACACTAGTAGATTATCTACCTCGGGGATATTATTTAGTAAGACTTGTGTGGCTTAGGAGAAAGAGTAGCCCCTCTAAAAATTATCCTAAGGAAGAAAAACCCATCTGATGACAGCAGCCGTGTTCCTATGGCAGCTGATCAACTAATGGGTCCTCAAACTGGCAAAGAGATCAGCTTCTGCAGATGAAGGAGGAAGCATAATCACGTTGCTAAAAATACACATCCGTGTTTGGCTCTTAGCTATCAAATGGCTCACCCAGTACAAAATGCATGAAGCTAAGAGCACCTTGCAAAGTAGCTGTGAGGACATGCCCAGAATAGGTAAATCTATAGAGACAGACAGTAGATCGGGGGTTGGCTGGGACCGGAGGAGGACAGCAGACGTGGGGAATGACTACTAATGGGATTTCTTTGGGGGCTGATGACAAGGTTCCAAAATTAGATTGCAGGGATTGTTGCAGGACTCTGTGAATATATTATACGACAATGAATTGTATGCTTGCAGTGGGTGAACTTTCTGGTATGTAAATTATATTCCAATAGAACTGTTTTTTTTTTTAATTCTTTAGAAAAGAGAATCACAGCGATACCAGCCCACAGCCCTGATATTTAGCTGCTGAACCCATGTCAGCAACAGTGTACCTACAAAAAAACTTGTTGGGCGAAAAATAATCCTGGCTTTTATTATGGCTTTTTTTTCAGATTTTATTTATTTATTTGAAGGAGAATAAGAAAGACAGAGCTTGAGCGGGGGAGGGAGAGGGAGAGAAGCAGATTCCCTGCCGGTCAGGGAGCCCAATGCAGGACTCAATCCTGGGACTCTAGGATTATGACCTGAGCCAAAGGCAGTCACCTAACCAACTGAGCCACCCAGGTACCCTAATCCTGGCATTTAATGACCACTATTAGGCAGGTTTTCTGTGCCTTGCAGTCAAAGTATTCCTAACTAGGGACACCTGGGTGGCTCAGTTGGTTAAGCTGCTGCCTTCCACTCAGGTCATGATCCCAGGGTCCTGGGATCGAGTCCCGCATCGGGCTCCTTGCTCGGCAGGGAGCCTGCTTCTCTCTCTGCCTCTGCCTGCCACTCTGCCTGCTTGTGCATGTGCTCTCTCTCTCTCTCTCTCTCTCTCTGATAAATAAATAAATAAATAAATAAAATCTTAAAAAGTATTCCTGACTAACACATCTGAATTTTTCATTCTACTGATACATATTGAATGCATTCTCCATGACATGTATTGTGCTACATAGTTGAGAATCAGATTGATGTTCACTGCATTCCCATAATATGCCAGGTGATTTATATACTTTGTGTCATCAGTGTCTCCTGGCAGCCCTGGAGAGAATGGCCTATCCTTTCAAGGCTCATAGGGTGTCAGGACTTGTTTCTCTCCAGTGGTCTGTGGACCACCCACCTCCTAGCTCTCCAATAGTATCGTTGACAAATGCAGATTCCTGGCTTCACTCTGGACTTGCTGAATCAGATGTCCTGAGGATCTAGCACGGGCTGATTCTCTGTAAAGGCGGCGCATTAAACGCACCTGTGCCTCAGGAAGCATTCGACGTCAATCTGCAGTCTCTGCAGTATGCTCACTTGAACAGAACTTCTCACAGAGGGTGCACATCATATCACCTTGTGGTAGGAAAGCCAGGGAATTGAAAAATATGTGTAAGGCCCAGTCTCTGTCCTCCAGAAGGTGAGGTAGGCAGAATTCCCAGCCCCTGATGGACACACACCTTCTCGAAATATCCAGTCAAACGCTAATCCAGATACGGCTGGGAAGGGACCTACAGATGTCTTCAAGGTTACAAATCAGGTGAAGTTAAGACAGGGAAGTTGTCCTGGTGGGCATGACCTGATCATGTGAACCCTTTAAATCCGGGTCTAGAGGCACAGAGGAAGTCAGATTTGAAGCATGAGAGGGATTTGATGTGTGAGAAGTTGTTCATTGCTGGCTTAACTATGAAGGAGGCAAGAGATGCAGGTGGCCTCTGGTTGCTGAAGGTAGTACCTGGCTTATGACCAACAAGAAAATGAAGACATCAGTCCTACAACGGTAATGAACTGAATTTTGCCAGAACTTCGTGGGCAGCCCAGCCAACATCTTTTTTTATTTTTTTTTAAGATTTTATTTATTTATTTGACAGAGATCACAAGTAGGCAGAGAGGCTGATAGAGAGAGATGGGGGAAAGCAGGCTCCCCACTGAGCAGAGAGCCTCATGCAGGGCTCGATCCCAGGACCCTGAGATCATGACCTGAGCTGAAGGCAGAGGCTTTAACCCACTGAGACACCCAGGCGCCCCCAGCCAACATCTTGATTTCAATCTTGTCAAACCCTCAGCAGAAAGCTCAGTTTAGTGGTGCCGAGACTCCTGACCCAAACACACTGTGAGGTAATGAATTAATGTTTCAGACTGCTAAGTTTGTGGTAATTTTTATGCAGTAACACAAAACTAATGTAGAAGCAAGCTAGGGGAAGACAACAAAGTCAACATCTAATAGAATACTTAAAATGAGAGAGTGGGAAGATCCAGAAATGGCTTCCCTATATCGAAGTACTTCTATGTCCCTTAATGATATACGTTTAAAGGTCATGTCCATAAGGAATGCTTTTGGTAGGTAAGTGGAAGGCCCAGCTAGTACTATAGAACATTGACCAGCACAAGCACTTTTTCTCTCAGAGCTAGTGTGGCTACTCAGTGATGTGGCATAAGTCCTTTCCATCTTTCCGAGTTCCCACCATTTTTAATATGCTGGCTTTTGGTCTTCATGTGTCAGTGATGGTAAGATACCTCTGGGTGTCTCGTGTTTTTTCTTGTCAGGAAGAAAAGGATGGACAAAGGGTTTTGCCAACTGAGTCTGATCTTTCGTCTTGAGAAAGCAAACTTTTCTGAAAGCCTACTTAGAAAACTCATCTACACCTGGATGACAAGGCCATCCTTTGAGCAATACCGGCCAAGGGGAATGAACTTACCGGCACCGGTTTAGACCAATCACAACTCAACCCCTAGCCTGAGGATGGAGATACCTGTCACCACCTGAACAAATCAAGGTTTTCTTCACAAGAAGGGCAGAGATAAGAATGGATATTGAGTAGGCAGCAGACGGTGTCTTAAAGGGCAATTCATCACTAACTCAACAGATATTTACTGAGCGCTTATTAGGGTAAGGCCCAAGGTTTACAAAGATGGTGTGTGTGTGTGTGCCCACATACACATGGGTGTGTGGATGCATGCGTTGGGGAGGGAGGAGGACACAGGCATGTAAACAATAATTACAGTGAGAACTGCTTTAATTACAAAATGAAAGGTCTCTCCTTCTGTACCGACCATAATGTACTCCTGACCATAGATACATCAGGTGAATCATGGAAACAGCAATAATAGGGCCCAAGAAATCATCTATTGATTAGTGCTTTTAAAAAAGAGAAAATGTTTTCATTGGTAGAAAATATATTTAGAGCAAATTTCTAAGAACTATCGAGCTAAGTATGAATCAATACCTCGAACTAAATCTGGACTAGAGAAGTAGCTCTCATTTAAAATGCAAAAGTGATGAGCACACAGGTGTTTGGCGCTCTCCGAATGAAGTGTTCCAATCTGTCTCTTTTATGGAAACTGTAACACTGAGTTTAATAGAATTTATGCAAGATTCTCAGGTGCACCACCCCTTTTAATGTACTTCATTTAACAATTTTATTTATTATTTGTCAGAAAAAGAAAGAGAGAACAAGCAGGTGGAGCAGCAGGCAGAGGGAGAAGCAGGCAGAGGGAGAAACAGACTCCCTGCTGAGTGAGAGCCTGATGTGGGACTCGATCCCAGGACCCTGGAACCATGACCTGAATGGGAGGCAGACACTTAACTGACTGAGCCACCAGGCGTCCCAATGTACTTTGGGATATATATATTTTATATATATATATGTGTATATATATATATATAAATATATGATATATATAATATATATAAATATATAAAAATTTATATATATAAATATATATATTTATATAATATATATTCATATATAAAATATATATTATTTATAAATTTATACATATATAAAATATATATTATATAAATATATATATATAAATATATAATAATATATATATTTAATAATATATATATATTAGATAGATATTTTTTCATATATTCAGCCTTGGTTCACCAACTCATTCTTGTGTAACGTCTTTATGGAAATAATAATGTTTTCAAACCATAATTTGAAGATAAGGAATATGACACTTGATCTTACTCATATTTGATAAATTAATCCAGTAATGAATTGTTCTGACATAAACTTGACTTTAATCATGATAACCGGTTCACACTAGCATAATTAATTAGATGGATTTTGCTCTGACTTCCTAAGCCCCTACAATTACTGAAGATGTACTTTAAGAGCCATGCTAGCATGCTTTTCTACTCCATGTTGCTCTTTAAAGAGTTCTGTAGGGGCGCCTGGATGGCCCAGTTGGTTGATTGGCTGCCTTCTGCTCAGGTCATGATCCTGGAGTCCTGGGATCGAGCCCCACATCGGGCTTCCTGCTCAACAGGGAGTCTCCTTCTCCCTCTGCCCCTTCCCCTGCTCATGATCTCTCTCCCTCTCTCTCTCTTTCTATCAAATAAACAAATACTTTTTTAAAAAAGAATTCTGTAAAAATAAAATTCTTTATTACAATGGCTGAGCATAAGCATTGTGGTGGTGTTTCTCTAGGTCTTTCTGATTTTCCACCCCAGCTATCTACCAACTACACCATTTTGCCTTCTATCCCCTCTGCTAAGCACTGCGTTACTCTCTAAGACAATTCCTGGCTCCAGAAAGAGGAATCAGCATCAGTATCAGTTCCATTTTGCTATTGGTTCACAAATCCCCTTTAGAAACCATTTCTTGCAGTGATGAACTTTTTGGGCTCTGGTGGCTCCAATGGGCAGTGGCTGGGCTTCCAAACCCCCCATTCCTGCAGCCTATCCCAATCTGCAGCTTCTGGCCTCACCAGATTCATCTGTTTCACCAGAATCTGCCTCACCAGATTCACCACAGATTTCTCTTTTGTAAGTAGTAACCTGCTTCTTAAAGCAAGGGTATTTTTCCCAGTAATTCCAGCACATAGGAAAATTCCACTGTTTATCTAACTAGCCCACAGTTGCTGGCCACTTGGAGCTGTTCCCAGCGTTTGCTCTCAGAAACCAGGATGCTGTGAGCATTCTATGATACTGCTCTTGGTGCAGAGCGTCTCTGAACATCTTCTGGATCAACTCCTGGGGTGAACTTGCTGGGTCAAAGGGCTATGCATTTTTAATTTTGAAAGATATTCCAAAATTATCCCGCAGAGAGATGTCACCAATTTCAAGGCCCTCTAAGAACATATGAAATTCCTTTCCTACTCAATCAATGCTATTAAGCATTATCAATATTTTAAATATTTGCCTACTTGTTATGTAAAAAGGGCATCTCATTACCTTGTTTCTTTGTAATTAGAAGGGTTTATTGCCCTAATGTATCTCCTTTATTATGAACTACCTGATCATTTTCCTTTGCTCCTTTTTTCTATTTTTTCCATATATTTTTTTCAGTTGCTTATGGATTCTTTGTACTATCAGAAAAATGGCTATTTTTCCATAGTACATGGCAATTTCTCCTATTTTATCTCTTGATGTTATTTTTGCCATTCAGAACTTTAAAATTTTATATGGTCATGTTTAGCAATGTTTTTCTATCATGGAATTGGTTTGGGTTTTGTAATATGCTTTAAAAGGTCTTCTATATACTCATTATTTTTTAAAAATCCACCCATATCTTCTTCCAGCACTATTATTATTTCAGCTTCTAAGTTTAATATGGATCCACCTGGAATTTATTATAGTTATAAGGAATGAGGTAGGGATTTGCTCTCCCAACCCAGTTTGGGTTTATCTTCCATCTCTGCCTATTTCTCACTATCTATTAAGAGTGGGGTGGTTCCTATACATTAACTACTAAGGGCAGAAGCTGAGACCACTTGGATTCAACTGAATGAATGTATTAACCAGCTCCTTATCCATCCCCTCCCCTTTCTTTTTCTCCATTCCCTTCGCATCTTCCTCCTCCTGCTCCTCCTCCCCCACCCCCTTTCCCTTCCTACCCTTCCCCTCCTCTTCCTCCTCTACCTCATCTCATTAGTTGCTGTCTATAAGTGAGAAGTGATTTTGCCTTCATGCTGCAAATCAATGATTCTCAAGCTGCAGTGAGACTGGAGGAAGCATAGCATCCTAGAGTCTGGGCGGGGCATGGTCAAACATAGATTAGAAACAAAGTGAAGCTGGTATCTCAGTGTGGTTTTGATTTGAATTTCCCTGATGACTAATGATGATGAACATTTTTTCACGTGTCTGTTAGCCATTTGTATGTCTTCTTTGGAGAAATGTCTGTTCATGTCTTCTGCCCATTTTTTGACATGATTGTCTATTTTTTGGGTGTTGAGTTTGAGGAGTTCTTTATAGATCTTGGATATCAGTCATTTGTTGGTAGTGTCATTTGCAAATATCTTCTCCCATTCCATGGGCTGCCTCTTTGTTTGGTGGGTATTAAGGAGGGAACCTATTGCATGGAATATTGGGTGTGGTACATAAATAATGGATCTTGGAACACTGAAAAAATAAAATTAAATTAAAAAAAAAGAAACAAAGTGAAGAGCTAGACTAACTGATTTCATTTGTGTCCATCATAAAGGAGGGATAGAAGCTTTATGTTTATGAAAGGGTGGATGACTTTCAGAAGAAACATCATTTTCTAGAATACCTACATCACAGTATCTAGCTACGTGCTTAATCATATCTCAGTAGCATTCATGCAGCTTGAGTGTGGCTGGATCTTATGTTCCCTCCCCTTCCAGCAATGTCCTAAAGCTTTCTTTTTCCATCAGCTTCTCTCCTGCCTTCAAGGTTTCAAAGTTCTCCACTACAAAAGTAAGACCTTGTGGACCCTGCTATCTTGGTATCTTCCCAATTTCTTCCATTGTCCAGTTTCCTGACTCAGTGTCCACCTTTGCTGCTGTCTTATTGACTCAACCTGTTCTCTCTTTACCCTATGCTCTGACATGAGTGTCCACTGCCATACGAAAAGTTTTTTTTTCCTTAAACATTCTCCTTTACCTCTTTGTTTCCAATTCCTTTTTTTTTTTTTTTTTAAGATGAGGTCTTTTTTCTTTGTTTGTTTGTTTGTTTTGCTATCTTATACCCAAGTGGTTCTCAACAGGGTGGTGGGATTTTGACCCCAGGGGACGTTTGGCAATGCCTGGAGATATGGTGGGAGAGGGGTACTCCTGACCTTGACCAAGAGGACGCCAAGGATGCAAGTAAACATCCTACAGTAAACAGGATGGTCCCTGCAACAGAGGACCCTCTAGCCCAGAATGTCAGTCTTGCCAAGGTTGGGTAATCCTGCCACATAACCAGTAGTTGAGTGCCTGGAGGGGCATTCAAAAATGTGAGGAGCAATGGCCATCATTTTGGTGGTTACAATGGTTGAATGACTGGAGCTAAAGATGCAAAACATGCTGGGGAGCTGCCCAACCCAACATGCAAAGAACACACTTTTTTTTGGAAATAAGCAATCCTGTTGTACCTCTACTCGCTTTCTCTATTTCCTTTATTGGTCTTCCCCTCTTGCCAAATTTGTGAATGTAATTCAAGCCCTCAGTTTCTCTTTCTACTTCTGCGAGCTCATCCCATCTCTTGATTTACTCCAGCTTTAACCACCTAGCAATGAGGTTGGTGAGACTGGGCTTCTGCGGATGACAGCATGAGTTTGGCATCAAGATAAAAGCTCAGGGGGCGCCTGGGCGGCTGAGTGGGTTAAAGCCTCTGCCTTTGGCTCAGGTCGTGATTCCGGGGTCCTGGGATCAAGCCCCGCATCGGGCTCTCTGCTCAGCAGGGAGCCTGCTTCCCTCTCTCTCTCTGTCTGCCTCTCTGCCTACTTGTGATCTCTGTCTGTCAAATAAATAAAATCTTAAAAAAAAAAAAAGATAAAAGCTCGGAGTTATCTTTCTTTGCCTGAAAGATGTCACTTGATTGTATTCTGGCCTCCACTGTTTCTGGTGATGTCATCCACTATTTGTATTGTGTCTATTGAATGTGATGTGTCTTCTTCTCTACCAGCCTTTAAGATTTGCCTTCATTTTTGGTTTCATTATTCTGTGCTTACATGTGGATTTTTTTATATTTATCGTGCTTTGAGTTTAGGATCTGTGAACTCATATCATTCATCATTTTGGAGTGTCCTTGACCTCTTTTCACACACTTGTTTGCCCCATTCTATCTGCCGCATTTCTGGGAATCACATTTCGTATGTATGAAGCTGAATGATATTGTCACACCCATCTGGAGACGCTCTCTATTCTGTCCTCTCCCCAACCAGCTCTCCTGATTCAAATGCTCATCTTTTCCAGAAACATCCTAACAAAAATATCCAGAAATACTGTTTTGCCACTATCTGGGCATTTATCAACCCAGTCAAGTTGCTCATGAGCTGAACCACCACATTGCCACTAGACACCGTATGGTATATCTTGTGCCTCCAACACCATCAGCCCTGATATTGGTTTCTACCTCTGGAAACTCCGTACGGTTGTCCCAACTGCCTCTCATTGCCAGAATGGACTCTGCATAGTATTCATTTATTCAGGTGACAGATAGCAACTGAGCATCTACCATATGACTCTTCTAGGGGCTGCAGAAACCCCAATAAGCAACCAAGACTCCTGCATTTGTAGAGCATATATGCAAGCTAGATAAACAACTTGCCCAGTTTTTCTGGACTTTCCCAGTTTTAGCACTAAAAGTCCCACATCCCAGGAAATCCTTCAGTTCAATGGCTACCTGGAGGAAGAGCATTCTAGGCAGTGGGAAGAGCAATAACCTTGAGGTGAGTGAGGTTCTGCTATTAGAGAGCAAAGACCACAGTGTGGCTCTGGTGGACTGAGAGAGATTTATATATTATATATTAAATTAAATAATTCATAATGATATTAAATTAATAGTATCTCCAAGTTTTGGTTTCTTCATTAATAATTTGGGAAAAATAGACAACATTTGCTAATTCCAGAGAAGGATCATTATACTCAATTACACAGAAGGCTCTTTGGCAAGATTAAGCATATGACTCAGGGATCCCCTTGGTCATCTCACCAGAAGCCAGGAATAGATTTGGGATCATTCAGGAAAGATTGGTGGAGGAACCTCTTGTCTAATGGAGTAAATCTCAGTGACAAATGAAAGAGACCCACAATTTGGTTAAGAATGTTCTACCATCACAAACACTGCCAGTTTGGATTGTAAGGTATAGAGAGAGAACAAAAGGAGAGAACACTGATACACTTCTCAAATTCTACAGACAGGAAACTGCCTGATAAGACTTTTAAGCTACAGATATGTGTTACCTTTCATGAAAAAGGAAGGACAGGGATGCCTGGGTGGTTCAGTCGTTGAGAGTCTGCCTTCAGTTCAGGTCATGATTCCAGGGTCCTGAGATGTAGCCCCCCATTGGGCTCCCTGCTCGGCGGGGAGCCTGCTTCTCCCTCTCCCACTCCCCCCTGCTTGTGTTCCCTCTCTCACTGTGTCTCTCTTTCTGTCAAATAAATAAAACAGAACCTTAAAAAAAAAAAAAAAGAAAGAAAGAAAGAAAAAGGAAGGACATCTTCGAGTGCAGAGCAGTGAACCCAGAGGGCAGAGCTGTTTTTCAGAAAACTGGGGAAATGTCCAAGTTGTAACAGTGTTTTAAGAAATGAAAACAAGATATGAATACAACTTTGAAGGCAGAGAAAACTTTCAGCTTTAGCTAGAATAGACACATTACATTCTATGTCATAAAATCTGCAAATAAAAGGTCTCAATTTCAATAATATAATAATAAAACATACCCCACCTTATTTTTAAAAATCCTTTTTTCACCATAAATGTGTAAGCTAAATTTGCCAGAGTATAAAAAGCTGTGTAGTTAATATTCTTTTGTCTTTATTTAATAAACAAAACATTTATTCCTTAATTTAAAAAACAAATCCTTTTCAGGTCTCAGTGGAATATTGGTCTCCTGCCATCTTTAATTTAAGTGGGTAGGATATGAAACTTGTTTGTAGGAATGAGTAATTCCTGAAACTCTATGAAACTGACCCTAGGACCAACTGAACTAAGAAGTCTTGTCTGTGTTCGGTTATGACCTTAGGCTGAATGATTTTAAAGTAGCTTTAAAATGACTACTGAAAAACCTTCTGTAGGAAGAGACTTCTCAAAGCCTACCATAGAGAAGCAAGCAAGAAAACTCTGATTTTACACGTAATTTTTGGCCTCTGGGTCTCATATCAGTTGGTTTTCTTTTGTTATTATGGACCTCAAAAGCCAACCTAAATAAGATACTAAATTAATTTGAAGTGATTCATGTTTCTAATGCAAATAGGATATAAAGAAACCTAATTGTCTAAGACTGGTTGAAACTACTAGGCTGCTTCTCATGATAGGAAAAATAAAACCAACATCCTAGCAAAGAAACTTTTGGAATATGCTTCTTAACTCCTCTACAACAGGAAAACACCCAATCACAGATGAACTTTGAAAACCCTGAAACAATGCATTGCTCCAACTCACAATATTACCAGCCAAAGAGAAGAGGTTTAGGCCTTATGCTCTACAGAATATGTTAACAAAGGAGAGAAGTACAAAGAAAATAAAGAAATCCAAATATGCTTTCCAAGGACTAAAATAGAACCTCTCCAAAAGATGGGAAGGATTTCTCCATCTCATGGAAAGGCAGTGGTCCGTAGCATTGCCGACTTTGTGGGGTTGAGGAAATAACTCTAGTTTATTTTAATGTACCGTGTAATCTGGCTCATTTCCCATATTGTTCTGTGATCTTAACTGTGCAATTCAAAGGAAAAGTTGGGCCAGCGTTTCAAATGTCATCTTGATACGACCTTTCCCATTTCCAAACCCACTTCAGTAATTTGCTTTCCTTTTCCCCCTTTCTTATTCCTCTTAGAAAGTTGCGCCAATGATAATAAAATAAATAGAATCAGACGACAATGAGAGAAGTTAGCACAGTACATGAAGAGTAGGGGTTCATAGGAGTTGGAAGGCAGATTCCTGGTCCTCATGACACGCTTTCCAGTACACTTACATGAGGGGCATTTTACTTGAATTATTTCTTGTCGGTAAATGTTTCACTTTCAACTCTTTCTGCTTTTATTCCGTTTCTCCCTAGAGCATCCAGGTGTGTTGTATCCCTTCGGAATTTGGGTGGGGTATGAAGGTTACAGTTGACACAGTTCAGGCTCTAACTGAAGGTCATTTTCAACAAAGGAATTCTGGCTTGTGTTTGTGTACAGCAGAGCTGAACTTAGCAACATGTGAGGTTGAGATAAGGTCCACCAGCTGCATGGTGCTCTGTTCGGACACAGTGAGCCTTGGCAGAAGAACACCCCAAAACCCAAAATGACTCCTGGGAATAGAGTCTATCCCAGCAGACTGTGACCTTGGCCAAGAAGGACTGCGGTGATTTCTAAAGCCCTCTACTGGGCATTTCTATCTATTTTGGACATAAAGAGATAACCTCAATGCAGAGAAAGGGAAGCCCTCTTACACCGTTGGTGGGAAAGCAAACTGGTGCAACCACTCTGGAGAACAGTGTGGAGGTTCCTCAAAAAGTTAAAAATAGAACTACCCTATGACCCTGCAATTGCATTACTAGGCATTTACCCAAAGGATACAAAAATACAGATTCGAAGGGGCATATGCATCCTGATGTTTATAGCAGCATTATCAACAATAGCCAAACTATGGAGAGAGACCAAGTGTCCATAGACTGCTGAGTGGATAAAGAAGAGGTGGTGTACATACACAATGGAATATTACTCAACCATCCAAAAAATGAAATCTTGCCATTTTGCAATGATGTAGATAGAGCTAGAGGGTAATATGCTAAGTGAAATAAGTCAGTGAGAGAAAGACAAATGCCATATGATCTCACTCATGTGTGGAATTTAAGAAAGAAAAGAGATGAACATGTGGGAAGGGGGAAAAGAAAAACAAAAAGAGGGGCGCCTGGGTGGCTCAGTGGGTTAAGGCCTCTGCCTTCGGCTCAGGTCATGATCCCAGGGTCCTGGGATCGAGCCCCACATCGGGCTCTCTGCTCTGCAGGGAGCCTGCTTCCTCCTCTCTCTCTCTCTCTGCCTGCTTCTCTGACTACTTGTGATCTCTGTCTGTCGAATAAATAAATAAAAATCTAAAAAAAAAAAAAAGAAAAAAAAAAAAGAGAGAGGGAAACAATCCCTAAGAGACTCTTAACCATAGAGAACAAACGGAGGGTGACTGGAGTGAGGTGGGGGGGGCTGGTTGGGTGATGGGGATGAAAGAGGGCACGTGTGATGAGCCCCGGGTGTTGTATGTAAGTGACGAATCACCGATTTCTACTCCAGAAACCAATATTGCACTATATGTTAACTAACT
Organism: Enhydra lutris kenyoni; assembly: GCF_002288905.1. Taxonomy (NCBI): domain Eukaryota; kingdom Metazoa; phylum Chordata; class Mammalia; order Carnivora; family Mustelidae; genus Enhydra; species Enhydra lutris. The sequence goes on along the minus strand of NW_019154085.1, from coordinate 32,136,431 downwards.
AAAATTTGAATTTGAAAAAAAAGAGAGAGAGAGATACCCTCAGATGGATAAATGTGCATCTTCAGACATAAGAAATGGTGTTCTTGGGTATGAAGAGAATGACTATACACAGGCCCCCAAAGTCTTCGCGTGGATCCTTGCCACAATGAAGGCAAAGCCTTTTCAACATCAACGATTTGCCTGCCGTTATAATCAGGTGATTTGACAGAAAGTCTCACCTCCCTTGTAGTGGTCTAGAAAATAATGTGTTTCTACGCTCTAAACTAAAGAAGCACTTTTCTCTTAAAGAAAAGAGCCTGTATCACATGTTCTGTTTCTTCGTCAACATAAACTGCAGCCTCACATCATTTCCCATATCCAATTACAAGAGTCAGGATTTGGTCCAGCTCTAATTGACTCCAGGAATATTTCATTTTTTCATTTAAAAGATAATTTAATTCACCACCATATGTTTGTTGGAGTCGTTCACTGGTCTTGGCCTCAAGGACGCCTCTGTCCTCATTGCCAGGTGTGGTTCCAAGGAACGCCGAGACCCCTGCTTTTTGCTCTGGTCTCCACAGTTTTCACTGTCTAATCTTCTCTGAACAGCATTTATTCTTCTGGTTTTTTTTTTTCCCCTCTAGCATCTTTTGCTTTTTTTTTTTTTTAATCATGGAAATACTCACGCTTGAATTGAAATAGTGAAGTCAGCTTCAAATGCTAACTCAAAATATCAGAAAGGAGCTACCAATTTCATGGTTCACAAAATAATGGTATCAATCTGTACTGTTTAAGAGATAGCAGAATCTTTTGACCCAAATGCAAACTCCAGTGGCCTTGAAATAATTTTTCTCATATTTGATAACAGAGGAGTCATATTAAGGTTTTGCTTGGAATTTTCCAGGTCAATGACTATCATCACTGACCTTCATACTTAAAGGGGCAGAAATTGGTGGGGAGGGAAGGGGGGTTTAAGAGAATACCCATTTGAACTTGAGAAGACATTTTTCTGGAAAAATCAAGTGCCTTCATCCAACTTATAAGTTCATGTAACTCACTTTTGTGCAGAAATAGGATGGCCATTGATTAATTTAGGTGTGGTATCCATCATCCCCTCCTCATCAGTCAATTATTGTTTGTGTAATGAAATATCTCAAAACTTAAAGGCTTAAATCAACAGTCATTCATTACATCTCTTGAGTCTGTGGGTTGATTGTGTAGTTTTGCTGACCCGGTCTTGTTCATGCTTCTGTGGTCAGCTGTCTGGTTGACCAAGGGCCGGCTGGTCTAGGATGGTCTCAGCTGATGACAGTTCCCTTGCGCATTTGCTCACACTCCTGCAGGAGGCTAGCTTGTGCATGTTCTCCAGGTGATGGCCCAAGTATGAGAAGGAGGGCTCTTGTGTTGTGTAAGAGAACAAGAAGAAATCACACACTTTTCAAGTCTGCTTTGTCAAGTTAGGTCTTGTCCCGTTAGCCAAAGAAAGTCCCATGGCCAAGTCTGGGGCAGTGTGGGAGAGTATGATCAACAGCCATGGATACAGGAAGGCAGGAAAAGCTGGGGTTATCAGTACAATCAGCCTGTTCTCCTTACCCAGATATAACTAGAGCATGACAGCTCCAGAGGCCTACTGGATGTGCAGGCACAGGGAAGGAAGGCCATGGAAGTAAAGTCCAAGGATGCCAAAATAAAGACCTGGAAGTCTAAGTCCAAATCAGTGGGTCAAACAGGAAATGAAACACAAAATTGGGGTGTGCTTCTATAACGAAGGGGTCAAAGAGACAGAAAAGCCTAGAGTGAAGACATGGAGTATACAGCCATGAGACATTGTACCTTGCCTGGGGGAGCACATTTGGAAGAACCTGGGTGCAAAAGCTTTGCATATTTAAAAGCATGCAGGACATAACCTACGCAAAATGGCCATTAAAAGACTCCAACACCTATAGGCAACAGAAGCTCTCAAATTTCTATGCAAAGGAGTTTTTGTTTTGCTTTGAAGAAATAGCTGCTATTATGCCATTTAGAATACATATTCAGTCAAAGCCACAATGTGAAGCATTCTACAGGACATGGGACCAGGTTTCTTGAAGTCAATAAACCAGAACAAACAAATATAAGTGGAGAGAGACCATTTCTGATTAAGAGTCAAGACAGATCTTGATATGTACCAGTTTCTTGATATGTACAGTTTTCAAGATGTTTTTTAGCAAATAAGAATTTGCTATAATAAAATAGAATTTTATTATGGTCAGTGTATTAGATAGCATTAGACATTATCATTAACTTTACTATGTTAAAGTAGGAAAGTTAAGTAGGAAAGTTAAGTAGGAAAATGCTCCTTTTTTGAGATTCATGCTATAGTATTTAGGGCTAAAGTAACCTGATGTCTGAAATTTGCTTTAAAAACTTGAGAGAGGAAGAATAGAGGAAATTAGTGTGGAAATTGATAATGGACATTCATGGTGGCTGCCGAGGCCTGGGATGATTGAGTGAGTTTGTGATATTTTCTACTTCTGCATAGTTTTTGGAAGTTTATATACTACAAAGTAAAATTCAGTGTAATTTTTTAGTGTAATTTTGACATATTACATAGAAAAGAGTTTAAAAGGACACGATACTTTCTTTTTTCAATTTTTAAATGTTCTTATTAACATCTTTGTTGTTTTGTTTCTAAAAGTAACACATACTCAATATTATAAAAACAGAACAATACAACAAAGAGCAAAGAGAAGATGAAAGTCACATGAAATCATAGATAGATGATTTGAGGAGAAACAAAAGAGATTACCTGAAGAAATAATCATAAATCTCTCTCTGGTCTTTTGAAATTATTACTATATTTACTTACTTAAAGAAATAGCTCTGGGGTCAGCCATGCGCCCAGTAAATTTTCTTTGACTCCTGGGTGGGTTCTACTCAATGACAAATGGTTGGCATTTGATAAGAACGCCAAATGTTGTGTCATTTAAGTGATGTTGCTTCCCTACTGTAGCAACTGGGAATGTTTCCAAGAAGAGGCTCAGAACATTGTAGATGGTCAATAAAAATGCTTTCTTTTTTTCTACTTCTTCTCTTCACTTTCTTTAACTCTTCTTATTCAACTTCAGCTTAAAAAAAAAAGGATTTATTTATTTATTGAGAGAGAGAGGGAGAGAGAGTACATGAGTGGAAGTAGGAGCAGAGTGAGGAAATCCTCAAGCAGACTTCCTGCTGAGCACGGAGCCCATCACAGGGCTCCATCCCATGACCTTGAGATCATGACCTAAGCCCAAACCAACAGTCAGTCACTCAATCAACTGAGCCACCCAGGTGCCCCATCAATTTCAGGTTCTGATTAAAACAATACCATAATTTAGTAATTTCTTTGCAAGTGGTAATGGGAGGAAGTTCTCCTTTTATTTTGTAGTAAGTAACTACCTATTTCTTTAAAATGGGGGAGAATGGAGTAGTTACCAATTTGGTCAACAGAAGTTATCCATCAGTTTGACTTTGCCTATATAGAAGGCTATTGACACAACTCCAAAGTGAGGTAGAGCAAAGCTGTTAGAATTATACCTATCAGCATTAAATTTTAGAACAATGGCTAGATGTGGCTGTAATTTGGAGAGATAATCTCCCCACAACAAATGTGGGTGCTACTGTTGGGTGTTGGTCAATCTGAACATGAGGGATGGGTATCATCACTTGTCACCAGTAGTGTCCTACAAACCCTGATAACTAAAGGGTGACCTGACACTAAAATCCAGGGGAGATGGTACCTGGAGGGATGACATCAGCAGGAATCTTTCTTAATCCACATGTAATCAGGTTCAAAAGTCAGCCTTCTATTGATGTTATGGGCTTTCTGGTTTTTGGGGTCTTTTTTATGATTTTATTTTTTTTACTGGGGTAGGGCACAAGCAGGGGGAGTGGGAGTGGGAGAAGCAAGCTCCTCACTAACCAGGGGAGCCCAATGCAGAGCTCGATCGCAGGACCCTGGGATCATTACCTGAGCCAAAGTTAGCTGCTTAACTGACTGAGCCACCCAGGCACCTCAGGGCTTTCTGTTGTAATGTGAGGGAAGGACCCTGCATCATCTATGACGTTCTCCTGCCAAAACAACGAAACTGAATGTAATCAAGCTTCTATATCTGCATTACCTGCTTTTGCTGCAGACCAGATCACCCCAAAACTTGGTGGTTTATAATAGCCATTTATTATTTCCTATTATTCTTTGGATCAGAGAGATAATTCTTCTAGGTTGAGCTAGCCAGATAGACGATGGCTTCACGCTTGACGTTGGCCGGGAGTATGGAGATGTTGCTACATGTTGCCCCTCAGCCAGCAGGCTGGCCCCACTCAATCACAGTCCCCCAAGAGCAGTAAGGACTAGAAAGTCCTGCCATACAAGCACATTTCAAGCCTTTGCTTCTGTCACATTTGCTAAGGTCACATGGGATAAAGCAAGTCACATGGCTGGGCCTGGAGTGAAGGGGAGGAGAAAGAGACTCTACCATGTAATAGAAAAAACATTGTCAGTTCTACAGTCTAACCACATCTAACTTCTAGTTTATATAAACACAGTCTGGAGAGGAACAAGTTAAATTATATCATAAGGAAATAATTAGTCAAATCTAAAATGTGAAACATTCTATAGACAACCTCCGTATGTTTTCAAGAAAGTTAGTGCTATGGGGGGGATGTGACGGGTGGCAGGTCAGGGATAGACTCTTTTAGATTTTTTTTAAAAGATTTTATTTATTTATCTGACAGAGAGAAATCACAAGTAGGCAGAGAGGCAGGTAGAGAGAGGAGGAAGCAGGCTTCCCGCTGAGCATAGAGCCCGATGTGGGGCTCGATCCCAGGACCCTGAGATCATGACCTGAGCCGAAGGCAGAGGCTTTAACCCACTGAGCCACCCAGACGCCCCTAGATTTTTTTTTTTAAGATTTTATTTGAGAGAGCGAGAAAGCATGAGTAGGAAGGAAGGGCAGACAGAGAGGGAAAAGCAGGCTCTCCGCTGAGCCACCCAGGTGCCCTGAGACTATTCTAGATTTTAAAAGACTAAACGGACATGAAAACCAAACTCAAGTATGAATCTTATTGGATCATTATCCAGGAAAATAAAAAACAGTCACAAAAAATTCTCTGGATAATTGGGGAAAATTGAATATGGATTAAATATACAGAATATTTTACATTTTCTCAAATGTAATAATGATATTAAGATTACATAAGGTAACATTCTTATTCTCAAAAGATGCAAAGTGATGTATTTAGGGGGCACCTGGGTGGGGAAGCTATTTGAATGTCCACCTCTTGGTTTCAGGCAGGTTGTGATCACAGGGTCATAAGATAGGGCTGCTTGTCTGGCTCTGAGCTCAGCATGGAGTCTGCTTAGTACTGTCTCTCCCTTTGCCCCTCTAACCACTTTTTTTTTTGTTGTTGTTAAAGGGGATATATTTAGCAATGAGATATACTAATGTCTGTTACAGATTTCAAGTAGATCATCAAATCAATACATCCGTATATTTATATATAATAGAGAGAAATGGGCTGAATTATGACCTCCCAACATTCCTATGTTGAAATCTTCACTACTAGTACCTCAGAATATGACTGTATTTAAAAATAGAGACTTTGGGGGCGCCTGGGTGGCTCAGTCGGTTAAGCATCTGCCTTTAGCTCCGGTCATGGTCCAGGGTCCCTGGGGGCTCAGCAGGAAGTTGGCTTCTCCCTCTGCCTCTCTCCCTGGCTTGTGTTTACTCTCTTCATTGCTCCCTCCCTCTCTCTCTCTCTCTCTCAAATAAATAAAGAAAGAAAATAAAGAAAAAATAAAATAAAGAAAATAAAGAAAAAAAAAATAGAGCCTTTAGGGGTGCCTGGATGGCTCAGTTGGTTGAACTTCCAACTCTTGGTTTCAGCTCAGGTCTTGATCTCAGGGTCATGAGATCAAAGCCCCATGCAGGGCTCATGCTCAGCATGGAATCTGTTAGAGACTCTTTCCCATCCCTCTTCTTTCCCTTCTCCTCCCCTGCCCTATGCTCTCTCACTCTCTCTCTAAAATAAATAAAATAAAATCTTTAAAATAAATAAATACAATAAAAATATGGTCTTTGAAGAGGTGATTAAGTTAAAATGAGACCCTTAGAATAGGCTCTAATCCAATCTGACCAGTGTCCTTATAAGAAGAGATTAAGATACAGACATATCCAGAGAGAAGGTCATGTGAAGACACTGGGAAGATGGCCATCTATACAAGCCAAGGAGAATGGCCTCAGAAGAAACCAACCCCATCCACACCTTGATCTTGAACTTCTAGCCTCTGGAACTGTGAAAAAATAAGTCCCTGTTGTCTGGGTCACCCAGTCTGTGGTATCTCATTACGCCAACCCTCGCACACTGACATTCACAACAGAATGCTGTTAATTGTTTAATCTGAGTATGGAATACACAGATCTTCATGGTGGTACATTTTTCAACTTTTCTGCACATTTGAAAAAAATTTTTTTAAAGATTTTATTTATTTGACAGAGAGAGAAACCACAAGTAGGCAGAGAAGTAGGCAGAGAGAGATGGGGAAGCAGGCTCCCTGCTGAGCAGAGAGCCCAATGCGGGGCTCGATCCCAGAACCCTGAGATTATGACTTGAGCTGAAGGCAGAGGCTTAACCCACTGAGCCATCCAGGCACCCCACGTTTGAAAATTTATGTATTAAAAATGTGGAAGGACAAAACCTTCTAGGACATTGTCTTTAGTCAACGGGCTCTTAAGAAAATATTTTCAATCATTTATAATTGAACTCTGAAATATAGAGGCTTGGCTGCAACTTTGCTTATAGAAGAGATGAGGGGTTGGAAGTCTGACAAATTAAATGAGAAAACCATTTCTCCCCACACCAGCAGTTCCAGTGTTTCAGATTTCAAGCCATTATATCTAGAGAGACACTTAGTGACATGATAGATTTGGAAATTGTTTTGTTCAGGAGAAGAAAAGGACAGTGCAGCAGTTGCTTTGAGTTCCAGCTCCAAGTTCTTCCAGAACAGCAGCAATGGCAGTTGGCACAGCCTGGGACATGGTGACACGGATAAACAAGGTCAAGCCTGGAATTATCCAATGGGTGCATTAACTCTGTCAGTCTGCCAGTAGTTCAAACAAGTATTTCCTGATTAAGGGATGCCTGGGTGGCTCAGTTGGTTGAGCAGCTGCCTTCGGCTCAGGTCATGATCCCAGCGTCCTGGGATCGAGTCCCACATCGGGCTCCTTGCTCGGCAGGGAGCCTGCTTCTCCCTCTGCCTCTGCCTGCCACTCTGCCTGCCTGTGCTTGCTCTCTCTCCCTCTCTCTCTCTGACAAATAAATAAATAAAATCTTTAAATTAAAAAAAAATATTTCCTGATTAAGTTTTATTACTTCTTGAGTAAATAATCTGGAGGTCTTGGTCATCAGATTTGACTGAAGCAAAAAAGCAGTTCATTTTGTATATGAAGCCTGTATTCTTTCTTTTTTTTCCTGTGCTTTCCAACAATTGTTCAGACACCCATTGCCTTAGCTATTTTGCTTCTCCTTGGGATCAATTAGGTGTTACAATTATATATTTAAATATATATTATTGGCGTGCTATTAGTATACTATTATGTATTTAGGCATATTAGTATATTATTGGTATGCTATACACTATGCTAGTATACTATACTACTATACTATACTACTAGATATATTAGTATACTATTAGTATTAATATATTATCATATATTTAGGTGTTACTATTCCCGATGGGTGTTGGAATGCTTAACAGAAGGGTTCTCAACTCTGACCGCAATTAGAATCACCAGGAAGATTTAAATAAAACAAAATACCAAACAAAGACCATGATGATAAGACAGACCCCTAAACATTCTGGTTTAGTATGTTCTGAGTCAGGACCTCAGCATCAGGATTTCTTGTAAAATCTTCCCAGGTGATTACAATGGGCAGCCAGGTAAGAACACTTGTTCTAACCTATAGAAAATTCCTAACCTCAAGTCCAGGCACTTCTTGGGGTGGAGGGGCTCTGAAGAACCTTTGCAGGGTTCTTTAAATCACCTCCAAAATGATCTTTTTCTTTGACTTAAAAATTCATCTTAAAGAAATTATGACTAAGTGTGCTATTAAAGTATTATTTCACTCAAAACAATTTTAAAGTATTTGCCAGCAAGGGAGGCTGTTGTGCATAAAAGGGTAAAAAAGTCTAATGATTGTAGTTGCCAAGCTATGACATCTAAAATATTTTTCCCCATTGACAGTGTGGATTTCTAGAGAGCCCAGACCTTGATTTGTAAGTAATAGTTTCTACTAAAGGGAAGCAGGGCTGCTTACAGAAAGGAGCCGTTTCAGGTCTGGTGCATGGAAAGTATACTGTAAAGGGAACATCTGTTTGCCCTCAGGCATGAAAGCACTCAAAGTCGAATGGAGATGTTTCAAAAGGGCTCCGAAGCCAGAATGAAGAAGCTCACATTGGCTAAATTTAGGACAACTGGAGAAGCAGAAGGAATAATGATTATACAGTGTTTGTAACAAATAAATAAAATCCCTGGTCCATATGACACTTAAACTTAAACAAAAAGAAGGAAAAGAACAGGGGGGAAAAAAAGAAGAAATTCACTTGCCATTACTGGAGGTGATTACTGATCACAAGGCTTTATTCTGGGAGGACAGGAAGAGACAGTAACTCTGACCTTACAGAAGGAACGGAGGCTCATCTCCAGGTGATGAAAGAAAGCTCTTCTTTCTAGAGATGTTACCTAATAAAGAAGAAATGGAGAAATGGTCAGCTATGCCTTTAGTATGACCTGCCATGGGATCACTTTGTGTTGCACTATCACCATCAAAGAATTCAAAGAATACCTTTTATAATCCCCTTTTTGACATACAGAGACCACTGGTAACTTCAGAATGAAATCTGCAAAGTAAAACTTCCACTAGAAAAACAATCTCAATATTCTTTATAGAGATGGAACTCTGTGATGCTTTGCAGAACATCTATACCTCCAGCTTTGGGGAATAAATGTATGTGCTTTGGGGCTCCTGGGTGGCTCAGTGGGTTAAGCCTCTGCTTTCGGCTCAGGTCATGATCTCAGGGTCCTGGGATTGAGGCCTGCATCGAACTCTCTGCTCAGCGGGGAGCCTGCTTCCCTCTCTCTCTGCCTGCCTCTCTGCCTACTTGTGATCTCTCTCTCTGTCAAATAAATAAATAAAATCTTGAAAAAAAAAAAAAGAAATGTATATGCTTCATGGCTTTCTACCTAGGCAAACATTGGCAGAAACTGCCAATTTTCCTGCATTAAGACTGGTGGCCCATTTTCATGGAAGACTTCCACTTCAGGACCTCAAGTCACCACTTTTTGAGGAGTTAGTTTGAAACAAGAAGGGCATCAGAAAATAATGCAATTTTCTTATATACAGAAATGTGCTGGATTTCTAGAAGATGGGTCTTCAGCCCCTGAATGACCTTCAGGAAAACAAATATGTTGCAAGTAAAGGAATATTTACTTAAGATAAGTGGACATGGTTGACTTTACTCATGGCTTATTGGTGGATACTTTTGATCAAATCAATGAAGTTATTCTTTCCACTCAAAGTCTTACATTCTATTAGGAAAGCTGCTAAGCCTCTCTTCCCACAACTGCTCTTCTGGAAAAGAAGACAGGAAGAGGTAATCACATTGACTTTTCAATGCTAGAAAAAAATACTTCTTTAGGCTGAAATAGAGAGTGATTTTTCTTTTTCAATTTTTCTGCAGGCAAGAATCTCTAGGCACCTGGAACCCTATAGAATCCTTTTGATGGTTATTTCTGCTCCAGTGATCTTGAAATTAAATGTGTGTTCCTGACCCTTAACTTGCTGACATCAAGCATGCAGGCAATGCCAAAAATGACCTCACAAAGGAATGGATGCTACATGGATTAACCCAAAAGAGTCCTGGAAAAATCTGACTCAAGCCTGCCCTTGTCTCAAAAAGCGTGCAATGGGAGCTCTGATTCTATTACTGCGTTAGAGAGCTATGTTTGTGAACAAGAATTTTTCATCACTTGCCAACCAAATCAAAAGACAGAAACCACTGAATGTCAAAGATGGCATTTGTGTTTTATCACATAGCACTCCACAGTTTCATCCTTTCATTCAAGCTCAACAGCAACAGCTTTGCCGTTAAATTCACTTTGAGTAGATGAAAGCGGATCTTTTATTTGTCTGTATGGAAAACTTCACATTTGCAAATCTTTGTAATAGTTTTGCCCCTTTTTTGAAAAACGGCCATTAATTGCCAGAAAAATGGCAGTGAAGTACAAGCATAAAGAGTGTTTTTATATTCTGCACGAGAGTAAAAAATAAATTTCCTTTGTTGCAAATGGTGTGAAACATGCTTTTTCCTGTGATGCATCCCACTACTTATCTTGGTTTCTCAACGTGACACTAAAACCTGAGATAGCAAGGAACTCGGCTAAAGGATACAGCTCCAACTGGATTTCCAGGCATTGGTCAGTAGCCGGAACAGGATTCATCAAGTACCCAGCTCTTTCCAGTGGCCTAAAACCTCACCATTAAGGGGGTCTCCTCCATCATCTCTTGCACAGTGTACTTCAAGAAATTAACAAAGAAATAATATGGAAAGCCAAAAGCTGATCATTAAAAAAAATCCAAATGTAACCCCTTGCAAAAGTGACTTAGAAATATTATGTTTGGGGCACCTGGGTGGCTCAGTCAGTTAAGTGTCTGCCTTTGGCTCAGGTCAGATCCTGGGGTCCTGGGATCGAGCCCCACATCGGGCTCCCTGCTCAGTGGGGAGTCTGCTTTTCCCTTTCCCTCTGCCCCTCCTCCTGCTTGTGTGCTCTCTCAAATAAATAAATCAAATCTTTAAAAAAAAGAAGATTTAGGGATGTCTGGGTGGCTCAGTCAGTTGGGCATCTGTCTTCAGCTCAGGTAATGATTCCAAGGTTGTGGGATCGAGCCCCATGTCAGGCTCCCTGCTCAGCAGACAGCCTGCTTCTCCCTCTCCCCACTCCTTGTGCTCTCCCTCTCTCACTATCTCTCTATCTCAAATAAATAAAATCTTAAAAAAAAAAGATGAAGAAAAAGAAAAAAGCCAAGAGGCTGATAATGTTCTTTTGGAAGTAATAAGAGAAATTGGTAATGTGATTAAGTACAAGATAAATATATGAAAAACCTAGAATAATAATTTTATCTGTAATAGCAATGACCAGTTAGGAGTAGAAATGGAAAAAAAATATTCCATTGGTATTAGCCAAATCAAACCAAATAAACAAAAGCCCACAACACAAGAGGGGCATGGGACCTGTATTCGGAAAACTATCAAAACATGAACTAATAGGGAAATATTTCCTGATTCTGTGTGGGCAGTCTTAATATTAAGAAGGCCAGTCATTTCCCAATGGTTACAATACTTTAATGCAAATGCAATCATAATACCAATGTTTTGAAACCAGGCGAAATGAACATAACATGTATATGGATGGCTAAGTATCTGAGAATAGCCAATGGTGTTAAAGGAAGACGTGTGTACGCATGCATGGGCAAGTGCACAGGCGAACATGCAGAGCACGGGTATCATCTTGCCTTGCTAAATATCAAAATTTATTACAAAGCTACTCTGATAAAATGACATCCTGTCCATTAGCCTAAAACATTTTATATTTTAATGTCTATGGGGCAATACTGAAAGAATTGAAGAACACTTGGTTCCTAGTAAACAAGACAACATAATTATTTTCATTTACTTATTCCAGTAGAGAACACTACCAAGATACATCACAGCATATATTACTAGATCAATGAAATAAAATAGAGACAACAGGAACAAACCCAAAGACAGGTAGTAGCTTGATACATAACCAAGTTGGCATTTCAACTCAAAGTAATGTATGACTATGTGAATGAATACCTTTGGCACAATTTACTTTCCACCTGAAATAAAGTTGAAAACAATAAAGTTCCATACTTATTTTTTTAATTATGTGAGAAAATACTGAAAGTTGAAAAGCAAATTGTAGACTGGCGCAAAATAATTGGCATTGTATGCAACGGGGCTAGTGTCATTTCCCCTAATATCCAAATTCTTCCTATTAATTCATAACAAAGACAAATAACCCAGCAAAAAGAATGGGCAAAGATATGAACAGGGTAATTGCAGACAAAATGCAATCATCAACAAACACTTGAAAATATACATAACCCTATTAGTAGTACAGAAATGTAAGTTAAGCAAGACGGTGTTTCAAGTTCAGATTATCAATTATTAAGATCAACAGAATCTGATGTTATTTAGGGTGGAGTTGAAACTGGCAGTTTCATATATCGCTGATGAAAATGTTCATTGCTACAATCTTTTGTGAAATTAATCTGAAAATAGCTACTGAAAATTGAAATATCCTTATGTCTAAAGGGTTTCACTTCGAAGAATGTAGCCCATAGAAATAAAAAGCAATATATAAGAATATATTTTAAGAATCTTAATTATGGCATTATTTGTAATGTAAAAAAATCCACCTCTAAATGCCCTGAATGTACATTGTAAGGAACAGTTGAGTAAATTGCTATACCTATAGCATGTACTATTATGCAATTAGTAGAAAGGGTGTTAGGTGTACATTATTGCTTTGAAGATATCCATGATCTATTACTAAGTGAAAAAAGACATTGTACAATAACGTGTGTGATGTAATGCTATTTGTAAATAACAAAAAATCCCAAACTCTCCTTGTGTGTATGTGTGTGTATATGTATAACCCATGATCACTAAGTAATCATGTTTATATATATATAAACATGAGCATAGAGACACAGAAGGTTGCACAGCAAAAGGTTACATTTATCTTGGGGGGCAGGAGTAGAGGGAAGATTGTTACATTTCTTAAATGTTTCTGTATTATTTGACTTGTTATATCATGTCACTTTTGTTATTTAAAAAAATCTAATGGGGGCATCTAGGTGACTGTGTTGGTTAACTATCTGACTTGATTTCAGCTCAGGTCATGATCTCAAGGTTGTGAGATCAAGCCCCGTGACCAGTTCTGTGCTGGGCGTGGAGTCTGCTTAAGAGTCTCTTTCTCTTTCTCCCTCCGCCCATCCCCCTCTAAAATAATCTAATATAGTTTAAACAAAACACCAATAGGGAAAGTGTTCCAAATATTAGCACTGAATCACTTTACCTGGACAGTTCTAGGACAACTGCTTCCCAAAACCAAAATACCATTAGCATTAGTCACTGAGTCCCTGGGAATATGATCACAGAGACTCTAGAATTCCCCAACTGTCTTCAAACAAACTGGAAAGACTCAGAGAAGTGACTCTTTAGCATTTGTTTTTTAGTAAATTCCATTGCATCTTAAGTATAAATATCTAAATTTCCTATGAATTAAAATTAGTGGTGAGTGACTCTTTTGAAACAACTAAGCAGATTTGAACAAGTAAAATATAGATAATAGAAGGATGCTCCCACATTCTAACAAAAACTTACTCTAAAATATTCAAAGACTAAGCATTAAAATTATTTGGAAAGAACTTAAATTTCTACTTACAAATGACAAGTTAATGTACAATGAAAAATTGTGTTATGATGAAAAATTACATTTAGGAAGACCTCATGAAAATTTAGAAAACACTAGGGAGAGATAGTATATAATCTTTAAAAAGTACAATACAGGGGCGCCTGGGTGGCTCAGTGGGTTAAGTCTCTGCTGTCAGCTGAGGTCATTGTCTTGGGTCATGGGATTGAGCCCCGAGTCGGGCTCTCTACTCAGCGGGGAGCCTGCTTCCCCCTCTCTCTCTGCCTACTTGTGATCTCTCCCTCTGTGTCAAATAAATAAAATAAAATAAAATAAAAATAAAAATAAAAAGCACAATACAAAATTCTGTATGCTTATGATCACAACCAAGGAAAATGACAGCAACAATAATACAACTTTTGTTTAGAAAAAAGACCAAAAGGAAATAGACTAACATGTCAATAAGTGATAGTCTTTGGAAGTCGTGTAATATGGGATTTTCTGTCTCTTCTTCTATTTTCTATATTTTCCAAATATTCAGAAATAATTGTTATTATTATACACCATTTTATTTTTATAAGTGTATGAAAGCTTTATTTATTTTTAAGTATTCATGTATGTGTCTTTATGTACTATTACATCTAGCTTATTTTATACTTAAATAATACTATTAGCAGTAAATGATTACTAGTTGCTAGTACTACAAGAATAAAATACTAATACAACTATGTACTAGTAATTATATAGGGATAAAGTGTTATATAACACAATGAACAGAGTATGAAATTCAGATAGTAGATATTTGATTTATCATAACAAGTTCTATATGATGGGGCGCCTGGGTGACGCAGTTGTTAAGCGTCTCCCTTTAGCTCAGGTCATGATCCTAGGGTCCTGGGATTGAGTCCTATATAGGGCTCCCTGCTTGGCCAGAAGCCTGTTTCTCCCTCTCCCACTCCCCCACTGTGTTCCCTCTCTTCCTGTGTCTCTGTCTGTCAAATAAATAAATAAAACAAAAAAAAAAATAAGCTCCATATGATATGTATAATGACTTTATTTATAATAATAATTATTACATATAGTACTCTACTCCTTATTACTGGTAATAGTTATTTTGTAAATAATAATTATTGAGGGATAAATAAAGAGCTAAATATTATAAGGCAATAGCTAATATTTAGACAGTTGATTTAAACCTGTAATTGTATAAGAGATTTACTTCCTAGAGCTCAAGGCTGAAACCTCAGACATAATTTGCTTCAACTCTAAAATATCATGCTTCATTAGCAGTGTGGAATTTCAGCCCCCATTCACTATGCCTGCAGGTCCTCTGTATGACATTCCTGTGCCTTAGCTTAAAGCAGTTTCTGTCAATAGTGTTCAAGACTTTTGAAAAAGTCATATTAATAGTCAATAAAGAAGGGCTATTATGTCAATCCAGCGTGACACACCCCACCACCACAGGTCATCACAGAGAGGCTATATGGCACTGAATAATGGCCACGATACAGGAAAGTGTTGGGGGAAACAGACGTTTGTCTCATGCAATCTTACTGGACCCTCACTTAGCATCCCAGAGCCTTTGTCCTCCAAACTGTCAACAGATATCATGTCTCTAAGTGATCATGCTGGTTAGAGGAATAATGATATATCAGTAAAGAATATTCCTATTTCTGGGCACCTGGCTGGCTCAGAGGAGCATGTGACTCTTGATCTCGGGGTCATGAGTTCAAGCCCCATGTTGGATGTAGAGATTACTTAAATAAATAAAACATAAAAAAAAAAGAATATTCCTATTTCTGACTCCTCCCTTCTGCACCTAGTTGAATGTTGGTGATGCCCTCATGTCCATTTGCCAACCAGCAAACTTGGTAGCGTTAAAGAAATGGGTGAGCTAATGATGCCAAGGATCCCAGTCCCATACCAATAACTCGCCCTAAATGTCCCTTTTTTTGGTGAGGATCCTCTACTCACCAGAATAAGAGACACTGATATTTATATGATGTTTTGACTGTCATTAGCTTCCAAGAAAGAGTTTCCACCCTGAGTCAACAGGAAACCCAGGAAAGTTATCAAGTCCAAAGGAAACCATTTTTTCAGCATCCACTATGCACCAGGCTCTCGGGGTTTTAAGGCCTAGAAACCCATTCACATGAGGGTAGGTATGATGGGGAGGGAGGTGGCAATAATTCAGGGCATCAGGGAAATCTCCCAGAACGGAAGGGTCATCAGTGTGCATGAGTCTGGAAACAGAATCAGTTCTAACAAGGCTTTGCCCCCCGTCGGGGAAGCCTTATTCACTGACTCTGCCTGAGCCTCACCTGTTTCTCACTCACGTTGTCTCCGGTTCTCAAGCTCTCCCTCGCCTCCCTCCTTCTGCATCCTTATCTCCTGCTTGGCCAATTTAGCTGTCTCAGCCTTGCTCTAAATGACCTTTCAGCCTTCCATGGATTAAAATTTCCCCTGGGTCCCTTAATTCAGATTCTAGACAGAGGGAATGTGATCCCTGAATCCATGGCTGAATACAGGCATGAATGAGTCGATCAATAAATTCAGCATTCCTCTCCTTTGAGTTAGAACCTTTATAAACAATCTGCTGAACTCAAATATTTGCCCAAAACATCCACAGGTAGAGATTTGCAAAGAGGACTCTAGGTAAGCATGTTAAGCCATGCATTTCATCAGGAAGGAAATTCTGTATGTAATATTTTGATGTTTCTGTTGTGTTTACCCTCCCAAACCATATCTACCAAATAGCATCATGTTGAGTAATTTCCATTAAAATGTAACAAAACTTGTATCTTTTTAAAAATATTTTATTTATTTGTCAGAGAGAGCACACAGCTGGGGGAGCAGAAGGCAGAGCGGGCAGAGGGAGAAGCAGGCTCCCCGCTGAGCAAGGAGCCCAACGTGGGACTTGATCCCAGGACCTTGGGATCATGACCTGAGCCAAAGGCAGACACTTAACCACCGAGGCATCCCCAAAATCTTGTATCTTATAAGTTAGGCACTTGTCAAGTACTTTATTAATGATTTCATTTAATCTTTACAATACCTAAAGAATAGGTACGATTATTGGGCCCCTGAATGAAAAAATTTGGGCTCAGAGGGTTTAGAAATCATCTGTCAGAGCAGAGGAAGGATTCCCATAGGGTCTCTCTGACTGCAGCTCCTGTGCTCAGTCCTTGCCCTGTGAAGCCTACTTTGTACTACTAGGTGAAAAAAGACGTTTAAGCCCTGTGTTATATAAATCTACTTAATACAGACATTTTGCTAAACTTTTAGCAGTTAAGCGTTGTGAAGAGTCAGCAGTTACCTTGAAAATATAGTAGAGTTGGCAAAATGAAAAGCTGACATTTGTCATCTTTAAAGTTTCTTTTCAGCGCTTGAGATGTTTTAAACACCGGCAATTGATTTGGAACTCTGCATTTTGGAGGATGTGCATGTCAGTCTCACACTGTTATCAGTCAGCATTAGTGGGACAGAGATAGTTATTCCTTATTCACAGTGAAGGTATCTTGTGGAATTGTTCCTGACTTGCAAAGTTTAAAATAGCATTTCTAGATTCCTACTCTAATTGCCCTATCATTTAAAAATCATTAGCCACTACTTTAAAATGGACATAAATTCACATAATTTAAAAAGCCAAATCCAATATGTAATGTTTAATGGGTACTTTCCTTTGGACAGTGATTATTATATATTTTGGTGCTCTCACGTATATACTACTCTGCTGTTGTTGCCAATAAACTGCCATGTCACTGCATATCCAGTTCTATGTTACTGCAAACTAGGACACCTCTGGCCGTATTACATGAGATCACAGCAGCTGTCCTTCAGTGCATCTGCTTGTCTCCATATAGCACTTCTACCCATCACAGCTGGAAGACTGTCTTTCCAGTCATCTAAATCTCCAACAAAGAAAGATGTGTCTTTGTTATCTACACAATGGCCTCAATTCTCCCTTGTCCTCTGGGTACGAATGCTGCCTGATACAGCTTTGCCTCATCTGGAATTCCACCTTGCATTTCTTCAGTGAGTTGAACTCTAGATGCAGCACAGGGGTGGGTGGAAGGTTCTAGGAAGCCGTATTTCAGTTCTCCTTTCATTCTGTGTTTTTTGCCCTGCTTGGATCTTGACTCTAGGGTCATATTCAGGTCCACCCTCTCATATCATCATGGCATCTTACTCCACTAAAGTTTTCTTCTCTCTCATAAAGACAGTTTCATTGGCCAATATTACCTGGGCATGAACCTGGCCCTAATAACTTCCCTAGGCTTACAGGGTTTTTAATAACCTTGTTTAAACTTCAAATATACCTTGAGTTTTGTAGAGCTATTTCAAAGAGAAATCAAAGGCAAATGTGGCTTTGAGATCTGAATACAGGGCAAAAGTTTTTGCAAAATTGTCCCTGGCGTTTCTCCCTTCTTCCTTTCCTTTCTTCCTTCCTGCCTTCCTCCCTTTTAACCTTTTGATCCCCTTCTCCTATTAAAAAAAAATATTTGCAGAACACAGGCAGAATCTATCTGAATTCATCATTCAAATCTTTCCATTCTAATCAACTGCAACACAAATCTATTTTGCCAACAACTTCTCTTTCTTTCTTTAAATAGCTCAGGCAAAAATACCAATATTCGACCCACAAAGCACAAAAAGAGAAATCTTCTTAAAGATTAATTGGCTCAGTAGAAAAAGATATATGGAGGAAAATAATATTAGCTGATAACATTTCCCCTAGGTTAGGTGTTTCTAGCAACCTGCTAAGGAGAGAAAATCAGAGCTGGAGGACCAGTATACAGAGCTGGTATACAGAGGGCTCTGTGGCTCCTTGCTGCTGTGTCTATCACAAGGTTTCTAGAGATGGCAATTTCACTTCCAGCAATTAATTAAAACAATAATTGAAATAACAAGACAAGCTATCTTTTGTTCCTGGCTCCCTTGCAAATTGCACTACATGAAGCAGTGGTTCTTTGCATCTGCCTCAAAGCTCTATGACTCCCCCACATACGTCAGTTATCCTATAAATTAGGAACCAGCCATAAGCATTAAGCACTACATTGTTATTCCTTATTTTGATTAATTCTCTTCCTCCAGAGCACATGTCAAGATGATGGCATCTGTTCTGAAGAGTTTCCATCTGGAGAGCTACAGTTCTCGTTTCTTTCCATCTGCGTATGTACAATTCATTGTCATGAAATGGGTTTTAAAAATAGTATTAAATATTTGATTTAATTAACCCGCAGAAAATGTCAGTCTTTTAAAACTTCAAACTGAGGAAAGGAAATGTGAGATTAGTATAAGTAAAGCCGTTCCATCCTTAAAAAAAAAAAAAATCACATGTCTAATACTGTCAGTATGGTTTGGATTTGTATCAATAATTGATTAATACAGTCTGCATACACTGCCTTTCCCAGAGTGGGATCTTATTACAATGGGTGTTCAATAAGGTACATTGTAATTAACGATTTTTTTTCTCTGAAACCAAAATGCCAATATGATTGTAGTGCATTTGCTGAGGACAGAGTTCAGCAGAGCCTCTCAAGAAGAGAACTAAAATAAAAGACAACAGCCCGCTTACCACAAAAGACTTGTGGGTTCGTTAAACCTGCTCCCTTGGAACATTCAGTGTTAGGTAGAGAGAAGAGTTTCTGGACTGAGCCTCAATTTCTCCATCTGTAAAATGAGCATTCAAGGAGACATTTTCTGTCAGGTTCTAACACAAGGAGTTCTCATTCCTAATGAGAACTTAATTGTTTTATATTCAAACACTGTGGAAGTTTATACAGTCCTTCAGGTGAAACGTGTCATAAACTTCCTAGCTTTTCTACACAACTATAAGTTTTTAAATGAGGACAGAATGGAAAATCCTTACTTTTTTTTTTTTTTTTTTGATTCACCATGGCCGCTACATGCAGAGCACGAATTTTTGATTCTCTTCTCTGTGGAAATCCCATTAAAATAATAGTACAGGAATAAAAACAGGAATAAAAGCGAGCTATTCAGAGGGTGACCTTGCAGATGAGAGAGTTAAGCAAATTTCTGGAAGAAAGACAGCAACAGATAGAAGTTTAATAGCTGAGGAGGTGGCAGTTTAGAATATTCTGGGAGGTAGCTTCGGTGGAGAAGGGAACAATTCTCAACACAGCTTCAGGGTGGTTTTGGGTTCAGGTATGACAGACATGTATGAGAGAGGAGCTAAAAATATAGGGATGGGGGTGTCTGGGTGGCACAGTCAGTTAAGTGTCTGACTTCAGCACAGGTCCTGATTTTGGGGTCCTGGGATCGATTCCTACATGGGGCTCCCTGCTCAGTGGGAGTCTGCTTCTCTCTCTCCCTCTACCCCTCCCCCAGCACATTCTCTCTCTCTCTCTCCTTTAAATAAATAAAATCTTAAAACAACAAAAGACATAGTACTCATAGGAAGTACTTACATAAGGGGACCCTCAGAAAGCAAGAACGAAACTTCAGGTCATAGGCTAAGGCCTGGGGTATGTAATATATAGCGCGGTTACTATAGTTTACAACATCGTATTGTGTAATTTGCAAGTTGCTAAGAGAGTCAATCTTTAAAGAGATCACCACAAGAAAAAAAATTATAAGTATGCAGTGATAGATGTTAACTGAACTTATCATGGTGCTCATTCCAGAATGCATACTTATGTCAAATCATTCTGTGGTACCCTGTAAATTAGTGTAGCATTATATATCAATTATATCTCAGTCTAAAAAAGGAAACAAGAACCAGCTCTTTGAAACAAGAAAATCTGGTAATGATTTAAATAATTTAAATAATTAAAAAATAATAATTTTAAAAACAATTGAAAATCAAAGGAAGAATTAGAAGATAGAGTCAAAGGATTCCCCTCCCAAGGAAATAACAATAAAAACAAAACCTCAAAGAAACAGATAATAGGAGGAAAAAAGACACAGAGGATCAATCCATTCCACTAATAAAAAATCTAATAAGGGGGAGCTTCGTGAGCCAAGGAGACTAAATGAAAAAGGGAATATCTGAAGTTTTATTTCCATTATATTATTCTTTATGTCCCTTCATGTCTTAAATATGTCCTAATTTTTAAAGACCCAGACTCTGATATATCACTGTGAAATCTGGGGACACCAAGAATAAAAGAATATTCTAGATTTTCCAGAGAGCAACAACAGGTCACCCACAGGGAAAAAAAGCTGCTTTCTCAGCAGCTAATTTCTGAGGAAAAATAGTTTTGAATCAAGGGTGCCATAAAAACTCTATTAAGTGAGAACGGGAAATGGTAATTTTCCTTTTATGAGATGCAAGAACTCAGAGTTTAGATTGCACTATTTCTGAAGAAGTTACCTGAAGGTGAACACCAAGACAGAGGATGATGAAGAGCTAAGAAACCATGTCACTAACCAGGCATCTAATGAAAGCTTACTTCAAGGTGACCCTTGAGCAGCTATTCTGAAAAAAAAAAAAAAAAAATCAGTCCATGTTAGAATGTGAAACCAGACCACTCCAAGGGGACACTCTCTAAGAGAGGGGAGAAGGAGGAAAAAAATTCGATCAACAGAATCAATAAGATACACAAATAACAGCGAATAAGTTCCATTATTTTCCATTCACCAACAAGAATAAGAGAGAAAGCAATCAGAAAGTAGGGAAAGAAGTCAATTAAAATTCACAATTCAGGGGCGCCTGCATGGCTCAGTTGGTTAAGTGTCTGTTTTCTGCTCAGGTCATGATGTTAGGGTCCTGGGATCAAGATGTGTCCGGCCCCCTGCTCAGTGGGGAGTCTGCCTCTCCCTCTCTCTCTACTTGCTGCTCCCACTGCTTGTGCTCTCTCTCTCTCAAATAAATTCTTAAAAAAAAAAAATCACAATTCAAATATACAGCTACCAAACTGGAGTGTGGTTCTGAACAGGATATAAAGAAAGAAGACATTCGACCTTGATGCCTAGAACATTCCCTTTGGGGAGGTTCAAGTTTCATGACAACAAAACCACAAAGAGGTATGTTCAAAGCACATGACAGGGCTCTGTGATAAACCACTCATGACTCCTAAGAGTAAACAGTATTTTTTTTCTATTTCAACACATAGAAGCAACCTATAGACAAAGTTAATTATGGTTACAACAGAACATAAATTTACCAACTCTGATATCATAAAGGTTAAAAAACAGTGAACAGAGGTCGGGGGGGGGAAGAAATGTGGAAGAAAGGGCAAGGGTGTTAATATTCTCATCATAAAAGGAGCAATCATGAGAGCCTTTGAAAACCAATGGAATAAGACGTAGTTTTTAGCATATTATTTACCGTTACAAAGAAGCTAAAAATAGAAATACAAATATCCAAATTGGAACAATGCAGGAACTTAAATCCTCACCCACAATAGCAGAAAATCAATATTTAATATCCAAAGTTGACAGATCAAGAAGTGGCGATGTAAGAATGTAATTTAGAGATGCATTAGGTAACCGCTAACAGAACTTACAGCATAAATGATTAACGGTGGCTGCTTTGGGAGAGCTTAGGCTGGGAGTGAGGAGCACCGATATAGGGTCTTTTTTCATTATAAGTTGTTCTGAGCTGCTTGAATTTTTCAGCTACGTGCTCTACAGCGTGTATTAAAAAAATACATTTTAAAAGTCTAAATTATGGTATTTTACTCCATTTACAGAAAATAATTTAACAGGGACTCTAAAAACTCTAGGCCTCTACTAAGTACCTACTCTCCACAGCTGTAATGAAATAAAACTGAGGTTCAAAATCATGTAGATATGCTTTTTTTTTAAAGATTTTATTTATTTACTTGACAGAGATCACAAGTAGGCAGAGAGGCAGGGGGAGGGTTGGAAAGCAGGCTCCCTGGCAAGCAGAGAGCCCAATGTGGGGCACCATTCCAGGCCTCCGGGACCATGACCTGAGCTGAAGGCAGAGGCTTTAACCCATTGAGCCACCCAGGCACCCCTGTAGATATGTTTTGAGATACGGATATGCCTTTGTGAATGAAAAATAATACCATTTTCCAAACAGTTTCAATGTTGAGTTTCATCTTTTTTTTTTTTTTAATTATTTATTTACTTGACAGAGAGATAGAGCAAGAGAGCCCAAGCTGGGGAAATGGCAGAAGGAGAAGGAGAAGCAGACTCTCCACTGAGCAGGGAGCCCCGTGTGGGGCTTGATCCTATATGACATGAGCCAAAAGCAGACGCTTAACTGACTGAGCCACCCAGGTGCCCCCTGATTTTAATTTTTAAAATTTTTGATTGAAAACATATGATGAAGACAATGGCTCCTCCCTACCCAAATATTTAATTAAACTAGATCTTTTTCCCCCCTACAACTTTTTTTTTTTAAGATTTTATTTATTTATTGGACAGACAGAGATCACAAGCAGGCAGAGAGGCAGGCAGAGAGAGAGAGAGGAGGAAGCAGGCTCCCCGTTGAGCAGAGAGCCCGATGTGGGGCTCGATCCCAGGACCCTGAGATCATGACCTGAGCTGAAGGCAGAGGCTTTAACCCACGGAGCCACCCAGGCACCCCTCCCCCACAACTTCTTGTGAATTTATATGGTCCTCAAAGTTTGGCAAAAATCAAAGAAAATATTTCACTCTGATTCCTAAGAGAGGCAATAAAGAGAATGGAGGTGGGGGAAACTGCACTTTGTTTATTTATTTATTAAATAGGGAAGGCTTCATGAATTTGCATGTCTGCTGCCACAAGGGCCATACTAATCTTCTCTGTATCACTCCAGAAATCTGCACTTTAAAAAATTTTTTTATATTATTGTGCAAATACACAGTTTAGAATTTTTCAATGTGATATCCTTATTTTTAAATTAAGAAAAAAATCCCTGTATAATTAATATACAGAGTTATATTAGTTTCAGGTGTCACAATATCTTATTTTTTCAAAGGAAGAGAAGGAGTCCTACGTCTGTTTTTGTTTTTGTTTTGTAATGGATTAAAAAGTAGTTTGCAAGTTGAAGGTTTCTTCTTACTTCAAATAGGCCGATCAGAATGTAACCTCATGATACTTATCACAGGATGGGTTTTCCAGAAGCAGATACTGAAATGAAGGTTGGGGTTCGAGATGTTTACTGGGAATCAATAATGGTGAAAGCTTGTGGGAAGAACTGGGCCGAGGGGAAAAGGAGCTGCAGGCCTCATAAAGCCCCTGGACCAGTGGGGAGCTACAGAGCACGCAATGCCTAGGAAAGTTGTCCCTCAGTGGGCTGAGCTAGCTGGGTCTCCATATTCCACCTCTAGACACAGGCTGTCTAGGGCAGCATGGTCTTAGGCCCAGCTGCTGTTTGCGGCCCAGGGAGGCCCTGAAGGAGACATCACCTGGGAGCTGTGTGGTGATGGACCTCTCCACAGCTCAACGGGGAACCTTCCTTGAGCGGGATATAGGTGGCCCTTCTCCGGGTCCGCCTTCCCACTGACTGGTGATAGTGTGATAGCCAAATGCAAAAAAGCACCCATCTTGTTATGGAGAAACACATTCGGTAAGCAGATCTTGGGGTTAGCTGTCCCAGGCCCCCCAACAGCTGCAGGAGATGGCCTTGTCAGTTGTTCTAGCCGTCCTTGCTTCTGCTCAAAAATTACTTTCGCAGGTACACCTCCATGTACTTCGGAAACATCCTCTTGTCAGCCTCTGTTGACTTTGCCTCTTGGGCTTTGGATCTTGACTCCACATCTAGGCTTAGTCTCCTCGGATCCACCACCTCATCTTGGCCTGTTGCAAAACTGCTTGCAACCACCTCACCCGAACAGGAGGCAGAAAGCCGCAGATCACCAGATGGGATCTGGAGCACCCCTCCCCATGGCCCCATGGCCCCAGCTGCCAGGAGCAAGGCCTCAGACATGCATGGCACTGGGGCTGGGCAAGTCTGAGACCTGAACAAAGACAAAGCAAGTCTGCCCCTCAGTGAGAAGTGGCTCTAGAGTTCACTGAGCCAACCACCCATTCAGCCGTTGTTTCTGCCTGCAATCCTGCTTTTCCTTAGGGGAACAACCATCCCCTTTCACAGGCCCATGGGTCAGTGAAGCTGACCAACCCAGATGGCCCGAGGTGGTCCTCTGTCTCAGGTCTAGCCAGTCAGATGTTCTGGATGCAGCCATTGGGTCAGAAATGGACATTTAATCCAGCCAGGGCAATAAAACTCTCTTGCAAGACTCATTATTGTAAGGGGTGCTTTCTCTCTGCAGACAATGCTCCGTGGAAGGCTATATGAAACTTCAGTTCAACCACACTTGAAATGGACATTTTAGCCACAGGAGCCGATAAGTTCCTAACTATGCCTAAACTAGTTTGAAATGGGATTTTCGATTTGCATTCAAAAGAGTCTGAACTAATACGAAACCTATGACAATCTCCTCACTGAGTGCTGGTGCAGCCGACTTGACGGCGAACTCACCACTCTTGCTGGCACGAGATCAAAAGCCTCTTTGTAAGTTCATCCTTTATTCCCATGGAGCTGTGGCAGGCAGAGGCATTCACCCAAATATTGTGTCTACATTGGTGGTTCTCAGACTTGGCAGCTCATCAGAATCGGCTGGGAAACTTGAAAACTGGAGATTCCTGGGCCTCACCCTGGGTAGAATTCTGTAGAATTCTGATTTTACAGAATCAGAATTTCTGGGTATATTGTGTATGTGTATCTTTAAAAAGCTACGGAGATGATTTTAACCCCAAATTTAAGAGCTACTGATCCCCCGGGGTGCCTGGGTGGCTCAGTGGTTAAAGCCTTATCCTTTGGCTCAGGCCATGATCCTGGGGTCCTGGAATCGAGTCCCGCACCGGACTCTCTGCTTGGCAGGGTGCCTGCTTCACTTCCTCTCTCTCTGCCTCTCTGCCTACTTGTGATCTCTGTCTGTCAAATAAATAAAAAAATCTTTTTAAAAAAAAGAGCTACTGGGATGCCTGGGTGGCTCAGTTGGTTAAGCAGCTGCCTTCAGCTCAGGTCATGATCCCAGCATCCTGGGATAGAGTCCCACATCGGGCTCCTTGCTCGGCAGGGAGCCTGCTTCTCCCTCTGCCTCTGCCTGCCACTCTGTCTGCCTGTGCTCACTCTCGCTCCTCTCTCTCCGACAAATAAATAATAAAATCTTAAAAAAAAAAAAACCAAACTTAAAAATAAAAGAGCTACCGATCCCATAATGCCAAGTAATTATTCTATTAAATGTAATAAACTGGCCAGCTAAAATACAGCCATGTACACGTCTCCTACACGTTTGTGTCGTATTTTCTACAGATCTGGTCCTTAAGTTCAACAAGCAAACATGCATCATTCCTAAGGAAACAACAGCAGCTCAGTGGAAGAAAATTGGGAGTGGACGAAAATGAAGAAATGGATTTACCATGCAGCTAATAAACTTGCAGTTTCATGGCTCCTCGTGGGAAGCACCTGTATGTTCTTGTAAATGGCCATATGTTCTTGTAAAACTTATAGGATTTTAAAAAAATTTATGTGTGTAACCACACATGGCTGGAGCCAGTTTCTTTCCCACTACAGCTTCTCCTCAGTCACAGTTCTCCTTGTGTTGGGTTCTACAGGAGGAGCCATGGGCATTTTTGGATCATGACTAAGGAAGCTGATGGGGTTACATCTAGTTTTGGCTGAATGGGATATTTATGTGTTTCACAGACTCTTCTGTGTATACTTTAGTTATTTATAGCTGCCTCCCTACAGGAACAATTGTTAGTAATGGTTCTAACACCCACTCTCCCAACACAGCCCACCTTGATAAATGAAGGGAGAGGGTCTGATGTGACCCTCATAATATGCCCCAACATGAGGGGCCCCTGAAGACAAGCTGGTCCATGAGTGTTAACCATTCAGAAAGTATGTAAGACAAGCTTCTGCAACAACAAACCTCTGAAATGCCTTGAAATCCTACAGCTTGTGTGTGAAAGACACTTGAGAGAAGGTTTCTTAAAATTGATAACATTCCTAAAAAATGTATCAAGAGTAAGTGGTGAAGCCAAAAGAAATCTTTCCACACTATCAGTCACAAAAAAAAAAAAAAGAAAGAAAGAAAGAAAAGAAAAGAAAAATCATTTCACTCAGGGCAACAAAGCAAAACAAAAACATCATTGCATCTGCCATGATGATTCACCACCAATCCATTATTGGATTGATCCAATCCAAGGAAATTCTGATTTCTCTGTCTATTCTCTCTGTAGAAAGCTGGACAAAATCACCATTGCAAGAATGGGCCATCAAGCATATGTAGACGAGGATTTTATTGAGTCGTCTATCAGATAGCTAAGTAGTAAATATGTTTTTTCCTAAATTTGGAGATCTTCTCAGAGTTTATCAGGTCTAAGTGTTTTGTTGCTAGGGTGGTCATTTACATGATGATTCTGAGAGAATATTCAATGTCATGTCTGAGAGTTTGAATTATTTAAAAAGGGTCTCCAACGGGCGCCTGGGTGGCTCAGTTGGTTGGGTGACGGCCTTCGGCTCAGGTCATGATCCTGGAGTCCCAGGATCGAGTTCCACATCAGGCTCCCTGCTTGGTGGGGAGTCTGCTTCTCCCTCTGACCCTGCCCCCCTCCTGTGTTCTCTCTCTCTCAAATAAATCAATAAAATATTAAAAAAAAAAAAAAGGGTCTCCAAGGGGTGCCTCGGTGGCTCAGTGGGTTAAAGCCTCTGCCTTTGGCTCAGGTCATGATCTCAGGGTCCTGGGATCGAGTCCCACATCCGACTCTCTGCTCAGCGGGGAGCCTGCTTCTTCCTCTCTTTCTCTCTGCCTGCCTCTCTGCCTACTTGTGATCTCTGTCAAAGAAATAAAAAAAATCTTTAAAAAAAATTGTAAAATAAATAAATAAATAAATAATAAAAAGGGTCTCCAAAACTGTCTGAGCTGCAGGTCCACAGATGCTCCCTTGGTTGGAAGTGACCACCTCGCCCCTGTGTGCCAGCAGTGGATGTGATACCATCTCATGTATCTGCCCCCTACCGCTTTCTGAGTCTCCTGAAAACTAAATCTGCTGATTATTAAGTCAGCAAATGTGCCATTGATGGATTTAATGACTCTGTAGAAATGAGTCAATAATGACTCTGTAAGAATCTGTGTGGCCAGACAGATAAATAATACATCATTTAAATGTTTCTGAACTCTTAGTGTTTTAGAAGAAGCCATTCCTTAAAAGAAATTAGAAAGGAGAATATTTCATGGCCAGGGAGAGAAATATATAAACAACCAATATGATTAATCATGCTGAATGAAAGGTAATTTATTTTGCTCTTATTTTGCTGTACAGGAAATACTCCAAATCACTGTCATGTGAAGAGGTGATTAAGTAGATCTCATATAACAGATCTCGTCTGGCCTGGCTCAACATAACTTCAGAATCCATTCTCTCTTTTTTAGCAAGGGCATTGCTGCAAATAGGATGGTACACGGTTTCATGCACAGAGCATATGGAGGAAATGGTCCAGTTTCTTTATTACAAACACGCCCAGGTTTCCATGCATGCCGACTGTCACCCCCAGGTTTAGCTCCTTACAGGCATGAAGGGAGAAATCCGTCCTGTGCTGACTGACGTGCCCCCGTGTCCTATGCATCTCATTTCCTGCACCACTCTGAACAAACTCAGTATTTACAATGCAGCATTTAAAAACTGTTCATCTACGGGCACCTGGGTGGCTCAGTTGGTTAAACATCTGCCTTCAGCCCAGGTCATTATCCCAGGGCCTGGGATAGAGACCCATGTTGGGCTTCCTGCTCAGCGGGGAGCCTGCTTCTCCCTCTCCCTGTTGCCCTCCGCACTGCTTGTGCTCTCTCACTCTCACATTCTCTCTCAAATAAATAAATAAAATCTTTTTTAAAAAATAAACACTGTTCATTTAAATTCTCTGCTCTAAGTGCCTTTAGTCATACCTTAGATTCATGGGACATTAACAAAGTTTACTAAAACAATAACAGCAAAAAACTGTAGCCATAACAGTTTAGTAAACACTGGTTTATACAAAACTGAACTGATTTCTTTATATATCTGCAGCAGGACTTCTCAGAGCTTTTAACAGTGAATCTCTAAGTGCAGATTACAAAAGAATGCAGTTTGCAATGCTTCCCAAATTACTTGATCATAAAATGTTTTTTTGAAGAAGCAGTATTCCAGGGACCATAACTTTGGGACATGCTGCTTTGGACTAAAATAAAATGACATAATGGACTATAAATGCTTTATACAACATAAAAGCTAAACAAATTATATGATACCGTGGCGATCACTATTATTATCGTTATTACTAAAATTACTATGCTCGTGGGGTGCCTAGGTGGCACAGTTTGTTAAGTGCCCAACTCTTGGTTTCGGCTCAGGTTGTGATCTCAGGGTCATGAGATCGAGTTCTGCATGTCAGGCTCTACTCAGCACAGAGTCTGCTTGAGATTTCTTTCTTCCTCTTCTTCTGCCCAATCCCCCCCCACCGCTCACTTGTGCGCACTCTCTCTCTCTCAAATAAATAAATAAAATCTTAAGAAAGAAAAAAAGATTACTGCTTAAAGGAAACAAATGATTCTCTCTTCCCTTTCTCCTAAGGGCCATTTAATCTGTAGAGATCGGAAAAAGAGACAAACTAAGAAAAATACATTTACTGGTATAATTTTCTGCTGTGATAGTTTCATTTTACAAAGAGTTTGAGAAAATTATACATGCTTCTAGCTATCAAGCTTCTGTCTGCTGCCTTAGTAGCTTTCATTACTTTTTGAGATTCTTCACTGCATTTATTAAAGAACAGTGACTGTCTGGGCAATCTCTATCAAAAATCCCAGTGGCATTTTTTTGAAGACATAGGAAAATTCATCCTAATGGATGGAATCTTAAGGAGTCCTGAATAGCCAAAACAATTTTTAAAAAGAAGAAGAAAACTGGAGGACCCAGAATTTCTGATTTAAAAAAAATATATATCATAGGCATGCATGGGGAACTCTTGATCTCAGATTAGTTCTTGATCTCATGGTCATGAGTTCAAGCCCAGTGTTGGGTTCCATGCTGGAGTTTATTTATTTTACTTAAATAAAAAATTAAAAAATTACAGAGCTACAGTAATCAAAGCAGCATGGCACTGGCATAAGACACATGAATAGACAAACACAATAGAATATAGACCTCGGAGGGGTACATTGGTGGTTCAGAAGGTTAAGTGTATGCCTTCAGCTCAGGTCATGATCTCAGGGTCCTGGGATCAAGCTCCACATCGGGCTTAGCAGGGAGTCTGCCTTTCCCTCTTCCTCTGCCCCTCCCCACTGCTCGTGCTCTCTCTCTTTCTAATTAAGTAAATTAAATCTTTAAAAAAAAAAAAAAGAACATAGAGCTCAGACATGAATCATCAGAGATACAGCCAAATGACCTCTGACAAGGGCGACCAGATCAACTGAGGGGGAAAAGACAGTTTCTTCAACAAATGGTGTTAGAAAACTGGATGTGCCCATACAAAAGAATAAAGTTGGACTCTTATCTTGCACCCTATACAACAATCAAATAAAAATGGATTAAATCCCTAAACATAAGACCTAAAACTATAAAACTCCTAGAAGAAAACAAAGGAAGAAATCTTCATGACACTGGATGTCACACGGATTTCTTGGATATCACACCAAAAGCACAAACAACAAAAGCAAAATAGACAAATGAGGCGACACCAAACTGAGAAACTTGTGCATCAAAGGACACATCAATAGAATGAAAAGACAACCTATAAAATGGTAGAAAATATCTTCAAATCATTTACCTGAGAAGTGATTTATATCCAAAGTATATAAAGAATGCCCCCTGGGCGCTTGGGTGGCTCAGTTAGTTAAGCATCCAACTCTTGATTTTAATCTTGACCTCAGGGTTGTGCGTTGAGCCCCAGGTTGGGCTCCACATTGGGTATGAAGCCTACTTAAAAAAGTAAATAAATCTGTAAAAAAGAAACAATAAAAAAAGAATACCCACAACTCAACAACAGGAATCAACCAATTAAAAAATTGGTGAGAGACGTGATCAGACATTTCTCCAAAGATGACAGTATAAAAATGGTCAACTAGAATTTGAAAAGATGCTCAACATCACTAATATTCAGAGAAATGCAAATCAAAACAATAAGATATCATTTTATACCCATTAAGATGAAAGAAAAAAAATACCAGAAAATAACAAGTGTTAGTAAGGGTGTGGGGAAATTGGAACCCTTGTGTATTGCTCAGGGTTGGAAGTGGGGGGGACTATAAAATGGTATAACTGCTATGGAACAGAAATTAAACTAAAAGAGAACTACCGTGGCTCAGTGGGTTAAAGCCTCTGCCTTCAGCTCAGGTCATGATCCCAGGGTCCTGGAATCCAGCCCTGCATCGGGCTCTCAGCTCAGAGCGGAGCCTGCTTTCCCCTCTCTCTGTCTCTGCCTGCCTCTCTGTCTACTTGTGATCTCTGTCAAATAAATAAATAAAATCTTTAAAAGAAAAAAAAAAAGACCTACCATATGAGCCGCCATCCCATTTCTGGTTTATATCTAATAGAATGGAAAGCAGGATCTTGAAGAGATATTTGCATATCCATGTTCATAGCAGCACTATTTACAACAGCCAAGATGTGGAAACAACCCAAATATCCATTGACAGATGAACAGATATACAAAATGTGATACATTAGGATGCCTGGGTGGCTCAGTTGCTTAAGTGGCTGCCTTCGGCTCAGGTCATGATCCCAGGATCTTGGGATCAAGTCCCTCATGGGGCTCCTTGCTAAGCGGGGAGTCTGCTTCTCCTTCTGCCTGCTGCTCCCCCTGCTTATGTTCTCTGACAAATAAATAAATAAAATCTTTAAAAACAAAAAGCAAAAATGTGGTAAATACATAACATGGATTGTTAAGTCAACCTTAAAAGGGAAAGAAATCCTGTCTATGCTACAACATGGATGAACCCTGAGGCTGTTAATGCTAAGTGAAATAGGCCAATCACCGAAATACAAATGCTGTATGATTCCACTCGTATGAGGTATCTAAAGTAGTTAAATTCAGGGGTGCCTGGGTGGCTCAGTTAAGTGTCTGCCTTTGAGTCAGGCCATGATCCCAGCATCCTGGGATCAAGCCCCACATCAGGCTCCTTGCTCAGTGGGAAACCTGCTTCTTCCTCTCTCCCCCTGCTTGTGTTCCCTCTCTCACAGACCTGTGTCTGTTGAATAAATAAAATCTTTTTTTAAAAAATAAAGTAGTTAAATTCATAGAAATTGCAAGTAGAAAGGTGGTTACCAGGGTCTGGGGGAAGGGGGCAGATGGGAGGTTGTCTGTCTAATGGGTACAAAGTTTCAGTTTTGCAAGATTAAAAAGTTCTGGAAATCTGTTTCACAGCAATGTGAATATTCTGAAAACAACTGAGCTGGACATTTAAAAATGGTTAATATGGTAAACCGTGTGTTATATTCTTTTTTACCACACAAACACAAAAGAACAGTGACTGTCCTAGAACTACTCACAGATGAATCGAGGTCATTTACATACAGACATTTTTCGTGCTTCTTCTGTTTACCTTTCTTCACTTTTGTTCTAACCAAATGTAGATATTCTTTCTAAAAATTTCTCTTAAAGCCAGAATTCTTAAGAGATTATAAATTGACTATACAGGTGTGTAAAACAAAAGAGCTAAAGAGTGAGAATTTCACAATGGGTCTGAAATGGTTTTTTAAATTAAACTTAATTTAAATTAAATTAATTTACATACAAGGTACTATTAGTTTCAGAGGTAAAGTTCAGTGATTAATCAGTCTTATATAACACCCAATGCTCATCCCATCATGTGCCCTCCTTAATGCCCATCACCCAGTTACTCCATCCTCCCACCCATCTCCCCTCCAGCAACCCTCAGTTTGTCTCCTATAGTCAAGAGTCTCTTATGGTTTGTCTCTTACGATTTCATCTTATTTTCCCCTCCCTTTCCCTATGATCCTCCGTTTTATTTCTTAAATTCCACATGTTTTCATTTGAAATTCCCTTTCCTTTCAAATTTTGCAGTTGGAGATTAAACTCATCAAGCAACTGCTTGGTCATCCACGGTCTGGGAAGCCTTTCGCTACCCAGGACTCTGCAAAGCATTCAATAGACTAGAGTCTCAGAAGCTGGGCCATCTCCTTAACACCCACAGTCCATGAGCACCCACAATCGCTCTCCTTCCAGTGAAGGTATGCTTACATATTGTGTGTACAGACTCATACCATCTTTGGCCTTTATTGTCCCTAGAGGTCAGGACAATCTCTAGTGTCAGGCTGGGAACCCCAGTGTCTTATATTTTCCCACGTTTGGGCAGCCTTCAGAGTCTTGGGAGTCACTGCAGTGACAGAAGCATTGGCACAGACACTGGCCAGAAATGCAATACAATTGGCAACTTCCTTTCCTCGTGTATGGCATCCAAGAAGCTTGGATATTATCTTTTTATCAAAAATGCTGCACCTGATTTTTGCCTGTAAAAGAGAAGGTTCATAGCTCAAGGAGAAAGAGCTTTTCTAACTCTAGAAAACATTTTCTACCTAATTATTTTTATAGCATCTAATCAAAGGGCAGACTTAACAAGAGAGGAAAATTTTTTTCTCCACCAATCGTACAGACATGATTAAAAGGGCCAGGCTGCAGAAAGGCCTTTTGGAGAAACGTACATTGCATGCATGTCCAGTTAATTTTGCCCGTGTCATGTGAAGGATACCAAATGATCGGGGCGTGAAGAAGCTGGACTAGAAGTGAGCCTACAGCTGGCTGGCACGTGAGGCACGATCTCTTGAATGGCTTCCAGAGATGAAAGGTGGGGCACTTTTAGCCTCATAGACTTTCTGAGGTGAGGAGAGGCCCCGCCTCCAAGACCTGCATGTCTTGGAATCTTCCTGACTTGAGACCTGAGTAACAAAGAGCTTCTCAGACCATGTGTGGTCCTGCATAGGAAGCTCTAGTTTCTCCGTTCTGCTCATATAGCACTCATCGATAACCCCCAACACATTCTCTCTGTCTCCCTTGCGCCACTCATTCCGAGTTTTGAAGCAATGACTCAGAGATATCTGGAATGATAAGGGTAGGGGTCTGGGCTCCGGTAGTGCCTGAGCAGCATGCAGAAGACAGGAGAGAAGAACCCGTAGGGCTTACGCTGGGCGGTGAGCTCAGAAAGGCTTGGGTTGACACCGGGGTCCCGACCCCTCCCTTAGGTCTTCCGTGATTTCCTGAAGAAGGCTGAGGGAAGAGTCAAGAAGAAATAACGAATGAAAGAGCGAATTCAAGATGATTTTCTTAAAACCAAAGTGCTAGTGAGACCTTCAAATATGTGAGCAATATTAGGGCTCTTTTAATAAGAATGCTGCCAATTTTGAGTCTGTCTCTAAGACTAACAACTGATAGGAACATTTTCAAATATTACAAAAGAAAGTAGTATAACGAACACCTAAATTCCTATCACCCAACTTCAAGAATTTTTAATACATGGTGACAACCATGTATTTCTTCTATTCTCCCACTTTTAAAAAAATATATTTTATTTATTTATTTATCTCAGAGAAAGAGAGAGAGAGAAAGCAAGGAGAGGAGCAGAAGGAGAGGGACAAGCAGACCCATACTGAGCATGGAGCCCCACGCGGGACTTGATCCCATGATCCTGAGATCATGACTTTAACCAAAATCAAGAGTTGGACGCTTAAACCACTGAGCCACCCAGACGCCCCCTCCCACTTTTAAATGTATTTATCTATATATTTACTTTTGCTGGAGTATATTAAAGCAAATGCAAGACATCACACTCCCCTACAATACTTCATTAGAGAAGATAAGGAAGTGTTTCATAATCCCACTGCTATTATTATACCAAACAAAATCAATAATAATCCCCTCATACTACCTAATAACAAGTTCTGAGGCTCCACTTCACCTGTCTGGGTTCATTGGCCCAAAGGAGGGAGCCAGGACACATTCGTCTGACACCTTAGTCTCTTGTCCCTTCTCCCTGCAGACCCCTCCCAGGCTAGCCTTACCTGAGCTCCTCATGAGGCCTCTTTCCCAAGGTGGTACTGACCCCATCCACTTCCTTAGAGCCAGAAGGGCAAAGCAGTTCATGGGAACGTTTGTGCACACGCACATGCATGTGAACATTGAAAAATAAACTGGTTTTAGTTTAATACATTTATGTTATTCCACATTATCCAGTTAACCTGTGTTTTCCTCAGGTTATTTTCACGGTGCCACATAAACGGTGGACCACAGTTAAAACAAATAATGGGAAATGAAGTATCTTCTCCAGTGGCAGGTGCAATATTATATGCTCCTGATTTATAAGCCCTCCTCAATTTTTCTTGAAAAACAGCAAAAGAGCCAACTTAATTTTGCCAATAATTCAGTCACTTCTTTTTCAGTTTACAAATCACCTTTTTGGGATAATAACTCTGTCAGTTCAGAACTCTGGCCTTCTCTCTCCTTTCACTCTGGACAACATCTGGGGCCAAGGAGGGCAGAGGCAGGAGGCAGAGAGGAGCAAGTGGGTCCTTGCTGGTCTCTCCTCAGGAGACCATCATCCCATCTTGATCCCTGGTGCATCTGAGGCTCTATTGCTGGGGCTTCCTCTCTCAGATCCATCTGCCTCTTCCCTCTCCCAACCACAATCTCCCTTTGGACTGTCTCAGACACATCTGCTCCCCACTCAGGCTCAGGAAGTTGTGTGTGCTCTCCTGGAGTGCACTGGGGCATCAGGCGACTTGAAACTGGGGGGTAGAGTAAGCTGTGTCTAATTCTCTCCACATGGAACTGCCCCTGCCCCACTGTGACAATATACTTTGGGGCTTTGGGGTGCAGCTTCTCTTAGGGGCTTGGAATCCTCCCAGGAAATGCTCTAAAAGTGAGAAATAAACATACACATCCTGAAATCCCCTAAAATATATCTATAGGTTACTACTACCCCCACTCCAGTTTTTAGTTCAAGAGGGGTTCAACAAGAAAAGCCTTTGCAAATGTATCTGAACATTCTTTTTCTGCTCTCCCTTCTTTTCAAAGCTTTTCCCCATATCTTAACTGGAGTTCTTCCAGAAGTGAACCAGGAAATAAGATAAGAGTGTGATCCCAAGAGAACACAAATAAGAGGGGTAAGAACAGGAATCAGGAAAGGGAAGCAGCCACTAAAGGGTGCTCTGTAGAGACAGTTCCCACTATGAGTGTCTGGAGCTTCACTCTGCTGGGGAAACTCTGAGAGCAAGGAGAAAGCATATGCCCCAGAATTCACTTGCCTGAGGAGGGATGAGGGAACTGGTGTAGGAATACACCAGGTCTCATTATTCCTTGGTGGAGGGCTACTCCAGGGGGCATTAATTCAATACTCTAGGTAGCAAAGGGGGCTCTGGTTGAAGGAGAAATTTCCCAAGGATGGAAATGTGGATGCTGGACTCCTATGACAAACAAACAAACAAACAAACAAACAAAGCAACAACAACAAAAAACCTGCTTTTACATTATTATATATATTTTTAAAGATTTTATTTATTTATTTGACAGACAGAGATCACAAGTAGGCAGAGAGGCAGGCAGGGGCGGGGGGGGGGTGGAGGGTAAGCAGGCTCCCTGCTGAGCAGAGAGCCGGACACAGGGCTTGATCCCAGGACCCTGGGATCATGACCTGAGCCGAAGGCAGAGGCTTAACCCACTGAGCCACCAAGGTGCCCCTCCATTATTATATTTTATGGCCAAGTTTCCTAACTGGTCTACTGCAGCCCACTGGTGGGCTTCTCTCAGCTCTTCTGCAGCTGAGTGGGGGCTGGGGCAGATGCAACGTAAGGACTAGTCAACAGTTGTGAGCAGCTTTATTGGGGCTGCAGAGCTTATATGTTCAAGAAAATAACCGCCCCTAAAGATGTCCACCCCCGAATCCCAAGAACCTACGCATATCTTACTTTACACACCTGCAAAAGGGACTTTGCAGTTATAGAGTTTGACATAGGGAAGGTATCCGGGATTATCTAGGAAGGCCCAGTACAATCATGGGGTCCCTTTAAGGAGGAAGCAGGAGGGTCGGAGTCAGAGTTGGAGGAGATGTGAGCTTGGAGGGAGGTGGCCATGAGGCAAGGAATGAGGGTATCTTCCAGAAGCTGGAAAAGACAAGGAAATGGATTCTACCCTAGAGCCTTCAGAGAAATACAGCTTTGGATTTTAGCTGAATTTACCCCATGGCTTTGGGGTAAACAATTTGGACTTCCCTGGTCTGTATTAGCACGCTTATTGTGAAATGGGAGTAGAAAAACAAAGAAACTGCCAAATATTGCTGCGAAGATCTACAAATTTGAGGGCAGAAAAGCATTTTTCAAATTTCTTAATTAAGGAAAAAGACATTTTAAGACACAAGAATCTGATGTTCTGACCTATCTCCCATCTTGTTTAGGACTGATTCTGTTTTTCGTTGGAGCGTAGACACTTGACAAGCCTTGGTGATGGCCAGCTGACACAGAGACTGACCACAATACCAATCACTCTGCCACCTGGGATAAGCTCTGGGACATTAGACACTTCCTAGGTTTGCATAAACAATGGGAAATACACAGGATTAGGAACCCCAGAAGCCTCTGGCTTTTCTCCTTTTTTTTTTTTTAAGATTTTATTTATTTATTTGAAAGAGACAGTGAGAGAGAGCATGAGCGAGGAGAAGGTCAGAGAGAGAAGCAGACTCCCCGTGGAGCTGGGAGCCCGATGCGGGACTCGATCCCAGGACTCCAGGATCATGACCTGAGCCAAAGGCAGTCGTCCAACCAACTGAGCCACCCAGGCGTCCCTGGCTTTTCTCTTTTAAGGGGCAGCTCGAATAATCACATTTAGAGAAAGCTAAAACTCTTTTTTTTTTTTTTTTTTTTTGATAGAGAGAGATCACAAGTAGGCAGAGAGGCAGGCAGAGAGAGTGGGGGAAGCAGGCTCCCCGCTGAGCAGAGAGCCTCATGCGGGACTCAATCCCAGGACCCTGAGATCATGACGTGAGCGGAAGGCAGAGGTCTAACCAACTGAGCCACCCAGGCGCCCCTGGAAAAGCTAAAACTCTCAAAAGCAACTACTAAGAATCCCTGGGGAGTACAATAGATATGCATTTTCTTGCATAAACTACAGTTTAAGCTGAGTATTAAAACACCAAAAATCCAATGAAACAACAAAATATATGAGGGAATGGAGTGAATTTATTATGTTAACTACAAAACCTACCTGATTATTCTTTCTTTACTCATATCTTGCTGAAACAAAATTAAAACAAGCAACAGGAAAAGAAATGGTTTTATACTTATAATAAAGTTCTTGAAGAGAAAAAAGTTATTCTTTTTGAAAAAAAAAAAAAAAAACTCCTCCTTCATAAACAGAAATATTGACAGAATAAAAGCAGTTTCTTGGGTGATAAAATGGTTTCTAAATAACAACTCAAACTGTCAAAGGATAATTAATGCCTAATATAATGTAAATCATCCAGTTAACATATTTTGCATATTGCATTTTTCAAGGATGATGGTCTATAAAAATTCCATTATTTTTTATTATTATTCTGAGATTTAGTCTTAGAGAATTAATTCAAAATTACAGCCAAGGCTATATGTTGAATATTTTAACTGCCACAGGATCTATAGGAGCAAAATATTCTACCCAAATATCCACTGATGAAAGAATGCTTAAGAGGGGTGCCTGGGTGGCTCAGTCAGTTAAGCGTCTGCCTTTGGCTCAGGTCATGATCCCGGGGTCCTGGGACCAAGCCCCACACAAGGTTCCCTGCTCTGCAGGGAGTCTGCTTCTCCCCCTCCCACTCCTCCTGCTTATGTTCCCTCTCTCTCTGTACTTCTGTCAAATGAATAAATAAAATCTTTAAAAAAAAAAAAAAAGAATGCTTAAGAAAATTATGGTAGAGGAGCACCTGGGTTGTTCAGTGGGTTAAGCATCCAACTTTTGGTCTTAGCTCAGGTCTTGATCTCAGGGTCATGAGTTCAAGCTCCACATTTGGGTCTGGAGCCTACTTAAAAAAAAAAAAAAAGGAAAAGAAAAGAAAATTATGGGAGAGTAATAGGATAAAAAATAGGATAGAATAATAGTAATAGGATAAAATGTTAATCACCCATTTAAACTCACTTATTCTTGGGGCACCTCTGTGGTTAAGAGTCTGCCGTGGGCTTAGGTCATGATCCCCGGGTCCTGGGACTGAGCCATGTGGCAGGCTCCCTGCTCAGTGGGGAGTGTGCTTCTCCCTCTGTCTCTCTCTCTCCCCTTGCTCATGTTCTCTCTTACACACTCTCTCTCTCAAAAAAAAAAAAAAAAAAAAAAAAAAAAGTAAAATCTTAAAGAAAAAAATAACTTTATTCATTCAAAAATATTTTTTGAGTGTCTACTGTGTGCTCAGTACTAGTCTAAGCATTGCGCTAGGGCAGAGCGCAAAACACAAAAACCTTACCCTCCACAGACTTTATGTGATTATGAGGAGGGACAGACAGTAAACAAAACAGCTAGTTAAATATATGACATGTGTAAGCAGGGCTGGCTTCTCAGGCTTGTGACAGGGTCCTGTATCCAGAAGGGCTTCCCACTTGCTCTAATGCTCTCTGGCAAGCTTCTTGACATTCTGTTTTTAAAAGGATTTTATTTATTTATTTGAGAGCAAGAGCCTGAGTGGGGAGGGGCAGAGAGGAGGAAGGAAGGATCTGAGTAGACTCTGCACTGAACACAGAAGCCCCATGTGGGGTTCTATTCCCCCGACCTCGAGATCATGGCTTGAGCAGAAACTAAAAGTCGGATGCTTAACCGACTGAGCCCCCTGGGTACCCTAAGCTTCTTGAAATTCTTAATAATTTTTAAACAAATGTTCCACATTTTCAATTTGCATTGGGCCCCAACGATTGTAGCTACAGAATGAAATACAGCAGGGTAAGGACAGGAAGTGGGGAGGAGGTTCCAAGTTGGGATTGGATGGTCAGCAGCAAGCATCACTGTTACTGTATTTGAATGAGGATAGGAAGGATGTCCTGATTATAAAAAGTATCAATATCATGGAAAAATGCTTATTGCATAGTTGTTAAGTTAATGATTGCTATTGACTAAAACATGTACGCTGGAGCTTTTGGATTTAGGACAAAAGTCCTGGAAACATCCTTGGAAACTGTTCTCAGTCCCTCGCTCCCCACATCCAAGAGTGCCGCCAGCCTCGTGTTCATGTACAGGACCCAAGCAGTCCCAGGGAATTGAGCACCTTCCTCTATGTAGTTTTTTTTTTTTTTCTTTTAAGGTTTTATTTATTTATTTAACAGAGAGAGACACAGCGAGAGAGAGGGGGATCGGGCAAAGGGAGAAGCTGGCTTCCCGTTGAGCAGGGAGCCCACTGCAGGGCTCGATCCCAAGACCCTGAGATCACAACCTAAGCCGAAGGCAGATGCCTAACAACTGAGCCACCCAGGTGCCCCCTCTATCTAGTTTGTTAACCAGAGTCACCTACTCAGGTTACCTGTTTCTAAACTTGCCCTCTAATCTATTCTTCACACAGCAGTGATAGTGATTCTTTGGAGACCTAAAGCAGATCCTGTACTTCTCCCCTCAGAACCCTTCAGTGGATTCTCATTTCATTCTAATTAAAAACCAAAAATCAGTGTGCCTGTGTGGCTCAATGGGTTAAGCCTCTGCCTTCGGCTCAGGTCATGATCTCAGGGTCCTGGGATCGAGCCCCACATTGGGCTCTCTGCTTGGCAGGGAGCCTGCTTCCTCCTCTCTCTCTGCCTACTTGTGATCTCTCTCTGTCAAATAAATAAATACAATTCTTTAAAAAAAAAGACTTTATTAAAAACCAAAAATCATTAAAATGGTGTGCAAGGCCCTACATGATCATCTCCACTCTGACACCTACTGTGGCCTCATCTCCTGTCCTTTCCCCTATTTTCACTTTACTCCTGCTATTGGCTTCCTTATTGTTCCTGGAACATATCAAGTATGCTTTTACCTCAGGACCTTTGAACATGCTCTTTACTTTGCTTGAGGCACTCTTGGAGTAGCACATGGTTCTATCCCTCACTTCCTTAGTGTCTTTGCTCAAATATCACTTTATTATGTGGACCTTTCTGGCCTCTTTATTTAAAATAGCAACCTACCCGTTTGACACCCTAATATTCCCAGTCCTCCTTTCGTGCTATATTTTATTTCATAGCAGTTTCCACTTCTTAATGTTACCTATTTATTTATTATTGCCTACACACACACACATACAAGGATATAATCTTCATGAGGGCAAGCATTTTGTCTGTTTTCTTCGCTGTGTGTTTTACATTGTCCACCTGCAAAAATACTGTCTGATACACAGTAGACACCATAAATAGTAATTTGAATGAATAAATCAAATTAAAGTGAAGCAAAGTACATATTACTATTACAACTATATAAAACACATGCCTAAGTGAATAAATTCAATGATGGAATAGCTATGCTAAAGTACTGGGTTATAGGTTATTTTAAAATTGTCTTTTCTGGGGTACCTGGCTGGCTCAGTCAGTGGAGTGCACAACTCTTGATCTCAGGGTTGTACGTTCAAGCCCATAGAGATGACTTAAAAACAATAATAAAATTCTCTTTCCTGAATTTTCTTTGAAGTAGTTGAACAATTTCTATACATTTTTAAAAATTACTACTAACTGCACATCATAAAAAGTATTAAGATATTCTAATGCATTAAATACTAAATCTAAATTAGTTTCCTTGTAAGGCTTTTCAAATCTTGGTTACTGGATTTTACCTGAACTGATAGGGATGTGCGGTAAGCAGACATGTCTTAATCCCAGGGATGTTAGTGGTCTTGTGATCGCAAATCTCCATGAATTGACCACATTTTTAAAAAATAAACTTTTTATTTTAGAATAGTTTGAAATTTACAGAAAAATTACAATGACAGCATAGAGAGTCCCATATACTCTGTACTCAGTTTCCCCTATGATTTATATCTTATGTTAATAGGCCACATTTATCATACCTAATGAACCAGTATTAATACATGGTAACACGAAATCCCATGATTTATTCAGATTTCCTTAGTTTTTGTGTAACATCTTTATTGTTGCTGCTCTGGTATCCCATCCAGGATACATCACATTTGGTCATCCTGTCTCCTTAAGGCCCTTTTAAGGGCTGTGACAGTTTCTCAGACTTTCCCTGTTTTTCATGACTTTGACAGTTTGGGGAGATCCTGGCCAGGTGTTTGATAGAATATCCTTCTGTTGGGATCTCTCCGATGTTTTCCCATGCTTAAACTGGGGTTATGGGTTTTTGATAGGAGTATCACAGAAAGTGCCATTCTCCACACATCATATCAAGGGTACATGTGATCAGCTTGACTTACCGCTATTGAAATGAACTTTGATCACCTGGTTGAGAGAGTTTTCATTACGAGTTATTTTTACTTAGCAAAAAAGAAATGATAATTTCCCTTAAAAAAATCTTCTGGGTTTTTAAAAAAAATTTTTTTTATTTACTTACTTATTTATTTATTAGAAAGAGAGGGAGAGCACGTGTGCCCAGAAGCGAGGCGGGGAGGGGCAAGGGAGGGAAAGGAACAAGCAGACTCCATGCTGAGTCCTGAGCCTGAAGAGGGGCTCAATCTTATGACCCTGAGATCATGACCTGCGCTGAAATCAAGGGTCAGATGCTTAACCCACTGAGCAACCCAGGCACCCCAGAAAAAGAGTATCTTTTGAATCACTGCAGATTAGGCCTGTTTGGTTAGCTTCTTTTCTTGACATGTTTTGGCACTTACCATGGACTAGGCACTGTTTGAGGTTGAACAAAGATTAACTCATTCTGACCCTGCAACAACTATATGAAGTAGATACTACTCTCCTATTTTACAGGAGAGAAAACTGAGGCACAGAAAGGTTAAGTAACTTTTCCAGGATTACACAGCTAGTAAGCAGCTACTAGTGTTCTTAACCACTAGACCATACACTCTCTACACAACAGGAGAAAATTTATCACCATAAATGGAATACATTAATTCTTTAAAAGTTATATTTTTTGCAGTATATAGAACAATGAGATCTAGTGCTAAAGTAACCTTTTAATTGATACAGGTCTCTCCTGAGAGTCAGTACCAATTCTGGCCCACCTACCACACCCAAGCTCAACCACCCAAGGATACTCCTGCCCTGTATTGACTGTGGACCATCCAGCTGTCTACGGAATTAAGCCCAACCCTCCTAGCACAGCATTCTCGGTTTCCCTCGACAGTGTCCTACACACTGCATACTTTCTCTGAAGCAGGCCACTAGCCATGCCCTCAACACACTGCTTTCCCTGCTGCTGCCTTGAATGCCTTTCTCTCTGCATTTTTCTAAACCCTCTACAAATTGCTGACCACGAGCCTATGGAAACCTCTTAACTCCCTAGAACAGAAATAACTTCTCTCTCCTCCTTATTCCCAGCAGACCTTGTCCCTGGACCACAAACTTGCCTCATTCTGCCTCCGAGTTCTGCACACATTTAATATCCTCTATTAAAGTCTTAGTTTCTGGAAGCCAGGTGCCTTATCACATGGTAATAATGCCTGCCAGAGCAGGACCTCAATAATGTCTAATTGAATCAACCTGGCTTCTATCTTAAAATGTCAACTTTTTGATTGACTCATCTACTACTTGCTTCTGAGTGGCATTATCTGGCTATACATCTATTCTTCCAATATTGCCAATAAGACTTCACTTTGTCCTCATATTTTATACACGACTTTATTTATTACAACTAACAGATCAATAACACATGGTTAAATTCTTAGGTCAGGGTTCCTCCTCCTTGTCTTTCTGACTGAGATGCTAAATGTATCTCTATCTCTGAAATGATGAAGACTAGGTTTAGAATTGCTCTGTTGCTACCGGTTTGTCACCTTGGGCTGGTGACACAAACCTTCTAGGCTTCTCTCATAGGGTAGTTGTGAGGACTGATGAGATCAGGAATAGCAACACCTGACAGAAACAATACTGAGAGGTCGGGGGTGGGGATGCCTGGGTGACTCAGTGGTTTAAGCCCCTGCCTTTTGCTCAGGTCAGGATCTCAGGGTCCTGGGATCG
Organism: Enhydra lutris kenyoni; assembly: GCF_002288905.1. Taxonomy (NCBI): domain Eukaryota; kingdom Metazoa; phylum Chordata; class Mammalia; order Carnivora; family Mustelidae; genus Enhydra; species Enhydra lutris. The sequence goes on along the minus strand of NW_019154085.1, from coordinate 32,092,907 downwards.
AGCCCCACATTGGGAATCTCTGCTCAGCAGGGGGCCTGCTCCCCCCTGCCCCCTGCCTGCCTCTCAGCCTACTTGTGATCTCTCTCTCTGTCAAATAAATAAATAAAATCCTTAAAAAAAAAAAAAAAAAAAGGAGAGAGGTTGGGAACTCTGTGTGTTATGTGTAGAACTTACTCAGTCTTCACAACAGACTTATGTCACTACTCATCTCCATTTTAAAGTTTGGAAAACGGAAGCACAGAGAAGCTAACTAGCATATCTAATGCCACAGAGGAGGTGAGGAGGAAAGCTTAGCATTTGGACCCAGGATGATTAATCCTAAAACTAAAACATTCTCTCTCTAGATGGTTGATGGAGGAAATATATGTAAAAGAGTACCTGAGACTAGTGGTGTCTTTCATTTATTGAGGTCTTCAGAAAGAAAACAATTCAGCCAATACTGAGTATCTAATATATTCAAGGCTTAAACAAGATTCACAAGCAAAGCCAATTCAAACCCTGATGTGAATATTGAGATCCTTCTTTCTGACTTAAGATCCGTTTCAACACAGTTTTCACCACAAAGAAAGCATAATTCCTACATGAATGACCAAGCTTCACTATTTATTGCTGCAGGCGACATGGTGAGCACTGGGCCTTAACAGCTCATTAAGGCGGATGCCTGTGGCCTACAGCATCCAAACTCACACTCTTCAGGTATGTTGTGGCTTCTCATTGCACTGACAAAAGCCCCCATGTGACACCTTTATGAGACCTAAAAATAATTACTGGCCCTAGGATGTAAATGATTGGAGATGCTGGGTCCCTTTAAAAGCCATCCAAACACAGAGAGTAAATTCTAGCATTGCTAACTGAATCCTGGCAATTGCTTATGATCCCATCAGTAGAATGTACAGACCTCTCAAAGAGGGTGCTAGGGTATCTAAGGGACCATGAGCTGTAGAAAAAATGTTGGTAGCTGCTAAATAATTACTTCCAACTCCAAGGCTATCTTCGCTTGTACCAGTTAAAAGCTGGAGAATGTTAGTTCTTTTGGTGTCCCCATAACCAAATCTGTGACTTTGGTAGAGACCTGTGATTCTCCAGCAGGGGTAATTATACCCCCCCCCCCAGGATGAGTTTACCCCCGTGTCACCACTGGGAATGGGCTGATACTGACATCAAGTGGGTAGAGGCCAGGGATGTCACGAAACATCTGACAATGCACAGCTCAGCACCACAACAAAGAACTCTCCAGCTCAAAATGTCAATAGTGCTGAGACTGAGAAACTCTGCTCTAGCCCCATGCTCTATTTCTCCATTCTTCCATCCAATGCTGAGAATCCATAATCAAGTGAAAATTCAAAATCTTCCATTGTTTTTGCCCAATGCAGACATGTGGACTTTCAGAACACGTTTTCCATCCCCTTTTGGCATGGAAGCTGCATATGTCCTAGGAACTGGGTGGGTGGGAAGGACAAGACATAAATACACACTAGTTCTCCTATTTCTGTGCTTATTTTTTCCCCATGCCCTGTTTTTAAATGTTTCCTACATCAGCATTATGTCTCATCTCAGTAAGGGGCGATCAAGGCTTAAGTAGAATAGGGGTGCCGGGGTGGCTCAGTGGATTAAGTATCTGCTTCAGCTCAGGTTATGATTTCAGAGTCCTGGGATCGAGCCCGAGTTGGACTCCCTGCTCAGTGGGAGTCTGCATCTCCTTCTGCCTCTCCCCCTGCTCATGCTCTTTCTCTTTCAAATAAATAAATAAATAAATAAAATCTTCTAAAAAGTAAGAAATAAAAAATTCAGAAAGGGCTTGAGTAGAAGAACCCAGCTTAAAACTGCACATAAAATGCATGATTCTAGGGGTGCCTGGGTAGCTCAATTTTTAAGTGTCTGCCTTTGGCTCAGGTCATGATCCCAGGATCCTGGGATCGAGTCCTGCATTGGACTCCCTGCTCAGCAGGAAGCCTGCTTCTCCCTCTCCCACTCCCCCTGCTTGTGTTCCCTCTCTCTGTCAAATAAATAAATAAAATCTTTTTTAAAATGCACGATTCCAGGCTCATCACAATCATACAGCTCAAGGAGGGAAAGAGAAGGACAGGCACCCAGTTCCTTCACTGAGTGGTTGGTTTGCATAACTTTGTCTCATCATAGCCCCCATCACAAAATGATATATTTTAAGAAGAAAGAGTCTCACCCCAAATCATATTTATAAAATTTGAAACTAGGAAATGGAAAGCTAAAGGGGTCTTTAATGAGTTTTCCTAAGATCCCTCACACTTAAGACATCTATCACATTCATTATTCACCAACAGTAAAAAGAAAATTTACTTTCAAATATCATGGAAACTTACTAGTTGTTTATGACAATTCCTGCATTGATGGCTTCTCAGTTTCTTTTTGTCCTTTTCCTTCATCTGCTTCCCCGTTCATTTGTCCTTTCCACAAACATTCTCTGGAGCATCTTACTGCCTTCCGCAGAGAACCTGGAGAAAAATGGAAACATTCCCATCTCTTAGGAACCCAGAGAACCATCCTCTTCCTCTCCCTTCTGGTTCTCTCTTCACGGGGGGGGGGGGGGGGGGGGGGGGGGGGGGGGAACACGTCCAACCTGGAAAAACAGGGAACAGAACTTTGTGGTTAGGAATATCTGAACAGTACCTTTTGGATGGTCCCCCCAAACCACTAGTCCTATATTCTACTGGGTGTTCCTTCAAGAAATACTGCTTCTTGCTAACCTGCCCAGCGCGGCTTCCATTAGTTATAATAAATCAGGAAGATCTATCCTAGGTTACTCAAGAAATTTTGGGCTCTCTACATTTGCATATTAAAAGTTTAAGTGGAGGAAGGTGGCAAATGGTGCCAGGGGCTAGTTTAACCTGGACTTTAAATTCCGCAAACCTGTCTGACAATAACATTTCCCCCTGCTGCTTCCATAAACGCCTGCGCACCAGCGAAATAGCTACCTCCTCCCCTGTGGTCAGCGCCAGAAAATCACCAAGACCTAGCTATGAGTCTGTCTCCGTGCCTCCTTAAATCTCAACAGGCAATATTTCGCGGGGAAAGAAAGATACCGTTTAGCTCCAAAATTTCCTCCAAATGGTGAGATGAAAATGCCAGCCCGCCGCTTCCAGCCTGTGAATGCGGCAGGGTTACCGGGGCTTTGCTAATGCAAGTGGAAAGTGTAAATATCTGGTTGATTACTGGCTTTCGCCCTTGGACAGAGAAATGAGATCATGATTTTCACCAAGGACAGGAACCAGCGCTGCCTCCGCCGCTGCCCAGGCTGCTGCTTCCCCTCCCTGAGCGGGTCCCGCATTACATCACCGGTGAGCTCTTGCTGGTGGGGGGAGAGGAGGCTCCGCCAGGGACTCAGCCCCAGACCAAGCGGAGTAAACACGGAATAAGAAGGATAAAGGGGGAGGAGGGCGAGGAAGCGGAACAAGGAAAAAGGAGGACCAGGTTTCCCACCACCACCCGCTGTCTGCAGGAGAGGGGGAGGGGTGTGTGTGCAAGGGCGCCACATCCTTAAGCAGCCGCACCCCAAATTTCGTTCCTGCACCGCCCCCCCCCCCAGCATCCCTTCACTTCCAAGTCCAAGTCCAACAAAAACTGACATCCAAAGGGACCAGGACAGTGGCCTTGAGAGGCTCAAGAGTGACGGCAGAGAGACGCCAGGGGACTGGGAGTGACCGAGGCGCCCGCGCCTTGGGGCAGTGGGCAGGGAGGGGGTGGGAGGGGAGGCGGTCGCCACTGCGCCCCCGCCCGGCCCAGCTAGCGGTGCCTCCCCCGCCAGGCGACAGCAGCCCGAGGCGGGAGGCAGAAGCGCCTCCTCCCCGCCGGGAGCCGAGGCGGCGACCGAGGGGGAGGAAGGCGCCTCACCTTGCCCCCGATGAGGGGCGGATCATGCCATGGCAGCGCCGGCGAGCGACAGCGGCGGCGGCGAGCGAAGCCCAAGCAGCAGCCCCGGGAGCTCGGCAGGAGCCGGGGTCGCCGCGGCGGGAGCCCGGGACAGCGGGGACGCGGGAGCTCGGAGCGCCGCGGTTAAGGTCCCCAGCCTCCCTCCGCTCGAGGACTACGAGTGCAAAATCTGCTACAACTACTTCGACGCGGACCGGCGCGCGCCCAAGCTGCTGGCGTGCCTGCACACCTTCTGCCAGGAGTGCCTGAGCCAGCTGCAGCTCCGCGCTGCCGCCGCCGCTGCCGCCTCTGCCAGCGCTGCGTCTGAGCGCCCTCTGCGACCGCCGCCCTGGCACGGCCCGCCTGGCGCCATCGCGTGCCCCGTGTGCCGCCACCGCACGCCGCTGCCCGACAGCCGCGTGCACTGCCTGCCCAACAACACCAAGCTCGCCGAGGCCTTCCCGCTGGCCCTGCGCGCGGCGCAAGACCCGCTGCCCCAGGACCGCCTCCCGCCGCTGCCCGCGCGCCGCGCCGCACCCACCGCCGCCCCGACCCCGGCCCCGCAGCCGCCGCCAGCCGAGGACACCGCTCCCGGACCCCGCGCCCGCGCCGGCCTGCGCGCCCCGGGCGCCTACGAGAGCTGCCAGAACTGCAAGCGCGCCGCGCTCACCGCCGGCTGCGTGTGCGTCGTCTTCTCCTTCCTCTCCATGGTGGTGCTGCTCTTCACCGGCCTCATCTTCGTCAACCACTACGGCGGCAGCGGCGGCGGCGGCGGCGGCGGCGGGGGGGGTACCTCCCGGCGGCGGGGCGCCCCCTGGCGCTGCCCCGGCAACCGGGTCGCCCTCGCCTTCGCCCGTGGGGCCTATCTGCCTGTCGGTGGCCAGCATCCTAGCGCTCTTCTCGGTCGTCGTCACTTGGGTCATCTGCTGGCTCAAGTACCGGCCCGACGGCGCGGCCGCGGGCTCGGCTGGGGGCGGCGGAGGTGGCCCGAGGGCGCGGGCTGCGGCGGGAGGCGGCACGCCGAGGAGCGACACGTAGCCTGGCCGCAAGCCGGGCCTCCGCCGGCACCTCCAGCCCCGCGCCGCCAGAGGGGAGGGGGGTCTCCCACTCCGCGCGCTCGAGCTTTGCCCTTTCCGTGCGGGCCCCGGACGCCCAGCCACCTCCGAGCCTGGCTGTCGCGCCTCTCCGGCCTGCCACGCCCCGCCTCCTCCGCGCGGGGTCGGTGAGGGAAACCGAGGAGGCGGGGATCCCGCCGGGGAGTCCCGTCTCCACAGACTGTGCAAGGTCAACCGCCCTTCGCGCACCACCCTCGTCCTCGCCAGAGTGCACGACCGTCCCTCCCCAGAGCCCGAAGACTTGCCAAGAGGAGGGCAAAAGAAGTGGGACCCCCGCCACCCGGCCTGAGAGCTGGTTTTCCCGCGGCCGCGACCAGAGAGTTTAAGGGAAGAGGTGCGCGCGCGCACGTCTGCGGCTGTTGTGAAAGGACTTCTATTGTCCAGAGTAAGAATGAATGAGATGTCAACGTGAGGGAAGGCTTTCCCTGCTTCCTGGCGGTCCTGGACGGCGAAGGAGCCGGGGCGCCGAGGGCTAGGTCCACCGCTCGGGGGCACCAAGCGGGAGAGTGGGGCGGCGGCCCGCGGCAGCTGCTCGCAGCTGGGCGACCCCACACCCCAACCCGGCAGGTGCGCAGCGCGCGTGCGCGCCCGGGCTGCCGCCGAGTCCGCGGAGTGGAGAGGTGGCGGCTCGCGCTAGGCTGTGGGTCCTGCAGCTCCTAGCCCGGCGGAGTGCAGAAGTCCCATCTCCTGGAAACTTATGGTGTTTTTATTCACGTCGTTACTACCAGGAAGTCATTTCATCTTCTGTAACTGGACTCAGGGAGCTTAAAGAGCCCATTCTCTCTTCTCCTCTCAAAACTGACTTACTGTTGCCCCCACCTGGAAGATATTGAAAGCTATTCACGCAGAATATAAGCTGTAGGCTTCCTCCGCCTTTTTTTTCTTAATTTCATTTTTCTAAAAATAATTTATTTTAGGATGTATTAATCTGGAAATTTTGTGCATTGAAATTTCCAGGAAAGTGTTTGATAAACAGTAATATTTCTCCCATACCTCCAGTCCAAGTACATTTCAAAATAAGGAGCAGAAAATAAAGGCGTGTTGGTAATTGATTCAAGATTTTATACTGTGAAACAACTACTGACTTTCAATTATCTGATAAAATAGAAAATAGCTCCCCAAAACGAAACTTACAAGTCTTAACTGACAAGTCTTTCTTCCTTTGATTACAAATATACATCACACTTATCAGGAAAATATTATTTTGAATTTAACTGGTTTGTTGGAAATCACTGAGATGTTCACACTGGTCACATTAGATGAAAAAGAATACGTATCTACCTGATTTTGTAACTAAAAAGCTGAGTTGTGAGTGTATGTTGCAAGTGGATTAGATGCCTTTTTAAAGAAAAAAAAAACACCACTGTTCCAAATGTATTTTATATGAAAACGTTCTATATTCCATCTTTTGAAATTTGGAATAAGACAAAGTTTTCATGTCTAGAAATCACAGAAGCTATTGAGGGTATGCTATTATTCCTCATGTGTTTATGCAAGCTGTCTGCATGATATCCTGACTATTCTATTAACTGAATTTGAGTGGAGCATTTGTGTCTATCATAGAGTGAAGTAATTTATTGGTCATTGATAAGTGGTATGGCTGCAATTTAGGAATTGCAATATGGTGTGTTTTATCTCTGCACTGTCTTAATAAAAACAAGAAACATTTATAGAAAAACTTGTCTTCATGCTCCAAATTATTCGTATAGCACTTTTCTTGAAATAGACATTCCCATCCAAATCCTAATTTCACATTTTGAATGGGGCTGAGAGAAATAACTCACACATGGGAGGAACGTCCATTGCTAGGGTGGGCATTTTATGGCATTATTTCTAAGGTTTAACAGGACTCCTGAAGGGCAAGGGAGATCTGTTGTATTTTGAAAGAAGCAGCAGCTTACCCACCCACCAATATAACGTCCACTAAAACTAAACTCTGTTGTTGGATTTTGTTCTCAGTTTCTGATGAATGCTTTCAGGTTCCTAATGGTTTTATGTTCCTAATACTAAGAGGCACATTTCAGAGACTAGCTTTGATTTGTTTATACCTCCGACAAATGACTTGGGTTACTTCTATGTTCATTTTTATCTTTTACTTTTTGTTTACTTCCAATGCTGAGGTTGTTTGTATTCACATCTGTTTTGCTGCGCAAGTGTATCCACACATCTACTGTGCATGTGTGCTAGTAACAGAACTTGGCTTTGTGGATGTAACAATGTGTACATGTGTGCACACACGTTTGTTATTTCACTCCCTCCAACTGGCAACCTGGAAGTCTGTCTGAAGTTACTCGGGGACCAGCTTGCTTCCTAGAGAGTTTATTTATGTTCCACAGAGATAGATACACCAATGACCTAAAGTGAATTTTTCCTCGTAAACCAGAAAGATATCTGAATTGCCTCAGTCACAAGACAAGCCACATTTCGCTTCTTTCCTAGGCTGCACATGTAAATTTCTTGTAATGAGAAATTTGAGTTAGGATTATTTTATTTATTTATAGATTTATGTATTTGACAGAGAGAGAGACAGCGAGAGAGGGAGTATAATCAGTGGGAGTGGAAGAAGCAGGCTTCTTGCTGAATAAGGAACCCGATGTGGGGCTCAATCCCAGGACCCTGGGATCATGGCCTGAGCGGAAGGCAGCCACTTAATGACTGAGCCACCCAGACGCCCTGAGTTAGAATACTTTAAAACAAAATAGATGCAATTAGTAGTTCAGTACCTAAACAGGGTGAAGTTTTTTGTTTGTTTGTTTCCTTCTTTCTTTCTTGGTTGACTTTGTATTATTGCTAATTTCTGCCTTCCTTATCAGGAATTAAATGACAGGTCATGGAACATGTTTGGTCAATTTCCAGTGTCCCCCATTTTGCATATGTGCTTTAATCATTCCTACATCATGTGAGAAGTCCTGGTACACCAGCACCTTAGATAGAAAAAACTGGAGTTTAAAAAGTAATTGTTGAAATGGTCAGTGAGTTGTAGAGAGGGCTCCCGGTGGCAACGGAGTGCTTTTCTCCCTTCTCATGGAAATTCTCAACTTCTTGTAAGAGCTTGACTCAATTCTGGAAACATCTCCAGCTCATGGGTGTTAACTGCCAATAAAGTCACTATAAAAAGCCAGCCCTGGTCTGGTTTGCACACCTGCTCAAGAGCTCAGGGTTTCCATGGCCCAAGGAATGAGAAATTTGAGCTCTACTTAGGTTCTGGAGCTGCAGGTCAGAGTTATCATTGTGATTCAAACGGTGTCCATATCTAGAAAGAACATTGATGGGAGGTCTAAAGACTGGTAACAGCACCGGGAGATGTGAGTCAATAGGGACTCTCTCCTTTCTTGGAAAGACTTTGGCAATTAATTTAATCCCTTTGAGACTTGGACTCGTTTGCTACAAGATGGGACACCAAGTATCAGCCCTGCTTTCCTCAATGGGGTGGGTTTCAGGACTTGTATGCACAAGAGGACATGTAAGTAGAAATGCTTTGGAAACTGAAGTCCTGTGTGGATCCATGGCTTTGTTTTCCTTCAGATTTCCTAGGGTCTAATATGACCTCCCAAGAAAGGTCTGCCCCAACCTCTCTGTTGCAAAGAACTACCCATCAGTTTTATTTTCTTCTTAGCACTCATTACTGTCTGTAGGGATCTTCTTTCATTGTTACAGGCTTTATCTCAAACTTCTGCAAACAGAATGCAAAAATAAGAGCGGAAACCTAGTCTGGTCATGGATTTTCCCATAAAACCTTACTCAGCCCTCAGCATATGGTAAGTGGCAGATAACTAGTCTGTTGACTTGACTGCATGGGAGTCCCTGGACTAGAATGTTAAGCAACTTGGCTCCCCTTACTCAAAGTACCACTTAATAACTCAACAGACCCTGCGGGGCTTAGGTAAACAGTCGCTTCCCCCACTCCTCCCCGACTTCATAAGGATTTTTGAAATGTGAAAAAATATATCAGACAACCACTTTGATTTTTGAGAAAAATCAGTTCATCACAGTGAATATCTTCGGTGCGTTATATTCAGTGACAGAAGGCACCGGAGAGACTGAAGAGCATTTTGGCCTCGATTTCCAATCATTTTCTGCGTTGTGAGGTTTTGAGGTGTGACTCCCTTCGGCACCTGCATTGATGGGACATGTTCACGTTGCAGTGAAATTTCCCACAACGTTGGATCTAAATTTCTCATCATTTGTTACTTTCCGTTTTAATCCTTCAGTCTTTGCCATTTTGAATAACTTATCCTTCACTGATTTGTTAAGTTTATAATCTTAATAGCTGAGTAATCCCCCATTAGTCTGGGATCCAGATCACCCTCTTTAATCATTTCTTTCCCATTAGCTAATATTTGTGTGTTAAATTTCTGCTATGATGCAAAGTTGATTAAATTCATGTCTTAGGAAATGAACTGCATCTCTGCTACGTATGCATTTACATTTTTTCCCCTTTGAAACCATCTGTTTTTATTGTATGTGTTACAGTGTAAGTTTGGGAATATCTAATACTTACTCCAGGAAAAAAAAAAAAATTCTGAAATAAATGTTAAGAATGACGGCGGCCAGATCTTAATCTGAAGTCCTATGAGTGAAGAAAGTATGAGAGAGATTTTATCTATCTTTGGCTAGATCGCTTTTGATTGTCCATTTAAGAAAATTTTGGTATGTATACCATAAGCATGTTTCTCTCCATCGTTCAAACTTTGAGCTTCTGTTCTTTTATGCAAAACTAAAATGTGCAAGGTTTTTCTGTGATAAATTTACCACCATTCCTGATTATAAAATACATTCGTGGAAATAAAACTACTCAATATCTAATTTCCAAGAATATTCCTAGGAGCTCAGGAAGAATGTGCACACTTCCTTTAGAAAAAAAGAAGTCTTTGCATGTAAAATTGGATTATCTTTGGTTTAGAAATACCGCATCTCCATGGGGTGGAGTGGGGGAATGTTGACGTGAGAAGAAAGAAGTTATGCAAAAAGCTTCTCCTAGCTCCTAATATTAAAAATTTTTTTTTTCCAAATAAAGAGGAGAGGAAGTGTTTAATCACTCAAGGACAGAACACTATTATTTTGACAGTTACTATTTCAAAAACCACGGCAATTCCTGGGTAGCTCAAATATCTCTTAGCACAATGACGGAATTATCCGCATCATATAGAAATAACACATTTATACGTCTGTGTGTGCATTTAAAAATGTTTTATAGTCAAACTTAAGTGGTCAAGAACAATTGCACCTGACTTGTAGTTTGGAGGAAGGATTAACTCCAAGTGAGAAGTAGACAGTTACTGCTTAGGAAGAATGTTTGGGACCAATCTCTGCAAGGCAAATGATTTGTCCATAGAGCTCATTTCTTATTAAATTCACACACAGCAAACTTATTGCCTGATGGGAAACTTAGCAGAAGTTCTCAACGCTGACCACTGGTTAGAATTACCTGGAACTTGGGAGAAAAAAAGAAAGAAAGCCAAAGCACTCGACTGGCCCCCAGAGACATGTATTTAATTGGCAGGGAGGGGAGGCGCATCAGTATTTTTAAAAGGCACCCCAGGTGATTATACTATGCAGCAAGATTTGAAAGCCATTGTATTTCACAAGGTTTTTATTGAAATGCTAACTTCTCCTTAATCTCACTTTAATGAACTAAACCCCACCAGGTTTCTTAGAAACTGGGAGATGGTGGAGCAATGCTGGGATTTTCCAAGTGGTCATGATTTAGATAACTAGTTTGGATAACTATGCAATCGTTGCTTTGGTCATTGATTTCCCCCCACCCCCACTCCTGTTGACTTTGTGTTCCCTGGAAAGTTAAGCAAATATTTGCATCCCCATTTGGAGTGCTGTGATCTTTCCTAACGAGGGCGGGGTGATTGGGTTGCATCTCCTGGCCATACGGGACTCTTCTGTGGACTTCCCCCCTTCCCCCAAAATAGGTGAGTGCTTTCCAAGTCTCCTGAGCCATCGAAATTCAGTGAAAATGAGGGGATTTGGGGGCAGACTATGTGGATAACCAGGAAAGTCTTGAGGTTAAATTATCAAAACCTTGCCAGTGACAGCTGTGGGTGTCATTGCCAGGGACAGCTGAAGGAGAATCTGCTGGTCGCCAATAGGATGGATGTTTGAGAGATCTAGCAGAGACATGTTTTAAAACACTCACTGGGAGAGCTTTTTTTTTTTTTTTAAGATTTTATTTATTTATTTGACAGAGATCACAAGTAGACAGAGAAGCAGGCAGAGAGAGAGAGGGAAGCAGGCTCCCCGCTGAGCAGAGAACCTGATGTGGGACTCGATCCCAGGACCCTGAGATCATCACCTGAGCTGAAGGCAGCGGCTTAACCCACTGAACCACCCAGGCGCCCTGGGAGAGCTTTTAAATGCTTTTAAAGGACCCTTCTGAGCAGCCGTTCAGCGTGCAAATTAATTCCACGCGCTTGGATCCAGGTGTAAATGGATTTGCTCCGAGACCCAGTTTGCCCGCTGTGGGTGGGAGGTGGGGGATTACCTCCATTTCTCTTCCTTGGACGAGGACGCCCGTGGTGGCTCCCTGTTGAGCCAAAGTACTCTCAGGGGAAAAGCGGGTTCTTGGGAGCGCTGATGGCTGTCCCGGCTAACTCCGCGAGAACCGCCCGGGGACCGCCACCAAAACAGTTTCCCTGGGGGCGGCTCCCGGGTCGCCAGGTGGAATCCCGCCTCCTAAGGCTAGCCTATGTCCCTTATCTTCCTGCAACCTCCTGGGCTGGAGGGAACCTGAGGCAGCTCGGGGGTGACAGTCTGATCCCCAAACGACTGGACCAACGATTCGAGCCTATCCCCTTCGAGGCCCCTTGCCCCAGTCCTCCGCCCCGCAATCCGCGCGCACTTGTGACCCAGAAGGGCGGACACACGCCCGGGTGGAAATCGAAGGTGCAAGGACCCTCTCAGAGGGCCCACTCGTGTGGCACGGGTGGGATGGGGACCGGCTTGCACAGCATCTTGTCATCCCCACCCCGGCACCAAACATCTCCGCTCAGCTTGTTTTGTTTTGTGTTTGTCTGGAACCTGGTCTTCCGCCCTACTGTCCCGGATTTTGTGACTGCTTCGACCCTATTGCAGGGCCTGAAGGGTCTGTGATTTATGATCCGATGGTGTATTTACAGTCCCTCAGTGCCCACGAAACCCTCCCCGCGTTCGGCTCAAAGCTCCGAGTTCGAAACTATTAAAAAACAGCGGAGAACCCCCAGATACAGGGGTAAAGAAGAAAAGAGACTCAGAGTACTGTGGCTGTGCAGCCTGCGGGGGACGCGGAGTCGCGTTAGTCCAGCCCTTCCTTCTTTCTGGGCTTTCAGGGCTTTTGGAAAATCCGCCCCATTCCCCCTCCACCCCCTCGCCACTCCCCCCCTCCTTCCGCCACGGCTTTCAGAGACGCAAAAGGTGTCAGGACAAACCCTGCCCTTGTCCGGTGGGCAGACCAGCGCCAGGTGGACGTGAGGGGATTGAGGGGCAGTTGGGAGTACCTTAAGAGTCCCTAGCTTTCCCTTGTCAATTCCTTGGAGTTCCCTCGCAGGCGCCAGACCAGCTTCCCACCCCAGACCTTCCAGGACCACCTGCCAGCAGAAGGCCCGGTTCGCCCCTGGGTTAGACGCCTGGTAGGAACTCAAGAAGCCCCAACGATGACACGGTCCAGAGAAAGAGCCAATCTTCAGGGAGTTAAGAAAAACTGGATTCTTTCTGCACATCTTCAGCTGGCCTACCACTTGTCCCGCCCAGAATGAGAGGCAGGTGGATGATGCCAGTCTGTACATTTATTTATAATTTTTTTTTAATTTTTAAAAAAAGATTTTATTTATTTATTTGACAAACAGAGATCACAAGTAGGCAGAGAGGCAGGCAGAGAGAGGAGAAAGCAGACTCCCTGCTGAGCCGAGAGCCTGATTCGGGGCTCAATCCCAGGACCCTGGTATCAGGACCTGAGCCAAAAGCAGAGGCTTTAACCCATGAGCCACCCAGGCGCCCCTATTTATAAATTTATCTATAGGCTGATAAATTCTACGGATGGGGGGGGAGGATGAAAGGGGGCTTGTTTAGAATAAGCAAAAATTTAAAAATGGGATTGTATAGTTGAGTGTGTTTTAAAAGAGAAGATGGAGGTGGAGTAAATTTCCAAATTCTTTTCAATAGAGGTAAGGTAGATCAGTGCCATCCAGAAACATTAAAGGTAACTTCAGTTGGAATTTATTTACAACCAGAGCAAAGCAAACAACGGAGAGATGAAGTATTTGGGCAGCTCCCAGATCTCATCCCTTTGGGGTCTAATCAGAGTGCTGGAAACCTAGGGCTTTTTTTTTTTTTTAATTCATTTTTTTAAATGTTATTTTTTAAAAAGTAAACTCTACCCCCAAGATGGAGTTCAAACTCACCACTGGGAAATCAAGAGTCACATTGTCTACCCACTGAGCTAGGTAAGCAACCCAGAAATCAGCGCTTTCTAACTGAACAGACTGGCAATATAATGCCCTGGGTTTATCTTAGCTCGGAGAGCATATGGGTGGCTCAGTTGGTTAAGCGGTTAAGTGACTGCCCTCAGCTCAGGTCCTGATCCCAGGACCCTCGGATCCAGGCCCCCATGGGGCTCCCTGCTCAGTGGGGAGTCTGCTTCTCCCTCTACCCTTCCCTCTGTTTGTGATCTCTTTCTTTCTCCTGCTCTCTCTCAAATAAATAAATATAATCTTTTTAAAAATGTTTAAAAAATTAATCTTGCCCTGTCGCTTCCTAACTGTGTGATTAGGGCAAATTAATGAACCTCTCTGTGACCCCTTTCCCTCTTTTTTTGTTTTTTAAGATTTTTATTTATTTATTTGACAGACAGAGATTACAAGTAGGCAGAGAAGCAGGCAGAGAGAGGAGGAAGCAGGCTCCCTGCTGAGGGGAGAGGCCGATGAGGAGCTTGATCCCAGGACCCAGGGATCATGACCTGAGCCAAAGGCAGAGGTTTTAACCCACTGAGCCACCCAGGCGACCCCCTTTTCCCCCTTTTTAACTAGATATAATCTGGTTGTTTGGAGAAGTAGGTAAATTGTAAAATTGTAAAGTGCTTTGAATAATGCCAGCACCTTCAAAATGCTCAATAAATATAAGCTATTACTATTATATAATACATACATCACATTTTATAACATATAATAGTACTATCATATTATAGTAATAATCATAAAATAGTAATCTAGTGTGATTATATAATATTGCTATTATATATTTTTGTGATGATAATGTCCTAGTGTCATTGGTCAAAGTGGACTTATGTTTTCCCAAATATATTTACAGTTCTCCCAAAATAGCTTGAATCCAAGCAGCTGCCTCAAGGTACACCAAGCCTTCTGAGCTGTCATGTTGCCAACCCCAGGACACTGGACATGTCCTCAGAGAAGTCTCCTGGAAACTGTGGTCTGAATCCTGGGAGGGAGGCTGAGAGATGGCATAGCTACCTGTGGTGGTATGTAGAGGGGGGTGCAGTCCCTCTCCCTGATTGTCCCACCCTGGTACTGTCATAAGTGAGACTTTATTTGTATTTTTTTTTAACATAACTGAGACTTTAAAAGGGTTTGTCTTGAGGGTTAATTTCACTTATATCCATCCTTCCTTACATCACCCCGCACTTCTTCAGTGTATAAACTGGCAAAACCCAACCTCTATTTCATTTATTTTTAACATAAAAGAACGTGAAAACTTTGAGAGCAAAGGACATAGAATTATTCTTTTTTTAAAAAAGATTTTATTTATTTATTTGACACAGAGAGAGAGAGATCACAAGTAGGCAGAGAGGCAAACAGAGAGAGAGGGGAAGCAGGCTCCCCACTGAGCAGGGAGCCCGATGTGGGGCTGATCCCAGGACCCTGAGACCATGACCTGAGCTGAAGGCAGAGGCTTAACCCTCTGAGCCACCCAGGCACCCCTAGAATTATTCTTAAGTCAATAATATTAAGTAAGGGTCTATATGACATATCTTGCACATAGTAGGGTTACAACTATTGTACTTTCTGTCCTAATGTCCTTTTCTTCCTCTCAATCCTCTATATCCTGCTATCCCCTAATATACAAGTATGCCCTCCATGCCCACATATTCTGGACCAGTGAAGTGGGGATTCAGATTGCTTCCAGTACAAATGTGTCCTTCAAACTAGAAACAGTCATTCATTGTTGTCTAGTATGAACCCACCTTGACTGACATCAATTAGGATTCTTTTTTTTTTTTTCCAGAAATATCTTAGTCATACTGTTTCTCCTGCATTTGGTCATATTCTCTTTTCCTCCCTCCCTCTCTCCCTTCCCCCCATCCCTTCCTCCCGCTCCATCCATCCCTAGTCTACCCTTGCCAGTTTTAAAGCAATCCTCTGTCTTTCCAGGACTTTTCATTTTCTTTTCTTCAGTTTTGTTTTTTTACTCCCTGCTCCAAACCTTTCATTCTGGTGGCACTTCCTTCTTTTTAAGCTCCAAAAGCTTCTTTCATTTCTATCTCCCATGGTGACCTGCCATTCTGTTCCTGAATACCCCAGGGTCTGGCTCTTGCCTTCCTGGGTCATCTACCCTGATGAAACCACACTGTTTGCTCTTCTGAAATTGGGGCTTCCTCACCCATCAGAGGAGTAGAGTGCAACCCCTGCCCTCACCCCAGGGAAATGTGACCTTGTTCTGAGGGACCTGAAAGTATCATTTCTATTCTAGAGGTAACTCATATGACCCCATTGTGACAGGGCAGCCTGGGCTTTCTGAGAACCTTCTCAGCCAGCTTTGAAAACAGAGAACTAGGGTCTGGAGATGCCATTGGGATTCCCTTTCCCATGAGACTGCTCACCTCAGCCACAGCTACAGTTTCTGTTTTCTCTTCTGCCAGGGAGCTCGAACATCTCGTCCAGTTTTGTTAGATCACTAGTTTTTGTGACAAGTAAGAACGGCTAACCCTTTGGCTGGGCGGTGTATTGGTACACTGTTCTGAGAGACCTGTGGCCTCTTTTCAAGCCCCCACTGTAGGGCAACTGGCTGTTGCCTCCACTATATCTGTTGGGTCCCCTGGTCCCAAATCTCCTCAGGGAAGATGTTCTCAAAGACTTTATATAAGTAATTTGTGGAGCCTTGTGAAGACTCTCTCCTGACTGTCCCCACGTTCTTTTCCATTTATCTCACAAAAGCCACCAGCTGGAAAATGATGACTGGTTCTCTAGGATCAGAATGTCCCAATCCCCTGACCTCCAACAGTGACATCTGCCTTACTCCCAGAGGCAGAGAGAGGGTTGGTCTCTAAGAAGCCTCCACCTGTTCCTGAGAAAATTCAGTCACTGGTTTGGTACCCTGAAGGAAGTGTCTTCAGAAAGAGGACAGTGGGGGAACTTCCAGAGGGATGTTGAGTCCCAAGAAGATCCCAAAACTGCCTCTTTCCTGGCAGAGCATATCTATAGATTTGGATGGCCAGGGCCTGTCCAATTTGCCAGGACTTCAGAATGTCCACTGGACAGTTGCCTTTCACCACAGTAGTCAACGTATATAGCTCCTTCACTCTATCGCTTTGGACTTCTCCACCACATGCTCCTTCCTACCCTCCCCTCTCTTCAGTAAGCTACCTAAGAGGAGCTGCCCAGACTTCTCTGGTTGAAATAGCATCCCACCCCCCAACTCTGGTGGTCCATGCCCACTCCTTCCCCTCTTCTCCTCCCCCAAGTCCTTCAGCTTCTCCAAAGCTGAGCCTCATCCTTGCAACCCATCTTCTGACATTTATATTCTTTTTAGCTGTTTTCTGGACCATCAGCTCTGTCAGGAGGAGGATTTTGGTCTGTTTCATTTACTAGTGTAGTCCCAGCTCTTGGAACAGTGTGGAGTAGAAACTTAATAAGTATGTGCGGAATGAATGAAAGTCCTTGCATGCCAGCCCTGTAATCTGCTCTGAGGACACAGCAGAAGACAACTGACCATTCAGTTGGAGATAAGAGGTAGAATAAAATAATCAAAACTTTCTCAGGGAATGTGTCTCAGGCCTAAGAGCTAGCTTTGCAGGTGTCTCAGGACCTGGAGGGGACCAGTGAGCAAAGGAGCCTCAGCACTTAATGAGAATTTTCCGAGGAGTTAATGGATGATTGAATGGGATAATGTTGGACACGAAAGTGTTTCCAGCTTGGTCTTGAAGAATGTAGTGGGGAACGGTGTTAGCCCACTACTAGCTTCCACACCTCTTGGCTGGCCCAGAACGGCCCAAAACAGCAAAACAGGTTGGGCTTCTCTGCTGGCCATTGGGTCCCGGAGCTAATGCGACTTTCCACTTCCAGGGGAGACTTCCTGGGGCCAAGGGTGTCCAAGAATGCAAGGGTGGACAGGCCAGTGCTTTGGGGTCCAATGGACTGAGGTCCAGACCTCGGATACCAGGCTTGACACAGCATTTGTAACTGGGCAGCAAACCCAAGAAAGGCAACTAGGAACAGACCCAGTGTCCCTCCGGGTCTGATTCTTGCTGTCAGAGCACCGAATACTCAGAAAACCCGTGAAGAGGCTTTCTAACAGCTCCTAACTCATCTGCTATGGCCTCGGAAATCATTGTTTCGTTAGATTTGTATCCCAAAATGCCCACTTTTTTTTTTTTTTTTTTAATCCAGCAGAATCTCTTTAAGGGGACCCACTGGAAAAATCTCAGCCCCTCATTGTCCAGATTCAAGGTAAGAGAGGACTGGAGCAGCAAGTCGGTGTTGGGGGGATGGGGGTGAGAGGGGCTCTGACCAACCCCGGGCCACGTCGGGAGGGGTGGTTACACGAGACACACCTTCCTAGGGCACTCTCCAGAGTGAGCACAGGGTCCTTGCCCTCAGAGGTCAGCGGGACTGCCGGAAAGGAACCTGAATTTGTCGACTGCTATCTCCAGCCAGCTTTCCCACACCTGGTCTGGCGGCTTCAGGCTTTCCGGGGTTTCCCTACCAAGAACTGGAGCTTTGATACCCCATCCCACCCCACCTGCGAAACGCAAGCGTCCTCAGGCGCCCTCGGTACCCAGGAGTAGTGGGCCAGCTGCAGGACTTCTAAGATCGTCCCCACTGTACCCTGGGCCAGCTGCAGGATCTTCTAAGATCGTCCCCACTGTACCCTGTATCCTCCGTCGTTGGGGTCCCTGGACTGGGTTTGCTGTCCCCCCCACCCGTGTCGTCTCAATGCAGGAGTAAACTGATGGCCCCAGGATTGCTGCTCCGCGGAGATTTGGGCTCCGCAGAATCTAGTCTTGTCCGGCCCCTGGGAGGGCCCGGGGGGGGGGGGGGGGGGTACTGTGTGGGGCTGGCTAGGGAGTGGAGGGTTAGGGCGGAGGAAACGGGTCTGGGGTGTGGTGGCACCAGTATGTGTCAATTTCCGGACGTGTATAGGAGTGAGTGCCCGGATGAGGGAGGGACAGGAGTGGGGGGACCTTCGGGCCCGTCGGGGCTCTGGGAGCCATTGGGCTCGTGCTCAGCGGACTCTGGGTTCAGGGAAAGACCATGTCGCGCGGATCCTGGAGCCGCGACTGCAACGCGAAAGGTGGACGTAGGGAGGAAATGCCAGTTTCTCAGCTCCGTCTACAAAGGCGCTCTGGAAAGGGATTAGGCGCCCGCTGTACTTTCGCTTTGGGCGCAATTGATGCGAACGGCGCTCTGAGGGCTGCGTAATTAATAAAGATTACGCCTGTTTTGTCGAAATGTCCCTCTTAATTAATGGAGAGAAGGGCGCGAAGGGTGATTTATTTGCATTTGCAAAAAGGCTTTCGGCGGCATCGGCTTCGCGGTGGGGGCGGCTGCTGGGACCCAGGACTCACTGGCAATCACCTGGTTGAGGCTGTCCAGTTACGGATCAGTGTTCTCCCTCCTGTTCTCCTCGCCTCGCCGTCCAAGGGACCTACTCCAAGGGCCTTACACCTCCACCCCCTAACTCCGTCTGAAACCACCGTAGCTCTGGGGGGGCTTGCATCCCCTCAAAGGACGGGGCGGGCCGTGGAGGGCACTCCCTTCGCCACACGCACCCCCGCTGCGCCTTTAAATCACCCCCTTTCTAGCACCAGAGGGGACATCCAGATCTGGTCGCTGATCCCTGCGCGCAGCCCAGGCTCCGGTTGGTGCTGTCAGGGAGGGGGTGCGGGATGGAAAGAGGGACTGGCTCCGTGTCCCTGAGGCCAGAGGCTCTCAGGAAACTCTGCAACCTACCCTCTGCGTGCGCATGTATGTGTGATCTTGTGTGAAAATGTGTGTGAACGTGTGTGACTGTGTATGTCCCTGTGTGAGTCTTATGTGTCTGTGTTTTCTAAGTACGTGAGGAGAGAGTTTTGCTAAAATAACACTCTCTCTCCGGTCTTGCTGTCCACCTGCTACAGCCCAGGAAAAAAGTGCCGACTTTTCCTTGAGCGTCACCGCGTCAAAGCAGTCTGACTTTCTCCCCCTGGGTGGGGAAAGCAATGCTTTCCACCCAGCAGGGGCTGGGGGTGGAAAGGTGGAGGAAGCCGTGTGGCCAGCGTGGAGGGAGGGCCCAAGAGCCAGGAAGAGGCTTCAAAGGTTTCGGTAATGATTCTTCGGCCTTTATTTATGCCCCTATTAATACAATATCCATCATGTAGATATCGATCTTTATCCTTTAAACTGATACGCTAGGAATCAATTAGCCATGCAGATTACATTTCCTACATATCCAAATGTTAATCTTTCAGTCTCTGGGCCAGTGATATATATATTTGCAGCCAGATAGTATTAGATTTCGTTTAGAAATGGGAAGAAGAAAAAGGCTCCCTGAAGTGCATTCCTCTTGGGGCTACTTGTCTTAACTCTTGGCGTGGGCTGGGCATTGGGGATCTGAGGGCCGGGATACCCCTCTCAGAGTTTTCTGGACGAAAGAAGCAAGGCCGCTAGAGCGACCAGCACGCAGGGCCACCAAGGGGATGTGGGACAGCTTTCTATGACAAGGTTCTGGACAGCTGGTTAGCCCCAGGTCTGCACTTCGGTCTGGAGTTCCCTCCAGCTAAATAAAGTACCCGGTCTGGCAGGCTCCTTTCGATCGACCATTCTGGAATGGTCAGTTTTCATCTTTTCAGAATTTCCCCTCCAGGTTCCTCCCATCTCCAAGGTTCTAAATCGAAACTATTCTTCCACTGCTCACTCTAAAACCCAAGACTCATTTAAAGATTCATCTCCTGAAAGAAAAACCTAATTTAAAGCACGAAATAGCTGCTTTTCTGGGGGAAGAGAGATGGAGAGAAAGTTTCAGGTCTACGAAGGAATGTAACGGAATTAATGATGTGTAGAAATTGGAAGGGCTGAGGCATCCTGTTCGGCCTGTGGTAGTTTCTTTTTCTTTTCTCCTTTCCTTTCCTTTTTCCTGTCTTTCCTTTTTCTGTCTTTTCCTTCTCCTCTTCCTCCTTCCCAGCCTTCTTCTCCTCCCCTACAAAAGGCTGGTGGGGTCAGGAAAGGATGCATCCCAGGGTGCGCGTCCCCTCCTCTGGTCTGTTCACGGAGAGCCCGGAGGGGCTGCCTGGGGGAAGGGTGGATGTTGCATGTTTCCTGCGATTTTCCTTCTGTCCCCTGCCTGCGCCGGCCAGTCTTAGGAGACTCAGCCTCTTCTACCTCCCCCACCTGTTGTGCTCACTACACGGAGTTGGCCGTGAAGTCTCTCGCTCCGGCCCAGATTTTAATCCCTGTGGATTGTGGGTGCTGGGTTTACTCACAGTTCTGCAGGCTCCCGTGCCCTCACTGTCACTTGCATCCAGGCTTAACTAGAGACCGGGTTTGGACACTCTTCCCCCAGATCTCTCTTTTCTTGTTTCTTGCATCCCTCCCTCTGAAGTCCACCTGGGAGAAAAATTTCCTGTGGGGGTTGAAGATATTTCGACTGGGAAGCAGCAGTGGCTCAGGGCTCTGACTTGGACACTGGAGCCACATGGAGTCAGAGACCTGGCCTGATCCAAGCAAAAGGCCTGTTAGCTTTCCCCCACCTCGCCTACTCCTCCCACACAACCTCCATATCCCCCACCCTACCCCAACTCAGGGCTCTGCAATTGGAACCCAGTTAGGACTCTTTCCATCCTAGTGTGCCCCCAAACACCCGGGGGGGGGGGCAGGAGTTCCTGGAGTGGTCATTTGCCTTGCTTTTTGCTCCAGACTTCAAGGAAACCCAACAGACCCTGGAGTCTCCCCACACCTCCTCCACCCCCCTCATTCCCATCAACGTTCTCCAGCTCCACTCCCTCCTCCACCTCTGGTCCCCCGCCTCTTCCCCAAGGCTCAGGCTGCCTCCAACACGAGACAATGCCTCAGCAAGACCCCTCCGTCTTTACCCCCAAGCAAACACAGCCCCCCCCCCCAAGGCACACAACTTGCATTCTCAAAAATAAAGCAGTTGTTCGATCTCTCTTCTAAACTTCAAATCTCTCCACCCTGCCATGGATTCTCACTGAGTTGGGCAGAGCATTTTTGAAGATTAGAGAGGACCTATTCTAATTATTTTCGCAAGACGCTTTCCCCCCAGGGAGAATTGGGCTCTGGCATCTTGTCTTCCTTATTTGCATAAAATATAATTTTTGCAGAGCCAAACAAATGTCTGTAGGAGACAATTTGCCGTGAGCTTCATTCTCTCCCTCCCTCGTTGCCCTTTAAAAAAATACTTTTTTTCTTATCCATCTTCTTCCTCTTTCTTCTTTTCCCTTTCCTCGTTTTCCTTCTTTTCTTCCTACAAACCATATGTTCTTTATTGAGAACCCGCTCACACGTTCTCAGCCCACTCCCCCAGCTGCAGGGGCACCGTAGGGGCACGCAGGGGCAAAATCACTGGGGCTGGCCCACACCACATTTCAGTGCGGCGCCCAGATCCCCATCCAGTCCCTAAATCCGACCTCATCCCGGCTGATTTTCCAGTGGGGAGAATAGCGGCGCCAAAGCTTTTGACAAACAACCGCGGGGGGCCTAATGAAGGTCGCTTCGCCTGGCGCTGCGCTGGGCCGCGGGTTTAACCCAAGCATTTACCAATCCGGTATCGTTGCATCCGGCCAAGAAGCGCGTGGTCAAGGGCTCGGTCCTTTGATTTCCTACGCGTGAACGCGAGGCAGCCTTTCTGCGGAATCGAGGGCTTCGTGGTGTCGGCTCAAACCCACAGACTGCATCCTGATCGATGCCTGGGACCCAGCGAGCGGACAGGCGCGTCTCCTCCAGGCCCTCCAGTTGGGGCAAAAAAGACGTCTGCCACCCCACCCCTGCAAGTCAGGGATATTATTTTACATAGATCATAATTTTCTCTTAAGGCCTGTGTCTGGCTAGAAATGAGGTCACCTCTTAAGAGGCCACAAGAAGTCCGTGGACCACGAAGGGCTCATGCCTGGGTCCACAAGCGCAGAAGCTGCGCTCTGCAGGGTGTCCGGCGGCCCAAGCAGACGCCACTCAACAACCGTGGGACTGTGGATCCACACATCCAAACTCGGGAGCGGAAAATCCTTCAAGGGAATGGTTAATGCTCGCCCCGGGCTCGAACAGACAGCCGGCTGTCTATTTCACCTGAAGTTCCTCTGAAACTGCGGGCAGAGGAGGCATCAGCAAGTTATTCCGCAACCCCCGCCCCCGCCAATTATCTTACTATTACCCTCAAGGCTTCAGTCGTTTTGCACGTGCACAGATAGCGCGGATGGACACAACCTTCATTCTTAAACTGTGGCCGGGACTCTACTGCCTGCTCTCTCGGTAATTTGTCAGCCTCGGGGTATGAGGCTGCCTCCCAAACCCGTGTTCAGGGCTGCAAGGCGCGGGCGCTTGCCTTCCAAGCCCCACTGTGGGGCCAATCCTTTGTTAATTAGCGCTCGTAGCGCGCCCAGATTCCCCAGGGAGACTCTGGCTCACAGGCCCGGGACTCGGGAAGGGGCCTGGGTGGACACTCCCTTCCGGCTCTGGGGAGTGGGGCGGGGGTAGCTTTTCTTTCCGGAGGGATCTTGGAAAGAAGGGGAGGCACAAGCTTCGGAGATAGGGAAAGAGTGGCTGAAGTGTAGAGCCGGCGTTCGTTTTCAAAATCAGTCTGGAAAACCCGGAATCACTCCGCCCTCGCGCGCGACCTGTTGCGCTCGACTTTGTCCAGCTTTGGGCTCGGGCCTGGTCTGGTTTAGCTGCGAGTGGACGCCTCAGCCAGCATCGCGGTCCTGGCCTTCCGGGGTCGGACTTCAGCTATACCAAGTTCGGGGAACTTGGACTCCCCGAGGTCTTCAGATCCAAAGGGGGCCCCCGCAGCCCTACTGGCCCAACGCCGGGAGAATGAGGGTGCCCTCTCACTCTGTCCTGGGTCTCTGGGGTCCTCTAACTGCCGCCTGCCTGGAGAGGGGCCGAGCTGATCTCTGGCTGCAGAAAACATCAGAGCGCCCCGGCAGGGGTAAAGCCGAGAAGGAGAGACCCTGGAGCTTCAGGCCTCCAAATCCCACACACACCCTCGTGGTCTCTATTTGTACATTTTAGGAGCAAGTGGTGGTCGTGTTAAGGATGCTTGTACTGGACTGGCTCCCGTGGGTACTCCAGATCCAGTTCAAGCCGCAGTACTGCCGTTCCGGGACCTCCCTGGCCCTGCTGCTCACCGTGACTGAACGCGCAACCCGGGAGAACAAGACCGCGGCAAGCGCGTCCCTTCCGGTATCTGCCAGCTCGGGCGAGAAGAGCGCCGGGTCATCGCCGACAGGGTTTGGCTATGGAGCCCTCCGCTCAGAAGCAAATAAGACTCAGTCCTGGATGTTTCTGGGGTCTTTTCAGCGGCGAGTTGAGTCTGCATTTGTCCTCTGAAAATACACTTTGGGTACCTCCCTCTCCCAACTACAGCTGCCCCTAGAAAATGCCCTGTCTGCTCCACTCAACCTTCTAAAGATGGAAAACTTGAAAAAAATTCTAGCTCCCGAGATGCAGTCCCTGAGAAGTGGTTTGGCAGACTTTGGTTACCATCAAGTTTGCAGAAGGGAACTGAGAAAGTTTTCCCCCTTGGCAAATTGAATCGTTTTACGTAAAATCAGGTTAAATAGGGCTTCATTCTAAGCTGCGTCTCTCCTTTGTACTGTGAATGCACGTGGGCCCTCCCCTCTTGGGCGGGTGAGGAGATGTCCAGACTTTTCCCGTGGTTCTAGAGGCCTGTCACGGCTGCTCCGGAGGTCAGTCAAACCTTTCCGTGTCGAAGCCCAGCCGAAAGCTGCCTGCTTTTCCCACTTGCGAGTGGATTTTTAAAGGACCAACTCCAGGAGGGCTGAACCGCTATACGCTCCCGGCTACCCCCACCCCGTCCATCTTCCCTTCTGTGTTTGCCTTAATTAGGGGGTGGGGAAATAGGGTTAGGGTCCGAGTTCTCTTAAAAACTGTCAAAGGAGTTGGGGGATGGGAAGCTGAGAGAGAGAGAGAGAGAGAGAGAGAGAGAGGTGGAGAAATGGAGAACTCCGGCACAGGAAAAATTTAAAAATCGTAAAAGGAAAAGGGGGAACTTGAAGCCCAGAAGTCATTGTTTCCTTTATTTCAAAGGGGAAAACCTGCCTGATTCTCATCCTTTTGATTGATTAAGGCCCTGAATACCTCGCAGTCCCGGACTGACAGTCCCTGAATAGGACTGGAGCGAATAAAGCGCAGTGCAGAGCGCGGGGCTGGCACTCGGGGGTGTAAAGGAGGCGAGTTCTCTGGCACTTACCAAGTTATAAATAAAAGGCTATGCACAATGGTACCTTCTCTAAGGACAGACAGTCTTTACAACACTCCTGGCGTCATATCCTGCTGGGGACACTTCAGCTCCTAGCCAAGACTTTGCTCCTTTTATTTTTCCAGCAGTTTAGTCTGAATACCATAATAAATTCCTGAGAACAAACGCTGCAGCAGGGCAAAACTTTAACATATAGACACATCTCTGCTGTGGCATTGGGGACCTACACCTCGAGATTTAGAGCTGCGGCTTCCCAGAGTGGATTTTTCAATCAAGAGGAGACAGTTTTCTTCTCCCTCCCCTCCCCAGACTTCAACGCTTGCGTCCTAGGGCCTCCCACGGCTGCCTAAGCTTCACACTCACGACTCCAGCTCCCAGACTGAGAAGACAAAGGAACTTATCAGCACACCCTGGACTCCTCCTGGGAGGAACCCCACCGGGAGGACCCCTACAACAAACCTAGGCCAAAGGGGCATTGACCAGAGGAAGGCAGGCAGCACATGTCCAGGCCCTCCCAGTGCCTTCTCATTGGAATTGCGCCCCCTCCCGTGGTAGTAAACCAAGAAAAATGAGAGAGAAAAAAGTCACAGGTAGAAAAATAGAGACACAGACAAGGAGATGGGACGAGAGGAATAGAATCAGAGACAGAGAAAGACACAGAGATACGCACAGAGACAGAGACAAAGAAATGGTTTAAATGAGGGAGAGAGTGACACACGTAGAGTGAGAAAGAGAAATAGGGACTCCTCTTCTCTTTGCAGCTGCTATCTCCCTCGGGCTGTCTCTCCCGGTTTCCACGGGTCTGCCCTTCTCTTCTGGGGAAGGGGCGCAGCGTGGGTTCCTCGCCGGGCTGGCCAAGGCCTTGGCACCGCCGCGGATGGGAAGAGAAAGTGGTCGCTGTCGCCCAATCAGCGCGTGTCTCCGCCACTCGGGACGGTCTCCCCGTCGGCCAATCGCAGCTCAGGGCTCCTGACCAAGCTTTGGGTGAAAGAACTAATAAATGCTCCCGAGCCCGGATCCCGGCACTCGGTGTCACGACGGGAGGAGACTCAGGCCGGCCGCGCTCCCGCCCCCCCCCCCCCCCCCTCACTCGTCGCGGCGCTCGGAGCCCCCTCCCCAGCGCCCCCAGACTCAGGGCCACTCGCTCAGACTCGCACCAAACTTTTCCGCCCTGGGCTCGCGATCCTGGACTCTGGGGCCTCCCTGCCCGCCCCTTTCCCCGGTTCCTTCGCGAGCCTCGCTCTGGACTAGCAGTCCTCGTCCCCGCGTCCCTCCCTCTCTCTCCAGCCTTTTTGGGGAGGGGCTCTCCACGCTCCGGGGAGTTTCCGAGGGTCGCCAAGAGCCGCGCTTGCCTTTCTATTTCGCCTTCACCTGGATATAATTTCCAAGCGAAGCTGCCCCCAGGATGACCACGCTAGCCGGAGCTGTGCCCAGGATGATGCGGCCAGGCCCGGGGCAGAACTACCCGCGCAGCGGCTTCCCTCTGGAAGGTAAGGGAGGGCCTCGGCGCCGCCCGGAGCCCAGGGCCGTAGCCGGGCTGCTCCACTCTACCCAGGGTTTCCACTGGCTTCTTTGGCGTGCCCAGGGAGCCCATCCGCTGGGCACCCCTACCCCAGAAGCTAACAGTCGGTCGAGATCTCCACTCGATTTTCTCCCTGCAAACAGAGCGCAGTTCTTTGGGCAAACCCTTGCGGAGCCTGACGGCCAGGCCTGTTCCAGGCGGGTCCACTTTCTCCTGCTGTTTTGGAAATGCCGCGGTGGGGAAGGGATGAACTAGCTCCTGAGCACCAGAAAGCAACTTCTCCGCATTTTGTCCAACCCAAAGCATCTCAAAATGGTCCCGGCAGCTCCCATATTTGCTAAGCTCTTGTTAGTTCCGAAAGACTTTTCTTACCGATGCAAAGTGTAGGGGCAGACATTCCATGGCATTGTGCTGGGGATTTTTAGTATTAATTGACTAATTAATTAGAGTTCCATTCATCTCAAGTGGCATCTTGAAGTTTCCATAACCCTTTTGGGGAACTGCCTTTTGGTCATCTGGAAGTGACTCCCAAGGCAGGAAGACTTGCAAGCCTGAGTGCTTCTGGAGAGTTGGCAGGGCTGGAGTGCCTGAAGGGGATTTTGATCCAGCCACGGCCCTTTAGGCTGGGTCTAGAGTAAAATGTCATCCCAGACCATGAATGGAGGTGAGGGGGTCTGTGAGCAGACCCACCTGTGGGCTCCATCTCAAGGTGTAACAGGTGACACACGCTGCCACCTGAAGCCTCCTTTTAGGACCCTCTTTGACCTTTGACTTCTGCACTCTTAGCCAGAAACCCCAATGGCTGTCATTTCCTCCAAGTCCCTTAGAAAGGGAGCGGTTCCAATTGAGCATGGTTTGGTGTGAGTGGAGGTCCAGAAGGCCAGCGTCTGGGTCAACTTTTCTCTCTGCCAGGACGCTGTTTCTTGAGCAAACCTCAAGATACTGACCGCAGGGTCTCCCCACCTCCCAAAGTTGCCAGATTCTCTGGGCCCAAAAGGAAGACAGTTTCTCTGAGGCAAGTTATTTTGCCATTGTTGGTCCCTTCACACAAGATTATGTGCCCCGGAATTGCTTCATAATTTGAACAGATGTGATTGGAAAAGGATCTGGGGGTGGTAGCTGGGTGTCGAACAATTTCAGCGCTCTGCCTGTGACTTGCTGATTGTCCAAAAGAGTGCGAAATTATGTGGGCTCATTTTCCAGGCTGCTCTCTGTTCTCTGAAAATGACTTTCCCTCTGCCTCTCTTTTTGCCTTTTGCGCCCAGTGTCTACTCCCCTCGGCCAGGGCCGTGTCAACCAGCTTGGTGGCGTGTTTATCAACGGCAGGCCGCTACCCAACCACATCCGACACAAGATTGTGGAGATGGCCCACCACGGAATCCGGCCCTGTGTCATCTCCCGCCAGTTGCGTGTGTCCCACGGCTGCGTCTCTAAGATCCTGTGCAGGTACCAGGAGACTGGGTCCATCCGTCCTGGGGCCATTGGCGGCAGCAAGCCCAAGGTGAGCGCGGGGGGCCTGGGCCTGGAGGCCTCCGGGT
This sequence comes from Enhydra lutris kenyoni, assembly GCF_002288905.1. Taxonomy (NCBI): domain Eukaryota; kingdom Metazoa; phylum Chordata; class Mammalia; order Carnivora; family Mustelidae; genus Enhydra; species Enhydra lutris. The sequence continues at coordinate 32,065,200 of NW_019154085.1, read as the reverse complement.
CTGTGGTCTCCCGCCTTAGGGAACATTGGGCAGGGGGCAAGGACTGTCATCTGGGGCTTTCTAAGGAGTTATTTTTCAAGACCGGGAAGGGTCCTTTGGGGTGTATGTGCGTCTATGCTTGTGTATGGTGGGGGTGGGAGGACTCGGTTGCTGACTGGGCCGCTGTTCCTCCATGAATGCTAAGGGAAAACTCCAGCCTTTTTGCAAAGGAGATAAAGCATTGTTAAAAATGTGTCGGAACCCTAGTATACTCACCAAATTATTTTAATAGGCAGACACCTAAAACACGCAGTTGGATGTGCCCACCTGTTGCTGGTTTCTTCCCCAAGAGTCTCCCCAGCTCCCACCCACTGCACTGCCCTTGCCAAACCTAATCTAAGGAGCTGCTTTTGGCTTTCTCTCCCACCCTCTGTCCCCAATCTCCTCCTGTCCAAATTGTCTTCAGGGAGTCAAAAGCCAGGGTGATTTGTTTCCTTTGTAAGGAGAAGATGACTTGGCATTTAAAAAGCAGTTTGGTACTATCCTCAAAATATTTTGGTTCCTTTTAAAAAATGAAAGAGTCACACTGGCTAAGGCTCAGTAGGAGGGGATTACACAGGGTCTGTCTTTTCTTCTGGACATGGGGAAAATCCAGTATAATTTCCTAGTTGCCACAGGGCAGAATCAAAAGGAGGGTTCTGGTAAACTGAAGACTTCCAAATGCCGTGCTCCCCATCTTCCCCCCGCCCCAGATCCCCTTGCAAACTCTCCAAGAATCTCTGGGAACTACTTTTATTGAAAAAAAAAAGAAAGAAAGAAAGAAAAGAAAAGAAAATAGCTACTCTCTCAAATTATCCATATTTGTTATCCATATTTGATTCCTTTTTTAAAGCCTATATAATTAGCTTTTGCATTTAATTCTGTTCTCCAATTTAGCCAAAATCTTGTGCTTTTTTGGGAGAAGTACAAGTTGCAGATCTAACTTGATTTTTTTGCTTCTCTTTCAAACATTCCCCCTGTTTAGTTTCGTTTTCATGTTGTTTCTGTGTAAGGAGTTGACTTTCTTTAGTTTCAGGGATCGGAAAGTATACCCTTTGCCACCCCCAAGATGTTATGAGTCTTCTTAATTTATCCTGATTGTCTAAGCTTACCTAGGGAGTATGAGGGTCCCCCAGGTGTCGGGCGATCTCACTTCTATTCCTTCCTGAAAATGAACTTTTTCAGAGAGCTGGGGTCCTTTTGCTGACAAGGGGCCTTCCCCTGGGGGTGCAGGAAAGAGCATCCCGCTGGGTCTGGAAGCCGTAGGGCCCCCACATTTGGCCCAGAGTACTGGGTACCAACGCCTGCCTGCCTGTTCTCTTAAAGCAGGTGACAACGCCTGACGTGGAGAAGAAAATTGAGGAATACAAAAGAGAGAACCCGGGCATGTTCAGCTGGGAAATTCGAGACAAATTACTTAAGGACGCTGTCTGTGATCGAAACACTGTGCCCTCAGGTACCAGGCCCATTAACGTCTTCCTGAGGCACGGCCCTCAGACGCTATTCCCCAGGCGGGTCATCCGAGCCACAATACCCCCCGAAGATCGATCTGGGCGATCGGGAGGCAGCCCCTCCCAGGGCCCTGAAATATTCACGAGCCAGACGCGCTCGCGGTGTTTTACCGAGAGGGGGCTGAGCTGCTAGTCCTGGGGCTGAGAGACCGCCAAGGGCTCCCCAAAGAGGAATTCTGTCGAGGAGGCAAAGGCAGGAAACGCGAGGCGGAGACCAGGCGTTTATTAATATTGATGTTCCCTTTTAAAGAGAAACAAATGTTTTGGTAACCCCAGCCGAAGGGAGATGGGGCTGCGCCAGCCGAGGCTTTCCCTTGTGCGCAAAGGAGGGAAGGCTTCAGCAACGGCCCGGATTTTTCCCGAGAGTCCCAGGGACCATCCGGCGCCCCGGGCATCCGGGGGGAAGGCGGAGGGAGAAGAGGGACAAACGCAGGGGCGAGCGCGAGGGCGCGCGGGAGAGTTTGTTTTTAATTAAAAGGAAACTCCCTTTCCCCCCTGCAAGAACGAGATATTTCAAGAGTATGGATTTGTTTACCAGACTGGAATCTGGAAAAAATAAATGGGGGAGAGTGCATTTTCTTTTGATTTTTTACAATAGGAAACGATTCTGCAGTTGAAATTTAAACCCTTTATAGCCTCAAAAAAAGCTGAATTGCAGGGGACGGGCCCTCTGTGGTTCTTCCTCCCTTAACGCCAACCGCGGAGGCCCAATACCCAGGTGGCGGTAGGGGATGCTGGGTGGGCTGGCTGGAGAAATCTCTTGGAGTCGAGATCTAGAGCCCCGTCTATAGAGTGAAAAAGGGAAATGCTTTCCGCCGGGACGAGAGGGACAGAGACGGCATTTCTCTCGGATCTAACCTGGAGGTGAGGATTTTGGAGTGGGGGCAGGTGTTAGAGCGGGAGGTTGAAGGGGTGATAGAAGGTCGAGGATGCCCCAAGATGCAGGAGGAGACAGGCCAATTGTGCAGGGCAGCCGCTCTAGGGTCTGGGCTGGGGATTCGAGGCTCCTTCCTGCACGGCCTGGCAAGGCTCAGTCGTCCGCGCTCCCACCCTCCTCCTGTCCCCAGTGAGTTCCATCAGCCGCATCCTGAGGAGTAAATTCGGGAAAGGCGAAGAAGAGGAGGCTGACCTGGATAGGAAGGAGGCCGAGGAGAGCGAGAAGAAGGCGAAACACAGCATCGATGGCATCCTGAGCGAGCGAGGTAAGCGGCGGCGCGCTTGAGCGGCGCGCTCAGGGACCGCGCCACGGCGGCACCCGCGCTCTGACGTCGCGGGCGCGAGCGCGCGGGCCGGCCCCGGCTCGGGTCAAGGTCCCTCTTCGCTCGTATCCACTGCACTCGGGAAAGAGCATTCAAGTGAAAGACTAGAGGCGTACTTGAAGCTAAAACAAAAATCTCTTTTCTTTCTTTTTCTACTTATAAGTCTTTCTTCTGCACCAGCCTCAGCCGCTCAGAGTCTAGAACTGCGAACTGCGTTTTGGTGCAAGGCAACCCTTTTGCCCTCAGGTGTACGGGGCCGGGCGTCTCGGAGCTCTTGAGGGGCTGGGGACAGTCTGTGAGCCTCTGGAGGTTGAAGGAACTTTTGCGTCCTAAGGGAAGGCCCAGATCTCTAGATAGGTTCCCATAATTAGAGGAGGGGAGGGGAGAGGAGGACTCAAAACTCTTTGGGGGCAGTGTGGCCCCAGAGTTGCACCACCTTGACTGCCTTATAAATACATACAGAGTACATCATGCATATATATATATGTAAGATGGTAGTTTTATGCTTTAAATTGGTTTTCAAATGCGATGGGGTTTGATTTCTGTGTGTGTGTGTGTGTGTGTGTGTGTGTGTGTGTGTGTGTGTGTCTAGGAAGGAAAATCAGCTTAAGATGTGGGTTCTTGGAGCTGTGGTGTTGGTGCCCTGTCTTCATCAGAAGGTGCAAGCCACCTGCTCCTTGTTAGCTGTGACCTGTCATCTTCAAGAAAAAGTCTCTCCTTTGGAGCCATAAGTGCAGCCTGCTTCCCTTATACCCGCCACACATGGTCTGGAGAATCTAAAGGTGTATCCCTCTTCCCAAAAGGAAAGCCAACCTGTGGAAGTTGAACCGGAAAGGGATCCCTGCAGCAGTTTTCCACTCTGCAGTTTTGGCCTTGGGGATGGTCACACCTCTTCAGAGTCGCAGAGGGTCAGGGGGCACCTGGCACCCCTGCCACACCCTGAGTTGCCCCCTTCAGGGCCCGGGACTTAGGTGGGTTGTGTTGAGTTTTGACTTGTCCTAGAAGGGTAGGAGGCTCCTCAGGTGGGCTTGGACACCCACTGTGACCAGCTGGGTTTGTACCCTCAGCAGGTTCTCCAGGGTAGGACTGTAGGTAGAAAGCTGGTCACACCTTTTGCTTTCATTGCCCAGCCCAGGTGGATGGCAGCCAAGGCAAAATCTGTCCACAACCTTGAAGAGACACTTAGATTTAGATGTGACAAACTCAAACAGCTGATTTCAGGGATCAACAGAAGTGTCGATGTTCTGGGACACACGGGCAATCAGGAAAAGACACCAAAAACCAAGGCTCGCTGGGCAGGGAAATATATATAGGCTGTTGCTTTCCTTAAAAGCAAGGGACTCACAGGGTCTTAGCCTAAGGCCCTCCTTCGGAAGCGGTGCTTTTCTGCTCTAGTCTCTCAGGAGACACCCCAGCTTTTATTCCAGGCTTAGATGCAGCAGAGGGGTACTGGGGAGGGAGGAAGGAGAGAAACCAGCCAATCCCAAACCCAATGGGCCCCTGTGGGCAGAGGGGCAGGAAGCCCAGAGCTATCAGAGAGGCTCAAGAAGCAGCGTGGGGGTAGCACAGCTTGGCTACTTGTTGCTGGAGGCGCCTGGCGACAGACTGGCCGCTCCCTCTCAGCACAGGCAACCGAGGCCCAGGAGACAAAACGCCCCAAATGAGCTGGTCAAACATTTGTACAACTTTTCCAGCTTTTACAAAGAAGGCCTTCTCTACACAATCTACACTTGGAGATGAACTTGGGAGACAAAGCCTGGAGAGTCCATTGAAACTCACACTTTAGCTCGGCTCAGACAAAGCTCCAGCTCGCAGCAGCTTGATGTGAACAAAGGAAGGCAACCTTTTTATAATTCAAGGAGAAAAGAAGAGAAAACAGCTCCACAAAGGGCCAAGAATAGACATTACGGGCTTGCAATGAGGGATGAATTATTCAATGAGCTCCAATAGCTGCTGCGCCAGGAAGTTTTATGGACTCTCCAGCGTGGAAAAAGTGTCTATTTCACCTACAAAATGTTTCTAGTCTTTTGGGCCGTCTAGCTGGGCCGGCTGCCATTCAAGGGCAATTGCTACCATTTTTAAAATCAGAGTATTCTCCGCAGCGGGGGCTGTACCGCTGAAAACATACACACTCCACAGAGGCTGAAGCCTAATTTAATTTGGGGTTGTCAGAGAAGAGGCAGTGTCCCTCTCTTTAAGCGGCTCTAGCTCCCTTTCCAGATAAGCCCTGGAGGGCAAGAGGGGCACAGAGAAGGAACAGAGTGAAGGGTAGTTTAAAGGGAAGTCTAGAAACCTCAAAAAATTACCCCTGTTGTTTGGGCACCAAAAGTCAGCGGCTGTTCCACCTGTAAAATAGAACGACTGTTGAGAAAGCGACCCGAGCTCCCTAGCCCAGAGGGAGGAGGCTGGCTGAGAAAGGACCTTTGGGTGCCCTGAGCAGGGTGAGGTGCTCTTTTCTAGAGGTTCCAGCTTCCTGGGGGTGGGGGAGTTGGAAGGAAAGGCGGTGTTAAGACTGGCTTTCCGGGGGGAAATCTTCCTGCCTGTCAGACTCTAGGACACAGGAAGAGAAGCACCCTGAAAGATGTCAGAGCTGCTCTCATTTTTCTGTCCAGTGTTTGGCTTTTCTCCCAGGTGACCCCTTTTACCTTCTCACTTTCCCTTGTCCCTTGCCCAATCCAAGAGCTGCTCAGCGTGCAGACTCGGCGCGCTCAGGCCCCTGTGCCCTGGCGCGCACTAGACGCTGTGCACCCCTCCTGGGTCCATCCTTCCAGCTCCTTTGCCCGGGTGGAATGAGAAGGTTGGGAGGCCGGGGACAGCAAAGCGCCCCCCACCCACCCACCGCCAGCGCCTGGGCCCGGGCCTCCGGCCAGCACCGAGATCGGAACAGGCGCAGTCGGAGGAGCCAAGCCCTGGTCGCAGCATCGGGGGCCGTGGGTACAGCCTCTTCTGCGGCCACTCAATGGGCGCCTCTGTTCCTCCCCCAGAGCGGCCGAGCGGGCCCGCGGGCGCCGCCACAATGGGTCGGCCCCCACTCCTGCGCCCTGCGCCAAAGCGCCGCGCCGCGCCGCCCCCTCCCCTGCGCTCCGGCCGGCTCGAAGCTTAGCTCGCCGGGCTGCAGCCGACTCAATTGCCTCCTTTATGTCCTTCTCACTTTCATCTAGACACAGCCCGCCTCCCCCCCCTCCTTCTCCTTTTTTTTTTTTCTCTCTCTTGCCTGAGGCTCACATTAGTGAAATTTCTGCAACCTCCCCCCATTTTTTTTTTCTTATTTTAAAGAAAGCCCTTAACACAAAAGCAGTGACTAATCAATAGAAACTGCTCCTTCATCTCTTCCTCCTCCTCCTCCTCCTCCTTCTCCTCGTCCCCCAGAAGGGTGACGCTTTTCCTGTTTGTGAGTTTTGGGAAACATTTTTGCTTTGTGCCGTAATGGAATTAGAGGACAGATGAGGACTGTAAATGGGACACGCGACGGCAAGACTCTCGCTTAAATATTTAGATGCAACGTTACAATTACTGACTTGTTGCTGCGGCTTTGAAGTGGCAGCTCGGGAGTACAGGGGGAGAGAGGCCAGATTGCCCAATTGATGTTTTGACTGGGGCTGGAGATACACTTTCATAGGACTTTGCTTTTCTCCTTTAAAAATCACTAGTGAGCGTGGGAGGTTTGCAACGATTTCAAAGATGAGGCTAAGAGCCCCGAACCATAGGTCGTTTCAGGCTTATACTCCGTTAGAATCTCTCGCTTCCTATTTGACACTTAGGAAAAGCAGGTCTTTTTTTTTTTTTTTTTAATTTGAGAAAGTAAAAGTGACAAAAGTTTTGCTCGAGTCCCGTTTTGTTTGTAAACTTGTGAGCTTTTCTTGAAATATCTAGGACGACGTCAGCTTTTCAGCGGGACATAAGAGAAAGCAACTAAAAACGCAGAAAAAATTTAAAGGCCCTCGAACTATTTCATTTCCAATGGAATCACGAAAGGAGCACTTTATCATTAGCGGGAGCTACTGAAGTCGAAAGGAACGGAAGGCCGTTTCTTCCCCCCGACTTAGCAAGGAAGGACATTTTGGCGCGAGGCAAAGCGGGGGAGGCGGGGGTGGGGTGGGGTGGGGTGGGGGGAAGAAACTTTCCCACAGACTGAAATCATGGGGTATAAGATCTTAGGTTTGTGGCTTGGAACCTTTATTAAAGTGGACAGCCCACTCTCCAAGTCCATTTGTCAGAATCCCAAATTTGACCCCAATGTCGCCTCTAGTCTTTTGAGCGAATTTTCTGTTTTCTGAAGCCCTTAGGTTACTCAAAAAGGAAATAGCACCCATTTAAAAGTGTGTTGGAAATATCAAAACTTCAATCAAATTAAAACACCACGTTGCGTTCTTTTCAAGGACATAGCGGTAGCGATTTTTCTGTTGGGATGGGAAAGAAAGAAAGAGAAAAAGAAAGAAAGAAAACAAACCACCAGAATTCGGGTCTTGTAGGTTTTTCTTTTTTGCTTATTTGTTTTGTTTGGTTGGCTGGGGCATGTTTACTTTCTAGCCTTATTGAAAACATGCAGATTTTCTAATTAATGCTTGAAATCGTATGTTTATTTTGGGGCTTGATTTGATTGTTGATAGCACCGGAACGGGATGTAGGGGCTTCAAGTGCGTAATAATTACTGAAGGGTCATTTAAGAGTCCCCAGGGCTTCGCAATAAACCCACCGGGGCGTTGAGGCAGAACCAGCAAGTGCTCCGCGGTTCAGGAGAGAGGGATATGCTGAAATCAATCAGGAGAATAAGAGCATTGCGACTAAAACCCAGTTGCAATATCCATGAATAAATATATTTGAAGAAAAAAAAAATCCTTCCTAACCATGAGGTTAAATGTTTAAGTCCTACAAAAGTAAATAGCCAACGAAAATTAAAAGTTGGAACAGCACCTACAAAGAGTGAGACAGAGTTTGTCCAGGACTGGGGGGACAGAGAAGTTTCAGTTCGGCGGGGTTCTAGACAGGTAACTTATTTATGCGGGTAAATAAAGATTAAGGAATCATTAAGAATGTACATATATAACTAACACGACACTAACAGACAATTAAGCAGTCAGTTTAATGCCTTATCTCACTGGCTGCTCTGGGGTTGTTTTACAACTAGGAATTAAAATCTGAAAAGGAAGTTTTCAGCAGCTCTGGCCAAATATTGATTAAGTAGCTGTTTGTTGATAGCATTGTTACGCATTAAAAGGCCGGGATCCCGGCCCCTCAGTGGCCATCTTCTATTGTTAGGGATTCTTAACCACAGAGATCAAAGCGGGATCATTTCAACTTATCTGTCTTGGAAAATCCTCCTTTTCCTCTGAAACCTCTAAGGAGGATTGGCCAAATTCTTTTTAAGAAATAGGAACCCAAACCAGTTACATGTCGTAGGTTTGTAGAGAAGAGATTCATGTGGTGTTTTTAATTATCCTATGGTGATTTCTTGTTTAGAGCTTAGGCTAAGATGGTGAATTTATCATCAAATAGATTCTCATTTTTGGAGGGTGGCCGGAGACACGGAAGCTACTATCTGCATGTCCCTAAATTTTTAAATATGGAAATTTCTTTCACCGAAGTTGCCTTCTAAGCTGGAATGATGGAAGGGACAGATGTCAGATTTTTTATGTAAAACTGGGTGGGGAATAATTAAATACATGGGAAACTGGGAGTTATACTGACTACATTTCTCTACATGTGTTTCTATATTTTTGTGTGTTTATAGATGGTTATATGAGTCTCATGTATATTTTTAACCCCCTACAATGTAGGCGAATACATGTATTTGTGTGTTTAGTTTGTGCATCGTTAGAGTTTATAAGTTCGTCACTATGAATTAAGCTGGCAGTAAACTATTTCCAGTTGCACAAAAGTAAAAGCTCATTTGTCCAGTGCATTACACTTCTACAGTCATCAGAATTTGAGGTAACAGCATAACCTCCCAATTCTTATTAAGCACTGCTGTTGAATGCTAGGAAAAAAAAAAAAATCTTCCCCTGAATGATTTTATGACTGCTTGGCTGTTGATTTTTAGATGAACTTTAGCCTTTTTTTGTTTGTTTGTTTTAGCTTAAGAATTCAATATATTTGGATCGATTTTTTTCTTTTATTATGAGAGCTAAAATTCCTGCAAGGGCTTTTTTGGAAATACCATCTCTGTGCCTAATTTGCAAATGCCAACAAATCACTCTGAGGTTGTGAAATTTATGCCAGATTCAGGCTTTGGATATTCAAATGTGCATCATGGATTTGTCTTCCTGAATCTCCTTCTCTGACTGTGCTCATTGCAGTACTAAATAATTGTGCAGAGGACTGTATCTTTATTTCATTTTGGTTTTATTCTTTCTTGTTCACTCCTTTTTTTTTTTTTTTTAAGATTTTGTTTATTTATTTGAAAGAGAAAGAGAGAGAGCAGAGAGGTCAGAGGGAGAAGCAGACTCCCCGCTGAGCAGAGAGCCCGACTAGGGACTCCTTCAGAGACTCCAGGATCATGACCTGAGCCAAAGGCAGTCGCATAACCAACTGAGCCACCCAGGAACCCTCTTGTTCACTCTTGAATAAGAGGGGTCTTGACATACAGATATTTTCTATATATCATATCTATATCTATATTTTCTTGATGTAGTGGATATTTTCTAATATATTCTATTCTCATCTCCCAATTAATTAATATTCTACCTATGCTCAAATGTTTTTTGATATAACCCAAATCATTTGAGTGTAGAGCAACTGTCTGAAATGGATTAAGCTGGAAGGGTGAGTCAGCTCAGATCTGTTTTGGTTACCTTGTCCTGGGTCCAGATGCAACATTAGAGAGTTCTTTGTTGCGTATTCCACATGTACATGTATATTTCATATACATATGGAGTTAAAATAACTTTCCCCTCTTGGGTATCAGGCTATGTGTTCATATACTCTCAGGGAGGGCAGCAAAATTAGGCTCTAAACTAGGTCTGATCTCAGTACCAGGGAAGAATTACTGACTCAAGAACTGGCTTATGTCATTATATCTCAATAAAGTTGGGAAAATTAAATATGATTTTGATATTATTGTAAAAAGAAGAAGAAGAAGGAGGAGGAGGAGGAGGAGAAGGAGGAGAAGGAGGAGGAGAACTGGCTGCCTTTAGCTGAGGAATTGTGGCCAGAGAAAGTGAAAGGGAATTTTAGTAGTTGCCCTTCTCTTGGAAGATTCATACCAATGTGGGACCATCTTCTGCTCTGCTGGGAAAGCTTTTCTTGCCCCGTTGTTCCTGGTCTCTGGTAGAGATTGTCACAGTTCAGCTCTCAGCTCTGTCTTGCAGTATTGGGCCAAACACTGAGCCCCAGTAGCATTGAATTTTTGCTGGAATTGGGACTTCTGTCTTCTAAGAAAGCTTTATCTCAAATCATCTGTGTTAGGATTATGCTCTTAAATAACCAGAATATATATAATTTCCAGTTTGTAACTGGAAGGAACAGGCACAGTTGTCAAAATGCCCATTAACATTACAAAACCTCTCTTCAAGGGAGATGAGTTAGAAACTTCACCATTGTTAAAAGAAATATGAAAACCATAGAAATTAGTTGCTGAGGATGATTAAGGAAGGGTTCAATGAATTCTTACCTTCAATGTCTGTTTTCTTAACTTCCTGATAAAAACTAAGAAATGACGAACAGATAACTTCTATCTTTAAAGAAGAAAGTGTATATTACTAAAGGGTGGTGTACAATTTAGAATTTGATTTGATGCACATTTCTCCTAGGAAGGAAAACTAAGAAAGAGTTACCTTGTACATTGCATGCAGCAAAGTTTGTAGCATTTAGATTTTTGCTGCAGGATTTTAAGTAAACAACAACACAACAACAGAGAACCTCTTCTCTTTGGGGTGAAGCAACTTGATCAAAATAGTCTGAGTTTTTATGCCCTCCTTACTGCAGTGATTGGGAGGTCAATCTTTCTCAGTAAAACAAATTAGGACTTATGACAGGCAATAACAAACTAGCTGGCTGTTTGTCTCCTTCATCCCACTTAGGGATTTCGTGACTGTAGGTACTTTTCTTTGGCCAGATTTAATGCATTGATAGCAGTAGAGTAACAAAATCTCGGTTCTAGGACCTCATCGATGGATTCCATTTAAAAATAGCTAATCAAAATACTTGTGACAAGGATGGGAGACTCTGTTTGGCTGACCAACATGGAACTGAGGGAGAGGAAATACCACTGATTTTTAGCATTAAAAAATGTCTAAGGTCATATTGTGAGTTCAAATAATACAGTTTTATGGAGGCTTAAATGTAAATTTTGAGAATTTTTATAATCAGCTGGTAGGCATATTTCTGGAAACAACTGCAGAATTAAATGTCCCTGCCTTTATGTCATTAGATGGAAACAATAAATAAGTTAGGGTAAAATAGTTAAGAAAGGAAAGTTAATTGCTGTGCAGTTTATATTGTAACATGGGATTGCTTTCATGTTTGTGTACTTTCCTAGTGAATATTTACATAGTGACATACAAATTTGCATTTTTAATAGAAAGCCTACATTTGTAGGCTGGGGATTTTACAGGTACACAGATATGCTAACAGTACACCCAATATACCTCTCTTACCTTTTTTTTTTTTTTTTTTTTTTTTTTTTGGCAAACCTTGGTATAGACATAATTTCTCCAGCCTACAAGAACTTGGGCATTGTATGGATACGTTAATATGTTCCTTATTTCCCTTATAGGGCATATCATTTTTTTAAAAAGATTTTATTTATTTATTTGGCAGACAGAGATCACAAGTAGGCAGAGAGGCAGGCAGAGAGAGGAGGAAGCAGGCTTCCCACGGAGCAGAGAGCCCGATGCAGGGCCCGATCCCAGGACCCTGAGATCATGACCTGAGCCCAAAGCAGAGGCCTCAACCCAGGCGCCCCGGGCATATCTTTTTAAAGAAATTTATATTTTAAATAATTGTAGGCTTAGAGAGTCTATCTTCAAACGTATTTTAAAATTCTCCCAATATTCTATTATCTTAATTAAGAAAATCTTGGTCCGTGGGGGTGAGTGAGTGTGTGTGTGTGTGTGTGTGTGTGTGTGTGTCAATTACCATGGTTGAGCTTAACCTGAACTAAAGAAAATTAATTGGTCCAATTCATTTTATTATAAGAAAAGCAACAGGTTTCTTCTTTCTGAATCCCTACCTGGCCAGTTTCCTGGTTGAGGTCCACTAAAGCATTGGAGTGTTATCTGTTCTGACTTAAACACACCCCAAGTCCCTCTTCCTGCCTTTGCTTCCACTGTAAAGAGCCTATTACCCAAGGCAAAAGTGGCCTTTTCTTGCATCCCTTATTTCACTCTAAAATTGTGACCAAGCGCATTTAGGTGTGACCCCTTGAACTTCAGTTTTGACATATGTAAGATGGGCCATATCATACCAGCTTCCCAGGGCGCTATGAGAAGAAAATGAGAAGATGCAAGTTTTATGCAAAGTACATGTATCATAGGAAAATTCAAAATCTTGCGGGAGGAAACCCTCCGAACATGCAGAAAGTGACCAGCCTGCTGGCAGATGGGCTCTGCCCAAAGGCAGATAAAAGCTTAATTCAGAGCTTAGGAGCAACAATGAAGGAGCACGCGCGCGCGCGCACACACACACACACACACACACTTCACTTTCACTGTGTCAAAAAATGGAGTTTGTAAGCCGCTATTAATATAATAGATTTTATTGACTTACCAGATAAGAAAAATAGCAAAATTCTAAAGCCATTCATTGAGATGTCAAAAGATATTTCTGAATTATTTTTTCTCCTAGTTCTGCAAAGATTACTCTTCTTTCTTAGATTAACTTGGCTTTTTCAGAGTCCTCCAAATTAAACTCTTCTTTCTTTCTTTCTTTCTTTCTTTCTTTCTTTCTTTCATTGTTTGTTTTTCAACAGGTTCTTCTCCCTCTTTCAGACATTGACAAACAGGCTGCTTTTTGAAAATAGGTCTCGTGCATGCATGCCTTTGTACTCCTGAAATTCTGTCGAAATGCTTCATTTTACGGAATTGCTTTTGCACAATTTCTCATTCTGTGCCCTCTTCAGGCTACTTCATTGTTCTTAAGTATCTTCTTAGCTCCCCATGTGAGACTGTGTACATTCCTCTTTCTTTGTGCATGATTCTACTTAACCCCCTCTCCTATCAAATTTGAGTTCACAAATATTAAAGAAACTTTCCAAAATAGGATTCTTTAAGCTGGAGGATACATTTCAGTGACCTTTCTACTTGATTTCCCTCCATCCGGTTCCCAAAGCTGGGGACTTTTGTGTTATCCCGGTGCAATGCAAGAATCAAAAATAAAGTAGCCTGGAGAGCGCCTGCCCCGAGTTTCCCCTGCTGGAGCAGCTTGCTAGTGCAGCCACTGCAGAGAAGGAAGGTTGTTTTCTTATCCCCGCATGCACTGGTCTGACCTGTCTCCGAAATAGGTCAGGCTGGGGCGAGGCCAGTTTATGCAGCTGTTAGGGCTTAGGCTCTCGGCAGGCAGCCCGGGAGCCTGGCTTGGCGGCCCCCAGTGAACTGATGAAAACTCGTTGGCCAACCACGGGGCCTTCCTTCTGGACCGTGCTGCCTCCCCACCCCCATCCCGAAGGCTTTGAGATGCAAGAGGATCCCTGGATTATGGGGGCTGACTCTCAGCCTCAAAAGGGAAGCGTTCTTTGATTCCAGGGATTGCCCTCCTGTAGAGGCAAAAGCTCTTCGGCAGATTCCATTTTTAAAATCATCCTATTTATTTTGGCTGGGTAAAACCTTCGCTCTTACATAATTCCAAAGATATAGGGGGATAGACAGTAACGGGTTTTCTTCCCGTCCGTGTCCCTCTGTATCTTGGTCACCTTTCTAGAGTCTATGCATAAATAAACAATGATATTTCTCTCTCTCTTTTAAAAATGTTCTCTCCTTTTGTGCACATGGTAGCGCATGATAGAAACTGTTTTGTGCCTTCCTGCACCTTCCGCCCCCCAAGCCTGTATCTCAGCAATTACTCCGCATCAGGGTCTGGGGGCTTCCACAGCCCCTTTGTACAGCTGTATAGTATTCCATTGCATTGGCAAATGATGGTTTATCTAGCATTAGGTAGTTTGCAATTAAATGACACCATCTGGCACATGTGTGCGTTTATTTGTAGAAATAATTTGTCCATGGTAGGCACAAAGGGAAGACATTTGTAATTTTGATAGCTTTGGTGGAATGTTGGTACTATGTTGAGAACAAACAGGGGAAGGCTTGCTTCGTAAGTGCAGAGCAGAAGCATGTTTGTCTGTGGCCACATGCATGAAAAAAATGAAACAAATTTCTCTACCACTGTACACGTATTGGAGAACAGGTTTTGAAATCTCTGCCTAGGGAGTTGTTCTGCCAACATTGACTACCCTCTGGAAATTCCTCTAAGCAGTTATTGCTCCAAATGGAACAGTCTCTAAATCCAGGGAAAGCTTTTTTTTTTTTTTTTGGACTTTTTGGTTCCTCTTTGTATTCTTTTTTTTTTTTCTTGTCTATTGTTCATTTCAGTCCTCATGTCCCATCATATATTAACATATTTACGATAAACATTCTTAGCTGTTTTTCTTTCTGTGCTAGAAAAATTATGGACAATTTTATAGCAATTTTGAGGCAACTTATTCTGATTGTTTAGTTACAAGAGATAAGCTGTCTGTCAGGGTCACCAAATCAGGGTTGAACTAGTAAGAGAGCAGGCCATGAATAATAAAACAGGGTCTTATATTTCTAATTTTTGAGAAGTGCTGGCCTGGGTTCTTGGGGTTTCTTAAGTTTGGGAAAGGCTGATTTTTAATTTTACAAACTTTTAAGGGGCATGTATCCATTCCCTTTTAGGCACAAAGGACTTTTTATGGTTTTGCACATACCTTGCCTCCCTCAAATCATTTCAGCCTATTTTCCCTTAAATCTGATGCCCAGGAATTCAGTTCTTGATGCTGCTGCGTACCTGGCCTACCTAAGCTGAAGTCCGAGTCTGTGAAATGAGCCAGGAAGAACCGTGTTCCAACCATAGGAGAAAAACAACCTTTTCCAAACCCTCCTGGGAAAGCGGAAGAAGGACATGCCAGTAAATATTACGAAGTGAACATTTCAGCTCATTCCTTTTGAGGAGTGGGCCTTTCAGAAATAGGAGAATGAGCTGGGAGCTCAGGATTTATTTTTGAAAAGCAGGATCTTGATTTGGCTTAAAAAAAGAAATAACAGAAAAACAAAACCAATCTTCTGTCTTGACTTTTCTTGCCTCCAGTGTGAGAGCACAGTTGTAGCAGGCAGAGGAGGGAAGGTCTGCTCTCTTCATACTAGAACTTTCGTCTTGGCTTCCATAGAAGGCAGCTAGATGAGTGCTCTGGGTTCTCTCCCTGTTTCCCCTCTGACTTGCTTATGGAAATCTGAAGGAGTCACTTTGGACATGTAAACAGGCCTGGTGTTAAGAGCATCTGTAAAGAGCTGAGAAGAATCAAAAGCAGCTCCCCCTCCCCCGCCGCCCTCTTGCCCAGCTCTGTGCATAATTTGGATTGAATCAGACCCATCATTTGTGACATCTGATTACTACCTGCAGAAGGATGCAGCTCTCTACATAGGGAGGAGGGCCAAAGGAGGGTTAATTCTGAGAGAAAGTTTGATTTGTTTGTCAGATTGCTGTGATGTTCTCAACAGAAATTTAGACCAGAAGAAAATGCGGAGTAGTTTTCAGACCCACGTTGGCCCCGTAACCACACTTGAGATTCTGACGTTGTTGTTCTCCCCTACACAGGTAAAGGGAGAGCGTTGTCCAGGGGCTGGCTCCTTGTCAGCAAGGACGGACTTAGGTGTGAGAGCTGCTCTCTCTCCTGACTGGTAGATTTGTTGCTTTTTAAAATTAAGAGGGTGGCGGGGGGGTGCCTGGGTGGCTCAGTCCTTAAGCAGCTGCCTTCGGCTCAGGTCATGATCCCAGGGTCCTGGAATCCAGCCCGAGCCTGGTGGGAAGCCTGCTTCTCCGTCTCCCACTCTCCCGGCTTGTGTTCCCTCTTTCGCTGTGTCTCTCTGTCAAACAAATAAATAAAATCTTAAAAAAAATAAAAAATAAAAAGGGACCCATGGATTCTTTGGGGGAGACAACTTTACATTTCATGATTTGCAATTGAATGGGATCTCAGTGTCTGGAATCACTGGTTCCCTTCATCTTCTGGGAGCATTTCTAAAAGGGGCTGGGAGTCCATGTCAGGAAGTCCCCCAAATAAACAGGGTCTCCTCACAGCACCTCCGGGGGGGGGGGGACTAGCAACACCCCAGAGAGGGATAGGATTTGGGAAGCTATCCAGGGTGGAAACTTTCCAGGTGGTGGACTCGCTTGGCTTTTGTGCAGACAGGGCACATCCGGGGCTTGTGTGCGCGCGACACGCATTCATCAGAGGGCGGCAGAAAGGCAACTTCTATAATTTCTTACTGGAAGCCAATGTCTGCTTGTGGTCACTGGCCCTGCCAAGCTCTGAATAGTTGCTGAATTTTTGTCTGAAGAAAAGATGGCAAAGGGGAGACTGGGATCTCAGCATCAGGTCGAAAACAGCAGAGAGCCGGGATGAAGAGTCCAGGGGATGGAGGGATGCCGGGGTCTTGGCAGGTCCCCCATCATCCAGGGATTGGGTTCCAGGAAGGAAGCCAGGATGGAAACTCAACTGGCCTATTTGGGATTCTGCTTCTGGGCTCTTCCAGTTAACTTTCTGGGCCTTGACTTCTCAGTGTCTTCTTGCCTGTGGAAAGTACCAGCTGGTGTGTCTCAGGGCATTCCTGAGCCAAAAGCCAGCTGGTGGCTGGGAAGACCACCTCACCTTGTTTTCTTCAAAGGCTCAGTATGTGGTCAGTGGAGGGTGGGCACTTACAGATCTTCTGCAGGTGGCAGCAAGGACTCATTACCTGGCACACTCTGGTGTCACGCGGTCTCTCCTTTTTCCAGGAAATTGAAACCAAGTCACTCCCCCGGGCTTTTCTTTGTAACGGAGTATTAGCATATACCTTGGGCAGATAAGAAGAGGACTGATTTCCTTATAACAAAATACAAATACAAATGACGTAGAAAACCAAATTTGGTCTGAATTTTGTTTGCTGTCTAACTTTATCATTTTATTGAATTATTATAATTTAATGTTACTGGTTTAAACTAACAATTCTTCCCCTGAAATGAATCCTTTTTATTTTTTTTTTAAATTGAGAACCCAAATTAAATTCATTAGGAAAGACAATGACTATCTTTCACATTGAAATTCCTAGTACTTGGAAAATCCTTTTGGAAAAGCTTTAGGAAAAATAGAACTGTCACTCAAACTATAGTTTATAGGAAATGATATTACCAGAACAATTTGGGCTTTTTGCAGGAATGTTTGAAAATCTCCCTACCCCCAGTGCTCCGCCTTTGAAATCCTTTGAAAATGTTTCTCCCGTTTTCCTTTCACAAAGTCCTCTCTGGGCTGACCTTGGATAAAAAGAGGGAGGTCTGTTTTGTGTGTTCCCTGTGTCCCCCACCCCGGTCCTGCTTCCATCTGCTTCCTTTCCTCTTGTGCACCCCCTACTCTACACACACACACACACACACACACACACATAACATAAGCTTCCACCAAGCTCTTCCTCATTCACAACGAGACTTGATGGTTACTTCTCCCTGGGATGTTGGCAGTTTCCAAGAGGATGCTGGGAGCTGATAACCTAACATGGAGGAACCAATTCCTAATGGCAGAATTCCAGGTATCTACGTAGGAAGGAAACCTTTGAAGGGGGGGCAAGGAATAGATCTCAGTTGCCACTCAAAACACATCCCCGTAGATTCTATCTTCATGGTGAATGGCAAGACTAGTTCTGAAATGAGGGAGCTTCTTGCTGGTGAGTATGACCTCCCAGGGCATGGTACACTGGTGAGCTCTCCAGGCGAGGCAGGTCCAGGTGAGGCCAAGAGCATTCTCCATCACAGATGGATTTTCCACACTTACCGGGTGCCAGAGAAGAGCCTTGGCTTGTGTTTTTTGGTCTTCTTGGCAAAGAGCAGGGCCAGAAGAACATGAAAAGTCTGGGAGGGCACTGTGGGACCCATCTGGCCTCAGACCTCAAAACCCTCCCCAAGGAGCAGACATCTGATCTGAGCCCTCACACCATTTTTTTGTTTTTAAGAGTTATTTATTTATTTATTTATTTCAGAGAGAGAGAAGGGGGATAGGGACAGAGGGAGAGAATTTTCAAGCGATTCCCTGCCAAGCACAGAGCCTGATGCAGGGCTCGATCCCATGATCCATGAGATCATGACCTCAAGCCAAAACCGGATGCTCAGCTGACTGAGCCACCCAGGTGCCCTGAGCTCTTACACTTCTCGTGGTACCTGGACTGATGTCAGAGGTTAGAAGAAATGAGGCTCCCCTCCTCAAGGGGACTAGGGCCCAAGGGGCAACCATGATGGCTCTGCCGGCTGGAAATCTTCTGGAAAGTGCACTGAAGCCCTTCCAGGAGTCTTCTGGAAGGCCAGTGACTCCTAGACTCTCAGTGCTGGGGTCCTGGAGAGCCTCAGCAACACACTGTTCTGGAGGATTTCACCTCCCAGTGAAACAGCTGGGATTTATTCCACCCATGATAGATGGAGTTCTGAAACAGCCTGTCATGTCTGTGAACTCTTGAATGATCTTGAATTCCTGCTGAGCACCCAAAGTTAGCACTTAGACTTGATCGATGTTTTATAAGTATTAGGTAATGACAGCAGACACAAGCATGTACAAACAGTCTACATCTCCCCCCGGTCCCCTCAAGTGGAGGATGAAAGAGGAGTCCTTGTTGGAGGTGAGCTCACCATAGAGGGAATGAACCTTGAGTTCTAGGGATCTTCACCTGTGTGGGCCCTTCCAGACTCTGGAAGGGACCCCACGCATCTTCATGCCATTAGGTTTTTGCGAATGTGATAAAATGAAGGTACATTGGTTTTTTACTTTTTTTTTGTTTTAAAGATTTATTTATTTGACACAGCGAGAGAGAGAGAGAGAGAGAGAGATCACAAGTCAGCAGAGAGCAGACAGAGGGAGAGGGGGAAGCAGGCTCCCCGCTGAGCAGAGAGCCCAATGCGGGGCTCGATCCCAGGACTCTGAGACCATGACCTGAGCCGAAGGTGGAGGCTTAACCCACTGAGCCACCCAGGCATGCCTGGTTTTTACATTTTAAGAAGGGCTCCCTAAATTATAAAAGCTTTAGGTCCTACAAAACTGCATTTATCCTTGTCCTTGTTCAGTTTAGGGGAGGAAAGGTAGAGGTGAGGAGAGGTGGTCCCTGTGCATGGTGAAGGCCTGGCACAGATGTGTGTGAGAGCAAAATAATAATGATGATCATGATGATAATAATAATAATAATAGTCATCATCATCATCATACTCAGTTCCCCTCAACTATGTCTTGGATGTTAGGGTTGCTAGGATGCTTCCTCTTTCTCAAGCCTTACCCTGTTTACTTATGGAGCCAAAGTCGGTCTAGCAACCCACAGCTACTGAGAATTTACCTGTGTGGCCCTTAGACTGCATAGGAGTCTTTGTCCTTGCAGGGAACCTCTTAGAAGGATCCTGGACAGATTCCTTACAAGAAGATAAGGAACATCCATCCTCTTATGGAACATGGGCAGGTGGGCAAGAGCCTTCATCTGGACATGGGAATGGGGGGCTGGGCTTTGATTTCCTCAGCTGTAAAAGTTGGGTCAGGCAATTTTTAGATGTTTCTTGTAGGTCTCCCGAACCGTGACTATGACCAGGTTGCTTTTCCTCTCTGGGCCTCACTGTCCCTTCTTCTGGGAAACAGAAGCACTAGCGAGGTGAAGGGTATGGTCTCTCTCAGCTCTGGCGGGATGTGGCAGCTCCGGTCATGTTCTATTCTCAGCAGACTCTCGGCCGCCCCAGGCAGTTGTTTGAAGAAACAGTGAGGCCTCCAGGCAGCCAGAGATACAGGGCAAGAACAGAGAGGCCTGGCGCCTTTCGATATCTTAGTGGATGAGGAATTCCTACCTGTCTCATCTTTGAAAGGAAGGACTTCAGGTGCCGAAACAGCCGAGGCTGAGGACAGAAGTTTGCTATGTTGTTGGGCAGGAGGACATGGTCTTCTTCCCCACCCATGCTGGGCAATGGATGGTTTCTTGCAGCTCCTGTCAAAACTGTGGCTTCTAGAAGAGTCTGGAAACGGGTATTGTTTAGAGAGCTTCCCCTTAAGTTAGAGTTGCTTAAGCAGGACGGTAACATTCCCTCTTTCAAATCATCTGTGTCTGGACATTTTTCCCAGTGATGAGAGAAGACACAGGAGATTTCTGGGAGTCGACCAAGTCAAAGCTAGAAACTGGGCTTGAGGAGAAAGAATCAGAGGATGGTACATTCACTTCATCTGTTTCTGCTCTTGTGTTTTAAATGTAAAGTAACTCCCTCATTTGTAGTTGTCAAAAACTGAACCAGATAAATAAGTTTGTTTGTTTGTTTTTGCCTTGGGTTAAAAGACATGCATAGAGGCTCAAGGGGAAAAAAAAAATCGGATTTGAATCAATTAAAATTTTCCATTTTCCAAAAAGCAGAGTTTGAGATAAAACTCTAAACAGTAGGTAATTTGAAGTCTGAAAACCTATTGTTTTTGCAAGGACTTTACAATTATGCATTTCAGAAACTTGAATGTAAGAAATGTTTTTGTTATATTAAAAACAATTGAAGGCAAGATGTCATAGCCTACCAAGAAGAGATTTTAATAGTTTTTTTTTTCTTTACTTTTTTACTCTTTTATTTTTGTGGAAGAAAATTATTTCAAAAGTCAACATCTACATGTTGACTTTTTAGGTATATATTCTGCAAACAGACTATGAATCATTCAAATGCAGCAAACCTTAACTGCAAAGGCCAAATGACAAAATTAACAATGTAAAATGCATTGTAAAAATTTATTTTTGGAAGAATTTTTAGAGCATATAAAATATCCAAACTGATCTTTGCATGCATAATTTTTCTTATGTATCCAATAATCTATGGCTCAAGGTTTCTTATAGTTTTCTTTATCTTAAACAAACAGATTTGAGGAAACACATGTGAGCAAATATTGCTACAAAATATCTACTAATCTTTTGACATAGAAGCCGAACATTATAAAATGAGAACTTCAGAAAGAGGAATTATACTTCTTTATACATTCAGAATAATAAGTACTACTGTTTACCATATGAAAGAGTTTGCTTCTATTTTTCTTAGTGATTATCCTATACTCAGATCAAATGTATTGCGATTTTGAACTTTGAATCTCAAATTAAAATTTTTCTTGATAAGAGAGAAAGTCACTACTTGACCTGTAGATTAAAGAAGAAATCTGATCGTAGCTACTTTTAGCCACCACTAGAATTTTTGTCTGTAACTTCATACAAATCAAAACAATTCGAGTTGTCGACCCTCCTTTCTGTGTCCATAAGCAAACCTTCGATTTACACTGCAGCCCAAGTTTATGCTCCCCCAACACATCTGAAGAAGGAGAATTGGTGAGAGTTATGGCATACATTTGTTTAATATAGTTCGAATAGTAAGATAACAACATAACTTTTAGAACGGAAAGCATTTATAATGCTTTGCCAGGTTTGGGGTGGTGAGTAGTACTCGATGTGAGTATTTGATTTCCTCTACGTACTTTTTTTTATGTTTTCTTAGGAAAGTGCTAGTGGAGAGTCGAAGAATTGCCATTCTATTTAACTATATAAAAACATTAAAGCATTTTAGGGAATGCAGAAATACATATGCTTCAGGTTAAAATATTGAGACATCTTGGATATTTTAATAACATTTCCACTATAAAGTAGCAAGAGCAGACTTATTTTTTAAACTTCTTTTATACAGGAGGTTACAGTTGTTGATTAAAGTAATTTGAACACTTTGGAAGAACACTTCAGTTTTCTAGTGGTGAGACATGGACTGTTTTCCCCTCTGCTATGAAAGGAGGTGTTTTTTTATTTATAAGTGGAGCGCTATTAGGATTATTTTTTGCAGTTGCTCAGAGGGATTTTAAAGTCAATATGAATACAGATTTATATGCATTAAAGAAATGAAATTAAATGCTAAAGCTAAAACTATTGGATGGCATTCTGTAAAATTTAGAGATACATTCCACTGAAATTATTTATATTAATGATGTTTTAAGACTTTGTTGTACAGTTCATTTTGGATGTTTGAGATTAAAAAAAAAAAAACTCTAGAATTTGGAGAAAGTGAAAGTGTTGCTGTGTGCAAGGAGAGGGGCCAGCAGAGCAGAACACATTCTAGAGAGTATTAACCTTGAACATTCTTCAAGCACTAAGGACTCTGTATATTTCACTTCTCAGGTCGGTTGCGAAGTTGATTTCTCACATTAAGATTAAAAAAAGTGTTTTCCCTAGAAAGCAAATAAATGCCAAACTCCAAATTCAACTGCAAAGGCGGAGTACGGTTTAGACTTGCTTTTATTTGAATGATAGGGATTTTCTAATGAAGGGAATGAGTTGACAAACAAGTTTAAGAAATTGTAGCACCTACTTTGTCATACTGTGGTTGAATTTTAATTCTCTCATAGTCCCAAGGACTGCCAAATTACTAAAAAGAACAATGAGTTTCTCAACAGAAAGAAAAAAAAAAAAAGAAAAGAAAAGAAAGAAAAAGAAATTACCCAGGGATGCTGTAACTTACAAAACAATTGTTCCTGCTAAGCTTTGTGCAGCTTTAAATACAATTGAATATTAATTCTATCAGACCTAGTTGACTTAAAAGCTAGGATGGATCAGGAGCTGATTTTTGGCATTCCTTCATTTTTCCACTCTTTTGTTCACTTGACACACAGCTTTTATACCCGAGCTTTGCGGGAACCACTGGCGTGATCTCTGAACAATCTGTTTGAGGAGGAAAGGGCTCCTCCAACCAGCAGCCAGAGTTTTAATTAAATACTGTTCATCTTGTCTATCTCAAACAGCTGCAGAAATAGCTGTTGGCATAAAGGTATCAATGAACTTATGTTCTCTGGTGTTAATAGTGCAAAGAACCTCCTTGGCGTTTAAAAAGCAAAACAAAACAGAACGCACACATGCAACACCCCCCCCAGTCGTGTCACTATTATTTTTAAGTTAAGAAGAATCACATCGAAGAAACGGTCCTGTCCTGTGGAGCCAGACTCCGTATCCCGTTGTAAGGCACATGCAGGTTGAAGAAATTATTTTGTTTATTAATTCAGGTTACATGTCCTGCCTGGCTGGCTAGAAGAGAAAGGAAAGAGAGGTGTAACTTTCAGCACACACACTGATTTGTTCTTATTACATAACAAAAGTCTATTTCTTTATCATGTTATCATTCAGTTAATAAAAATTAGCTACAATAACAGCATCAACTTAAAAACCCCGCAAAGTCCAGGGGATTTTCTTTCACAATGAACATGAATACTGTTCAGAAATACAAACAGTCAAAGGATAACTTTAGGTCTGAAAGAGAAACCTGGCAAGGGTAATTGAATAAGCCTGGGTCCCTTGACTGTGTCATGGTGAGGGCAGTCAACATGTCATAATTAGGTTTATTGAGGGCCATTCCAACAATCTGCTTCTATTCTTCCTGCCTTATTGTCCACAGCTAGGCAAATAGCCAAGGGACAAAAGGAATCAAGTGCTGACAAAACATGAAAGAGGAAAAAGATTTAGCTGCTTTTATCAAAGAAACTGAGAAGGACTTTGTGTAAATAAAATAAGTGACTGGCCATCCTGCATTTAGGCAATGCCGTTTTCATTAGAATTAATTCTTGACATATTGGAAGAGTTCCAAGGGAAGGATTTCTACTTCTGACAAGTTTAATTTGTAAATTAAAAACAGTTGGTTAAACATGAGCCTCCATCAACAAAACTTAACCAAAGCCATACATGGCAAAGGCCTAAGCAGGTGAAAAAGAGAATGACTTTGAAAACAGTCTTCCCCCCCAAAATTATGCAAATTCTTATTACTTCATAACAAATGTTTCCCATTGAAGCCTACAGCAGGATGTCTGCTCCTGGAGGTTTGTTTAGATCGCATTTTCTTCCCCTTTAAGCCTCTGAGGTTGACATAACACTTACTCCGCCTTGGTTCCTGGGAGTAGTGGCGGCAAGAGCAGAAGGGATAGACAGACAGGACTTTTATGTTTTTTAAGAAGTCAAGCGAGTACGACTGTTGTAAGTCGACACATCTCAGGACAGGCTGCTCCGCTTTTTTCTTCATTGAAGGTGAGCGTTTCTTGCAGGCGTGCTTCTGATTCCTAATGGGGAGAAAGCAGAAAGCGTGGACGGTGGAGGGCAGTGGTACCCGTGCTAAATATTCGTGAGATCTTCGGTCCAGGTCGTCTGGCTGGAGGTTCGCACACCACGCCAGCAGCTCTGTGGTTATGACTTGGTGATAGAGACAAAGTGGAAACCTTCGGTTCGGAGGTCCAGCTGGCCTCTAGACAAGACTTTCATTTAAGTCTAGGGATGTCCTTTCAGAAAACGGCTGCTTGTGAAGTGGGGACGCTGTTCCTGTTGCATCTTTGCAGATGGTGGCATCATCAGCTTCTGAGAGCAGTCTTTCGGGACGCCCTGGATTTCAGAAGCCCTTTTCCAAGCTGTACACAGGAAGGTGGCTAGAGGAGGGAATGCTATCCTGAACGATTTGTCCCTTGGGAATAAAAATTTTGCTTGAGTATCGAATGTCCCTCGGTTCTATTGAGAGTTAACATGGGAAATAAGAAACCTATTACTCAGGCAGCTTCAGGGACCAGGCTGTTCAGATTTAAGAATTTCACATGGCTTTACTTCTCCCGACACCAAGGCATACTGGAGATGTGCATTGCCTTATTCCTACGCCCTTGAAATTGAAGTGAGAACATTTATTTTCTCATCTCAAAAAAAAAAAAAAAAAATCACCTCATTCGATCAGGTAGCGGGTGTGAACACGCTTTACGGGTAAAGGCCTGGACAAATGCAAAAATAGAACCATTACCATTGGTATCACTATTGTTGCTCTGTTTGAATGGAGCTCATCCACGGTTGCATTTGTACAGTGTTACTAGCATCCTGGGAAGCACTGAAATGCATGGTCCAAATGTTTCTCTTGTGGCCCATTACATTGAATTTGCAGTGTCTTGAAGTTTATTCCACTTGTGGGTTTTGGAAGAAACCAGAGCACCCACTGGAGAGCCCCAGTGTCATTCTGCACCAGATGTAGCTGTGATTTTCTGAAAGGCTTTGGGGTTAGAAGACGTTTGCTTTTTACTCCAGTTTGCTCTCTTAACTAGCTGTGATATCAAGGGAAACTCCCCAGCCACTCTGGGCTGAATTCTTCGGAAGTGGGAGTGATAATATTTGCTCCCCTACCTCAAAGGATTGTGGTGATATATCAGTGGTCCTGAACGCATTCGAAGTTCTGAAGGATATGGAGCCTTATTTACTTATAATCTGCTCATTGCTTTTGTACTTACTGAAACAAGATTTGGTAGCTGATTGGGTCGCCTTGATGCTTTCTCAGAGTACAGTTTAATAAGAATTAAGTGGATCTTCCTGTGGTCAGTCCAAAATACACAGAATTCCTTCTGTATCCAGGATAGAAGGGACCTGGTTGCTGAGATCACGTTGCTTTCCTGCAAAGCAGCACCCTGGTGCATATCTGGTGGGTGAGTGGGTTTTGGGGGAAGCTGCTGTTAGGGTTTTGGACTTGGGCAAAATAAGGCTTTTGAGTTCCACATTGTTCTGATGCCTGTTGGCTCATGTCACAAGATTAGAAAGCCCAGCAGGCCAGGAAGGAGTTTCTCTGGAAGGAGCTGGAGATTTATGCAGACTGGCTGACTCTCTGACATTTATTTGCTGCCCTTTTCTCCCTCTGTTCTGGCAACCATGAACCAGATGGACAAGCTCATGGAAAATAAGGCCAGTGAAGAGAAGATGCTTTTGATTTCTTCAAAGATAAGACAGAACTTGCTTTCTCTCTTTCTTTTTGACCTGGCAGGGGCAATTTTATGTGCACGAATTCAAAATGGGCCCCTTAGCTTTTGGAGACTGTTTGAAACATTTGAACAAGGACCTTCCTTGGTATGTTACTGAGAGTAACATAAACTCTGTTGATCAGGCATCAGCTGAAGGGAGAAACGTCCAGGGGATGGGTCAAATGTTATGTCTACCAGAGGCCAACCGTCCACCTTGTAGCTGGGCACCAAAGATGTCGTCTGAGCTTTAGCTAAGATTATAATTCAGTGGGACTGGAATCCTTCCTTAATCATCAGCCTTTCCAAAAGGAGAATGATGAAAAGAGGAAGCATGGCTTACTATTTCACTCTGTAATCATTTATGAGTTGAGCTGTATTTTACCTTCTGTTGACCTCTGGTGCTGTTGGTGTCCTCATTCTGTACTTGCAGCTACAGTGTTACAAGGGGACCATGTGGTGATTTCCCTGGGAGAACGCTGGTTCGGTATATGGACGATTGATAGATAGATGTGTTTTATTATTTAAGACTCACACTAAATTCCCTGTACCGTAAGAGTTCATAAAGCATCAATAATTTAAACACAAATGTTTATATCCGGAGTAATTGTGTCTTGAGCTCTGGGACATTTTTTCTTTTTTATCAAAAGTTACAGGTTTCCCATACATTTTAAAGTCATCACAGTTTCCCTCTGTATTACCTGTGGCGCAAAATTTCAGACTGAAAATGCTTCATCAGGCATGTTGTTGAGCCTGGCCCTTGGAATTTCAGTGTTGAAATATGGGATTAAAAATGGTGAATGGATTTGCTAATTACATGCATTTTTTCCTTTTCTTTCTTTCTTTTTTTCTTTTTTTTTTTTTAAGGAAGGATGGGAGGGGCATGTGCAGCTCACGAATTTAGCCTTATTATTTATTTTATGTGGTCGCTGTTTGTAGACTTCTTCTTCTTCTTCTTCTTTTTTTTTTTATTTGTTTACTCTTGTTTGTTTGAACTAATCACTACTTAAGGAAAAGACCTCTCCGGACAGCCTCCCCTTCCCCAAGCCTTTAGCCGGGGTGACCATTCAGGCATAAAAACGTGCTTATCTGCAAATGAATGGCAGCTCTTCGCTTCATTAAAGCCCCTTTCTCTTTTGGCACTCGCATTGTGACCCTTTGATATTAATTCAAAGGGCAATTAAAGAATGCGGCCCATCTTTGAAGTAAGGCATTCAGAGCAAGGGTAGGGATGAACCTGGGCCTCTGATGGACTGTGTGTATTCAACAGGCCTTTTCAAGGCAGTTTGAAGTGAGTCAAAGAAAATGGGCAGGAGAAGGTCAAAGAGAAAAAAGAGGCTAAAGAAACAGTCAGTATTTGTTCGGAGTATTAGCCAAGCAAACTGCAAATAGCAACAAAATGAAACAGTTAATAGAGCAGCCAGACAGAGCCATGTCAATCACTTAACTTGGACAGCATTAGGCCCACGGAGGCTCCCTCCGCTGTGTTACCTAATTATCTTGGGAAAGGCAGTAACTGGAAGTAATGGTATTATATTTCTTTCTGCTTACTGCCCAGAAAAGGTGATAAATACTCACTGCTCCATAATTATGCAACATATATACATAAAGGAGGAGGAGGGGGGTGGGAGGGGGCTGGAAGGGGGCGGGGGATGCATTGAAGTCGAGTTCCTAGTAAGAAGTCCAAATATGGCACAAATATGGCATTTTCAAACATCAGCATCTGCTGGAGAATCACTTAAGTTGTTTCAGCTGGAGCTGGTTGAAATACGCAGGATTTCTTCTCTTAACAACCCTTAAAGACAAACGTGTTTACCCATCTAGGAAAGTTCCTTTTTAGAGAAAAAAAAAATTCAGCCAACAAAAGCTGTGCTTAAATCCTATGAAGGATTTGGCTGACGCCCCATCCTGCCCCCGTGGAGAAGAGGAGATGCAGAGTGAAGCTGGATTGTCTCTGAGCTTTCCCCATTGTGCCTGACTGTTGACACACCCTTGGTGGGGGGGATGCGGGGGGAGCCGTCCTGGTGCCCACATCACCTAGATAGGCCAGGCAGAAGGCAGGGCTGGGGGTCTGATTGGAGGTTGGGTCAGTTTCTCCTTGTGTGTTGAGGCGGGATAATTTTAGATTCCACTTTTATTTGTCATTATGAAAAACAAAAACACCTCATTCATTAACCAAGCACTTCTTTGAAAGTGTGAGCAAACTGACTTAAACAAAGATTTCCAGGCTTCTCCAGGGGGAGGAGGGAGCGATAGGTAAGAGATGGGGAATAGCCCAGGCAGCCAGGTAAATGTCTGCAGATGGGTCGAATGGTGTCGATGGATTGCAAAAGACAGAAGTCGGCTTCTAAAGAGACCCCCGAGGACTCTGTTCAGATTATTTGTAACATGGGCTGTTGGAAAATTGTTGTTTGATGTTGCATTCGTGCATCATGGGTTTTGTTTAGAGGGACAGTAATAGATCTGAAGGATCTGTTATGCAGATTTTTGACATACTGTTCCAGAATGTAGCTATTAATATAAAAAGCTTCTGCTTTGTAAAAAGTCCACTATTGAAATAAGTACTCAATCACTCTGCCTTTTGACACACAAACAAATCATCCCCAAATCAGGATTTTTTTAAAAAACTGCTTAAATTAAAAAAAAATATATATATATTTTAAAAGATTTTATTTATTTATTTGACAGACAGAGATCGCAAGCAGGCAGAGAGGCAGGCAGAGAGAGGACGGGAAGCAGGCTCCCTGCTGAGCAGAGATCCTGACGCGGGGCTTGATCCCAGAACTCTGGGATCATGACCTGAGCGGAAGGCAGAGGCTTTAACCCACTGAGCCACCCAGGTGTCCTTTGAAAAATATTTCTTATTTATTTATTTGCAAGAGAGAAAGCGAGAGACAGAGCATGAGTGGAGGGGGAGGGGCTGAGGCTGAGGGAGACGCAGACTCCCCACTGAGCCCGGACATGGAGTTCCATCCCAGGACCCCAGGACCATGACCTGAACAGAAGGCAGACACCCAACCCACTGAGCCACCCAGGCACCCCATCCTTTTTAGAAAAAAAAATCCTGATTTGGGGGTGATTTGTTACAAAACCTGAAAAACAAATTAAATGGTTAATTTTTGAATCTATGAATAACTTTAGCTCTTCAGTAGAATCTACCTACCTGTGTTCCCTCCAGTTCTGTTTAATGCTACAACAGAACAATGTTGGAGGGGGGAGTAAGAGGCGTTTCTACCACAGAAACAGTCAACAGAGCCTTAGCTGCTTAACTAGAAGAAATCTACTACATGAATTTGCAAATTCCCTTAGGTGCCTTGCGAAGAAAGTACTACAAAATGCCCCAAATAATAATAAAAACCTAAGTAAACAATAATTGTAAGATAAGGGAAGCTTAGGCAGTAGGAATCGAATAAATTCGCTAGGACGTTTTCATCAGTAGTAACCATGGATACTTTTGTACTTCTAGAAGGAGGGCATTTCTTTTTTCCAAGTAACTTTTTCAAAGGACTCATTTCGAGGCCCTTTTTCAGGGTGACTAAAAATCATAGAATCCGGAAATATTAGGAAATGTCCATGATCTTGGAATATTGAAAACACTGATGCATCTTTCAGATCAAAATAGGTTCTAGTGGGAAGACTGAGAGCTTCTGCTTTCACGGTGCTCTACCCACTTCTGGGTGGTTTTACCCATTTCCACCATGTATCCTTCTAGCCTCTTTTTTCTTTCTCCTTTCCTCACACAAACCCCCAATTTTTGTTTCAAGAAGTGATGGCTTGGAAACAGTGAAGATGAAGAGCAATTTATGTTCCCATTTTCCTCCCATTTTAAATCTGCCCAGGTACCCCAAAGTCAGAATTCTGTGCCACCTCTAGGTGAGACTGTGGCTCTGAAAGTCAAGATGAATTACATCATGGGCTCTGCCTTGGTGAGTTTAGATGGAAAGGGCTTACAGAGCAGATACAGTGTAACTCCTACTACAAACAGGTTCAAGGCCATGTGCTTTCTTAGCTTTAGGATGCTCCCAACCCACTTCCCTCATTCCAAAGCTGCTTCCTGGAAGTATGTAGGGAATTCCTAGAATCTGTATGATTTCTGGGATCTTATGGTTTTAATGGTTTTCCTATATTGCAATTTACCCTTGAGTTGACAACCAACCATTTAGGGCCCAGACAGATAACAACAAAGCAACAAAAGGAATGTACTTCCTAGGGGGGCCCTGGTGGTTCTTTCAGTTAAGCCGTTAAAGGTATGATCCCAGGATCCTGGGATAGAGCCCCCCATTGGGCTCCCTGCTCAGCAGGGGAGTCTGTTTTTCCTTCTCCCTCCCCGTGCTCATGCTCTCTCTCATTTGCTCTCTTTCTCAAATAAATAAATAAAATTGAAAAAAAGAAAAAAATAATGTGCTTCCTACCTTCTAGCTAAGGATGCAGTTTAGAGAGACTGAGGAGTGCCTCTTGTAAAGGCAGAGCTGGGCTGAGGATCCGAATTTGTCTGACTTTAGGACTTTTGGTTCCAAGTGCCACTCTATGTAACTGGCTTGTGCCTTCTGGGAAGAGAAGCTGCCTTAAGCAAATATTGAGAAGTGGCTCCAGTGCCTCCGCAGCTGGGAGGTTTATGAAATGGGACCGATAATAGTGTTTGGCTTATAGAATTATGATTAAAAATTTTATGAGAGAATACACAGAGACACTTTGTGCCCCTCAGTAGGCATCAGATATTATCTTTGCTAATCTTATCTGTGGGGTGTGGCTCAGAGGTGGGATTCCCAGGAAGCTAAGTAAGTTTAAAGTTTATGGCTCTTACATGTTTGAACCCTGAGAGTGCTGGGAGTTTCCTGGGCTTTGTTAAGTGTTCTAGGAGGGGAAAGGAAACCAGGATGCAGTTACCAGTTTTTTTTTTTAAACTTTTTCTTTTTCTTTCTTTTTTTTTTTTTTTTTTAAGATTTTATCCATTTATTTGACACAGAGAGAGAGAGAGAGATCACAAGTAGGCAGAGAGGCAGGCAGAGAGAGAGGGGGAAGCAGGCTCGCCGCTGAGCAGACAGCCTGATGGGGGCTGGATCCCAGGACCTTGAGGTCATGACCTGAGCTGAAGGCAGAGGTCTAACCAACTGAGCCAAGTAGGCGCCCCGACCAATTTTTTTAAAAAGATATAATGTATTTATTTGAGAGAGAGAGAGAGAGAAAGCAGGAGCAGGGGGAGGGGCAGAGGGAGAGGGAGAAGCAGTCTCCCCACCAAGCAGGGAGCCTGATATGGGATCCGATCCCAGGACTATGAGCTGATGGCAGACACTTAACCAGCTGAGCCACCCAGGCGCGCCCCAATCATGAATTGTTTCTGTGTAAGCATTCCTTGTAAATTTCCTGGACAGATACACATGAAAGGGACCTCCAGTAACTTACCATGATTTTTTGTTTCCCATTCTAAGCAAATATTCACTTTGTACCAGGATTCTGTATTTGTAAATCTATTTTATTTTATTTTTTCAAGTTTTTATTTAAATTCACGTTAGTTAACATATAGTGTAACATTAGTTTCAGATGTAGAGTCTAGTGATCCATCAGTCACCATGATTCACTTACATACAACACTCAGTGCTCATCACAAGTGCCCTCCTTAATGCCCCTCACACATTTAACCCATCCCCCCCACCCACCTTGCCTCTGGTAATCCTCAGTTTGGTCTCTATAGTTAAGAATATTTTTTCTGGTTTGTCTCTCTCCTTTTTATCCCCGCCCCCCATGTTCATCTGTTTTGTTTCTTAAATTCCACATATGAGTGAAATTGTATGGTGCTTGTCTTTCTCTGACTTATTTCACTTAGCATGATACTCTCTAGCTCCATCCACGTAATTGCAAATGGCGTATTTCATTCTTTTTTATGGCTGAGTAATATTCCATCTCACACACACACACACACACACACACCCCACATCTTCTTTATCCATTCATCAATCAGTGGACATTTGGGCTCTTTCCATAATTTGGCTATTGTTGATAATACTGTTAGAAACATTGGGATGCATTTATCCCTTCAAGTCAGTATCTTTGGTATCCTTTGGGTAAATACCTAGTAGTGCAATTGCTGAATCCTGGGGTAGTTCTATTTTTAACTTTTTGAGGAACCTCCATACTGTTCTCCAGGGTTGGTGCACCAATCTGCATTCTCACGAACAGTGTTAAGAGGGCTCCCCTTTCTCCACATCCGTTCCAACATCTGTTGATTCCTGTGTCTGTAAATCTATTTTAAAAAGAGAGTCCCTCAAAACCTAGGTCAATTAGTGGATCCTTCCAGCACCATTGTGTTGGTCCTGCTTTTAAACCCTGGGAAGAGGGGCTCAAACCTGGGTGGCTCCGTCTGTTAAACAACTGCCTTTGGCTCAGGTCGAGCCCTACATTGGGCTCCCTGCTCACGGGAAGCCTGGTTCTCCCTCTTCTCCTCCCTTGTGCACTCTCTCTTGCTTGCTACCTCTCTGTCTCTCAAATAAGTAAATAAAATCTTAAAAAATGAAAACAAAAACCCTTGGGAGATACCCTCTGTTGATACTGGGGAGCCAGGTTCTGGCAAGAAGAAAAAGATGTCTTACTTTTCTGATTGGTTGGCTAAGAGTTTGATTCATTCACAGGCATGAACTGAGAATTCTAGCTGTTCTGTCAGATTTTATGCATATATGCATGAGCTAAAGATGTCAAAACCATCATCCTGTTCTGGAACTGTTTGAAGTCTGTCTTCCCAAATGTCCTAACTCCTGGTTTTCTGAAAGAGAAGAAAAAGCCTTTCTCCACATATGAGGGGTCCACACGGGCTAACTTAGAACTACTGGGAAAGCAGAACCTGGAGAATGGGAATTCACTGTAAAGTAAGGACAACAGCCTGTGTGCGTGAGGAGAGGCTAGAACTTGTCCAGACACCAATTCGGATTGTTTTATGAGAAACACACAACAATCCACACAAACCAACTACACTTATTGAATGCCTACTCTGTGGTAGTTACTGGAGAGAATAATCATGAACAAGATATGCCCCCTCTTCTCCAGAAGTCTATCACCTGGGGTGGGGAGGGGAAGATGGTCATACGATTAGATCATGCCAATCACCTGTTGAATTGCTTGGAAAGTCCAGGGTTCTGTGGGAATGCAGGGGAAGAGTGTTGGCCATCCACAGGTTCAGGGATGCTGCATGGAGAAGATATCAGAACTGAATTTTACAAGATGACTAAGAGCTGGCCAGAGCGAAAAGCACAGAGGAGGAAAGGCATTACAGGCAGAGGGAACAACATGGGCAAAGGCACAGAGCAGTTAAACCCATAGTGTAGGTAGGAGCTGGCAAGCGGCTGAAGACAAAATAGGGTCCGGTCACCAGAATTCCTCAGTCTTAAAATGCGACATAAGCTCCTCTCTTTTTGTCTCTCTCCTGTTAAAAAAAAACAACCACATTGTCCAAAGACTAAGTCAGTCACTTTCCCCCACTAGCTTTATTGAGATATAATTGACATATAACATTGTATAAATTTAAAGTGTGTATTGTGATGATTTGATACACTTATAAATTGCAAAATGATTACCACACTAGCTTAGCTAACACCCGGATCGCATCACATAATTACTATTTCTTTTTTTGTGGTCAGAATATTGATGATCTACTTTCTTAGCAACTGTCAAGGATATAACACAGTATTGTTAACTATGATGACTGTTCTGTATATTAGATTCCAGAACTTATTCATTTTATAATTGGAATTTTGTACTCTTTGACCAGTATCTCCCCATTCCCCTCACCCTCCAGCCCCTGGTAACCATCATTTTGTTCTCTGTTTCTAAGAGTTTGGCCTTTTTAGGTTCTACATTAAAGTGAGATCACGGGCACTCAGGTGGCTCAGTGGGTTGAACCTCTGCCTGCAGCTCGGGTCCTGATCTCAGAGTCCTGGGTTCAAGTCCCATGTCGGGTTCTCTGCTTGGCAGAGAGCCTGCTCCCCCCCCCCCCCCCCCCCCCCCCCCCCCGCCTGCCTCTCTTCCTGCTTGTGATCTCTCTCTCTGTGTGTCAAATAAATAAATAGAATCTTTAAAGGGAGATCGTACAAATTTTTATTTTTGTCTACTTAGCTCACTGAGCATAATGCCTTCAAGGTCTATCCACATTGCTCCAATAGGTAGGTCAGTTTTAACTTTGGTTATTAAGCATTGTTTGAAAAGAAAATGAATTTCATAAGTTGAGTTTTTTTTTCTTTTCTTTGAATTGGACAAAAATTCTCCAATTACGAGTGCCCATTTTGCTGGAACATTTTCAGGAAGAATAAAGCATAACATACAGAAATGGGAAGTCTTCTAGAATGTAACAAACTTAGGCCGACTCTTCTTTTATACTTTGTTCAAGGAGGTAATCAGAGCCTGGCGTAACAAACCCATTAATTTTTTATAGTCTCCTTTTTTGTGTGATTTTAAATTTATTTTTTGAAATTATCATATAGTAAAACAGACTTCTTTGGATTACTTGTAATTGTGAAATTCAAATAACATGGAACAATTCAGTAGCATTTAGTACATTCATGAGGTAGTGCAACCACCAGCTGTGTCTACTCCTAAAGCATTTGCATCACTCCCAAAGGAAACCCTGCACCCTTAAAGAAATGTAAAAGGAATAGGACCATATCCTCTAGCAACCATGACTGTTCCGTCTCTATGGTCTTAACTATTCTGATTATTTTATATAAATGGAATCATATGATATATGACCTTCTGTGTTTGCCTAACTTAGCATGTTTTAGAGGTTCATCCATATTGTGACATATATCCGTACTCCATTTCTCTCTGTGGCTGAATAATTGGTGGACATCTGAGCCTTTTGGCTATTATGAGTAGTGCTGCTATGAACGCGTGTGTATGTGTATTTGTTCTTTTTTGGAATGTTAACACACATATAAATTCATGTAACCCCCATCCCAGTCAGGACAGGGAATAGTTTTGTTGCCCCCCAAGCTCCCCCTGCTATCCCTTTCAAATCACACCCTCCTCCGACCCCTAACTCCTGGAAACCACTGTTCTGTTCTCTATCAGTGTTGTTTTTGCTTTTAAGAATATCCTATAAATTGAACCATTCGGTATGTAACTTCTTGAGATTGGCTTTTTTGACTTAGTAGAATTATTTTGAGATTCACCCAAGTCATTGCATGTGTCAACATTTCATTCCTTTTTAATGCTGACTAATATTCTATTGAATGGATGTGTCATAGTTTGTTTATCAATCATACCTATTGGGGAACATTCGGGTTACTTCCAGATTTTGTTCATTATGAACAGAACTGCTATATACATTTGTGTAAAGGTGTTGTGTGAACACAGGTATCATTTCTCTTGAGTAAATGCCTAGAAGTGGAATTGAGTTGCCAGGTCACATGTTAAGTGCATGTTTTAACTTTATAAGAAACTGACACACTGTTTTCCACGATGGCTGTGTTCTGCAATACATGAGCATTCTAGTTGCTCCGTATCCATGCCAGCCCTTGGTATTGTCAGTATTTTAAAATTTTAGCTTTTCTAATGAATATGCAGTAAAACCTAATTTTTTTTTTTTTTTTTTTTTTGAGAGCATGAGTGGAGAATGGGGAGGGGCAGAGGAAGAGAGAGAGAAGGAATCTTAAGCAGGTTCTATGCTGAGCACAGAGTCCAATGTGGGGCTCGATCTCACTACCCAGAGATCATGACCTGAGCCGAAATTAAGAGTTAGACACTTAACCGACTGAGCCACCCAGGAGCCCTGAATCATGTTTTTTTTTTTTTTTTAAACTATACTTTAACTTTTTTTTTGTTTTTTTTTTAAAGATTTATTTATTTATTTGACAGACAGAGATCACAAGCAGGCAGAGAGGCAGGCAGAGAGAGAGAGGAGGAAGCAGGCTCCCCGCTGAGCAGAGATCCCAACTCGGGGCTCGATCCCAGAACCCTGGGATCATGACCCGAGCCGAAGGCAGAGGCCTTAACCCATTGAGCCACCCAGGCGCCCCCCTGAATCATGGTTTTAATTCACATTTTACTAATGCCTAATGATCTTGAACATCTTTCATATGCTTATTTGCCATGCATATAGCCTCTTTGGTGAGTGTCTGCTCTACTTTTTTGCTCATTTTAAAATTATTATTATGTTTCTTATTGTTAAGTTCTGAGAGTTCTTTTTTATATTCCGGATACAAGTCCTTTGTCAAACATGTGATTTGATAATATTTTCTCTCTGTCTCTAGCTTGTTTTTAAAATTCTTCTAATAGTGTCTTTTGTAGCACAAAATCTTTTGCTTTCAATGTAGTTCAGTTTGTCAATTTTTAATTTTATGGTTGTGCTTTTTAGCAGCACATCTAAGAACTTTTTGCCTAGCCTCTGGTCATGAAAATTTTCTCATATAAAATACAGATTTTACATGTAGGCCTATGATCCATTTTCCATCAATTCTTGCATGTGGTTTTATATTTAGGGCAAAGTTTGTTTGTTTATTTATTTTTTGCATCTGCCTGTCCAATTGTTCCAACACCATTTGTTGAAAAGACTGTCCTTTCTTCACTGAATTGCATTTGTTCCTTTGTCAAATCAACTGGCCATATTTGCGTGGGTCTGTTTCTGTACTTTATTCTGTACCATTGATTTATGTGCATACCCCTTTACTAGTACCCCAGTGCCTTGATCACTGTAGTTTTGCAGTAGTTCTTCAGATCCAGTAATGGGATTCCTCCAACCTTTTCTTCTTTTTCAAAAAAAATTTTTAACTATTCTGTTGCTTCTCCATATACAGTTGTCTGTATCTACAATTCCTTTGGGGGAAAATGTGTTTATTGAAAGCTATTTTGTTGTGCTTTTGAAGAGTTTTGGAAATCAGAGAGTGATAAATGGATCTACTTATATTACATGTAAAATTAATAAAGTTATCTACCAAATTGGGGATGTTGTTCTATTACCAATTCTTTCTCTGTGTAAGTGTGCTCAGTGTTAGTGTTTGGCTGTAAGTCAGAGAAGCTGAGGAAAGTCATGTCTACACCAGAGATGAACTTTGAATCACCACGTTTCACCTGCTTCCTACATTTGTCATGCAACCCTTAAAACCAGTCTCAGAGAACAAGGAAGGCATTTTGATGTATGTTTGAGAAAAACAGGTCAATCTGCCCTTGGCTTTTAAAAAATCATTTATTAAATATATATGGTTTTAAGTCTTTGGGTCCTTTCAAAAACATTTGCAAATGTGCAATATTGTGGGGTTTCCAGGTCAATGTTCTGGCCCATGAATTAAAAGCTAAAATATCAGGAACTCAGAGCAGGAAGAGGGTAGGAAATTTTGCTATTTTCTCTTGCTTTGAATGAAGAAAGAAAACCACCCTTGCTCGCTTCAGAAGGGGATGATGAGAAAGAGGTTATAATCTTCTTAGTATCTTTTCCTCTGAGTCTAGAATTTCATTGCCAAGTTCCAATGAACTTTGAATGCCCTGTCCTCATGTTTTATAGAAACTGACACGTGTGCTGAGTTTTTAGCATGTCTTTTCCTACCCATTTTCTAACACTGAGAATAGAATTAACATTCATTTTTTATTTTTCTAAAAGATTTTATTTATTAATTCATGAGAGATAGAGAGAGGGAGGCAGAGGGAGAAGCAGGCTCCGTGTTGAGCAGGGAGCCCAGTGTGGGACTTGATCCCAGGACTTGAGATCACAACCTGAGCCCAAGGCAGAGGCTTAACCCACTGAGCTACCCAGACGCCCCTAGAATTGACTTTTAACACTTACCGATGAGTCAACACATGAATCTCAAACATAACTGAAGATTCAACATGTGAATCTCAAATTGGCAGAGATTGCCTATAAAACTCCCCGGTTTTCAAGGGAGGTTGTTAAAACCAGTCATTCTGGACATCTTGGCAGCTTCTTCTCTGCGTACCAGGTCTGCCAGAATAGTTCAGTTTGTTGATCTAATTTTGGAAAATTTGGAGTAGATAAGTCTGCTTAATTCAGGTGACTCCTTAAAAACTGTATATTGAGGGGCACCTGGGTGGCTCAGTGGGTTAAGGCCTCTGCTTTCGGCTCAGGTCATGATCCCAGGGTCCTGGGATCAAGCCCCGTATCATTGAGGGGCACCTGGGTGGCTCAGTGGGTTAAAGCCTCTGCTTTCGGCTCAGGTCATGATCCCAGGGTCCTGGGATCAAGCCCTGTATCGGGCTCTCTGCTCAGCAGGGAGCCTGCTTCCTCCTCTCTCTCTGCCTGCTTCTCTGCCTACTTGTGATCTCTGTCTGTCAAATAAATAAAATCTTAAAAAAAAAAAAAACAAAAAAAACCCCTGTATATTGAGATGAATATCCAATGTTCCAGTTTATCGGTTAAGTAATACTAGGAGTTTTGCTTTGAGACTGCCCATGTTCGTGGCTACTTGAGTTCAATTTCATCATTAATACAGAGTTTAGGTGGCTCTATGTACTTCTTCAATGATCCTAAGAAAAGTATGACTCTCAAGTTTTATATGGTCAGAAATACTTTGTTCCTCAACTAAGACCTTATGGTGTTAAAATATAGCCACATGTAAATGAAAAGTACTTATTTGATTTCTTAAAGAGAAACTTAGGAATGTATCTCAGTAAAACTATCACAATCCAGCAATGGTAATTCCAATGCTTTATTTTTCTATCGTTCTCTTACATGTAGTGTTTATTGGCCACATCAGTGTTGCACTGGGCTGCAGAAGGGCAGTGTTCTCCTGTCTCAGAGATCAATGAGGCTCTGAGAACTTCAGTGACTGATCCAAGGCCACTGCTGCTAGGAAGTAGCAGAATCAGGGTGAGAACCGCATTCCTGAGGCCAATGTGAAATGGCATTTTATTCTTAGATAAAAGAAATGTCTACTGAATATCTGTGAGAATGATGACTCCAAAGTACTGAACTACTGTAATTTATATATTTCATATATTATTTTTATGAAATAAAATATTTATTCATATAAAAATTCATATAACATAATTCATAATATAATATATTATATAATATATGAATATATATCAATATATTCACATATTCATATATCGATGTATTCATATATATATCTATATATTCAACATATCAATATATTCATATCATATATCTATATATCCATATATTATAAATATTCATATAATATAAAAAATTCATATAATATATTCATATATGAATATATTAAATAATAAATATTCCACATGCTATATGAAAAAATATTTCATATTTCATATACTTAAATATGGGCACTTGCATTTTTTTTTTCTCGAAACACAATCAGTGTTATTTCCCAGCATAATTTCTGTGTTTGGGCTAGTAGTTATAAACCTCTTTTATTTTGATGTTCTTAATAGATGTTGATTGGTATCATGCTATGCCTCATCTTTATATTTGATATATCATATAGTACCTGCAAAGTGCTTGTTTGCTTTGTATAATCTTTTGGTCTTACCTTTTGATCTAGATACAAAACAGGCAGAAGCAATGTGATTCCTGTCTTTAATGTAACATGATTCCAGAAATTCCAAATTCCATGTCAGAATGCAGCCAGAAGTAGGGAATGGGTTTATTCAACAATGATGTTTTGTTGGATAAGTTGTGTTGGTTGCTTCCAAGTGTGCATGTGTGTGTGTGCGCGTGCGCATGTGCATGTTCAGCTAGAAGCAGTAAGAACAGGTTTTTCCTTTCCAATAAATCATGCTTGGAAACTAAATCTTAGCTGCTGTAGATAAAGTAAAATATAGAATAAATTTAGTTCATGAAAATTTAAAATTTGAGATGAATTTTTTAAAGGAAGCTATAGAAGTACAATTCTGCAGGAAAAAGTTGCCTGATCCAGTTTTCTTGTCGAGGTCGTTTTACCCGCTCACTTCACACTATGCCTCAGGGGTTGAGATTTTTATAGTGTGTGTTAAATCAGAGCTGTGCAGTCAATCCCAGATTTGACCCAGGAGAATAAGACTCAGAAAAAAAAAAAAATCTCAGCGTTACCAGTAAGAGAAATTTTTTTTTTTTAAAGAACTGAGTTTCAGATCCACATGTTAGGAAGATAGAGTCAGCAACCCTATACAACTTAGAATGAAACAAATTCTCCCTCTGCCCCAAATACTCTCACATTGCAAACAATATACAAGGTTTAGGAATCAAGTCTAAAGGTTAAGGGTTCTTGCTGGCAAGCCGAAGAGGGAGGAAAGAGGTATATTGAAGCATGTCAGTTTCCAGATTCTGGGGTCAAGCTGTTCTTCTTGAGGGGAACAAGGCATCTTCAGAAAAATGTGATTATCAAACAAGAGGTCAAAGTTTATCTCTCGGTCAATGAAAAGGGGTGGGGGAGGGCCATCCTTCACGCTCTGAATATAAGCTTTGTATTTAGATAAATTTGTGGCAAGGTACTCAGTGTTTCTTTTAAATTACCCTCTACGGTTTATCAGAGATTATTTAATAATGGGATAAAAATTGTTCTCACTTATGATTAACATGGGGTAATAATAATAATAAAATAAAGCTTCACATACATTATGTAGTTCAGTCGTCAAAACAATGTTGTGAGGTAAATATGCCCATTTTGCCGATGAGATACTTGAGGCTTAAGACACATGAGCATCTCTTCTAAAGTTGTAAATAGCAAGGGACAGATAATTGCACTTTCTTCCATCACTGTAGTTCCTCCAAAAAAAAAAAAAAAAAAAAAGGATGGTGGGGTTGTCAATTAATTCTAATTTGACTGAACATAAAGTATAAATGTGCTCCAGAGCATTCCAGAAAACCAAATCGGTATTAGGATGGAAAGGAGTCTCTCAAATATTCTTCTTCCTTGAAGCCGTCCTTTTTTCTCCTCTTTCCCCCCAGAAGGGTCTGCGATTGGTCGGGTCCCGTGACAAAGCTCCTCTGTCCCCCGCCTGGGTTCCCATAGCCGCTTGGGGTGGGAACGCTCGGAGCGGTTGGGCCCAGGCCTGCAGCGGCAGGCGGCGCCGGCGGCCACGACGGGGCCGCGAGCCTCCCAGCCCCGGTCGCCCCGACTTTGCGGGGCGCTCAGAGGCGAAGGGCCCCGGAGTCACCACGACTCCCCATTGTTTTTTGGGAAAATACAGCCGGGGGATTTCTGCATCTGTGGCCCGCAGTGTGCATGCCTCTAGGCCTTCCTACCGAGGAATCCAGGCAGGTCGTTTATTTG
Source organism: Enhydra lutris kenyoni (assembly GCF_002288905.1). Lineage (NCBI taxonomy): Eukaryota > Metazoa > Chordata > Mammalia > Carnivora > Mustelidae > Enhydra > Enhydra lutris. Next base: position 32,024,288 of record NW_019154085.1, on the reverse strand, counting down.
ATGAGGTTTTCTACCCCAAAATGAAGGATGATTTTGGAACAATGTCTGGAAAACAGGCAGTTTCTCAGGGGAGAGCTTTGAGAACAGGCGTCTCCATAATTAGCGTGATAAAGCCTCAAATAATGATTTAAAAATTCACAAGCTATGCAGGTTTTCATTTTTCTGGTGGCTGGGGTGGGGGAGGGTGGGCTGCGAAAGAGTTGTTCTTGGCTTCTACTAATGCTTAAAACACGAAAGTGTATTATTAGTGGGCCCTTTAAGTTTGGCTGCATGAGTTAAAAGCGAAGGAAAATGAAATCCATCTTGAATTACCATGATGTGCAAACTCCAAGAGTCGGACAAAGAGGGTAAAGAATGAGACATTCTGAAGGTCGGAACATGCTGAGCAATTTACTGAACAAATATTTATTGCATCCCTGTTGAGAGAAGGCTCTCGGAGACATTTAAGTAAGTGTAGACAGTTTAAACTGCGTATCTTTGTGAATGCTCACCCCCACCCCTCCGATGATGATCGTACTGTTTCCCTCACCAAAAAACAGCCTGCGGCCTGTTCCTCTTGTGTGTGCCCCTTCTGTGAATATTTTCCAGATTTTACCAGCGTATTATCCAGCATGTTATAACTATCACTAGTTATACTTACTGTCTCCAACTTGCCTTATTAAACAAAACTATCTCACAACCACAGGGTCCGCTCCAATGATGCGGGGTGAGCCGAAGTTTAGAGTTTGGTGTTTTGCACCCCTCCCAGGCGTGCTTTCAGAGGGGGAGTCCGTCTAGGGACAGTGTAAAATTTCAAAATGGAGAGCCAGTCCGTCAAATTCAATGACTGCTTTCTGAGACGGAGTCAGGTTACTTTCCCCGAAAACAAGTTGTGCAGCCGAAGCATCCCATTAAAAGTTCTGTATTTTATGCCCTTTCAGATTTTTAGGGGGAGGAAATTGAAAAGATTGCCCATTTAAACGCCACAGTTGCATATCGTATTTTATGTTGTATTTTTGAGAAATGGAGACTTCCAGGCTACTAGGAAAGAACAGTTAATTCCTTGCAGTAGAGAAATCAAAGAGCAGTTTCCGAGTCTCCCGGGCTGAGCCTGGAGGAGGTTAGGGGGTCTTTGTGCCTGGGGGATTGTCTCGGTGGGAGTGGAGAGGGGAGCGGGAGGGATCAGGAAGTGCCTTCCCGGTGTGAGCCAAGGGATCAAGGAGGGACGGCAGGGGGCTCTAGAGGGAAGGGTGGCATTAGCAGCCCAGAGGAGGTCCGGCAGGATCAAGGAATCTTCCAGGGGATGGTGAGCAAAGTCCTTGGGCTGGTTGGAGAGAAGAATGGTTTTCTGTGAGCACAAGAAGTCCTTCATGGAAACTCTGAAAACACTTAGGAGGATGCATCTGCCTGCCTGCCAAGCTGGTTTGCCCCCTTGGAATGTGATTGGTTCTGGGATACTCCCAATTCCTTCTAGGACTCCCAATCCCAGAAGGAGGACGAAGAGTCCACAGGCTCTGATGCTTCCAATAACAGGGGCTGACACAAACTGTAGGGAGGTGATGGCTCATTCTCAAGTTGGTATCTCACAGCTGTGGGCGAAGAGTACCATCACTGCCCAAGTATGGACGTTTTCTCAAAGGTACTTGAGGAAGAATGGCCGTAATCACAGTTCCATGCGTACTAGGAATTCTGACCCCTGTTTGACACATGAAATCGCTCGGCTCGGAGGAGGTTCAATAACCTGTCGAGGGCCATGCTTTGAGAAAAATGACTCATCCAGGATTTGCCCTTCTGCGTGTTACTCCAAAATCCAGCCCCATGGCTCACCAGCTTCATGGAATCTACCAGTCACACATAAAAGAACCGGACTTAGTATATATAAAATGCTCCGAACGTTGACCTACATGGTGAATGCCAGACAGGTGTCTTTACTATGACAATTAATTTCTGGGCTCCTTGCTTAAAAGCATATTGCTAGGATCAATTTCAGGTGCTTTTGATTTTGCAGCTCTGGGGTACAACTTAGAAATCATTTCCCTCAAAACTTCAGGTAATTCTGGGGCGCCTGGGTGGCTTAGTGGGTTGAAGCCTCTGCCTTCGGCTCAGGTCATGATCTCAGGGTCCTGGATTGAGGCCCACATCAGGCTCTCTGCTCATCAGGGAGCCTGCTTCCCCCTCTGTCTCTGCCTGCCTCTCTGACTACTTGTGATCTCTCTCTCTCTGTCAAATAAATAAATCTTAAAAAAAAAAAAACAACAACCCACCTCAGGTAATTCTGATGCAGATGTTGGTAGACCATTGGGACGATATTCCCATTTAATAGTGATGCTAAGGCTTTGTCACCTAATGACAACTCTCCAGCAAGGAGCTCCTGATGCCCCTTCACCCATCTTGAGACCTTTATCATATTTAGATTTTCTACCAGATGCCTCGAGAGTAGGAGTACCTTACTCATTCTCAGTATTAAAATCAGATCCCGTGACTCATGTTTTTGAAGACTATACATTCCCTCTTTTTCCAAAGAAATCTGTCAAGGAGCCTGGCTATTGAACCAAACAAAATCTCTATTTCTAATAATGTTGCATTGTGCCTAACCGAACAGAGAAGAGAATATTCGATAGTAAACCTTAAGCATATGGGATTCTGTGATAAATGTGTGTGATATTAACTGAGATGTTTGATGTGCTTATACTATAGAGTGATAGGAAAATAAAGTCTGGAAGAGATCTTTGAGTACTCTCTTACATCTGAAGTAATCATGGCATTGATGTCTCCATCACTTTAGGGGCAGACCCAGAGATGGGTCTCTGAGATGCCTTTGAGATAAAATAATATTCAGAGACTCTGGGAAAATCAGATTTCCAAAGGTCTTTCTGGACATCTAACAGACCTTGAATTTCAGACCTTCAGGGTATAACTGATGGTACTTATTGCAGGAGGAAGCATGTCAGGACAGACACGCTTATTTCAGTCCAACAAAACCAATGTAAATGTAAGGTGAGACAAGTCTGAGATAGCTACCTCTCCCCCACTCCTGCCCCACTCCCTGGCAAATAACATGTCCACTGAACAGAAAATGGGATTAGAAGTCCAACTATTATCTGGTTAACCATCTAACATGTCTGACTGAAAACTTGAAGTGAAACTCTCCATTTAAAAAAACAACAACACACATTGGCAATTGAAATTTCCTGGAGATTGGATGTCAGAATTTAAAAATGCAAGGGTGTGAGCTCCATTCTGCTCCCTTTTTTGCATATATTATGCTTTGCACAGACTTGGACATAGAGTCGGCACTAATTAGCCTTTCCTCAATAACTGAAGGTAGAATTAGAGGAAAATTTTGTGATGAGATTTTTAAAAAACTTTGGCTTCTTTTTTTTGCTCTGGAAAAGAGAAAGCGTATGTCTAAACATATGTATGGTGTAGGTTATGTCCCGTTATGTAGACTCTGGTTATATCTTTGACAACTTGACCTACTGTTAATCCTGATGGTGAGTCATCTAGGTTGACTCCTCGAGACAGTCAGGGTCTTCATTAGCATGAAGTGTTGGATCCCTGAATCAAAATCCCAAAATGTCCTTAGTGGTTGAGGAAGTTAGCATAATAATGTCAAACTAGGATATACATTTGATACTTCAACAATGTAGCTTACTTACCTTTATTTTAGATTTCTATAGTATTCTCCGTTTTTCAGAGTTTGTTCATACCCCTGTAAATTTGTTCCTCACGATCATCTGTGGATTGTTATTACTTCTTTTTTTAAAAAATATTTTATTTATTTATTTGGCAGATATCATAAGTAGGCAGAGAGGAAGGCAGTGAGAGGGGGGAAGCAGGCTCCCTGCTGAGCAGAGTGCCCCCATGTGGGGCTTGATCCCAGAACTCTGAGATCATGACCTGAGCCAAAGGCAGAGGCTTAACCCACTGAGTCACCCAGGTGCCCCTGTTATTACTTCTTTACAAATGGGGAATATGAGAGCAATGCAGCTTAGGTAACTTGCTCAACAGACCGCCTGGGTTGAGATGAGAATCCTGGGAATAGAATACCACTCCTTTATTTTGTGCTGCCTCTCGCTTCCTTGTTTACCAGATAGGTAAGTTTGCTGCCATGGTTATGGCTATGTAGATAGAGAGAGATGGGAGTGGTGTATGGGGCATCAGGACAGAGGATTAGGGAGTGAGTTGACAGCTATGGTTCTAGCATTTCTGTGGGTGTAGCCAGTGAGTCGTTCATGGCAGAGTTCACCACGGCAGAGCTCTCTGTTCATGGCAATCGTGTGGAGATCCAAGATAATCCAAGAATCTGAAGTCAAAGCGAGGTTCAACATTAAACTAAAGTAACCATGGCAGTAAGACTTGAGATCATCTGGAAAACCGTTGTCCAGTTAAAAGAGTTTCCTTATTTTCTATCTTCTTGTGAACTGAGCAATGGCATGTTCCTTGGGTGTAATTAATCCATGGATTACACTTGGCACCCACTCAATAAAGTGAGTAACAGCATAGAGACCGGGGCTCTCATGGGAAAAAGTTCCCCCCCACCCAAGTCTGGCTTCATTCATGCCAGGATATGGGGAAATGACAGCAGCCGGAGAATGGGCAGGGCATCCCTCCATCCACACTGCAGAAGGATTGGGACTTGTGTCATGCTATGGAAGCGTGCGAGTTTTGAGCTCTATGTTTTGCCTGCCCTTGGATGGTGGTAGTGATGACGGGCTTTAGTCGTGACGAGGAATGTGGAGATGAAGTTTGGCACAGAATTCATGAACACGAGTATCTACATACATTATGTCAAATCCACCTCCACTCCATACTAGCTATGTCACTGTGTCTGTTCCTCAGTTTTTCATCTGTAAAGTAAGGGATGATAATAGTGCTAATTGGAGGAGGAGATGAATGAAAGCAAGTCAAGATGTCTGACATGGTACCTGGTGCAGAGTGAGTACCCATACAATGTTGGTTATTGGCTAGGCCAGGTAATTTTTTTTTTCTTCCTGTAAAGGGATATATGAGTGAGTATTTTTGGTTTTGAAGACCTTTGGTCTCTGTCAGCTCACATTTATAGCACGTGATCATAAAAATACATAAATGAATGGGTGTGGTTATGTTCCAATAAGCTCTATTTATGGACACCAAGATTTAATTAAGTATTCCTGTGCTGATATCATTCTTCTTTCGATTTTTCCCCAACCATTTAAAAATGTAAAAACCATCCTTAGGTTATAGGACATGCTAATACAGGCAGTGCTTTGTGTTTGGTTGATTCCTGGTAGAGACCTTCCTGTCTTCAATATGGAAGAAATTATTTTATTCCTTAGCACCACATCTGTGTTTGTGGTGGTGCCCATCATTCAAGCTCTTTCTGTGGGCAGCTTCTGGTTAGGCAGCAAAGTGTGTGATGGGATGTCAACAGTCTTCCTCACTCACCCCAAATTGGCTCGCCAAATGGAACACTTATAGAAGACAATCCGAGTGATGGGGTTGGTGGTCCATAAAGGGAAACGTGCATTTTCACTTTTGTGGAGTCTTAGCAAAGTCGGCTCCAAGTTTCATGTTTAGTAAATCGTTCTTACATGATATGTTAGGAGTGTGAAAATATACAGAAATAAGCATTTGATCTATTTACAAGTGGGAAGAAAAGTAAAGAAATCTAGTCCCAAGTGAGTCTTTCGGGGGAAAGCTATGTGACATCCTGTATCATATTCAGAATTTAAGAGATCTCAGATGAGAATAAAGCCACATCTTCAGAAGCAGGTAAAGATGTAAGAAATGCAAGGTAAGTGGCGCCTGGGTGGCTCAGTGGGTTAAAACCTTTGCCTTCGGCTCAGGTCATGATCCCAGGGTCCTGGGATCAAGCCCCGCGTCGGGCTCTCTGCTCAGCAGGGAGCCTGCTTCCTCCTCTCTCTGCCTGCTTCTCTGTGATCTCCGTCTGTCAAATAAATAAATAAATTCTTTAAAAAAAAATGCAAGGTAATATTTGGGTAAATGAAACTCTAACACCCTAGTGCCTGAAATAGCCAAGCAATTGAATGAGAAGCATCATTTTTCTTTTTAACTTTGTGATTGTCCCATTTCTTCCACTTCAGTTTCTTTCTCTTTTTTTAAGGTTTTATTTATTTATTTGACAGAGAGAGACACAGAGACAGAGAACACAAGCAGGGGGAGTGGGAGAGGCAGAAGCAGGCTTCCAGCCAAGCAGGGATCCCAATGACAGGCCCGATCCCAGGACCCAGATCCCAGGATCCTGGGACCATGACCTGAGCTGAAGGCAGATGCTTAACGACTGAGCCACCCAGGCACCCCTCCACTTCAGTTTCCAAGAGCATTATTTCTGACCTGAGTCTGGTGCAAGTCTCATTTTTCACAATGTTTCTTTCCAAGTCTCTGTGGTGCAAATATTTCCTAGGCAAGATTTATAAAGTTAATTACATGCACGACATTTTCGTGGGGCTGTTACTATCATTCTGATATTTTTTTCAAGTTCGGGACGTGCTAGTGGTGCCATCCTTTAGGTACAACAAGACTTTACACGCTGGCTAAAAATGTTGCATTGACTCACAAGGTTGTTTGCAAATTCTCGTAGAAATACCCAAGCTTTTTTGCGGATACTTCTCAATACTGGAACTGTTTCCATTATTATAAAAGTAATAATGTTTATTGTAGAAAAATATTTAAAATGGAACCAAATCATTTCCCAAATCATTTCAATGCATTCCTTTTGAAGTCTAAAAAATATCAGCGACATGCCTGGGGAGGTGTCACACTCATGGTAGTGATTTCATGAGGATATCCCCACACTCATTACATTGCTACCTAGGGTGTGTTCCAGGTTCCAAGATACTTCCTTAAGGTTAGAAAACAAAGCAAAATGGTTTTTCATATTTATCATGAGGTTCTGTGAACTATCTATGATGTGCATATCTCCACTGTTATAGTTTATAGAATAAGCTTTATTTATAGGCTGAGGAAGTGGCTACCTCAAGGCTTGATTTCAGCAGAATTGGGGAAGAAATGCCATCCCTCCCCATGGAAGACTTTAGGTAGTTTATAGTCATGAGTATGGGCTGACTTGTCTGTCCCTGCTACTTATGGTAGAATGGGGTGTCATTGTTGCTGTTGCTGTTGCTGTTGAGGGATACTGACACCTTTGATGGCAGGAAGGGTGGATGTAGAAAGAGAGTGTCTTTCTGTTGTTCATTGAATTTAGGGCCTCTCTGGTTTGACTAGAGGTTTGTGAGCAGAAGTGGGTTTACAATGAAGCAGACTTCAGCGCCTTCTCTGATAAGGAGTCCTTTCAAATTCCTGCAAAGGGCCCCCAAAATGTGTCACATGGTCATGTGATTTTGTAAAACATGCAAAACTAAGCTAGTTTTTTTTTTTTTAATAAAGGACCACTCCCACCCCCCCAAAAAACTATAGAAGCTGTAGGCTCCATGAAATATTGATCTATTTCTGGCTCTATATTTTCAGACAGGACTTACTCAAACTTCTTTGGAAGGGGAGAAGAACATCTTTGTTGAGAGACGTGTGGGATTCTGGATGTTGAGAGTGAGTTAATCTTTTCTAAGGCCTAAGACTGAAGAAGAAACTGGGAAAAGGAAAGATTTTCTCTGGGAAAGGAACTTGTAGACCCTGTCGGTGTCTTCCTGTATTCAAGGAAAATTGAGAAGTTTGAGGAAAGAGAGTGGCAAGTGTCTTTAGTTGATCAGAGAAGAACTTCTTATACACTCAAGTTTTTATTTTCTGGAGAAAGTGAAAGGCTTAATATAATTCCACTTTAATTTAATATTGGTGGGGTACCTGGGTGGCTCAGTGGGTTAAAACCTCTGCCTTTGGCTTAGGTCATGATCTCAGGGTCCTGGGATCGAGCCCCACATTGGGCTCTCTGCTCTCAGGGAGCCTGCTTCCTCCTCTCTCTCTATGCCTGCTTCTCTGCCTACTTGTGATCTCTGTCTGTCAAATAAATAACTAAAATCTTAAAAAAAATATTGGCTAATAAATTTTATGTAACTGGTGCTATAGTATCTACTATAATAATAATGGCTGTGTGGTGGTGATGATGATAAAAACATGTATGTTTTGTGAATGTTACAGTTTACTGAATACTTTCACATATTTTTTTCTCATTGCTAATTACTGAAGTCAAGAAAGGGTCTCTTTATCTATGGCCCCTGGATGCCTCTCAGATTAACTGGAATCCTATGAAAGATTGAGGTAGAATAGTCTCCGTGCTTCTCCCAATTATTCTTTCTCTATTTTGTGATAAAGCCATGACACCGTCACTCACTTTCTCTTCTTTTGTCAGTTCTCCAGCATCATGGCCATCAAAATAACCATTGAACTTGGACACACAAAGCCATTGCGCTTAGAATGGCCTCTAATTTTTCGCTTGCAAAACTACTCAACTGGCAAGCAAAGAACCAAGATCCCTCCAAACCTGCTCTTAGGCAGTGTTTGCATTTGTTAAATTTGTCTGTATGAACTTACTCGTTGCTTTGCTGACCTCTGACTATTTGACCCTTGAGATGAAAAAGCACTGCTGGGACCCACAACTAAATTTATACAAATCCAAGGAAGTGGTCAGTCTTACAAATGTGGGGTTGTAAAAGAATTGACCTTGAAGTTTGGTCAATGACAAGTGCTGAATGTATGGAAAATATGACGTGCTCTTGAAATACAGAGAAGGGAGAGGTAATGATGAGTCAGGTTCAGGGAAAGCTTTGTGGACATGGGTTTTGAGGTCTCAGTGAACATCATGTCAAGATGGGCAGGAAGGCCATCCTGGTGGAACAGTTAGTGAGGGTGGAAAAATCAAGATATGAATGACCAAACCTTGGTCCATTTCGGCAAGCACATGGGATTCTGGAAAGTAGGTTTGTTCAGATCCATTGAAAATAAATTCCACTCAGTGAACTCTTGGCAGATTTATTTTTTTAATTTTTTTTAAAGATTGTTATTTATTTATTTGACAGACAGAGATCACAAGTAGGCAGAGAGGCAGGCAGAGAGAGAGGAAGGGAAGCAGGCTCCCCGCTGAGCAGAGAGCCCCGCTGCAGGGCTCGATCCCAGGACCCTGGGATCATGACCTGAACTGAAGGCAGAGGCTTTAACCCACTGAGCCACCCAGGCGCCCCTCTTGGCAGATTTCTGTGCATATGTTCAGCTTCACATTAATAACTTTCTACATTTTAAAGCTGACTTAGAAATACATAAATCATTATTTCTTATAAAATGGCTATTAGTGATCAATATTTGAATATACATGTTACTTGAGTGAAGAAATTTGTGAATGATGCTAAGAAATAGATGATAGAAATCATTTTTGTGCATTTTAAGAGGGAAGACTGGTGATTATCCTCTCAACACTTAATTGGTTTAATTATCCTTTCAATACCTCATTGGTTTGCTAGGACTTTGGTCCAGTCGTTGTAAAGATTTTATTTATTTATTTGACAGATAGATCACAAGTAGGCAGAGAGGCAGGCAGAGAGAGGAAGGGAAGCAGGCTCCCTGCTGAGCAGAGAGCTCGGATGGATGCAGGGCTCCATCCCAGGACCCTGGGACCATGACCTGAGCCAAAGACAGAGGCTTAACCCACTGAGCCACCCAGGCGCCCCGGTCAAGTCGTTTTAAACATGCTGAGTGTCAGCTTTATTTTTAAGAAAAGGATAATGATGTCTAACTCGAGGAGTTGTAATAAGGATATAATGAGGTAAACAATGTTAAAAGTCAGGAACAAAACCAGCATCATGTAATGGTTAGATGTATATAGAATGGTTGAGAGGCTAAAAGTTTATTTTCGCACCCCCCCTGGCCCAATTTGAGTCTAAAGTGCTTCATCTTGTTTCATCTCATTCTTTATTTTCTTAAAAGGTATTTTATTTATTTATTTGTTTGTTTATTTATTTATTTCAAAATAAGCTCTACACCCAATATGGGGTTTGAACTCACAACCCCAAGATCGAGAGTCACATGCTTTACTGACTGAGCCAGCCAGGTACTCCTCATTTGTCTTTAGATTCAGTGATTCTGGGAGGGGGACTCTAGCTACCATAGCTGACTGGAAAATAGAAGTCCATTCAGCCACAGATCCACAGAAAATTGTGAGTTGACAGTGTGATACAGAGGTAAGAACCAGAATTTAGAATTCACAGATCTTAAATTTTGAGATTTAACTCTGCCACTGATAAGCTGGGTGTTGATAGAGGTATCCTGTCATCCATTTGAAACTCCATTTTGGTGTGTTTTTCATCTGTAAAGCATGGTCTGATGGTGATTTCAAGTGGTTTCTTCCTTTTCAAGCTCTTTGAGAAGCATCACGTTTAATAGAAAACATGACCACTAGCAAATAGTGGAAAAAAAAGATGTTAAGCAGTGACATATTCCTAATTCCCCCCCCTGCAGTTTACATTATTATGTACCTGGGATGTTGTCTTGCTGTGTGTTGGCTTGTTTTCTCCTGTTGGTTTTCTTCTCTAGCTGCTCTCTGTCTCTGTGCACAGTCTTATGCTTAAATATTCACACACTCTTCCTGCTCTGGCTTCTATCAAAGAGAAGGAAGCATTTTACGTGCTCCCTCTTAGTTACAGCCTGGTTAGAAATGGGGATAAGGATTGAGAGGAATGGTCATTAAGGCAACCATCTCTGGTGCTTCAGGACTTAATCTTTAATTAAGACTGGTTTATTTATAGTGAGATGTACGGGAACAGCTTCTGTGTTTGAATGAATTATATGCCTTCATCGTGTGGACACAATGTGAATACACGCCATTTATTGTGGTCCTCATATAGAGAGATGGGCAAATGCTCATATTTGCAGGTTCAAATGTATCTACAGGTGTATATGAGCAAACTGGAAGGGATAGTGTTGCATAATTTCAGAACTCAAGTTAAATTTTCACACATCAGTAATACTATCAACCAAATTTGTTGTTATAACTAAAACAATAAAGATAAATTTATCTGAATATTTGCTGGAGGGAAGAGCTTCATTTACCTTTTTAATGTGTAGCTAATCAAGAAAGAATTTTTAAAAACTTACATTTTGTTTATGATATGCACAAAACAAAAGAATGGAAAGAAAGAAAGTAAAGAAGTTTGGTCAATCTATATTTGATTCTTACTTGCTCTATCCATCCATCCATCCATCCATACATCCATCCATCCAATCATTTATTTAATCTAAGTCCCTAATTTTTTTTAATTTTTTATTTTTTTAATTACTTTTCAGTGTACTAGAATTCATTGTTTATGCACCACACCCAGTGCTCCATGTAATATGTGCCCTCCATAATACTGACCACCATGTTGGCCCAACTTCCCCCCCCCGCCCCTTCGAAACTCTCAGGTTGTTTTTCAGAGTCCATAGTCTCTCATGGTTCATCTCCCCCTCCAATTCCCTCAACTCCCTTTTCCTCTCCATCTCCCCTTGTCCTCCGTGTCATTCCTTATGCCCCACAAGTAAGTGAAACCATATGATAATTGACTCTCTCTGCTTGCTAAGTCCCTAATTTAAAATCAATAGTGATTGTTTCAGATTCTGGGATTATCATTTTTTTTTAAATTTTTAGGCACTGCCCAAATTTTATTTTATAATGTAATGTACATTTATAATGTGAAAACAAAAATGGACAAAAAATAGGAAATATATTTTGTCCAAGAAACTCTTCTTAGGAATAAATTTATGGTTGGGTAGTGAAGAGTAGGACTTGAGTTTAAATTGAATTAAATATTGGCATTGTCCTGACGTATTGATGGGGTGATTCCCCATTAAAACCACTGGCTGGCGTGGGTGGGAAACATGAGTAGGACTATCTTTGGTCTGCATCCAAGAGGGTCCGTAATTTATTCAAAACTGCCAAGGATCAGGACATGTTTTCAGACCCTCACTCTTCCCACTCCTGTCCCTCAGAGCAGGCTTTCCCAACTCAAAAGGACTTGTCATCAGTCTTTTGGGAAAGGAGTGCCTGGGGTCAGCCCACTGACTCTGAAATCACTTACTGCATTATGGCTCGTCTTTGCCACGATGGAAAGTTGACCCTTTTCTCTTTCCTTCTTTCTTTTCCCCTCTCCATTACCCTCTGCTACCTAGCACTTCCTTATTCATTTCCCTTCAGTTCTGAAACACTGTTCCTAAAAAGGCAAGGCAGTTGTCCAGTCATTCATGTAGCAGTCGGCTACTGAAGAAACCCTTGGTATTTTTTTTTTTTTTTTTTGAGATGGGGTGTCTGACCTATTCATATCGGCTGTGGACACTGATCAAAATGATCAGAGAGTGAATTGCTCAAAACTATGTTTCATTTTGCTCTTCAGACATGTATTAATAGACATAAAAGAGGATGAGAATTTGCCTCCAAGCAAACAGGATTCAAAGTTCTTTCCCATGGAAACCAGAATGAACGTTGGCATAAAGGAGAGGCCAAGTATACTTAATTTCTTTCAGGCTAGTTGCCTGATTTTTGTTCAGTCAGCCTTCTTGTTTAGGCCCTGAGGTACTTGGGGGCAAAGAATTTATTTGCTTTTATAGCTGCCTACATCATTGATCCCACAGCACAGGCACGCGTCCTAGGCCAGGAGGAATAGAGTGCCCTGGCCAACATTTTGGATTTTTAAGGGAATTGGATATGGAGCAAGAGCTGAATATCCTCTTAAGTAGATACATACATATTGGCTGATTATGGGCAGGATCTCCAGAAGAGGAAGCAGATGACACAGTGGATGAGGAACTCATTTCACAAATTTGGGAATTCCCGCAAAGTTTCGGTGATCACTTTTCCCCTGGTCTTAAAATACAGAGACGATTTTTCTCACGTTTTTCCTTTGTGCCTGGTGGGCTTGGACAGTATGGAGGTGAAGGTAGGCAGAGGGAGCTAAGGGTGCATCGGGAACTGTTCTGTGCTTGACATACTATCACCTTCCCTTTAAGTCAGCCTTGGAAGCAGGTGTTTTAAACCACATTTTTACCAATGAAAAAACTGGTTTGGAGGGATAAGCAGCTCTCCCCAAATCAGAGAGGAAGTGGCCAACTGGGCATCTGAAGTAGATTGACTTGTCTCCAGAGCATGGGACCACCACGACATACGTCTTCGTTTGCCCAAACCTCTGGAATCACCTTTTTTGAGTTTAATCATGACTGTTGCTCACACCCAAAGAGAAGAACACAAAATTTCAAAAAGCAACTGTCCCCATCTAAGGGCGGTGATAAATCATTCATATCATCTACTTAGTCATCTCAACTGGTTTGCCAGTCCCCCACACCTGAGCCTAGTAACTTTGCAGGACGAAGGGGAGAAATCACTGTCTCTTCTTCATCATCCCTCTCCTCCCGGCCTCTGGTGAAGTCCTTGCTCAGTGGATATTCCGTGAGTGATTTCTGATGGTGACCTTGATGTTGCTACTAATTCCTGTGCCAGCCAGAATGAAGCTGAGCCTTCTCTTTTGCCTCCAGGAAAAGAGTTTCCTCTTTCATTTGTATCCAGTTATTACCTCTCTACCTTCCAACAACCCGTAATTGTTAAGATAAGATTTGGATTTTCAAAACAAGCTCCCTGTGCTGCCCCCTTTCCCCCCTTATGGAACCCCACAGAAAATGAAAAGCAAAGAAACAATCTTGAGATGCCATATGGGAGGTGTCAGTGAAAGCATTTATGTATTAATTTGATCTCTATATTAAAGATCACAGGCTCACAGACTTTATGGCTGGGATGTTTGGTAAATAATGTATCTAGGTTTTTCAGCCCGGAGAGGCCATTTAATCCTCCTGTTGCTGTAGGGCATGGCTGGATTATCTTCTATATATACCCCTATTTTGCCTCCATGAAGAGAGCACTGCAGTGGGAGCTAGGTGATTTGAGTTTTACTTTGAGTTTAAGCTCTATCCATTATTCATATTCGCATCCTTGGTGCCGTGAACAGTATCAGCCACATCTGAGGCAGCCCGTAACTGTTTATGGAAGGTCTGTGATTTGGGCCAACTCTCTTTGCTCTCTGGGCTTCAGCTACAAAATGCAGGCACTGGCCTAGGGTTTCTGATGATTCTGCAGTTCTGTAAATGTTTTGCCCTGGTATATCCAGTCTCTTAGTCATTGATCTCTTTACAGAGAACTTCTTGGAGATTTTTGGCACAAAAATTGTAATATTTAACTTTCTTCTTAAATCTGCCATTCTTCTGTTTCTCCAAACATCTCCTGTCATGCAAATCTTGGCAAAAATTTAGTTGTCGATAAAACTATTTAGGCTTTGTGTGTCTTTGGTAGTCTTAAGAAGGGTGGCAAAAGCATTCTTTTGTTTCCTCTCCCCTGAAAGGCTCTTTGTGTAACTTGTTACCTCTTTTTTTGTATCCCGTTTGGGCTTATTTGTTGACTTAAAAATGACTGGTGCACACATAGCAAAAATATCCAATAGTGAGAAATAAAGATGAAGGCAGGGTGGGTCTTCGTCTTTGTCGACCTTGTCACTAGTCTAATTGTGTCTTATTTAAAGTTGTGTATATATAGCTAGGGTTTACATTTCATAGCCAGAAATCTCTGTTAGTAACTGTGTGTAACATGATTTTCACATCCTCCAACTGCCACTGAGAATACCACTCACCTTTTATGGTCATGTTTTCACAACTGATTTACAGGGTTGACTGTGACATCTGAGTCCTGGCACGGTAGACCAGGAAGGAAAAAAAAAGTGATGATATTGGCTACAGTTTTTCTTCCAACCCCACATCAACCTTACTCCTCAAATGGCAATGTTAATTAGATCTTATATTTGACATAAGTGATCTTATATTTGGATAACCTCTCTGAGTTCTCATGGATCAGTTAGGTTACATTATTCCCTAGACCTCATTTTTTTTTTTTCCTTATCTGTAAGATGGGGATGACAATACGGGTTTTGGGAAAAATGAAAGAAAATGGACATCGAGGATGAAGGAAACAGGAGTGGGCTCTAGTATAGAGCCCACTCCTGGGACAATAGTATGCAGAATATATAGTAGAAAGCTCTAGAGCTCTCAGTGAGTCCGAATAGCAGCCTTTCTTATATAACTGTTGAGTTAATCTTGCCCAGAATGTTGAAGGAGCCATCACAAGAAGGGCTTTGAGATATCCGTGTTCTGTCTCTAGTTAACCATTTTACACAGAAATGATTTCTGAGGTAAGTTGTTCTGCATGGCCCTGGATGAACCACTCTTGGACCAAAAAATGTGGTTTCAATTCAGATGCGGTAACAAAAACATAAGCTAAATCTCCTCATAAAGCGAGTCTTTTGCAACACGGTTTCCTTTCCCTATTAGAGAGATCCTTTTCCAAAGGAGGAAGGTGACTATGTTTGGGGGAAGTGCAGTGGCTACACACAATTATTTCTTAAGCTGCTTATTTTTTGTTCTGATATCATTGGTGACATTAATGGTACTCAAGCCAGAATGAGGGCAATTTCTAATATCCCCCAGTTCTGAATAAATAAGGTGCCGATGGAGGAAAGGTACATAATTACCACATGGAACGTGATCTTGTGGTCCATTTCTCAGGTTTTTTTGTTTGTTTGTTTTTCCATTTGTATCATCTTAGAAATGACTATTTCACCAGGAGAGATTAAAAATGCCCATCGTTCTTTCACATTGTTCTCAGTGTTCTGATTTTTTCCCCCTAAGTCCATTCTGCTGAATATCTATGAGTTGTCACATTTTTAGCAAGTAATAACTGTGTCTAGCTGTGCTGACAAAATGTCCCAACGTAACTGTTAATAAGCATTGTCATTTTAAGCATGAAACAGTTTAGCTAATGATTTATCTCTTATAAGGCAGCACTCGGGGCAGCTGTATGATTTGTCTCTTTAGCAAGTCAAGTAATTTCTTTAACAAAATGTTAAGCACAGATGGGCCATAAGCTGTCAGCTAACGATTACTGTGTCTGCATCTGCTTGCTTTCAATGCACTGTTTTCTGTATTAGGTCAGTTACTTAGAGGCAGCTCTGTGAAAAGCTGAACCTACTCTGATTGGCAAATAAAACGTTCATTTGTCTCTTCTTCCTATTGTTTTGTTTTGGTAACACATGTCAGCAGCTCAATTACCCAGTTCATTAACAGCTCCCAAAGGACATGATGGCCAGCCCATGATAAGAGGGTAATTGTGGCACATATGGTCAATAATGGCCTCTCTCTTGGCAATTGTAAATAAAAGTCACTTGGCTCTTATCCTTTCACAAGAACTACTGTTTTCCTGTTCTCCTTCAGTGTGCAAATTACCTTTCTTTGCTCGCTGCAGTCCAGTCCCGGTGACTCAGAACCTAGCTCCCTGCTTTGAGGGTCATGGAGACAGAACATGGATAGAGCTCTGGTTCTTAATTTTAATTATGACTGACTTTTAAGCTCTTGAGGGGGAAATTCTTATCACGGGAGACTATTCTTAGAAAGCTGTTAACTGATTAATTAGTTAACTAATCAGTTTTCCTAATTGAATAGCAACACATTTTCTTGGGGCTTTCCTCTCTTTTTCTCTTTGAAATGCTCTGGTGGCAGTTACCATGGAGTTTTTAAAAAGCCATTTAAAAAATTGCACACACACAAAAAAATCATTTGCAGGCAGGGGTGGGAAAGGGAAGTGGGCCTTCATCTTTTCTTGGTGAGAGAGATTCATTTTGTAAAAGCCGTTCTTGTCACACGCAGGTCTTAAAGGGCTCTAGAAGCCACTGAGTTCTTTGGGGACAGCCTCAGGGTCTCTGAAAAAGTAGTGATTCCTCCTTCCTGCTAAGCCTTTGCAAGGAAGTGCTGAAACACATAGTTTGGTCGCTGCTCTGTCAGGGGAAGAGAAGGGGCACGAGCACGCTTTTTACTTAAATGTAGTTTTTTTACTAACATCACTAGCAGGGCTGTGATGAACGAAGGGAAAGCAAGGCTTTCTTTCCAGCTTCCTTGTTACAAAGGGGGCCTTTTCAGGGATGCCTAGTTAGGTGATGGCTGTTGGGACCCAACTCCACCCCAAGAAAGGTTTCTCAGTGTAACGTGGGGAGGGATCCAGCACGCACCTGAAATTCAAAGTTATTGGGACCTTAGGCTCTGGGGGTCTTTGGAGGCCGTGCTGCTCCACGCCTCGGAGGCAGCTTGGCCACTTCTGCCTGCTCGGCTTGTCAGCCCTTATCTTAAATAAACACCCAAAGGGCCCATGTTGCGCATTTGCAATCACCTGCGGGCGGGCGCGCAGCACACGCGGGCTTCCGACCGCCCCCACGGCCCGCCATATTCATAACCAATCTGTACTCTCCTCCCAGGGCAGCAGGCACTCGGGGAGTTGTTGAGTGTCAGGGTTTATTTGTGCTATTTTGATTAGCACCAACCTGGCAGGAGCTTATTTTCCTTCTAATGACCCCGTGCTGGGCGAAGGCGGCTTCCGAGAGAAGGACTTGGGTCAGAGGGGAGGGGCATAGCGTTCCATTGCTCCAGCCCCCCAAATGGGGACCGCGGGGGCAGGAGCAGGAGTGCGGAGAGGGCTGGAGGCTCCTAATGAGATTTCGGGTTCTGAAAAGAACCTTTCTTCCAGAAAACCCACGATATTCTTGCCCTAGATTGTCCTACTTTTTTTTGGTTTTGTTTTGTTTTGTTTTTGGTACTTGTTAAAGATTCTTGGCTGGCACGTTTGGAGATATCGTAGAGGAAAACGCCAACAAGGACACCCCCCCCACCACCACCATGGACCACTGATGAGGTTATAAACCATCTCTCCTAGTTTGTGACACTAACAGCTCCTCAAATCCTAGCTGTGAGTTAGGAATTCTGGGAAGTTGGCTTTAAGTCTTGATTAAGTGTGTTAGGTCCCACACAATTTCTAGATCTACCTTTGGATTCTGTCCTCAATCGTCCGTTTGTTCCTTTCAGAGGTGTCTGTCTTTCCTTTTCTTGACATCTATACAGTTTAAACACACTTAAAAAAATATAATGTTGACGATTACTTCTCAGCTTGTGAATTAATGTGGAAGAGAAGATTCCAGGTGCTGAAGTCTCTCAACTGGCTTGGATTAACCCCTACTGTGCATCCATTTCAACCTCTCTCCCCACCCCCCTTCTTTGGGGAGAAAAAAAAAAAAAAAAGAAAACCAACCTCCCCTTTCTCATCCACTCCCCGCTTTCTTTGTGTCTGCTGCTCCCTGCCAGGCAGGTGTCAGAGCCCTGAATGAGGGTAAATGCCCTGTTGATGGATTCCACAGATGGAGCGTGGAAATTGGTAGAATAGGCCTCAGCCACAGGCCATTTCTTGGGATCCAACAAAAGCCTCCAAATAAGTCAACAAAAATCCCAAAGATCACAAAGGGAAAATGTCATTTGTCATTTACTCTGGGCCTGTGAGGGAATATCAGTCTTGCCTCACTCCTCCTGGCTTTCACCCGAGTAAACACGAGAGAGGTCATTCACATCTCTCTCAGTGTAAAAGGGCCACTTCACATCAGAAAACAGTTAGCTGTCCCATCGCCCCCTTCACGTTGGACGGTAAAACTCACAAACACAGGAGACATTCTGCAATTAGCCGAGCAGGTGCACCAAACTTCAAGTTGACCCGTTAAAGATCTTGTGGAATATACCTGCCAGATACCCTAGAACCTTCAGATCGGGGAGGAAATGATTTCAGGGAGCGCTAAGGCATGATTCCTATTTTTATTTTATGATTATTTTTTGAATCGGTGAGACACAGCTTTAAGTACCGATGCTGACAGGTCTAGCTTGCCAAGATTAGTAGAGATGGAAGGACCATCTGATTTGGTCTGGGGTTATCTTCCTGTAAATGCCCGATGACTAAGGACGTCAGCCTCAGAGCCCGCAGAGAGAGATCCCCCCACCTCCTCTGTGTCTGTAAATTGCATTGTATTATATCTGGGACAAACATAGAGTTTAAATGGTTGTCATGTTTTGATTCTTTAATTATTCAAATGAAAGGTCTTGCTGAGAAGAAAGACAGTGTGCCAAATTCATGCTTGTGAATTATTTTGTTTCTCCATTTTTTGCCTGTCTCCCATCTCTGAATTATATTGGTCTGGAAACCAATAATTATAGAATTCCACATGACTAAATCCCTATAAAATTGAGGTAAGATCTCATGTATAATAGCGTTAACTAGGATGAAATATTTCTTCAGGCTACAGAAGAGGTCACAAGGGGTTAACGGACAAAGACATACTCTCTAATTCTGTAATTCCTTCTTTAATTAAACTTCATGGTTGGTCTGCTGGTGGTAATACTTCTGCCTTCTCCTCCCAGTTTGATTTGTTTCTGAAGGAAGAATTTGTAATCCTGTGGGGTATGATTGTTATCTATGCTTGATCTTTTTTCTTTAATTTTTATTTTTTAAATGGATCCTGTCCACTTCCCCAAGGTTAATCTTAATATTAAATTATTGGGGTAACTAAAAATTGGTCTCCTAAGACCTATAATTAGCTTGATATAGAAAAAGAAGAAATGTACTTTCTTACAAAGCACAGAGCTGAAACATTGAGGTACCTGGGGAGAGACAGTATTTTCCTGTGATCACTCTGGGGCATCTGCTGAATAACTTGAGAATAGGCCAACAGATTTCAAGTTATTTATTCTCACACTTTTGTTTGAAAATAGTTCGAGGTTACTTTAAAGCACTTGAGATCCTTTCACTAACATGTTTTTAATAACAAAAAAGAAGGATGTAGTAAAGATATAAAATGAGGGATCAGTTCAACTGCTTGTGATCAGTAGTAGTATGTTCTAGATGGACCTAGGATCTTAGGACCAGGAGTCGGTCATGATTAGGACCAGGAGTCAGTGATGATTCTTAAGAGCTACTGCAAATGGTCACACTGACTATTTTGTTTTCTTAAATAAATTCATTCAGTGTCTTGGCAAACGGATTCATTTCTTAGAGCTTTATCCATATTTAACAACTATACTTGAAGATGCAAAGAGTTCAATGTTCATTGACTTGAATTAAATTCAATTAGAAAATTGTTTGATTTGGTGTATAAGATTAATCAAACTGTTGTGTTTTCATAAATTTCATTCGATTCTAGGACGTTTTTGAAAATCTGGGGCAAATGGGAGGGGTAGGTGGCAATCAGCTGAATAATTTGCATTGGAATTCCTGTTTGGATTTGTTTCTGGTACTCCTCTTTAGAAGGACTCTTTGTTGTGTGTTTGTGTGTGTGTGTGTGTGTGTGTGAGAGAGAGAGAGAGAGAGAGAGAGAGAGAGAAAGAAACTCAGCAGCACCTATTTGGAACATACCAGGCTAGAAGAGAGAAAGTATGTCTCCTGAAGCCCCATAGACCAGGGTCAAATCCTAGCTTCCCCAGTCGTGTGATCTGAACAATGTCTCTAAGTCTCAGTTTCCTTCTTCTATAGAATAGCGTATTTATTTCACAGGATTTTTGTGTAGTTATTTTGGGAAGAGAGAGAAATCCTCATCTTCTTGGAAAGGTTTGCTCCAGATTCATTGGAGACATCGAGTTACACAAATGTCTAAGTCAGAGAATGGATGGTGAGGAGGTTTTGAAAATAGAGTAAAAACTTTCAAAATCTGATAAGAATATGGATTGGGATAAAATCTGAGAATCATTCAATTTAAAGCAATATAATCTTCACTTAAAAAGCTGTGTATTATATGTTAATATGGATTAAAATTTTTTAAAAAAATTTAAATTCAATTAATTAACATACAGTATATGTTAATATGGATTTCTTATGAGCCCTATTTTGGTATTTCAAATTGGGGAACAATATCTCTATTTAATGAATAATAAAGCAAACTTTGTGAAGGCATGTGTAGAATATGATTGAGTAACTTAAATGTAATTGAAAATCTCCCCTTAATATTGGGGCCGGACAGTAGAAATAATCCAAAGAGATTTTACCGAAGAGATTGTATTTAATCTTGTTGCTGAATCCTCACAATCTATGAACTCATTTAGATAACTCTCTTGCTGGTGGTGCTTGCAATGTCCAAGTCAGAGCATTAGATATTCTGTGCAGAGACAGATATAATTTATTTCTGTGGAGCTGTCTGGAAAAAAAAAAGTCTTGTTTTTTTAGTTTGGTGTAATATTTAGCAAATGAGGTGCTTTGTATCAAGGATCTAATGTTGAATATGTAAAATTGATGGACTTCAACGAAATGATTTTTTGTACTATTATAATGGGATGTAAGTATCAGATTTATTTTTGATAAAAATAGAATGATTCAAGTTCATGACATTATCATGTTCTCTGTAAATCTTATTTCTATTGAGTGACATTAAAAAAAAAGTAGTATTTCCATCTTTAGAAATAGCTAGTAGTGCCTAGCTCGTAGATTAATCTTGGGTCACTGACTTAACATATTTTAAAGCCCCACATCCTTTTGGTGTGTAAAGATGGAGGAAGGTTAGAATTTACTTGTGCAACGGTGGCTTCATATTGCCAAGAAGGTTCAGTTGGTTCAGATAACTTTCCAGCAGAAAAGTCAGGCAAGTCATTTCCTCAGTGTCTTTTGAAATGATGCTTTATGGAAGTTTTCTTAGGGAGGTACAACTGTTGCATTGCTTTTGCATAACAGTCTAGAAATACAAGTAGTGATTTGTTAGCTTGTTAAAAAAATTTTTATTTTGAGTGGTGAAGGCTGTCCTACTGAACTCCCAGACATTCTGAGTCTTTTTAATCATTAGCTGTTGGTGATTCTTCATCTTTTTTTTTTTTTTTATTAAATCACAATCTTCTGAAAAAGTTGATAATTATTTCCCAGAAATATTCAGGTATGCAAATACTTGCAAAATCTTCCAGAAATTTTTTTGAGGATTTACAGACTCCCAAATCTCATTTCAGTAGATGTTGGGAGACTCAGAAGGGCAGAATTTCCATGTAAGGTGTAAAATAGGGGCAAAGAAATCAGTTTGGTTCAAACCTTAAATTCTACCAGGCATTTCCATTCTGTCAATTGTGTTTATTAAACACCTACTATGTTCCAAGGTGTCCAGCAGGGAACAAGACAGAGAAAGGCCTTGAGCTCACTAAGCTTACGTTGTGGAGGATGTTGTTAAGGTGAAACATGGTGGTCTTGACCCTCAGAATTAACTCTCACTGGTACTTGTACATTTCAGGAGCCCTTTTTCTTCAGAAACTGAGACGATTTTGATTAATTGACCTGACAGTGCATGGCACATCATATTTACTTGGGAGGATTTAATAACCTTTGAGACTCCCAGAGGAAACATGAAAATTTCCACATACTATTATCCTAATGGGATCATAGTAAGAGAAAGTGCAACCAAAGATTTAAGGTTCTCACATTTGGGTCAGTCCTTAAATGCTATTGGGCTTTTCACCTGAATTCACAGAAGATAGAAAAGTCAGGGCAACAGAAACTGGGGGCAGGGAAGGGAAGCATTTTATGGTGATTTATTATCTTAGGGGAATGAATAATCTGTTTCTTGGGAAGTATACTATTTAAAATTTAAAAATATGTATGTGGAACCATTGTTTTGATAAGTTACAGAAGGAAATATTTTATGTACTTGGGAATTTTGGGAGAGAAAATAATAATATGGATTATCCTATAGAGGTAGTTCTCCGAGGATCATTTAGGACCAGCAGACTTGGCATCGACCACCCCCCAAAACTATAGAAACTGTAGAAATTGGGGGGGCAGCAGTCTGTGTGTTAATAAGCTCTTCAGATGGTTCTGTTGCTTTAAAAGTTCAAGATCCACTGCTCTACAGTGATGTGCAAATTATTGCTTTTTTAATTTGACTCACATTTATCAAACACAAACACATGTAAGTTGTATTGTGAGCTTTTGAAGTTTATAATGCAATGCACATTTCTCAGCATGTTAATTTTCCTTTAAAATATTCCCACACTTAAAGCAAGTCTCGTTTCATTTTTTTAAGTATCCTAAAATAAGATTTATATCAAATTAGACCATTTTATATCAAATTAGACAACATAATTGAAACACCAAGCATAATAGTTAATGTATAGTAGATGTACTGTATATCATAGTTCCCTTTCGCTTTTATCTATTAGCACTTGTTTTTCTTTAATTTGTCATATAGATTATTAATTTACTCTCTTAATTTTATAGTTTGTGAATAAATTGTAAAGTTTTAAATATTAAAATAACTTAGAATTCTATTTATGGGTTATTTTGGATGTACACCCCGTTGGGCAGCTTATACTATAATATACTGAAGTAGAACGAAATTTTAGATTTCTGTAGGGCAGAGTTGAGTTTGAGTTTAAATAAAAGAGAATGAGGGGTGTAGGAAATACTGCATTTTGACATTGCTTCTGGTAGCACCTGGATTTCCCCAGGTCCTACAGCCTGAGAGTGCAAAGGAGTTTTACCTTGACAATGACATTAATAATTTACAACTTTCTGGATTTCCTTCCCCATTTGCCAACAGCACATTTCAACCCCTTCCCCGGAGGATCCCCCAGTTATCTGGGGAGTTTTCAGAGTGTATTTGGATAAGCTTAGGAGCATGGCTGGCCGGGCTTCCGAGTTCTGCTCAGAGTAGGTGCCCGAGAGCTCTCTGATGGTCCTCGGCTACTGCCCCAATGTCTAGGGCCTCTGGGAGACGGCTGCTTTCCTGCCCAGAGCCCTGTGTCTGCTGTGTGCTCAAACCTTAGAACCTTCTAAGGCTGACGGGTACTCAGTTACTGAAGGAACTTATAGGCGCCATATTGTATCACCAGCGTAAATTCCTAACTAATTTCCCAGTCCCTCCTTCTCTTCTGTAGATACTCACCCACTAAATAAGCAAGACCTCCTTCCCTGATGCATGCTGACACAGGCAAATTCAAACTTTGCTGGGGAGGGGCCTGCAGCAGGGCTGGTTTCCGGGACATCTGACCTATGTAGTCTTCTACCCACGGCCCGTGCTTAGAAGGGCTCTGTGTTTGGTTTTTACGCTGTGTTTGGCCATCTCAAAATTTGCAATCATTTTTGAACACAGGGACTTGCATTTTTATTTTGCACTGTGTTCCTCAAATTAGGCAGCAGTCCTGGGCAACTGCTCACCATTCAGCAGAGACCCAGACTCTGACCTTCGGTTTAGGGACAGTTTGCTAGTTGATGTCTGCCTTTTCTCGAGTCTGTTCTTGAGGTTCACAGTAACAATGTCTAAACTCTCCTTAAACATTTCTCAATATGTGGTAATAAGATCATGAATTTAAATATGATTTCTCTTATGGGAGTAGAGTCTATAAATCTGTAGGAATCCTGCAACACTTTACTATTATTGACTTTTTAGATATTAGGTCAATTTTAGTAGTTCCTAGCTCGTAGATTAATCTTGGATTAATCTCTAAAAAAAATCACATTTGTTAATGGATTTCCTCCTGTAAAAGGTGGCAAAAGTTTATTTAGAACCACACTAAATTTGATTCATTCATCAAACACAAATGGTGGACCCATTAAGTGCTAAGCACGAGGGCCATAAAAATGGAATCATGTCCATCCCTGTTTTCTAAGATCTCGTAATGGACCTAGGGTGACAGATGCAAAGAACAATGATTTCTGCCTTGGGGGCTTGGAGACAAAATAGGGGAAGAGATTAAATATCATTTAATAATGTGATACTGCACAGAGGGGCTTGGTGTCTGTGCGAAGACACTGGGGATGTACTTCAGGATTTGAATCATTCAGTCTTGGTCAAACTTGTTTTTTGACTCCTGTTTTACCACTTTTTCTCTCCCGTGCACTTAGCCTCAGCACCCCAGTCAGATGAAGGCTCCGACATTGACTCTGAACCAGATTTGCCATTAAAGAGAAAACAGCGCAGGAGCCGAACGACTTTTACAGCAGAACAGCTTGAAGAACTGGAACGAGCTTTTGAGAGAACCCACTACCCTGATATTTATACCAGGGAGGAACTGGCACAGAGAGCAAAGCTCACCGAGGCTCGAGTTCAGGTACTGACTCTAAACATCCACGCCCTGATTAAATCCGGACAGGAAGCAAAGTAGTGTCTTTTCATCTAAAGCAGATTTTATTTTATTTAAGATTTTATTTATTTGAGAGAGTGAGCATGAGCAAAGGGAGGAGCAGAGGGAGAGGGAGAAGCAGGCTCCCTACTGAACAGGGAGCCAGATGTGGGGCTTGATCCCAGGACCCTGAGGTCATGACCTGAGCTGACACAGACATTTAACCCACTGAACCACCCAGGTGCCCCTAAAGCAGATTTTAAACCCAGAGAATAAATACGTTAGAAATGGCACTTCATTGTGAATTGTAGCCTTTAGTAGCATAAAGTTTCCAACACGTTCTCTCTAGTGTCTTTTCTTTGTCTTTTGCCTTGTCCTGATGGCACTATTCTGACCTCTTTTTAATTTTTATTTGTATTTGCCTGATCACAACCCCCCCACCGAATTTCTTTTGTTTTTAGGTACGTCTATTGTATCCAGCAGTATTTTACTTTGCTAACCAGTCAGACAATTATTTTTTTTCTCACTTAAGAGGTTGGTAAGTCTAATTAAATTTATCAATGTGATCAGTACGTTTGGCTCCTTTTCTGTCATGCTGTTGGATACAAGTATTTTATGTGGATCTGTTTTAAAATGACCTATTTGTTTGCTTTACATTCTTAGGGTTTTTTGTTGTTGTTGTTGTTACTTAAGAAAATGTGCATTCTTATTTTAGCCTTTGGTTATCATTAATAGAAGAAAACAATTATGTCCGATGTAAGTGTGTCAGTTCCTGTTGGTCACTCCCCATTTCATGAACCCTTGTTACACACGGGGCACGCTATGGACCTCAGGGGTGGCACATAAGATAATAGCAAGCAATTGCGAGTGGTCCCCTTGTGCCCAGCACTGTTCTAAGTGCTTTACGTGAATTAACCCATCTACTCGGCACTAGAACTGTAGGGTGATACTATTATTTACCCCCAGTTTTTTTTTGTCAGACTATTGAAGTGAGCACCCAAAGTCCTAAAACTAGTCAGTGATAGATGTAGTTGGATTCTATATACTTGCTCTTGATGACTTTTCAATTATGAGGATGGGCAAAGGTGTATAAAGAAAAATTCCTTCTAAGGCTGCTTCAAATAACTATTTCAAATAAC
This sequence comes from Enhydra lutris kenyoni, assembly GCF_002288905.1. NCBI lineage: Eukaryota > Metazoa > Chordata > Mammalia > Carnivora > Mustelidae > Enhydra > Enhydra lutris. Next base: position 31,998,273 of record NW_019154085.1, on the reverse strand, counting down.
TATTTGAACTAACATTTCAAATAACTATTATTTTAGGAATGGTTTGAAGCATCTTCTGAAGTTTTAGAATGACTCTGAACTCTCTGGAAAGACTACTTTCGTTTAATAACTTTCTATTGATAGAATAACATTTTCAGCATTAATGAAGATAGTAAAACACTGTTTGAAGGCTTAAAAATGTCTTAGGGTATCCTTAAACTCCTCGAGTTAAGTTGCTTTATCTAGAAATGTGTTCTTTCCAGCTACTTGACTTTCATCGTCAAAGCGAGCCTGGAGACTCAGAGGTAAACCGATCAGTTGATATGGTCTCTAGATTGATCATTGCTTTCTCCTGTGCAGCTCATTACCTCTCCTTTTCTAGGCTTTTACAGAAATAGCCTCTCCCAGGGTACAGAACCTAGTCAGAGTGATTGTCTTATTCAACCTGACTTGCCACACATCACCGTAGAGGTAAGAAAGTGAAGGAACGCTAAGATGCATTAAGGCAAGTCTCCCAAGGAGCTCCAGTCTAATATTAATGAGTTAATGAGGTAAACACAGATAGTTAAAAAAGCCAGTTATGATAAGTAGCCTAAGAGAGAAACAAAGTGCAGTGGGAGTTGAGAAGAGGAAAGAATGAGATCCTGCTGGATAACAAGAGAAGCTCACAAAGAAGGCAGATTTAAGATGAACCTTTGAAGCTAAATAGAAATTCTCTGGACAGGGAGGGTGGGGAGAGTGTTTTAGTAAGAGAGAATAATGTGAACAAAAGTGCAGAGAGTTGGATGCATGTGAGTCACATACCTGGTGATCTTTCATTTTTGCTCATGTCAAAGGAATAGGGACTAGTTCAGTTTGGTTGGAGGGTAGGAAGAAATAGGGTGGTGGGAGGAATATGGTTGGAAACCTAGGCTGAGGACATCCTGTGGTGGGCTTGGGTTTTAGGCAAGGGCTCTCACAGTTGATGTGATGGGTAGTGGAGGCTGTGGGCATGAATGGGTTAGGGGCTATGGGAACAGAAAGAAAGGGCAGAGGCAAAAGGTGGAAGGTAGGCAACAGGTTGGGTAAGCTGGAAGTGGGTGGAAGGGTGAGCAAAGAAAGGAGTCAGAGATGCGTGGAGCCTTACTGTACAGATGTTTTACAGCGGGAATTATTGACTCTATCTACCTGTTACATTGGGATACGGTGTTCCTCTCCAGAAATGACCACCACTAACCACAAATTATGATAACTTACGTACATAAATATTGTATGATATAATACCATATGTGGCATATGAATCATGATATGATCTATAACAATGTTATAAATATTGTATGTATCAAATCTAATTGCGTTTATTACAGTTCTGTGGACACCTGGCTTAAATCCGAAGTCAGATCTGTTCCCATCTCCATTCTTCCAGCAAACCTTTATAGAGCGCCCATTGCATTCCAGGATTTGATCCCTATACTCTTTGTCTGGCCAAGCCCACATCCCGAGTCCATGCTTCAGACAGATAGGAGATCAGCTCTGCACTCAGAGTAAAAAAAAATAAACATTGATTTTAAAGAAATCAAACAAAGAGAGTGATGGAAAACTGAAAGGGTTCTGTGTTGTCCGTCATTCCTGCTTTTGCCAAAAACAAAGATGGGGGACCGACTAAATCTCAAACCCATGCGGCTTGTGCAGTGCCCAGCATTCACATCTGGCTCAATGAATGTCTGATGAGAATAAGAAAGGCCCATTAACTTGCAGAGGACACGGGATCAAACCAATAAAGAGTGGTTCATATTTTTCTATACAGTGACCTCCTCTCCAAAGCAGGGCCCTCATTAACCTAACAGCTGTCCTAATGTGGCTTTAACCCGATGACTCTTTACATTCCTTATGGCTTCATTAGTTCCCTTGAGACACATCATGTCCTGCACCACAGCTATGATCTACGGCCTAACAAATTCCCTACAACACCCGGCATATGGATCTTTTACTTAACACAGCAGGAAAAAGAAGGGAGCAGTTAATCACTGATTAAAATGCCAGAACAAAATCCTCTAGTTTTTAGAAGGATCTGGGAAAGCAGTAGCAATGTCAGCTCCATTTGAGTGATAGCCAGAAAGTGTGAGTGAGTTTAATTTGGGGCACCTGGGAAAACCAAACACCCAGTGGAAAAAAACCCTCAAACAGGTCTACATTCTATATATTTTTTTTCCCCTGAGTAAAATATTTCTAAAGTCTTCTGGATAGAGATGGTATTAAAGCTATAATAACTTAGGCCTTTGTCAGTATTTCCTAAATATTTGTTTAGCCAGTAGCTCTGTTGTGTTTATCACAGCCAAATCTGAGGACACAATCTGAGAATTATTGTATACCAAAGACTAATTTGCCTAATTCACCTCCTGGGTATTATTATGCAGATAATGGCAAGCCTCAAAGTTTCATGGGGAAGAATGCAAATATTTATGATGTGCCACAGTTTTAGTAAATATTCCACCTAAGAACTCCACAAAGCAGGGAGGTAGCCCTCTTTTATCCCCAGGATAATGGGAGAGAGCGAGGAAGCTGTTTGAGGAAACCGTATTGAAGCAGGGGTCAGAAGATGGGGGTTTTGGTCTCAGCTTGCCAAATGTGTTCTACTGAGGAAGTCACTTAACTCTGCTGTAATCTTGCTGGCTTCAGATTGTTTTTTCTTTTAATTTAAAAATACAGGGTAGGTTAGATCAGATGATCTCAGTCTGGGTCCACAGATGACCAGGATAATCATGGATGGAATTCAAGAAATCTAGGAGACTTGAGATTTGTACACACAATTTTGTGCCTTTGCCTCTGCCTCTCTCTCTCTCTCTCTCTCTGTGTGTGTGTGTGTGTGTGTGTGTGTGTGTGTGTGTACACAAGCATTAACGGGGGGGGGTATCCCTGGTTTTGTCATTTTCTCAAATACCACTGCCCCCTTTCCTATTCCCAATTAAAAATAACTAGGTGCATGACTTATCATCAGTAATTGGAGGTTCTCACAGAAGCCCAATAGGGATGGATTGATTAATTTCAATTCCAGTACAGTGAACATGCAATGATTTATTAGTTTCAGGTGTACAATAGAGTGATTCAAAAATCCTATATATTATCCAGTGCTCACCACTATAAGTGTCCTCTCAGTCCCCATTTCCTATTTCACCCATCCTTGCACCCGCCTCTCTTCTGGTAACCTTCAGTTCTCCATAGTTAAGAGTTTGTTTTTTTGGTTTTTCTCTTTGTTTTGTTTGTTTTATTTCTCAAATTCCACATATGAGTGAAATCATATGGTATTTGTCTTTCTCTGACTTATTTCACTTGGCATTACATTCTCTGGATCCCTCCATGTTGTTGCAAATGGCAAGATTCCATTTTTCTTTTATGGCTGAGTAATAGTCCATTGTATATATTTGCCCCATCTTCTTTATCCATCTATGGAAGGACATTTGTGCTGTTTGCATAATTTTGCTATGGTAAATAACGTTGCAATAAGCATAAGGGTGCATATATCTTTCCAAATTAGTGTTTTCATATTCTTTGAAAAAATATCCAGTAGTGGAATTACTAGGTCATATGGTAGTTCAATTTTTAATTTTTTGAGGACTCTCCTTACTGCTTTGCATAGTGGCTTTGCATTCCCACCAACAGTACACGAGGGTTCCTCTTCCTCCACATCCTCGCCAACACTTGTTTCTTGTGTTTTTGATCCGGTGGGGATTTAAAGTCATCCAACAGATCTGTATAGTTTAGAAGTTAAGGTAGGTATGGAATATTTGGCCCTGAATTCCTTAATGATGCAAAAATATGATCATCCTGAAATTTGCTTCTGGAGTTTGCTGTTGGGATGAATGAAGCTGCAGTTGAGTGTGCCTGTGTGCCACGCTTGGACATTCCTGGAAGCATGGGGATTCTCCTTATCAACCTTATGCATTCTCTCCCCAACCTGCTCCTTGTACAGCGGTCTGAGCTGGAGAGCAGCAATGATAGAAAGGCTGGGAGAGTGTGATGTGGAAAGAGACAGGATATAGAGTGAATGAGAAGGCCCAGGGATAAGCAGCTGGTCCTGAATTTACCTACTTGGAAAGTACTATATTGGGCATTGGGCATCGTCACATTAGACATCACTGAATCTAGTGTTTAATCAAGCATTTTATTTTATTTTTTTTTAAAAAATATTTATTTATTTATTTTAGAGAGAGAGAGTGCATGTGAGAGAGATAGCATGAGTGAGGGAGGTGCAGAGGGAGAGGGGAAGCAGACTCCCCACTGAGCGGGGAACCTGATGCATGGCTCAGTCCTGTGACCCTGAGATCATGACCTGAGCCGAAATCAAGAGCTGGACACTCAATGGACTGAGCCACCCAGGTGCCCCTAATCAGGCATTTTAAGTCTTGTGAATTCTCTTTCTGAGCATTAAGCATTTCATTCTCTCCCCATTTTTCAAGTTGCATTTGAAACAACCCATCTGGACTAATGCAGGTCAGATTGCCTTTGGGGACCACACCAAAAATGGGAACCAGTAATTTCTCGATGGGCAAAATTAGTCTTACGCCGTGGGACAATTAGCACTAATCCATGAAACTTGGAAGCAAATTTGACCTAAGTCTCCATTCAAGCCAAACTGGCTTTGAATTTATTTGAGGTGTTATGTGGGCACTTTCCTGTTTGCTCATGGGCACAAAAGGCTTTGGCTATAGACCACAGAGCTAAGAAAACAAAGCAAAGCTTTAGTTCTTGGATGGCTAAGACAGAGATGGCAACGTGACATTCATACTCAATAGCTACCATTTATTGAACACTTGATATCTCTTTGGTGTTCTTCCAAGGGCTTTGATCGCATTGTCTCATTTAATTGTCACAACAATCTTGTGAAGTAGTTTTTTATTCCTCCCATTTAGTAGATAAGAGAGCAGAGTCCCATAAGTATTAAACAATTTGTTTAAGGTCACAGAGTTAGCAAGGTGGGGGGCCTGGGAGTCAACTTTTGCCTGGGCTGCATTTCATCTATGTGAATAAAAAGTATTACTACATTGTTGAAAGTACAAAGTTTTCAGGGCACCAGGGTGGCTCAGTTGGTTAAAGTCTAGTTCTTGGTTTTGGCTCGGGTGGTGATCCCAGAGTCCTGAGATTGAGCCGCATGTCGGGTTCGTGCTCAGTGGGGAGGAGTCTGCTTGAGATTCTCTCCCCCTCTTCCTCTGCCCTGTCCCCCATTCATGAATTCTCTCTCACTCTCAAATAAATAAGTAAATCTTAAATAAAGTACAAAGTTTTCCCCAACTCATATTTTTGAGAGTCTGAACACATTGGTTACTTTTTTGACCCAAGAAGAGAAAAAATGATGAAAACCTTATTTTTTTTTTGTGGGTCTTATCCTTTTCCCCTAGTTATCGTGATGTCATGAGGATCTTTCCATCGAAATTTTGCTTTGAAAATTTATTGGATATTATATTACTTCAGATTATTGGATATTATATTACTTCAGAAATGGGTCTGAAGATCATTCCCAAAAAGCATGAGTATAGCTTTGTGGAAGGGCTCTGCAAAGAGACAGACAAGTAGGGAGAGATCCAGGGGCAGATGAAAATGAACCAGGTTGCAGTTCATCAATTAAAGTTAAAAACTTGCTTTGTGGGAGGGTTATGACATCGTGTGATATATAGGCAATTATCAGTATTTAACTGTAGGTAATAGTAGTTATCGATCAACATCTGCCTCTTGCCCTACTTGTTAACCGTGTTAGTTGTAGTGTGGAAGGCCAGGTTATGTGTGGGGAGGGTGCGATTACATTGAATTATAGGTCCTAGAATTACATTTAAGAGGTGATAGTGAACTTTGTAAAACTTGCTCTTTCTGCCCTACTAGCTAAGACATTGGCAGAACACTCATATTCTCCTTTAGAACATCAAGGCCAGTTTGTTTCTGTGGCCATTGCTACTCTTTTAAAAACAAAGAGAAGTTTCTGGTAGTTGTAACAACTGAGTCATAATGCCTTCCACCCAGTTTAGATGAACTTTTTTGGTGTTATACACTCAAGCAGTTCATTTAGTAGACTATTATTGATTGTTAGGAATTAGTGAAACAATATTGAGTTATCAAAGACCTCTGGGTACTAAAGGGAATGCCTTTCAAGTAAAGACAGGGTCATAGCAGTATCCCAGGATCACTGTGCTTGGTAAGTTTAGATCGTTAAAACGGAGATTATTTCAAAGGCACCCTTTTCCTTTTAAAAACAGCAGATATGTCTTTTATCAGTTTCAAATTATAAAGGAGGCAAGGACCTCTTTCTGATTTGTGGCTTCAGTGCATGTATGTATGTATGTATGTATGTATGTATGTATGTATCTATCTTTAATGCTACTTTTGGCAGACACAGCTGGTTTTAGGAGATGCAGAAGACTGACAAAGGCAGGATGATAAAAAGTCTGCTTAAATGCCCAGCGACAGGAAGGAGAGTCCTCACTCCTCAGGAGTCTCTGGTTCTTTCAGGACTAAATAGCCCTCTGGATTTATTTAGCCTAAATTTAAACATCAGTTGAATTCCTTCCACTGGCAGACTCTTGAACCTCCTGCTGAAAGTTTGTTTTTTAGTAAAGATTTGTTTCCCAACTATTTCTCTTCAACTTTTCTTGTAGGCATAATAGATATTGTATTGTAAATGTGAGAACTTTCTACTGCAACTGCTGGTGGGTTTACTCAGTGTCTTCAGTATTTGGATCATTTTGGAAAAATGAGAAGAAAACCCCCAACACCTTACATCCCCAGTCTTTCGGATATTTGAAGCTATCTATAGAAAGTTATGATGTTTCCTCCAATCTATTACTTGACCAAAGACATGTCCGATATAAAAAAAATTGAGTTATGGAGGAGTGAGAATGATCTTGGATCAACAGTAGCTTGAGATCAATGAGGGTGATCAGGCAGAGCCATCCACTGGGTGGATCAAACCTGGTTTACTTATCTAAAGGTTACAGGAGGAAGTTGGCCCAAAGAGATTGGAGGCATGTTATTTAAACGATGGAAGTGTGAGCTCTGGGTTCTTCCTAAAGGATCTCACCAGTAGAATCGAGGCTAGTAAGTCTGAATGAGTGAAATCACATTGAAACTCTGGGAAATTCGATGCTCTTCCCAGCCAAAAGCAGGAGATGCCCTGGATATAGTTTGGTTGAGATCAGTGTCGGAGACCGCTACATTTGAGCTGGGGGTGATTTATTAATCTCAAGGTTTTTAATGTAAAATATGACCATGGTGTGTGATATAACACAGCACACTCAGGCACGGAAGTGGCCCCCATTTACTACCCTCCACCTCCTCATCCCAAAACAGCTTGTTCTAGACACTTGGGCGCGACCTGGTTACAGACGCTCAGATTCACAGTGAGCAAACACAGTTGCTGCAGACCTGAAATGGAGTGCTGGCTTGTTCATGGGTCTATTATCCCAGGTGGCAATTTATTAAGTTAAGTAAAACTCTAACTCAATTATGTATCAACATGGAAAAATATTGACTTACCTTCTTTTCCTGTTGGAAACTTAAAGAGTATTAAATGTTAGTATTTTGAGGAAGTTCAAACAGCTTTCTTTACCGGTATCATAGGATGTGCCTGGAGAAGACCAGACTCCTTTTCAGACAAGTGCTTGGGTGACTAGCAAAAGTTTAAGCAGATGCTTTGGTGAGGTATTTGTTAAACTGGGCTTTTTTGCTCCAAAAGGGAGAAATTCCTACCTCCACTCTTTCAAGAGTTTCCACGATTTCAGAAAAATTCAGTTAAGTTGTATAATTGTTAATTTTGTTCTATAAGGAAATCAAGTCTTACCTTTCCTTAGACAAGTTGGTCTCCTTCATTATCATCTCCATCTGGAGTGACCTTTTGTTGAAATCATATCTATACTCTAAAATGAGTTCAAACTCTCTGTCCACTCAAAACTTTCCCTGATTCTCTGCATTTCCAAATATGGAGCTTCTTCCTCTCGTGAGCTCTTATTTCGGTTTCCTTGAGGACTCTGTGAATTCCAGAGGATAAGCCTGAAGGTTACTGGGGTGCAAGGTTCATCCCTTTATCCTTCTGACTGCAAGCACGATGTTTTATTTTTATGAAGTTTTCAACGAACTTTCCATATAGGAATTAGGATACCTTTAATTGGTAGAAATACTGTATAATTTTGGGAGAAACATCATAAAAGCACTCTCTCAAATCCTCCAAAGTTCCACATTTAAGCCGCAGATGTAAAAACTGGGCAAGGAGATGGGGTCCGTTAAAAGCCTAATATCACAATTCCTTAACGTTTTAGATGTCCAGTTACATTTCTTACTCCCATTATCACCATTTCTCCCCAGCTCTCTACCAAAATACACCGGCTTTGAATTCTCCAAAGGCATTTTATTATATTATACCAATTTTTTCTGAATGTACCTCCGTACTCGGCACGGAGTATTATAGGTGCTTAAAGCTGTTGTTGGAAGAAATAATTAATTATTTAAGGGATCTTCTTAGATAAAATGCTTTCATTTCTTGACATACCTCTTTGGCATTTATTTCCATTAAGATCAGAGCAATGTCTCAACTTTGAAAAGGGATGGAACAATGTTTCCATTTCTCCTCCTGGTCAGTTTATAGGACGATATAGGAGCTATGCCTGTAATGACCATAGAAATGCAAAGATAGACTGATAAAAATATTAAATACAAAGTTAGTGTGATAGGCAAGATCCAGTTAGGACATAGGTCACGTACGGGTCGAGGAAGCTCATACACGCTCCCTACAGTGCTGTGATAGGTGAAGGCGAGTAGGTGTTGGTGATGGCGACCATGGGGAAGAGTTCCAGTGGCTTCCACTCCTGCTCAGCCATCCCTGCCCATGGTCATCCTGGGGCTTGTGGGGGCTCTGCAGGACCATGGAAGTTCCAGGAAGCCCCTTTCCTGACCTCTGACATTGAGCTCTCCTTTCTCTCCACAATATAACAGAAGATGGAGGGCTCTTGCATCTCTTTGCCCTGTCAGTCAGGGGCCTTTAATCTGTTTTAGCAAGAAAAATTCATTAAGAATGTACTATTATTTCATCAGTGAAATCCTCAAATTTTAAATTAAATCCATAGGTTTGGTTTAGCAACCGCCGTGCGAGATGGAGGAAGCAAGCTGGGGCCAATCAGCTGATGGCTTTCAACCACCTCATTCCGGGGGGGTTCCCTCCCACTGCCATGCCGACCCTGCCGACATACCAGCTGTCAGAGACGTCTTACCAGCCCACAGCTATTCCGCAAGGTACGGAGGGAGTCGAGGGGATAAAATAGAACTCCCCATTGCGTTCTCTGCTGCTGGGAGATCTTCCTCGATGCTGACATTGCTGTTGTTTGGGTGTTAATGACCTGATACCAGGCTGTCCTGGAGGTTTACCTGTCCCATTTCAGAAAGCTACATTGTTTGGTGACATAGTTGGATTGCCCTAGATGAGCTATGTTATAACACTCAGTATTTTATTTTATTTTTTAAAAGATTTTATTTATTTATTTGACAGAGAGAGAGAGAGAGAGATCACAAGTAGGCAGAGAGGCAGGCAGAGAGCGAGGGGGAAGCAGACTCCCTGCTGGGGCAGAGAGCCAGATGTGGGGTTCCATCCCAGGACTCTGAGATCATGACCTGAGCTGAAGGGAGAGGCTTAACCCACTGAGCCACCCAGGTGCCCCTTATTTTATTTTTTAAAATATTTTACTTATTTATTTAAGAGAGAGCAAGAATGAGTGGGGGAGGGGCAAAGGGAGAGGGAGAAGCAGGCCCCCCACAGCCCCAACATGGGGCTCCATCCCAGGACCCCAGGATCACAACCTGAGCTGAAGGCAGATGCTTAAATCCACTGAGCCACCCAGGAACCCCTGCTTCCATATTTTAAAACAAAACAAAACAATGAAACCAAACCAAACAACTTTCCTAAATAAATATGCCATTTGCTTTTTTTTGGTTAAAATTTTGCTTCTACCTTTGCACTCCTGTCAGCAGTTCACTGAAGTTCTGTGAGAGTTACTAACCACAGCAGCCTTAGAGCAAAGGTAAGCTTTGATCAGGTCGCTGTTGGACGGCGCAGAGAGGTGAATGGGTTCAGTGAGAAGACTGAATTCTCTGGGATTATGAAAGATAGTATTCCAGGCATTTCACATGAATATTTAGGTGCTTTGAAAGCGCGTTTGGTATGAAACGCGAGACTTGCGATTCTGACACTGGTTTGTTCTTAGGCTGATTCATAATATTTGCTACCAAAAATAGGTTCGTTCTCATTGTTCATGTGATTTCTGCATTCGTGTTCTGGGTGAGTCTGCCCTGAAAGTATATAAAGAAGTTACATCCTTGCACTTTGGTGCAGTGACGGGGCTCTATTTGGAATGAGTGGTTCTCTGTGCATGGTAAGAAACGCAGTTTCAAGTTCATCTTTGGTCTGAGCGACCGATACTCCTGGCGGCTCCAGGATGCGAACTTTGGCTCCGCGCTTTTCCTGCCAGCCTGCGAGGAGTGTTAAGAGCTGATAGTCTTCTTCATTGCAGCGGTGTCGGATCCCAGCAGCACCGTTCACAGACCTCAGCCGCTTCCTCCGAGCACCGTACACCAAAGCACTATTCCTTCGAACCCAGACAGCAGCTCTGCCTACTGCCTCCCCAGCACCCGGCATGGATTTTCCAGCTATACAGACAGCTTTGTGCCTCCGTCTGGGCCCTCCAACCCCATGAACCCCGCCATTGGCAATGGCCTTTCACCTCAGGTCAGTCCTGTGTTTCCAGACAGACGATTTGCTGTATCCCAGAAGCAAACAGTCAATTCCCCTAGGCGGTCATATAATGAATTGCCAAATTTAAACCATAATGTATTCTTTATACAAGCCACATGATTTCAGTTTTCTGGTTTCCTTTCTCTCCACCCTTCCTACGGGCTGTATCAAAAGTTGTAGCTTGGGCTTACAATCCAAGTGATTTTTAATGTAATCAGGGAGAGTCTGTGTTTATATCTCGTTGTCAAGGCACTGGTCCAGTCCACCCCCTAGTTCTGAGCTTTGGGTTAGAAGCTTAGACACATTTTTTGTTTGTTTGTTTGTTTGTTTAAAAAGGTAACTGATCAGCTGATCTGGTTGTGAACAAAAGCACCTAGTAGGAAAACACCAGCGCTTTATTAAAACAATTGGAGAGGAAGCAAGCAAGTTGTGTGGAGGGAGACCAGCTGATGATCCCGAACTCTGGGATAAATGAGTTATAAATGCACAAATTAGGAGAATTACTGCTACTTTGGGAATATATAGATACTTGAATGTTGTAATTGTTTTTCTAATTTGCATTGGACTATCAGCCTTTCTTTAGAGATCATATTAATAAATTGCCTTGATAATTGCATGTCAGAGGGTTGGATAAATTTCCTCCATGTGGCATCTGTCTGAGGTTGACATTATTAGCAGTTGTTTAAAGACAGATCGCTTGATTTTATTAGAGAGCTCTTGGCCCAGGTGGCGAGGATAGTTGCCCACTAAATTTGGAGAAATGTCACAACGGGGTTGCAATCTATAATTGCGATCAAGAATCTCTTCAGGGCCGAGAGGGAGAGTTTCAACAGCTTTATCTTTTCTTAACCCCCTTTTTCCTCTTGGTGGTTAGAAAAACAGAGAGAAGCTCAGAATGACAGAAATGAAAAGTGAAAAGACAATTATACTCAATTACACACTAATCACTGACTATCACCGCCGCCTAAGCACCAAGAGGGCATTCTAATAGGCAGAAAATGAGATTTTAATGGCACAAAGGGTGGCCAAAATAACGACTCCTATATCTTTGCCTTCTTCGTTTTCTTCAACTTGTGGTTTGCGTCTTGGGAGTGCAGGTCCTGGGCTCTGCACCACGGTGATAACTCTGAGCAGCTGAAAAGTTCAAAGCCGTCGGAGTTGAAAAGAATGAATAGCAAAGGCAATGAAATAAACATTTCTGCCTCGAGGCAAAAGTTCATAAATCCTTTTTTGTAACAGTCAATGTAATTAAGTTTCATAGATTCCTATAGCACATCCTGGGATAAGAAATAAGAGGTAGCTTTAAACCTTGGCTGAAAAATAACAACATGAAAAACAATAAACGTGCCTTCCTACAGGACTTTAATACATTTAATTTCCAAGTGCTGGCATGTGTGAATGGGATTTTGCATGAATATCATGGACTTATGTTAGTAGATTCCTCTTTAAAATGCCAGATTTATAGCATTTATATAGACTTATAGAAGCCTCCTCCACAGTTGAGAAGGCACATCAGAAGCAGTGATCTCTGCGGTTCTTAACATCAATTATTTGGGGCCGTAGCGGAACTTTTTTGAACACGACTGGGTTGTGAAAGTTTTCATAAAAAGTAAACTAACCCTAACCGCTTCTGCAAGGTGAGACCCAGGACACCCTTGGTTTTCTTTCGTGTTAATCAGAAAAGAAATAATGACATGGATCTGTATTCTCGAAGTAAAAGTCTTAGCTTCTTGTAAGTCTATGAGCTTGTATGTTATAATAACCGTATTCTATTTCATTCTATTCTATTCTATTAGTATTATGTAACTGGAGTTATTGGCACTTAATCTTGGAACTGTTCTTTGATTTTATGATCCCAGAGTTGGCAGTAGGGTGGGAATCATTCCAATATCAAGCAATGGAAAATTCCACAGGCAACCCTTCCTGTATTTCTTTATTATGCTCTTAAATATTAATTCCCTACTTATTACTCTGTACATATCCCGGATATTTTGCATTTCGATCCTATATTTCCTCCTGAAACCACCAGTAGGAATCCATGTTGTCTTTGTCCTTGCCGCATGCTCAGCGAGTTAGATAAGGGACAGACAGTATGATGAAGTTCCTCCTTGTTTCTTCCGAGGATTGCCTCTATTGAAGCAAGGGGGAGGGGACCAATCCTACTTTTGGTTGTCTGGTTTTATTTGGAATATCCTAAAGATAATTCAAAGATAGCCCACTCTGAACAGCCTGGTTTACCTCTTAACTAAAGAAGAGAGAAAAGAAAGGTCCTTCGGTCTTCCTGCTGATAAGATAGAAGGGCTTACGAATAGATTGGATTGTAGGATATTCAAAATGGGACTAGTCTTACCATTTCTCCTCTTCTTTTCCTCCTCCACTTCCTCTGCTTCTCTCTGGACATCTAATCTGCGGACGAGTCAGCTAGAAGCTCAGAGAGCTTGAGGCCTGCTGAAGACCACCAGGGGCTAGAGAGAGAATTGGGGCTGGAACCTGGGGCCCTTGGCTCAGAGTCTAGGATCGCCCCCATGAGAGTACGTGGTTGGGCAGAGAGGGAAGAGGTTTCATGAAAAATAGAGGCAGGGGGCTTTCATCACATCTTAAAACCATTTACTAGAGATGAGTTTTTAAAAGTTTTTGGTTCATGTTAAATGACATTCTTTTTGCTAATATGCTCTTTACATGCTTTTTGCTTTACACACTTTTCCTATTAACTTCCCTGATAATAAAGGTCCTGCATGGTTATTGTAGAAAATGGAAAAAAAAATTTTTAAAGTGTCTTCAGAGTAGAAAAAAGAAATTACCCTAGGCAACCTCTGTTAATATTTTTACATACTGCGTTCCAGCTCTTTTGGGTCTTACGCCTTTTTAAAAAATATAATGGAAATAATAGTGTATATAACTTTCCATGTTGCTTTCTATCTTAACATTTCAGCATTGGCCTTTCCCCACCAGCTCATTTACATGGAATTGGATTTAAAGGCTTTTGAATTGTTTCAATCAATTCATTGTAGGTCTTTTCAGTGGAGGCTGCTTTACCTGTTCAAAATAATGTGTGCATCGCGTTTGACTTTCTTCCTAGTGGTGCTGGCCATTCAGACTTGGATCGCATGAGACTTGTTTCTCTCTGTGTGCGAGTCCTAGTGTTGGTTTTCTCCTGGAGTCTCTGACATATCTCCTCCCTCAAGCCAGGATTCCTCTAGAGCTTGGAATCAGAGCCATCAGCCCGAGGGCATTTCTTAAATGCCCTGCTCAGTGCTTTTCTCAGGGAGGGTCTCAACTTCATGAGGGACAGGTGTGACACAGTGACACAGGAGGTCACACCCGTCCGGCTGGTCAGATTTGAGGAGCAACAGACTGACATGTATTTTGACAAAAGATCAGAATATTAACAAAATGTTTTAGAAACGTGGGCATCCTTCCTCAAACTCCTCTTGTTCCGAGGGAATCAGTAGCTGTATCTGAAGAATATGGCCATTTTTCTTGTGGAAAAACTTAGACCACTGCCGCACAGTGATCTAAATGGCAGGGTGAGCTGCTGGCCGACTTCAGAGCCAAAAATCTCTCTCTTCCAGTTGTTACTAATTCTCATATAAGCACAAATGATACATTTCACTTGCTGAGGAAGTGTAATGGCTTAGCGAGTCTTCCAGAGGTCTAGCACTGATATTTGACCTGATTTTCCTGCAGGCGTCGTCCAAAGGCTTCGCCAAGTGGAGGGGTTGACTTCACATTCTCCCAGAGACTGGATCTGTCGGGGAATCTGAGACAAGAGTCCCAGGGATGGGTGACAGAGGGGATGGGCTACGACCTCAGCCTTTTCTGCTGTCTCTGAATTGCATTTCATCTGAAACACATACCCCTTGTAAGAGATGGGTCTCTTTTTACTGAATGGCAAACACCTTCTGAGAAGACCATACAAGTCACTCTAGCGAGGGCTTTCTCCCGCAGTAGCAGCCTTCTTTGGAAAGGTTGTGTTGTCTTGGTGTGGGGACCGTACAGAAAGAACACAGAGAAATAGAGACCATGTATTTCCCCTCCAGACTCAGATGGCACGTTCCCAGCACCTTGTTGCACATGGAGGAGAGAGGAAGGAATGCTGACTTGGAATACAGAGCGCCAGGGAAATCCTACCATATGCTTAAGACATGAGACTAATTAACATTTGGCCCATGTTCTTCCAATTAACTCTCCTTTGCAGGAAACACTACCCTTACTGCCACCCGCCCCATCGCCATGTCCAGAACACACAGAACCAAACCCCCAAAATAAGGCCAATTAATTTAACAAACTTCTATCATTTCATGCCCCAGCCCCATCCCATGGCTATAATTGCCACAGTTTTTCGTGACGGTTTCTAATGATTTCTTGAGTGAAATACGGTATCATTGGGGTTGCATGGTTTCTAGAAAGCTTTTTTTTTTTTTTTTTTTTTTTTACTATTATGTTGTATACAAAAATGGGCCAACTTGGCTGCATTCAGGGTTCATCAACCATTGCAAATGATTCTTCAAATGTTTTGGGTTTGGTAAAACCTAAAACACATTTTGCCAAGCACTTTTCCTCCTTAATTTTTCAAACTGTGTATTTTAGGGAAAATTTGATCCATATGGTTTTGATTCATTTACTCTTATATCATTAACATTTTTTTTTCCTACGGAGCCATTTGATATCCAAGAAGCTTTCTGAGCCTTTCCTACGTTCATTTTAAGCATTTTCCTCCTTAAAGAGAGGAAGTCCTCATTGCAACCTCAGAGGCCGTAAATTTTGAGTACTCTCTCAATTCGGCAATGCTTAAAAATACATTTGGTATAAATCTGGATTATTATGAACACATTTTATGTTTAGAGCAGATGGGCAGATTTTCGTTTCTGGTTTATGAGTGAAACCAATGACAAAATAAGAAAATGGGCTTAAATTACCAAAAAAAAGTTTTGTTTTGAGGAACGTCTAACTGTTATTAATAAATCCCTATGGTAAGAGCTGTGCTCCGAGGCCTCATTTCAAATTTTTGTCCAGGTCTTGGATAAGCTGTAATTGAATAACCAGTACACCTGTCCAGTTTCATGAATAATCTACTGAGGAAAGAAAAAATTCTCATAAAGCCTTGTGTACCAGGCTTAAAAACACTTGAATATTTGTTTGCTGCTCAACACCTCAGGAACAAAGCGTAGGTCTGCACATCTCATCAAACCTGTGGACCACACATCTGTTCTGTCTGGTTGCGGGATCACGGCTTCGTGGGGATGGAATCATGGACCCAAGAAAGAGCAGGTAGATTGTCCTACTAATGAGATGGTGGTTAATGGTGGAGGACAACCGGGATCAACTTTTGTTCTTATCCCCATTTTACAAAAGAAAACCTTTAACTCAACCACCCATCCAGTCGCTTTTAAAGAATAATATTAAAATTGAGATTATTAGTGTGTAATGTATGTAAATTGGATATTTGGTGGGAGCCACGCTTATTAGGGCGCGTCTTCATTTCATGCATATATGTATTAGACCGTCGTGGTTCCATTTCAAATCAGATTTCAATTGCTCAGCACAGTTTCTTTTGACAAACATTTGTTAATCCAGACACTTATTAGGGAGAAGCATTTAAGTGTTAATATGTGTACACAAAACTCAAGACTGCTTTTGATTTTGCTTGTCATTTTTTGCACTACGGTATTCACAATGATCTTAGATTCCGTAGCTGCAAGGCATGATGATGGTTCTTTGTCCAGAGGAGGAATAAGGGTTTACTGCAGATCAGCCTGTGAAGTGGAGACAGTATCGTCATTAAGAATGGTTGTGATGGGTCCTTTTCGGTGGCGTAGAAGGAGAAATCTTTTTCACTGTGGCGTGGTAATTCCTTGACCTTTTCTTGTACTGTTGATCCATGGAAAAGTGGTAAGATTTACCCTGGTCAGGGGTGTGGAGGCGGCTCCTGTTTCAGGAGAGCTATTTCTCTGGCCGTTTTCGGGCACGCGTGCAGAAGCTGCTCGATGCCTGGCCATTCGTTTTGTCCTTTTCACACCCAGGTTGCAGGCTTGGCATCCTCGGCACTCCTTTATCATTGCAGAGAACCAGACAAGCAGGTGGCCGGCCACCACCAGCCCGTTTCCCAACAGAGGCACTTCCTTCCCTTGACACTTTCCAGAAATTCACCTGTGGAGGAAAAAAGGAATGATTTTGATTAAAGAGATTGGTTGGGTGTCAAACAAATCTCAGACAGAGAGACAGTCCATGCAAAAGTGGCAGCCCCTCCAAAGCTCCAGCCTTCTGTTTCATTTCTGAAGCAGCCCATGAGCTCAAAGCCAGGGCTGCAACCTCACGTGTTTACGAAGGCTCCAGGATGTTTATGATTATAAATGAGCCCATTTCAGCTACACCAGCATAACTATGGGCCATTTGCATGTTTCCATCCTGCCATGCTATGTTTTCGAGATGCTCTGCTCCACGCTGAAAACGTTGCTGCTAATCCATTTGTTGAATCGGTGCGGGCTGTAATTGACCCGGTACCTTTGGTTTTTCTCCGAAGGTTGTGGTTGCTCCCCTTAAAGAAGGGGAGGCAAGCCCTGGTTTTTGTCAGCTCTGGCCACAGCCTCTTGAGTTTGTTACAGATTGGGAGAATTTTGCAAGAAACAACGACTTGGCCCAAATCTCCTTTTTTTAAGGAAGGGAGGGAGCAGCGTCAATGACTGAATCTTACATCATCTTGCTGAAATGAGCCACAAGCAAACCTTTCTTGCTGAATTACATTTTTTGTGGGTCTGCTGTATTGATTTAAAGAGAAAGTCCATCAGCTACTTTCCCTCGTATGTTGGACAAATCAAAGGCAACAGCCTCATGGTTTTGGGGTCCATTTGAATTTTTGTAGCTATTGGGGGAGAAAAAATTGAGTGTGATTGCTAGGTCTATCACTAAACTACTAGAATAAAAAGTTTTTCTTTGTAGTCAGTAAAGCGCAGTAAAGCCGTGCTGGGTTCTACTGTGAGGCCAGTGGTCTGAATCAACCCTTTATGTGTGGTTGGAATGCGATGTAAAGCTTTTAATTTATTACTGCATTTGCAAAATGGCAATATCTACAGAAATCTGAATACTTGCATATTTATTCAATTAGGGGCTGAATGTGTGCTTTGTACTGCAGACTCAGAAGACTGGATTTACTCATTAGTTGTGTACTATTTTTTGTTTTCTTTTTTTAAAAGAAATCTGTTTCTGTGAAACAGTCTGGGTCTCATCAGAGGTGTGTATTTTTCAATGTACAGTATAATATTTAAAAATTACTCTTGACATTTAGCTAGAGTGCAGTGAACTAGACTTTCTGAGGTTGGTGATTGCGCTGTTCCCGCTGATCAACGAGAAAGATGGGCAGTTGTGAGCGCATTTTACAGACTCACAGGGTAGGAGTTCCAACTCGAAGGGAACATTTCCTACCTGGGACAGGACGGCAGCCCATCCTCAGCCCTGAAGAAATGAAGGAGGCAGGCATTATTTAAAGAAATAACTTATCCGCTTATCTCACAAAAAACTGAGGTCTCATTTTGTGCAGCTTGCATTAAAAAAATCTGATTAAACTTTGGATTTCAAAAGTGCCCGCAGGACTGAGGCTCTCTGTGTGTGACTCCACAGGAAAATTTCTAGTTCAGTGGCAATTCTGCCATGACTCTTGCAGGCAGAACTTTGTCTTTTAGCCTCTCTTGATGTCCGTTGGTGTGTTCGTACCTTGTGAAAACACGTACCACATACCACACTGTATTATATGATAATGTATCCATTCCCTCTTTACTATGAGCTTCTAGAGTGATAATAGGCTCCAATCATCTTGGAATACCCAAGAACCAAGCACTACCTCATCATAAAGCCTTGTTCCCCATAGTGGGCTCCTTGAAAGGTGGTTTGGGGTAAATGGATTCTGAATCAACCACTTGATAAATGTTACAAATTATATCCCCTTTTCTTTCAAAGTCCCAGGGCACATTAGCCTCCTAAAGGCTCTGACAAGTCTTGCAGTGTAGCAACATATTTGTTTCACTCCATGTTTTCTGATTTAACTATGGAGACCTTTCGTTGAGTTTTAAACTACCAAGTTTTGAGGAACATTTCCTAGGAAGTGCTGAATGAGAGAAAACACAGTTGGAGACCTGCTCATAATTTGTCCATGTCTAAAATGCTTCCCTTGATTTTTTTTTTTCATGAATGATTCTTCTTTTTATGTAATGTCCGATGTTACCTTTTCCTTCCACACCTTGTACCCCCCTCTGCAGAAAAACTTAGCAGGGAAAAGAGTAATTTTATTTTATTTTATTTTATTTTTATTTTTTTTTAAAGATTTTATTTATTTATTTGACAGAGAGAAATCACAAGTAGGCAGAGAGGCAGGCAGAGAGAGAGGAGGAAGCAGGCTCCCCGCTGAGCAGAGAGCCCGATGCGGGGCTTGAACCCAGGACCTGGGATCATGACCTGAGCCGAAGGCAGCGGCTTAACCCACTGAGCTACCCAGGCGCCCCGAAAAGAGTAATTTTAAAGAAGAAGCTGTGAACTGCTTAATAATGTTTAGACAGGCAGAGAAGGGCATAAAGAAAGGAAAGAGTTCCTGTTTAGTGACTTGATTGCAGTGTGGATGTAATTCATCAATCTAAAGAAGGAGCCTCAAGGTCAAAAGCACCAGATTTCAAAACTTACCCACAACTTGCTAGCTGTGTGTCTTCAGGAAAGTTGCTTAAACTCTCTTCACTTCTGTTTCATCTTCTTGTTAAAGGGGGAAGATAACAACAAAAAATTGTCCAGTAGAGCTTGGCTGAGAAACACAGTACTTTGGAAATTTGAAAATGCTTTTTCATGAAGCAGTAATATGAATGCAACAGGACTTTCACTACTGTTTACTCCAAAATAGCCTGTGAACCTCTGACCAAAAACAAAAACATTACGTTTGTCCTGCCAAAGACAAATGTGGAAACTGAGTGATATCAAAAGGATGGCAGTTTCTTGGTCGAGTGGAGTATTTTCAGTTGTTCTATTCAGACTTTTTTTTTAAAGATTGTATTTATTTGACAGACAGAAGTAGACAGAGAGGCAGGCAGATACAGAGGGGGAAGCAGGCACCCCGCTGAGCAGAGAGCCCAATGCGGGACTCAATCCCAGGACCCTGGAATCATGACCTGAGCCAAAGGCAGAGGCTTTAACCCACTGATCACCCAAGTGCCCCATATTCAGACATTTTAAAGAATATTGGTATCCATTCAGAATGCAGGAATTATAATGTGCCTGAGATACAGTAGTCCCCAGAAGTATGATATATACAACTTGGTTTTGTTTGAGAAATTCAGATTACAAATACATAAAAACTCACTACAGCAAGAATGAGCCAATGGTTCTTTATTCTATGGGGCTAGGAGTAGGGAAAGAACAGGGTTACGCTGATGGTTTCCTTTCCTTATTCTTTTTTTTTTTTTTTAAGATTTTATTTATTTACTTATTTGACAGAGATCACAAGTAGGCAGAGAGGCAGGCAGAGAGAGAGAGAGGAGGAAGCAGGCTCCCCGCTGAGCAGAGAGTCCGATGTGGGGCTCGATCCCAGGACCCTGGGACCATGACCCGAGCCGAAGGCAGAGGCTTTAACCCACTGAGCCACCCAGGCGCCCCTCCTTTCCTTATTCTTATTTGGACTTACTGTAATACAATATTGACATGGGCACATTTTAAAATATCTACAGCTTCATAGTACTGGATACATCAAAGGTAAGCGAATCCGACAAATGCTAAGCTTCCCTCTTCAGTGAAGAGTAGAGGTAGCTAAGACAACAGGTACAGTGGAAAGGTCTTAGAAAGTAAGGGACAATCTGACCAAACAACTTTGAGTTATCAGTTGGGGAATATTCTTTTAATCACTAAATTACAAAGACACTACTTTGTCAAGACCTGTAGGAGCAGATGTGGTTTCTGTAGCTTAAAAACTCTATAAGTGGTTTCACTGTGGGCTCTAGGTGTTTCCAGCATAAACATCAGTTTCCTGTGCGATAGGAGACACAGCCGCTGCCCAATTTGTGATCAAGGACATAAATAAATTTGCAGGCAGAAAAGCAACACGACATCTTTATTGGCTCAGTGTCCCTGGAATTGGGTAAGGGAGAGAATCGAGGTACCCAGGATCTTAGCTTAGTGGGGTAATAGCTTCTGGTTCTTGGAAGACTGTATTCTCAGACATCCCGTCTCTGTAGAGTTACTACAAATTTCCATGCATCTTGGATGGATGCTTGTTCTGCCTTACCACAAAGCCTGTGAAACAGGCCAGAACACATTTCCTGGAGGATATATTCATTCTTAGACTTTTGCAAGGCTGTCCTCTGCTTTCCCGTGGTTAATGGAAATAGCCTTTTCGACATCTACTCGTTAAATTAGTATCACTTGGTCTTAATCACTTGATGTCTTCCTCTACCCTGAGAACATACCTTCTTTCCCATGAAGAGAAGGACAGGTAAGCTTCTCTTCTGTAACCTTAAGCATTTGTAGATGGCATCTTATGACCTTGACTTTGGCAGCCATGGAAATATTTGCCTACCTCACACCTGGCCTGGAAGAAAGAAGAGATTTCCTTGTTGCGATGGGCCGCTGTTGTCCTCCCTTAGTAGGCTGGAGTGTCTGTCCTTGGTGTTGGTAGAATGTTGGCTGAAGGGAAAATTTCAGGGGCAAGAGAATACAGCGTTGCCCAACATCTTTTGTTTCAAAGGGGCGGAGTTTAGCCCTTCTTTCTGAAAGCCAACGTGGACTTTTAATTTATTATAAGCTTGTGTGTGTGTGTGCGTGAATCTTAGACAGAGTTGGGCAGTTAAGGGGCTGCATTATGAGTGGTCACGCGACAGTGACTCAACGCCACCGTTCCCTGAATGCAGGTTTCCCGTTTGGGCAATCAGCGACGAAGTTTTAATCCATTTCCCTGAAGTACTGTGGGATGCCCAAGTGTAAAGCTTTTCCCTTTCTAGATTTGGAATCCCAGGTCCCAGAGGGTCAATTAATATTTAGCAAACATGTCCCGAAGTCGTCATGAAATTAAAGCAAGATATATGTTTGATTTTCCACAGTCACGTGTTCAGACAGGTTTTTGAAGTGGTGATTGGTTTGAGTGCTTACCTTTTGGAGGACTGCTGGGGTGGTGGAAAGAGTTAACAGCAGGTAATGCCATTCCTCCCAGAGAGAGTTTGAGACTCTCTGTGTTAAGTGATGAATGAGGGTATCTGACCCACATCTGTTTTACATTAGAATGGAACATTGCCCTGACATCGTTAGGAGCATTTGTCAAGATTCCCTGGACAGAGCTTCTGTAAATTACATGCTGCAAATGTGTCAGGGTCAGATAAGAGGATATCATTAACTCCCTCAAGTTTACTCAAGGCTCTGTCAGTCCATCTCAATATGCTAACAGCCAACGGTTTTCCTTGAGCCATTTTGTTGTATTTTTCATTCATAGAAGAAGAAAAGTGGATGCTCTACCCCTCCACCCCCAATATTGCACATGTTCTTTTCTCATAAATCATATTAATTGTAGACATGGTCACAAAGCATATTAAATGCAGGCATGCGTAAATGAATTAAAACATATGAGAATTTTATTATGACCCATGGTGGGTCTAACAGTCAAATACCAACTGGCACCTTTTTCATTTGGGTGGAATAAGTTCTTTCTTAATGGGCTATATTTTATTGATAATAGATGGACAGGATCATCATTGGCTAGAAGTAAACAAGATGTATGTGTGTGTGTATGTGTGTGTGCATGTGTGTGTATATGTCATTATTGCAAGCCATTTCTATGCTGAGTCTTTGCCTGGATTTATGTTTTAGTCAGCAGTGCCTAAAGAATATTGCTGTCAGTTTAACAGCTTAGCACTATTGAGAAATAGGTACTCTAAAGAATTGAGGAAATAGAAGTTATTCTGTGATTGGTCATAGGGCTGGAGATTAAATCGCATCTGTCACCCAGAGTTGATCTGAAACAGTACTGACTATGTTCTTTACAAATAAAACTTAGAAGCCCCCGTAGCATATGCGCCGCACTTGTCTGGCACTCGTACTCTTGAATCATGCATTAAACATAGCTACTTGCAAAATGTAAGCTAAAGAGTGAAATAAAAGAATACGGATGTGTTTAGCTGGACATTTTACAAACACTGGTTTTCTATCTGGTTAGGTAAAGAAAGGTCAGGCATGCCCTTCCCATAACTGTGGGTGTGGGTGAGAAGGTCACCATACTTACCTTAAAGAAACTTCTGTCCTCAGGCAACTTCCCTCTTATAGCTTTTAAACAGACAGGGCCAAAAATCTAATTATTTAGATTCTAATCAACTGCAGGATCATTCCTAAGGCATTTGAATCTGAAGGCAACGTTCTGGTTCTCCGTTGTTCAAATTTAGGCTTTTCCAGACTCCAAGATACAGTCACTGAAATTTAACCATCAGACAGACGATTCCTGCAGCATCTGTGTTAGCAAAACAAAAAATAAAACAAAACAAAAAACAACAAAAACCCCGCAAAACAAAACCGAAAACCAAAAACCAAAACCATTTAGACATTCGAGTATTTTTGTTTGGTTTTGAAAATACATTATCCAAGTTAAAAATACATGCAGTCAGTATATATAGTTTTGGAGGTGAAGGTAGAAGCTTAAAAAAAAAAAAGCACAACAAACCCTTTATATCATACATAGCTTTATTTCACAGCCATGTTTTCTAAAACATACAGAAATGTATATCATTGAATGTTAAATCACAGGAACGTCTGATGACTTAAGAACAAAAAAGAAAGTAAAGACATGAATTGGGATACCTACTAAGGAAAAAAGAAGCACCAAGATGTACACTATAATTTGCCAAATCGTTTGAGATTTCTGGTGAGCTGATGGCAAAACCATAACACTTAGGCTAAGACAAATATTTTCCAGACTCATTGGTTTAAACATAAATCTTCATTTGGCCCATAATTTTTGTCTTTTATATTTAATCTCCCAATAGGAAAATTAATTCAAGAGAAATATGGCATGAAGCAATTGTAATGAATTTTTTTCCCCCTGAACCATATAATCTTCCAATCAAGATATAAACGACCTATTTGGAATTCTGAAACTTGAGAATGACCTTAAAGAGATCTTTCGAAAATGTCTCTAATAATTCGAAGGACGGAAGGATCAGCGCACGTGTTGGTGTTGGCACACGGTTCCAAGGCTTTAGATTTTTTAAAAAGGTTACCCATAAAGCAATTTAGAAACAGTGTCTGGGAAGTGTTTTTGGAGGTAGTGATTTGGAAAGACGCTGAATAGTGGTTTTTTCAGATGCCTTACCTAGGAGTTGTACTCAGTGTGAAATCTTCCTCCTACACCCATTCCCAGTGGGACAGAACAGAGATCTTCATTACAGGAAAATTCTTCCTGGTCATTGCATCTCCTGGACTGATTATTTGGCATTTAGTAAGAGTGTGGTCGGTGTTCTGTAGACAGAAATCATTAGCCCCGAGTTTATTTTTCTTTGAAATTGTTTGTGAAAACCAGGCAGTTATGGTTCCCTCAATGCCCCCCTCCCCCCCCAAAATGCCAGTCTGTTGTAGAAACAGCTTACTAATGGTTTATGAGGGGGGAAACATACCCCATTTTGCAACAAATGAAGATTTTATTGTAGGCTTTGAGTGACAGATTGCTGTAGGAAAAGCATGTATAAAAGAAATTGGGACAATATTCTTAGAAAGAAAATATGACTGGAAGACATTCCATAACCATATTGGGGGAGTTCTAAGAAGTTCGTTTACAACCTCTTTGTGTAGCAAAAAGAAATTTCCATAGTTTCCCTTGAACCACATGAAATACAAAATAGCTTTTAAAGAAATGTACATAAAAGTGTAATGGGACTCTTCCATAGAGACTTGAGGTTTTAAATTATGTTAGGGGAAAGTAATCCGTTTTATATTGATATATTTGCTATTTTATTTTCCAACGCAGATTTCCTTTTCATTTTTTAAATTAGAAGTATTAAAAAGATGTATTCTCAAGTTTTCTCCATGTGAAACATTGGAATAAATCACGTTAGTTTCTAATTATTTGTTAATTTCCATTTCGGGAAATTAGGAAACTATTAGTGTAGGAAAATATTAGTGCCTCTTTCCCATCCTTATATAATCTTGAGAAAGAAATCAAAGGACAATATGTGACCACCACAGTGGACATAAGAACTTGTGGGAGAATGTCTGTCTCTTGGGCTCTATCGAGGAAATCAAAGGGAGCAAAGTTGGTTGGTCCTTGGTCTTTTTCGGTTTTCATGTTAGCCACTGCAGGTACTGGGCTGCTGAGCTAAGGGCTCTTGCTCAGGTGGAAACTGTCACTGGCTTTTTGTGTGGGGTACGGGGAATACTGAAAGGAAGACCCCAAAGGGATTCCTCCTGTTCCATTTGCTCAGCAGCCATCCCTCCTCATTGGGTCATGCTCTGCGATGTCTTCAGGACAATGTGTCCTGGAACCTTAAGGGACTATCTTTCTTTTTGCCCTGGAATCTGACTCTGGCAAATCCTACTGCATCTTCTCCATCCTCCTGGAGATATATTTCTAGGTCTTAGATTTAAATCTTGTTCTCAAGTATTTTCTAATTCAGCAACCTCACAAAGTTGTGCCATGAATCATCAGCTGAATTTGGCTTGGAGGAAGGACTCATTTCTTCTCTTTAAGGATCTTCATGGTTTTCTCCCAGGGACAAAATTATTACTTCTTTCAAGTTAATGCAAACAAGAAATATATGGCAGAGGATTAAAAAAATACATTTATCACAAAAATGTACATGTAGCTCATGAGAGAGTGTGCATGTTTTGAATAACAGTTGTTCTTGCTCTTCAACGATAATTGTGTATCGAATATTCCATTTCTCCCTTAAAAGAATATAACATTAACTAGATTTCAAGTAAGTATTTTCAGGAAGGGTGCTATTAATTTAAATATAATTCCATTTTATCCAGTTCCATTGGCCTTTTTTTCTTTTTGGGATTAATAGAATTACCAAATTGCTTTTGCTAAGTGTTTGTTTTTACTTAGCATGGATTACAATAAAATATTTGTGCCCAGGTCATTATCCCCCCTCTCACTGCCACGGTCACATTTGTCATATTTTTATTTCCCCCATCCATTCTTGTTCATCAGGCCAGTACACAAAGAGATAGCCCTGATTTGAAAGGGTAGGCTTGGTACTGAACAACCTCTATTTTAGATCCTTTTCTTCTAGTAAGACATGCCTGCATAATTTGGCTGAAATAAAATATTTAACACATGAGTACATCAGAAACATTTAAAAAAAATTTCCAGATATATGTACTATAAAATCATCTATACAAACTCAAAGGCAAGAAAAGAAAACAAACAAACATGGAGGTGGAAGAACATTCATGAAATAATTTAAATGCATTCTGGTTTATGTTCAAGGTTCTTAAATAAGAAAATGAAGTAATTAACTTACTATAAACAGTGTGGGGGGGCCCATTAGAGCCCCACGTCCTGATGACTGCCCGCCCTCCTAGAACTCCAAGAATCTACAGGCTCTTTGTTTTGTGACTCTCACTTTTCCCAAATCCCCAGTAAAATAAAATGACACTCTGTCACACATGATTATTTTTTTTTTAGAATATAAGTAGTTTTTAAGGCTTTTAAAAAAGCGATTTCACCACACCACATAACTCAAGAAAATTTAGATTCCCTAGAACATCTTTAAAAGTTTGGGTATTGCCGTCTTGCTTTCTACCCTCCCCCCAATAGCCCCCCTCCCCCGCCCCGGCTTCCCACATGCTCACACATACAACTCAAACGAAAAGGCAGGCGAGAAAACACAGAATAGCTCTTCAGGGGAAAGGTGGGGGAAACTGGTACCTTGTTAAAATAGAGAAAGAAAGGGTCCCCTATAGAAACTGGTTAAGCAGATCTGCCCCCACTTTTCTTGGTTGGGGCTAATTGAACATACATCAGTTTAAAGCTGCATTTCAAGAAGATTTGGTTTAGATGGGAGCGTTTGATTTTGGAATCTAATTTAAGATGTCTTTTCCGGGATGCAAGACTAGTCCCTCTCTCCCACCTTGCTGGGAGCCCTCCATCCAGGATTCTGTGGCCTGAATTGCCTCGGTAGACCGCGTGAGGCCAGAGTCACGGCTCGGGGCTCACTGCTACCCTCTCCTCTTGCTCTTATTTGTAACTTTAACCCCTATATGCTTCAAACTCCCTCAAAAGCAGCAGGAAGATGCTGGCCACGTGTGCGGATATGGGCCCCCCCATCCCCCCCCACGCTGAAATACTTGATCAACAGGCTCTTCACAGAGTACCTGATTTCTTCTGCATTTGTTTCTTGACTCCTGACGCTGAATGGTTCGAAGTTGAGAAGAGTCACTCCCATTCTCCAGTGGCAGTTTTCCAGCTGCCAAATTAATTAGCCACTTAACTTCCATCTCCAGGAGGTGTAAGGGTCAGTGAGCTTGAGTTTGCGAAACACTTCCCTGCGATCTGAAAGTTGTTCTGTTAATCACAAGGTGGTTGTGGTTTTGTTTTGTTTTGTTTTGTTTTTTTGTTTTTTAAGTTCTCTCGCTCCCCAGGGTTCTTTACAAAATTGAACAGAGTTTTTAGAACGTGCTTGCATTTCAGGTTTTTCTTTCCTTTTAACACCTTCTTATATATGAAATGTTTAGATAAGAAATGAAAAGGCAGGGAATGGAGGCAGTTACTTGGAAAATTGTTCACCACTCCTTCCTTCCTTCCTTCCTCCCTTCTCCCTTCCCTTCCCTGCCCTTCTCTGCCCTTCCCTTCCTTCCTCCCACCTTTCTTCCTTCTTTTCCTCTGTCCATCCTTCCCTCCCTCCCTCCCTTCCTCCCTTCCCTTCTTCCCTTCCTTCCCCCCTCCCTCCCTCCTTCCTTCCTTCAGTACTTAGTATGTGTCAAGTACGAAGGTAGGTGCTAGGAATATAAAGGTGAGTAGGTTATTGACCTCAAAACTCTCACAATTCAAAGTGGGAGGGATGAGGAAAGCACTCAGGAGCATCAGGGAGGGAGTAACTATCTCTGATTACTTAAGAATGGCCAAGATAGGGAGAGGAACTTTCTTGGAGGGAACACTCCGAGAATAGACATAAGTATCTTAAAATACACAAAAAGAACTTCATTTTAATCCATTGAATTTTAAAAAAATACATAAGTGAATGTCTGTTTAAAATCACATGTGGAACTTCCAGCTGTAATGTATGATTAGCCATTGTTCTATATGAGCAGATATAATTTCTCCTTCCATCCTTCTGTCCTTCCTTCCTTTTCCCTCCTTTGAGATCCTAGTCCCATTTTATCTCTAGAAGCTTGGTGAGGCTCTCTTTCGACCTCTTTTCCTTTTCCCTCCCCGCCTTTCCTTTTTCTGAAGCCGTAGTCAGATGTTATCACTGGGCATGGTGCGGGGCTGTGTCCCTTGGCGTTGTGGTCAGTGTCTTCTGTCCCAGCAGATTTCCGAAGAAATAAAAATGGGACTTTCCCAGTTATCCTTTCAGCTCTCAGCTATGATCTGATCCTCTCTGCATTCTTACTTCCTCCCAATCTGCCTGTTTATTTTAGGTAATGGGACTCCTGACCAACCACGGTGGCGTACCCCATCAGCCCCAGACCGATTATGCTCTCTCCCCTCTCACCGGGGGCCTGGAACCTACCACCACGGTGTCGGCCAGCTGCAGTCAGAGACTAGACCATATGAAGAGCTTGGACAGTCTGCCAACATCTCAGTCCTACTGTCCACCCACCTATAGCACCACGGGCTACAGTATGGACCCTGTCACAGGCTACCAATATGGGCAGTATGGACAAAGTAAGCCTTGGTCTCTCTGGGGCTAATTACTCCTGACAGGATGAAAAATCTCTACCCTTCCTTAAGAAAGGGGCGGCGACGGTGGCGGTGGCGGCGGAGGCAGCGTGATTAGGCCTGACATCCCAGTATCCATTTTTGGCAAAGCCCACCGACTGTTCCAGCAAGGGCTCTCTTGTATCGTTATTTTCTTAAGTGATGTCAACAACATCTTGCGGTTATTAATTGCCGCGACGTGAAGGCTGATTGCCACTAGGTGAAACACGAGGGTTGGCCGAAATGAAATAACCCCTGGCATTAGAAACACATGTTCTTAATGAGGTCTGCTCAAGGATCATATGGGGTATAATCCCAAGGACACAGACTTGTGTCAAACTTGTCTCCGGAATAAAAATATTAGTCTCGATCCTTTGATACCGTGGTATTAAATATGACATTGTCAGCGTGTAGCTGATTTTGCCCCTTGCTGTGAATTGTCCCAGCATGACCTAAAAAGCTACGTGTGTTTCCTTACAGGTGCCTTTCATTATCTCAAGCCAGATATCGCATAAGTGAACTGTCCACTTGGAGCTAAAACTGGCCCTGTTTCCGGTCTCCACAGCCTATACATGAAGAATCCTTTCAGAAAAAAAAAAAAATCACCTTTTTGGGGGGCAGTCTCGCCAGGACATGAAGAAGAGTGATTGATTTTTTTTTTTTCTCCAGTAGTTGGTTTCAAATTCTTTTGAACATATTGGACAAAAGCAGTGGAAGAAAGGAAGGGCCTGGAACAGTGAAAAGACAAATGCAACATTTGAAGGCAATGATTTAACATGGCTACACATCAAATACCCCAACTCTTCAGCGCTGATGATCAAGGAGCCAAAACATTCCAGTTGTGTGCACGTGCACGTGTGCGTGTGTGTCTCTGTGTGTGAGATTTATCTGGACTGGTTCAGGCAAGCAGAATGTTCTCAAATATAGCCGGAGAGTACTCTAAACTATAAAGGTTTGATGTTCAATGCTGACACTTACACAATTTTGAAACTGCTCCCGTAACGAAGCAGGAATGGAGGAATCCTTGACTTTTCTACACACTGGAAATTGATATAAAAATAAATGGCACCATTTTTTAGGAAGTTAGACTAGATGTAAAGGACCTCCCAAATAAATTATTTGTGATCTTGTCCTCATTTGTAACCCAGTTGTCAATAAAGGTCCCGGGGCAGACAGCCTTGTGAACAGGATATGGGATAACAGGGAGAAAAAGCTTGTTTTCTTTCTTGGTGTGGGGAGAGGTATGGGACATTTTCCCAGCTCATTTTCATTTTGAAGCCAACCTGGCCGGGGTGGGGGCAAGGAGGTGCGGTGGAGAGGAAGTGACGAGCATTCCCACAGCTGCTTATCGGTGTGCAATACTGTGTACCTCACGGATGCTTTGGCAATGGCCAGGGCCGTAGAAACAGAACCAGAACTATATTTTTGCAGGTGCTTTATTTTCGCAGCCCACGATTCATTGCGGTAGAATGCATGATGTTCGCCATTTAATGGACAACCAACACCCGGCTTGCTCCCTTTGACTAGAGACCGTGTTCGAGAATCATGCTTTTACAATGACGACGTTTACATTCTTCTCTTTTCTATGAAAGGCAGGGCAAGAGCAGAAATGTCCACGTGGCTCTCATGTACTTTTAAATTATACAAGGATATCCAATATGGAAAGATTAAAGGAACCGAGGTTTACATACGTTTGTGTGGTGACATTTTAGAATGTCAATAAATTTGTTTTTTTCGAGCTGTTAAGAGGAACGAGAAGGTGGAAGGCAGTGTTATTTATTTCTTTCTCTTCTTGGAACCATGAACGAGGTAGGCACAAGTACATTCCCTTTAGAGTTAAGAACGATGACGTAGTGGGGTAGTGAGACTAGACGTAGTTCCAGTTTAGTTCATGCGTTGGTCATAGAGGGTGATGGGTCAAGAGAAGTGCTCTCTCTGTGTTGCAGTCTCAACCAACAACAATGTGTTGTAAAAATGTCTTTCATGTAAAAAGTGCAGTAAATATTTACTATTTATAATGAATAAACAGTTATGAAAACTTGCCCAACACTGCTTTTTGGGGGGAACCGGTGCACATAGCATTAATAAAAACTTACAAATGGAAAACCTACAAACACATGCTTCATTGCCAACGGGGCCTTTTGAATTAGACTGTAACCTCCACAGATAGGGTCACACAGTCCAAAACTGTGTTCTCTTGAAGAAGCTTGGTTGAACACAATTTTAAATGATGGAAGCTTTTATTTTTGTAGATGTGGTATTGACAAGACCCCTAAGTCCACCTTTCTCTCTCCTTGGTTCTCTGAACTATCAAATCCCTTCACTGTCATCTTGGGAGTATGTCTTCCCCCAGAGGACCTTCTCTGTCTTCATCTTCAGTGGTCATCTCTATTGAAATTTTTATTGAAAGCTTTCATATTCTGTCATTTGCTTTATTTTAGAGGCTTTCTTCACTTCTCATGGAAAACATGACTGCCTACATCATTCATTCTTTCTTCCTCCTTTTTCTCCCCATCCTTCTCCACTTCCTTCCCTCCCTCCATCTGTCCCTTCAATACTTTTTTAAACACTTATTTTTTGAGAGTCTAATTGTACCAGGTATGGTCCTTGGCACTGGTGTTTTGACAATGCTTATAGCGTAGTGGGTATTCCAGGGGGGTAAATGCACAGTAGCAATAAAGCACGAGGACTGTTTTTATCGAGTAAATAATCACAGTGCCCTTCCTTGCCTTAACCCATTTATTCCTCCTAACATCTTCTATGAGGCACAGTTGTTGTCATTGACATTCCCCTCTCACGGATGAAGAACCAAGGCATAACGTGCTTACGTGAGCTCTGCCAGTGGTGAGCTGGGGTTTCATTCCAGGCAGACCAATTCCAGAGTCTACATGCTTCAACTCACTCTTCTGCCTCCCCAAGGCAGGAGAACCTGATAGTCAAAGACCCAGGAAGATGTGAAGGAGTGCTGTCCAATTGAGTAAGCAGATAGCCACACATGGCTATTTAAATTTATAATAACTCGGGGCACCTGGGTGGCTCAGTGGGTTAAGCCTCTGCCTTCGGCTCAGGTCATGATCTCAGGGTGCTGGGATCGAGCCCCACATTGGGCTCTCTGCTCCACGGGGAGTCTGCTTCTCCCTCTCTCTCTGCCTGCCTCTCTGCCTACTTGTGATCTCTCTCTCTGTGTGTCAAATAAATAAATAAAATCTTAAAAAAATATAATAACTAAAAATAAAACTAAGAAGTTGGTCCCACAGGTGCACTAATGGCATTTCAAGGGGGCAATAAGCACATGAGGGCAGAAACTGTAGTATCAGGCATGTAGATCTGGAACATCTCCATCATTGTAGAAAGTTCTGCTCATCAGTGCTGATCTAAAGCATGTCTTCTTAAAACCCTAAGGACATGAAGTGCGGTATGCAAAACGTCCAAGTTCTTTAAATGTGTTAGATGTTCTTGCTCTTTTTCCAACAATTAGCTATTCCAAAAATATTTTAGGAAGAGGAAAGGAAGGTAATTCTTACCAAACACTTTTGTCATCTTGTTTAGTCCTCACGAAATCCTGTGAGGTGGGGATTATTAGCCCCAAATGACACATAAATGGACTGAGGTCCAGAGTTGTTCATTAGTTGGGCCGAGGTCATACACAGTCAGAAATAGTAGAAGCAGGCTTTGAGTTCCACTCAGCCTGATGGCAGACCCTGCCTTCATTTACCTTTCCAAATCCTGATGGTGACTCTTCATTATTTCAAGCTACCCTCATGCCAAACTCAAGTTGAAAGCAGGTATTACAAAACAGAATTCACTCCCAGTATGAGAGCAATGCTTCCAGGAGCTGGGATTACACAACAGAACTGTCTTTCATGTCACTTTCCCTCCCTTCCCAGTTCAGAATTTGGCACGTATGTGTGTGTGGCTCATCTCTCTCTCTCTCCCTTTTCTAAAGATTTTATTAGAGAGAGAGCTCATGCATGAGATGAGGAGGGTAGCGGCAGAGGGAGAAGCAGCTTCTGAGCAGGCAGCCCAACAAAAGGCTCCATCCCAGGATCTTGGGATCATGACCTGAGCTGAAGACAGATACTTAACCCGACTAAGCCACCCAGCGCCCTGCTCACATCTCTTGTATTTCTTTCTGCCCTTATTTCTGCATGTCTCTGAGATCTCTTGCTCAGTTCATATTTCTCATGTTGAAAATCTCTGTAGATCAATTTTTCCCTGATTTTTTTTTTTTGGTTTGTATCTAATCACTCTCCTTTGTCCATATAGTTATAAAATTTAATTTGAAAACTTAAAAGTGAAAACTGAAAATTAGAACTTAAAATTATTAAATCATGGATATACTAATGTCAATTGCTGAGTCATTCCTTCCTGGGCCATTTTCCTAGGAATACGTATCACTTCACATCTGTGATGGACACAAACATATTTTTTGGGTCCCTCTTGGAAAGATATATTCACACACACTTGGTTATTTGGGGAACATCCTATGTTAAGAGGGATCTTCATTAGTGTTGGCAACAGAACCAGCCAATGGCTCATGGCTGTGGGTTTATAAAGAGTCTCAAATGAGGGAGGGGATGGATTAATTGATGTCCTTTGTGCACACATGCCATGGAAGACTCAATCCTGAAACTACACAATTACCACATGGAACCAGAACCAAGATGTCTATTGAAAGGAAATCTATTTGGGGACGAAGGCTTGGGCCTCAATCATTCTGAGTAAATAAATGATTTTTGGTGTTGAATTATTTATGGATAAGGAGAGCTGGTGTCAGACATTGAGCAGTAGAGCAAGTGACAAGTGGCAATGTTTATGCAGTGATCCACAAGGCCAGCCTCAGCCCTAGGCAAGCACTCATGGGTCTGGAATCAGTGTTGGATGATATGTGAGAGAAAGGGAAAAAACAGATTTGGGCTCAGGCTTCTTGTCAAATGCTGGTGATATAAGCTACTCTCTCTCTCTCACAGCTCCACTCTTTGGTATCACTGACCAATGTATCCCAAGAGCCTCGCACTATGTCTTACCCATAATGAGTACTCAGTACCTGCCTGTTGAATAAATGAATGAATGAAGAGTGCCTCTCTTGTACTGTCCCGACATGATCTTCTAAAGGAGTTCAACCTCAAGGGTGTGTGAATTGGATTGAAAAAATTTGATATTGCAACGATCAATTGCAATCTGGGTAGGGCACAGGCTAGGTGTCTAAGGTAAGACCCAAGGACCACAGATTGTCTTGAGATTGGATTAATACAAAGCCTTAGGGAAGGAGTGGGACGCAGGGGGCCCTGATGAGTTGCTTGAAGCCATCTCTCTGGTGTTTCTGACTGATGCAGATGGCACAAGGCAGGGGAAGAACCAGTTGGGTGATTTCTGAGAGCACTGGTTCTAATTATAAACTAACTAATTATAAGAAACCCCGGTGTCTGGACCAACCCAGACCTGTGACTCTGAATCCAGAGAGATGGGCACGGGGAGGATTAATGAAGCAAGAGCTCAAAGAGAAGCCTTGGCTGGATTAAAGCCTGGGCCACACTTGACCAGGGAACTGGCAAATGTATTTTCTGGGCTTGAAGTTGTGGTCAGGGTCATTCATCACAGCACAGCTGAGAGGAGAGGTCACTTCGGCATTTGGAGTCTCCTTAGCCTGATCTTCCACCGTTCTTGAGCCAGAGGGAAAGATGCAGAGAGGCAGCATGTCAGCAATGCCGCACAAGGGGGAAATCTGTGGAATTACTGTTGGATTGGCAGTGTGTTATGACTACATCATATCTCCAGCTGGAAATCTACAAAGCCCTACCACACAAAAGTCAGCAGTGCTTGGGCTTTTCCCAACTGGTGTGTTGACATCTCATGCCCCAGGCTCTTGTGATCCTGTGGCATTCAGGAGAGTTTTAATCATGAGACTGAAAACACAACTTTCTTTTGACCTTGCTCATCTGGTTCCCCCTCCCCACTCTGTGAAGCCAGGCTCCTGAGCTTTGAACAGAATCCCCACAAATGGCAGCTCCTTTTACTACTTGTAGAGTGAGGGAGGTGGGCAATGGTTTCTATTTCCTAATTCATTAATTCATTGGATACTTATTGAGTTCCTTCTGTGTGTTGGGCAGTGGGTCTTCAGTGGAAGGTGAGACAAATCCTGTTGCTAAAAGACCCCAACTCTGAATGAGCTGGATCAGTGAACAATGTGTTGGGAGACAAAGCGATAGGTAAGGAAAAGTTCGTATGGAAACACAAGGAGAGAGGGCACGACTCCTCCTGGCATTGGAACACAATCCAGAGGAAGTGACCCTGGAGCAGAATATCTAAGGATAAACAGGAAGTTATGGGGCAGATGTGGTGCCAGGGAGCAAGTCGGTTCCATGTATATATGATGCCAGCTGCGGGGCTGCCAGATGAAAGAAACCAGGGAGGTCAGTCAGGGGCTGGGCCTCTCAAATTCCCCAGTAAGTCTGTTCCACAGCCAGAGCCTTCTGGGAATCCCTAGTTTATAGAGTTCAAAGAATATGAGATTAGGTTAAATGGGGCAATTATTTTTTCTTAAAAATGGATTGAGAGACTTCCCACCTAAAAGGCCCGATAAGAATCTTAGAGGAGAAGGCACACATATCTATGATTATCGCCTTTTTTTTCTTTTTAAGATTTTATTTACTTAGATAGCAAGAGCAGGTGGGAGAGGGACAAGCAGGCTCCCCAGCCTGACCCGGAACTCAATCCTAGGACCCTAAGATCATGACCCAAAGCCGAAGGCAGACACTCAACGACTGAGCTCCCCAGGTGCCCCTGATTATTGTCTTTCTAAGCAGACCCCCAAAGCTTGGTAGGGGCGTGATGCCAACACTTAGTGGCCCAGCTGCATTTTCATCAGTGGAGAGCTCTTTGTTGGAGGTCTGGAAGCTGCCCTGCCTTTCATTACAGGCTGACAGGGACAACCCATTGTTAGTAATTATCCAAATGTGTGTAATTGGGTGCTCAGCTGGGGACAGGCCCCCAGATCTCTGTGTTCAACCTTGAGGGGCAAAAAGGGGAAAGAAATGCTTTTCTTCCTTTTCTTTTTGACGCTCCAAGTTTAAATTCTCCTTTCAGACAAACTGTACCTATCCCACCTTCCCAAACACATTCTCATGGGGCTCTTGGTTATGTAAAGGAGAGCAGATATCCTCTGTGGGATGGCGTAAAGAACACGTAGTTGTAGGTACAGATCATGGGAAATGAAGTGGTTTTGTAGGAGGATGTGAAAGGCTATCTTTGTAGGTGCAGTTTTATGTTTGCATATTATATTTATTTGTAGGAAACCAATGACTTCTTTCTGGGTTGGAACAGTAGAAGCATGCTCAAAGGAAGTAAACTGTTCTTAAAAGCACAGTGACAGGTTGGGAGCCCACATGGAAACATGAGGGTCTGGGGGTGCTGTGCTCTCAGGCAATTATGATTTTGTATTTGTCAACAGAAAACAGATGCTACACTTGAATTTGGAAATTTAGAGAAGGTTTTTTTTTTTTTTTTAAAAGATTTTATTTATTTATTTGAGAGAAAGAGTGTGTATAAGCTGAATGGGAGGAGGGGAAGAGGGAGCAGGAGAGAATCTCAAGCAGATTCAACACTGAGTGTGGAGCCCCATATGGGGCTCCATTCCATGACTCTGGGGTCTTGACCTGAGCTGAAATCAAGAGTCAGCCAGCCAGCCAACTGAGCCACCCAGGAACCCCTAGAGAAGGACTTTTAACAAGGAGACTATCTATAAAGTTGGAGGGGTATAGGGCAATCATAAGAGATTATGTGGAACACTGGGAAGAAGACCTGCTATGGAGTAGGAAGGGAGAACTTACTGGATCCTGGAAAGAGTGTAGTTTAGAGCAGTTGGCTCTAAGAGTGACAACTTTTGGAAAGTACACAGACATCCAGAGGTAACTACAAGAGGAGGGAGCCAAGGGAAAAATATCCTGGCTGCATTTCCCCCCTCTCCCAACTCTTACTTGGGGGGGGGGGTTCCCATTGGCTGAATCCAGTTGGAAACCAGAGGGCACAGGAACCAAGCATATGGGCCCATATAGCCCCTGCTACATGGAGTGGGAGGGGTGGAAAGTCTGGAGAGGGATTTGGGAGGGCCCACAAAAGGTAGCTAGGTTCAAGTGCTCTATTTTGCAATATTTTCCTGTTGTTTCCAACTCAACAAAAGTCAGGCCTTAGCTGTCATCCTAGGGCATTAAGGGACGGGTCCATGCCCAAGCTGGGAGAAGGGTGCCCCCAAGCAAACACTGTTTACCGATACGGTTTGGTTAAGAGGTGTCATGAACAGCAGCCGTCCAAAGTCAAGAGGGTTGCCCGAGATGACAAGTGAGATTTATGTGAGAGGTAGTCAGCTTCCAAGAATTCCCAGGGACATTTGGATGAGCGGAGTCTAGTCAAAGGCTCCACTTCTTGGGGTTAAGCTGTAGGCGTACTTGTATTCTAAGAGGCTGGGCGTAAAACAGAAAGTGAGAATGTTCTTTTATAGTTACTATCCCAAGAGATCTGGAACATCAGCCTTACCCCTATAATTTTTTTTTAAAGATTTTTATTTATTTATTTAATAGACAGAGATCACAAGTAGGCAGAGAGGTAGGCAGAGAGAGAGGAAGGGAGGTAGGCTTCCTGCTGAGCAGAGAGCCCGATGAGGGGCTCGATCCCAGGACCCTGGGATCATGACCTGAGCCGAAGGCAGAGACCTTAACCCACTGAGCCACCCAGGAGCCCCGAGCCTTACCCATATAATTTTATAACTGTTTTAAACTTGTCTCTGTCCTCCATAATTTAAGTTTCTGGAAGATAAGGACAGTGACTTGGTTATTTTTGTGTTTCCAGCTTTATTTTGCTCATTGCCAACCTGCTGGATATGTTTATTGAATGGAATCAAATCATTGTTTACTATTTATGCTAGGTTGTTACGAAGCGCATGAATAATTCTTTATGCCTTAAGTATGATCGGTTCACTGGTTTTCAGCTGTAATTGAGTTAAATACTAAATTCTATAATGTGTGTTTTACTCTTTGTAGTTTGCTGATAATATAACATGGATGGTCCCTTGTAAGTGGAAAAATATCAAGAGTGGTTAGGGTTTCAGTGAATTCATAGCATCTGCTCTAGTTCCCAGGGCTGGGGAGATTGAAAAGACAAAACAAATCACGATTCCTATTTAAAGAAACTCATAAATACATCTATGGATGAATTTATAACCTAGTTTGTAAGACTATTTGATGTAAGCTAAATTTTAGTATACCTTTGTATTAAAATTGAAAAGGCACTTATCAAAAAAATTATGGTGTAATATGATTATACTGATATAATGAGCCTACTTGATAAAATCAGGCCTTTGAGCTCACAAAAGGAATCATTAAAGTATGAACAAAGTTATATGGTAATTATAACCCAGAGAAGCATGTATATTTCTTTTAAAGGACTGATAGAAATTTATACCTGGCAACATTTTATTTGTTGGGAGTTTAAGTTATTATATATATTTGATAACAATAAAGCTGTATTCCTTAAAACAAGTTCTATCAGATTAATTTTGTTCCAATTTTTAAAAAATAAAAACCATAGCCCAACTCTGGAGGAAGTTTGATAAATAGGTTGTTTCTACCAACATTAAGAGACATTTTCAGCTTTGCATATTCTTTTCAATCTTTAAGTAAACCAACATATTTTCATGATCATTCAGTTACATTTATATTAGTCAGTTTGAGCTGCTGTAACAGAACACCATAGACTGGGCAGCTTACAAACAATAGAAATGTATTTCTCACAGTTCTGGGGTCAGGAAGCCCAAGATGGAAGGCGCTGGAAGGTTAGGTGTCTGATGAGAGCTAGCCTTCTGCTCATTCACAGATGGCCATCTTCTGGCTGTGTCCTGACATTGGTGGGGTATGTGGGGAGAAGCGATCCTCTGGGGTCTCTTTCGTGAGGGCACTAATCCCACTGATGAAGGCTCCACCCTCATGACCTATCACCTCCCAAAGGCGCCGCCCCCGATACCATCATGTTCATCATATGCGTGTCGGGAAGACATATTCAGTCTATAGCAATGCTTAAAATTTCTTTAAAAAACAGTAAAAGGGAATTTTAGAAAGAAAAAAAGTCACCATTTATAGCAGTTCCTTCCTAGTTGTCTCTTTTTCTATGTATCCACTCTAATTTTCAAGGATTGTGGTTACCCTCATAAATTAGTCTGATTACAGAGCTCCTTATGAGTTCTTTTTCCTTTTTGTGCTCAGACTTACACTCTGCCCACAGTGTACATTAAATAAAATACTAATAAAAAATAAATTCCTTATATCTGTTTTTTTTTTTTTTTCAAAATCCAAAAACTTTTTTATTTGTTTGCTTGTTTGGGCTTCTTGTCTGACCTCATTTCTTTCCTTCCTCCTTTGTCTTTACTCTCAAGTTTAACATTGGAAAAAGACCTCATCTTGAGAATGGATTGTAAGAAAATGTCTCCATATGCACTTGTAGACTTTGTCTTTAATTGTTCAGTATCAAAGAGTTTGAGGTGTAGTATTCATGTATCTGTGATGGTCTGTGTAAATGCTTTAGAATTTCAGGGAACGTTCACATACATTATATTGATCTTCTCACTATCTTCATGAGGAAGGCAGATCAGGTATATAATACTTTGTCTCCAGCCAGACTGTTGAGCAAACGGGAGTTCAAACAAATGTCCACAGTTTCACACTCTGCTGTTAATGGTAGAGTCAGGAATGCAGTTCAGGTTTTCTGCTTCTCAGTTTCTGATTCTCTGCAACACCTTGCATCAAGCAGAGTATGGCCTCAGTGAGTTCTTACACACATGCTCAACACTGTTGTCTGTCTCTGCTTACGTGATTTAAACTTGTAAGAGACAAGTAGAGCCCTGAGTTTTATGAGGCATTAGGAGTCATTGCTTCTTCCCATCAAACAATACAGAGCCAGATATTGTCAGGGGCTGACAGAAAGTGAAGTGAATGCAGTCACTCAGCCTGAGAAGTACCCACGGCTCAGAATTGCTGTGTAGATGCAGGTTGGGGGTGGGGGGCGGGGCGGAGGAGAGCAAGGAGAATGGGAGAAAGAGATCCAAAGCTGCCTATGACACTTGCGGATGAAAGTAACATCTGTTGCCCATAGGACAGAATGATGAGCTTGGAGAGGTGGCTGGGGCCCCGTCCCGAATGTCTTATATCATATCATGTTCATGGGTTTGGGTTTTCTTTTAAAAGGGAAGGGGAGCCGTGGAAGAACCCGTAAGTAGCAGACTGACAATGTAGATTAGTGACTCAGGAAATTCCTCTAGAATTACGACAGTTCTATTGTATGGAGCTTTTGCAGAAATGTACTATCTACACACCTTCACAGCAACTCGACAACGTGGGAACATTATCTGATACTCAGAAAGTTAGAGTACCTTTTTTAAAGCCACAAGGCAAGCCTTGCTGCCCAGAGAGAGATTGAAGGTGTGGTGGAGGGTGAGTGATGGTCAGTGACGGAAGCGGGCGGGTCCTGGTGAAGTATGAAGGGGATGAGTATGGCACAGTGCAGATTCAGACAGACTGGCCTTTCCCAGGATAAAGAGCTTCCTTGTAAACCTTTTCTACTCAAGTAAGGGAAGGAGGGAAGAACACAGACCTCTTTGCTGTTGGAGCAGAGAGGGCATGACATTGCAGGAGTTCACCTCTGCTGTCTGTTGTCTCTGAGGCTGAGGGCAGCGGGGAGGGGACAAGCATTTCAAGTGGCCTCAGTGGATCAGTGAGGGCTCTGTCTGGGGACACGGAGTCTGCGGAGCAGCCTGGAGGCTCAGGTGAGAGTGGACTGATTTTCTTCAGCTGCGCTTTGTGGCTCAGGGGGAGGGGACTGAGCAGCCTGGAGACCAGACTGGTTCTTTGGGAGGGGATGTGCAGTATGGCCAGCAAGGTGCGTGTGGCAGAAATGCCATTGGAGGAGGTGGCAGGGGCTGGGTCTTGCAGGGCCTCTGACGGCCATTGAGGCCATTGGAGGGTTTTCTTCTAAGCACATGTGAGGTGGCTGTACTAGGGTTTGAAAGCAGAGTAAAACACCACCTAAAATATATTGCTGGAAAGATCATTTAGGAGAACCACTTTTGGGGACAATAACCAAGACGGGCTCCGCTGCATGCCAGAGAAGAGATGAGCTCATCTCCACTCAGGGATCCTGCGGATACGTCGAGCTGCTTGATTGAGAAGTTTCCAGAGCGTCCGGGACATTTCTTCCACGACAACCCACCCTCCTACTTCTTTGCGTCTTCTAAGTCCTCAGAAATGACATATCATTCTAAGAGTAGTATTCACAAGACTGTGTGGCCTAATGCTACAGATTCTGGGGACTCCACACCTAGGTTTGAAATTCCGGATTGGCTATTCAAAATTTATACTAGCTGTGTGATTTTGGAGAAGTTACTTAATTTCTCTTAAACTAATTTCAAATTCTGTAAGAAAAGAAAAATAACGATGGTTTCTTTAGCAGACTCTGTTGAGAGTTCCATGTTATCTTGCATCTGCCTGGCCGATGGTAAGCACTCAGTAAGTGTTAGTTCCTATTAGTAATATCATTTAATCACATTAATTATCATGTGCCAATTATACAACATGTTCCTCGGCTTTTAAACTTGCCCATTAACCTACCCGGATTACTAAACTGATGGAGAGATTATTTTTAATGACCATGAATGGAAAAGTCACAAAATAGTTATTTTATGTGAATATAATTTATTGGGAAGATGTATTCATAGCTTCCTTAATTTTTTTTTTGCCATATATGGTCATAGTTTTTAAAGGACTCTCTCTTACCACTGAGAGTTCCCAAAATAATGGGACTGAAGTTATAAACAAGAAAATAATAAACTGATCTCTGCTCCAAAGAAACTTCACCAGTCGTGGCTTACTTACCATTGCAACTTTAGTTGTGAAAACAGGTGTGTTTCTAAGACCCAAAGAAAGAAGAGTAAGGATCAGTCTGAGCCTGTCATCTGCCATGTCCCCCACCACCTGGGTTTGTCCACTGAGGACTGTCTCACTACAAGACTGATTCCTAACAGCGAAGTTGGCATGGGCAGGGGGATGTTTTGGTGGCGGTATCAGGAATCTCTTGGAGAGATGACTCCTTTTGGTTTAGATTTTACAGACTTCTGTCTTTGGAGAGGGGAAATGGTGAGTAGATTTTTTTTTTTTTTTTTTTTTTTTTGGCGAGTAGATTTTGTAGGTACAATCTGTGGGCTTTGAACCTCATGGTCCAGGGAAGAAGGAGATCATTCCTTCTGTCTTTGCTGAAAGAGCCCCGACTCTGTTCAATTGTCTGCAGCCATGTGATCGAGTCAGGTGGGCCTAGTGGAACCCGGGGCAAGGGTGGGAAGTGAGGAAGGATCGTGTTCCAATAATACCGTCGCTGCAATTTTAAAGATGAGTAAGAGGCAAATGTCAAGGGATGGCAGAGTGAGACCTGGGCAGGCCAGATGACCTTTTGAATAAATGCTGCAAGTGATCTGAACACCTAGAATGTGAACTGGGAGACTTAACCCTTCTATTCGTTTATTTGGCAAATACTTTTCGAGACTCTTCTGCCAGCCAGGAATTGTTTTCGTGTCTTCGATGTTTTGGTCAACAACCCAGACTTGGTTCTTGTACCTTCTGAAGCTCATGCAGGGAAGGTAGATGTGAGTAAAGAAGTGATTCTATAATTAGACATTGTGCTGAGTGTGGGGAAGGAAAAGGACAGGATACAAGGGGAGAAACACAGGACTTTCTCACACTGAGTCATCAGGGAAGGCCTGGCAGGAATGGTGAGCCTTGGGAAGTGAACAGAGAGGTTTTCTAAACAGAGGGAGCAACATATGCAGTGGTTCGAATTTGAGAAAGAGCTTGGCTTGTTGGAGGTTCTGAAATTAGGTCTTTGTGTCTGGTATGCAGAAGGAGAGTAGGGCCAAGGATGAGGCTGGCTGAGGCTGGGTCACATGGGCCCTCACATAGGCCACAGTAAGGAGCTTGGATTTGATTCTATTTGCAATGGGAAGTGACTCCAAGCAGAGGAGGAACATCAGCTAACACTCAGCCTCCGTAGAGGGTGTGTTGGAAGGGGGCAGGATTGAAATGCCGGGTGGAGGCACGATGAAGATTGGCCCGTGTTTGTGTCGTGCAGAAGAGAGTCTGGCAGTGGAATTAGTCGTGTGTGGGGTTGAATCTGATTTGATCTCCTGTTACTCATTTACTAATGCCCTTGAGGTAGTGGTTTCTCTGAGCTGCCATTTTCCAAATTAAGTACGTAATACTTAGCTCCCAGATAGTGAGATTAACTGGGCTAATTTCATGTGTCTTACTTCAGTTCTGGTCCACATAGTGAACGTCCAAGAAATGTTAACTTCTTCCCTCCATCTTGGGTGTAGATAAAGAATGTTATTTACCTCTTAAGGAAGAAAAGAGTGTGCAGCGTAGAGGCCAATGGGCTGGTGATAAGAAGACAGAGAAAATACATTCATCCTTTCCTGACAGGGTCTGCCATGGTGGTAACCATATTTGTTCATTTTTGCCTCACAATATTAACAATTCATTTTCATTGTAAAAATAATGAAACTTGTTCAAGAAAAATAGAAAACAGAGCCAAGTAGGAAGATAAAAAAAATCCCCCAAAAACCCTCATCTGAAGAACCACTACCCAAACACAAGCACTGATACCATTTGGTGTGGTTTTCTTTGCCTCTTTGCTTTGGGAGTAACAACACCAGATAGTTGCCTACTTGTTAGGGATGCTGAAATAAAAAGAAAATAACATAAAAAATAATAATAAAAAAAGAAAAATGGCACAATATTTGTAAGAAGTTTTGAAAGTTTTGGATAAAAGATGCATGTAATGATAAAACACAATAGAGTGTACTGCTGTCCCACTGTCACTTGAAAATGATCACAACAATG
The DNA here is from genome assembly GCF_002288905.1 of Enhydra lutris kenyoni. Classification (NCBI taxonomy): domain Eukaryota; kingdom Metazoa; phylum Chordata; class Mammalia; order Carnivora; family Mustelidae; genus Enhydra; species Enhydra lutris. Next base: position 31,954,757 of record NW_019154085.1, on the reverse strand, counting down.
ACGCAATAAAAATGTAAGTATTAGGGCCCTCTTCTGGATTGGTCAATCTTTCAGAGCCTCCGCATCGCCCCATCATTAGGGAAAAGAAGACATCTTGACTAAGAGGACTTCGTACCTCATGGATTATCACCCTGGCAGCTAAATGGATTTTATATCTTTGGAGTACTGTATTTCATTTTAAGAAATAGCATTGACCATGGCAACATGGGGATGTCGTTCGCTGTTGTTGCGGAGGAGAATTGGAACTTGTTGCTCTTTTCTAATGATAAGCGTTAAACTGTGTTTCTGACAGTTGCTCAATGGAATATTTTCAGGCACCAGAAAAGGAATTGGCTGAGCTGCTCTACGTCCCCAGCATCGTATAAAACCCCATTGTCTAAATGACTAATAACACCCCACAGGAAGTCAGTTCTTGGGTGCAAATGTCTTCCAGTCTTTGGAAATACAGCGTATATTATCCAGTTACTCCGTCTGTGTCATGAAATATGAAAATAGTCTAGGAGAGACACATCCCACTTGACCTTTGCGGAATGATTTAATAAAGTTAGCTTGATACAAACATTTGAAAGAGTATTGCCGATAAAAGAGGAATTGTGGCTTCCTTCTCTCACATCCTCCTTTCTTTGGAAACACTTCACAGGCTTTATTAACTCTTTAATGTTTTTGTAATTGGTGGCATTTGTCCCTGAGGCCATGTTCCCAGGCCTGGTTGGGTTCCATTAAAGGCAGAGATTCCGCATCTCCTAGATTTTCAGCCCCTTTCAACACTCATCCTGATATCTTTGTCTGTATAATTAGGCAAATATGTTTTCAATTGTTTTTATGTGTGTACACATTTCACCCCTCTTACTGCTATCTTGATTGATGTTTTATGGGATACATTTTCAATTGGGGGCCTCCTCCCCTTAGAGAGGTGCCAACGTTCGCTTCTGTATCCACTTACCACTCTATCGGTTCCATCTGCAGGTGTAACTGAATATGGTCCTTCACTTTCCGGGGGAAGGTTGGACCTCCTGGGTTTTCTGAGTAGACTCCCTTACCCCATCGCTTTATCCACTGTTATTTATTTTATGCTGTTTTTCTGGTTTAAAATGAAATATAGACCTGCTCAAGACCATTTGGAGACTATGGAGTAGTGTAAAGAAACTTCTCTGTGGTTTTAGAACTATCACTGTAATTACAACCATCAGCCAAAGTGATTTCTTCCTCTCTTTGACCTCCTGAACCAGTTACCAGGGTCCCTCCTCGAAACTCTATGCAGCTTTATTTTCATTGGAGTACACCTGCTGTATAAGATTACCTGATATCTTCTTGCTCATTTATTCATTTGTGTTAGTTGTGGAAGTGAGGATCTTGTCCGTCTTATTTGATGGGACCTCCCTGTGCCTGGGACGTATTGGTCCCCAATAAATACTTAACTAATGAATGAGCCAATTTATTATTTTAAAACAAATATTTCCCCTTAACATTTAAAAATACTGAAGAGTTCTAACCTCATTGCCAGTTTATGTTTTTCTAACATAAACATGTTACATTTCTTTTCTATGTGGTATCAGCCAGGATAGGCTGCATGTTGCTGCCGTAACAACTTTAAATCTTAGTGACTTAAAAGAGGGAAGGTTTATTGCTTGCTTTCTCTACCTGTCCAGTTTGGGTTGGCAGGAGGACTATGCTCATCGTGATCACACAGGGATGCTGGCAGGTAAAGGTTTCGTCTCTGCCCGTACTTTCAGTGTGGCTGGGACAGGAAAGGGGGATGGACGCTTTGGGCACTGGCTCTTAAAACTTCTGCCCTGATGTGACACCTTTTGTATCTGTCCACATTTTATTGACCAAAGCAAGCCACACAGTCATGTCTCAAAAAGGGTGGGGAAATGCATTCCCACCATGAGCCTAGAAATAGATCTGCAATTATTTTAACTGTGGTGTTTGTGATGACCAAGTAAGTTTGGTTTATAATAAAAAGGAATTTAATTTCTTACTCTAGGCCCCCCCAGTCCTTCTCTCCAGGGGAAGCCCCTTATTAACAGGCTCTGGTATATCTTGCTCAAAATTTTCTCTTCATATGTGGTATGTATTAGGCTATATGTGTGTGCATCCCTTTTTGGGTACTCAAATAAGAATATTCAATAAACACTATTCTGCCTTTTTCTCCTCCCTTGGTTGTTACATTTTTTCCCCTACATAATGTATGTTGAAAACCTTTCTCTATATATCATATAGTTCTCCATTATGTTCATTGTCAAAGATACCATAATACACCACTTCCTTTTTGATGGAAAAGTAGGATGTTTCTAATCTCTTCCTTTGACAACAATGCTAACAGCACTTAGGTGAAGGGTCTGTGAGTAGAGTAGCAAGAACGAGCTTGGCTTTGCTTCAGAAAGATCTGGTCTGTAATCCCAAATCCCACTGACTAGCTGAATAGGTGACTCATTAAACCTCAGGGGTCTTGGTTTTCTCAGTGAAAAAAAAAAAAGATATTAGCTCATCTCTCAGAGACTTGACTTAAGAAATAAGCAAGGCAATTTTCCTGCAGTATAGGGGCTGTTCCATAAATCTTGCAAGCAAGGGTTTCAAGTATTGAATGTGAATTTAAGGGATTACTGGTACCAAATCTTATTATAATAGTGGGTCGCAGTAAGCACTCCAATGAATGGATACTCTCATACTTTTCTCTATTCTCAAGCAGATAACCTGAATTTTAAAGAAGAGAAAGGAAGCAGGGATTTATTAATTTTATGATCTTGCATTTCCTAGGCACACATGTCTGAGTGGAGGCTTGGGCATGAACATGTAACATGACACTATCATCAGGATCCTTGAATACTCCGGAAATAAGCATGGAAGGAGTGGTCATGACCAAGCCCTTCAGTCCTGCCACTATTCTATATCCCATATGAGTTATAAAAGGCTATAAAGAAAGAGGACAAGGCAAATAAGTGCTAGTGGGAGAAGGTCTAGCATTAGGTTGTGACCTGGGGATCTTCTCCATTGACTTACTCTCACTGCCTGTGCCTTAACTTGAAATGTGGCCAATGTTAACTATCCCATTATAGTAAACTGTCACCTACTGGAAAGTTAAAGGAGATTTTGAGCATTTGAGCAAAATATAAAATATTATTTGTCAGCACACGCATCCATGAAGTCTTCTCACTAACTTCTCTCTTACACCGCTCATCCGAATGGCTGCACTTTTTGCCAAGTGTGCGAGTGACGTCCTTTGATATTTTCTATTCCATTCAATTCGATTCAATTCAGTGCAATCAGATTCTTTCCAACTCAGTTTTACCTTATCTGGTTCTATTAATTTCATTTTATTAAAACATTTCTGGTCACAACCCCTACATTAACTTCATAACTCTTAATTTCATGGCCAGGATTCACAATTTGAAAACTCCTGCCCTCAAAGGTTTCCTTTTGTGCTGTGGTTCTGCTAGCCAGCCACCTAGTGACGTCACCCAGCTTTGCATCTTCACCAGAGGGGGACGCTTCGCTACTTACTGCTCCTATGTTGCCAGTTGGGGCAGTCACTGGGCCATTTTGACATTAAACTTGATGTATACCGAACAGAACTCATTATTCCCCTCTGCCATCATCTCATTCTATCCCATGGTTCTTCGTCTAAATGAATGACATCACCATTCTCCCAGTTGATCAAGCCTGAAAATTGGGTGTTGTTACACTCTTCTTTTTCTCTTCTGCAGCATCCAAATGATCACATGATTCTACAGGAGCCTTGTGTTAGAAATATATCCTCAATTCAAAACCTCTTAATGACTTCTGCTGCTAACATTCCAGTGTAGTCACCACCTTCTCTTAGACCGCTACCTCAGCATCCCCAGAAAAGAACCTTTGCTCCTATACTTGTCACCTGGTTTCCCAAGTCTGTTTTCCACACAGCAGCCACCGTGATTCTTTTCATGTAGCTCACATCTTCTAGTAACTTCTTCTCACTCTTAGAAGAAAATTCAATCAGTAGTTTTCAAACTGTTATTTGTGATCCCTGTGCCTATCTGTGTATGCACATGTGTCTGTGTGCACGTGTGTGTCTATGTGTTCATGTACCTACACATGTACTGGTTGAGATGCAAAGGCATTTTTCTTCCTTTGAATTGCAATAAAAATATGAAAACACTATCTTTTATAATCTGTCCCCTGGGTCTCTTTAAAAGCTCTTTTGTTTTCTCCTTCTCTCTCTCTCTCTTTTTTTTTTTTTTTTTTTTTTTGTTTTGAGGGGTAGGGAGGAAACAGAGGGAAAGGGAGAGAGAATCCCAAGGAGATGCCCTGCTGAGTGCAGAGCCCAACATTGGGCTCGATCTCACAACCTTGAGATCATGACCTGAGACGAAATCAAGAGTCTGAGGCTTAATGGACTGAACCACCCAGGCCCCCAAAAGCTCTTTCGTTCTAATCATCTTGCTTATTCAGCCCTAGCAACACTGGGCTCCTTGTTGTTTCTTAATACTCCAAACATAAGCTACCTCAGGGTCTTTGCACTTGATATTTACTCTTCCTGAAACATTCATTCACCAGATAATCTGCAACCTCAGTTTCTTTTACCTACTTAGAAACCCTCCTCTCCTTCTTCTTTGTCATCTTCAGAGACCTAAAGTTTGGTTCAAACAATTAGGTCTAAACAAAGATTCCTGACCTCACCCCCAAATGGAAAGGAGACAAACTTCTTATATATTTTTACATGATCCTTTATAAAAATATATATGTAAAAATGAAATCATACTTCTTATAACCAAACCAGAACGAGGAATATAAATAAAAAGCTAAAAGTCTGCTCATCTCCCTCTAGTCTCTCCAAATTAACAGTAACCTTCCATATATTCTTTATGTTGCATAAACATATACAACTTGAATTTACACATATGGAGCTGTTTTTTGTCTTGTTTAGTCTTTAACATCCTTTGCTTTATTTTGTAACCTACCAGATGCTTTAAGGGACATCTTCTACATAGTACTGCAGAGAGCAGATCAGTCATAATCTATGACACCATTTCCTGATGGATGGACATTCAAATTTTTTTCTGCTAGTAAATATACTATAGTAAACTTTCTCTCTCTCCTTCCTTCTCCCTCTCTCTAATATGAATGGATAGATGGATAGATAGATAGACAGATATAGACATGTACATATCTCCTTCCATGTTGACACTTTGTTTCTATAGGATGGATTCCAGAAGTGGGATTGCTCTGGTAAGTACTCTAGTTTCAGTCAACTTCCCACCCCTTCAGCAACCTGCCATCCTTCTTGCCTTAACTTCGGTCACGGTTCCCACCCCCAACCATCTCACCAAAGTGAGCACAAGATGGCAACAGCAGGAGGTAAAGTAGCTTCTGTGGCTTCTGACCTAAGTTGTTTGTTTCAAGTGACCTGCTTCAGAAGCAGTCTGTTCCTTTTGACCACTGACAAAGGAAGCAATTAATATAAAATTCATTCACTTTTCTGGATTGTTGTCTGTGCTACCTGCTTTTAAGTGTATTTGAAAAAAACTAAAAGCACCTGGGACTTAGGTAAAATTTTACATAGTTCACATTTGAGAAAGAATATATTAAATATATCATTAGAGTACCTGAAGGCTATAAACATTTTTTATACAATTCTACCACACAATTTAGAATTTAATCTTTTTTTTTAAATTAGAATTCATTTGATATTAGTGAACTATGACAACTTTTTGATTTTTCCCCTTTCATTCCAGTTTTTCTTTCAAGGTTTACTGTTTGTCTGCTTTGTTTTTTGGAGCATCTAAGTTATTTGATTTTTGAAGCCGTTAGTATTTGGCAATTAAAAAGATCTGTGATTAAGAACACTGAACACCTTTAGTTTTAGGTCAACTAGAGTAAAGGCAACAAGAGCAACAAAAAGCCAAACCCAAAGGAGAAAATGTGGACCAGAAAAAGTGTCATGAGAAAAGTGTTATATATTCACCAGGAATAAAATAACTAAATGGTCTCTCTCTCTCTCTCTCTCTCTCTCTCTCACACACACACACACACACAATCCATTCTATTAAGCTGATGAACATACACAGCCCAAAACGCTTTCTGTATTTGAAGGCAAACTTAAATGATGAACTCTTGATATCAAAGTGACACGATAAAAAAGCCAAGAAGGAATAATATGCAAAGAGTGTTGTTAAGTGACTCTTCTCAGCCGTGTTGGTTTACTTGGTTTCACTCCATCTGAGATCTAAACTCAGGACCTAGGGCTCTGATCAAAAAAAATCAAGAAATGAAAGGGAATTTCATGACCTCATTATTGTTGACTGTGTTGTCTTAGCCTGAGTTTTTTTTTTTTTTTTTCATGAGAAAATGAAGAATTTGATTTTAGAAAGCAGTGGGGGTGTTGACCAAAACAGGCAACCCCAGTGCTATCACTTCTGTTCTGATCTTGCTCAAGTTCATCAGGGAAAATTAACCTTGGCAGCTTATTCAGTGACTAAATCTTGATATTTTTCTAGCTTAATTCATAACATAACTGTAAGCTATTGCTCCGTGTTTATATTTCCCATCCATTTCTCACATTTCCAAAGCATGCTGATATGTGATCCGGGCAGTTTAGCTACCATAATTGGCATTTTTCGTGGGCCAAAAGGAAACAAATTCCTTATCCTCCATACTTTTTTAATTTCTGAAAAACAACAAGTAACATGGTTAATCCTCTTTTTGATCTTTTTTCCTTTTGAATTTTCCTTATATTCTTTCCCTCTTTTAATCTTTTACTTTCTTTTTAATCTTCTCATTTTGCCCCACCCCTTTTATTTGACTTCTCGTTATGTATTTCTTTAGAAGAATTGGTCCAGTCGATGGAAATGGGTCTTTAGAGTCTGTTCAAAGAGCCATTATCCACATTTTGAGGCCCGACTATTTCTTTCAAGAATTTTGTGGCAGCATTTGCCAAGATGTTCCAACAGACTATCTTTCACGGTATTAATAGAACGTAAATCTCATAGACAAAATGATGTTTCATGGGATTATCTCTCGTGATGAAAAGTTTAAAAAACTTAGATTTTTTTTACCTTCGACATGTACACCTAAGACAAAAGGTTATCTTAACAACTCAGAAAAATCATTCATTGATTTAACCCTTTCATCAGAAATATCCACAGGCACTCTTTTTCAATCAGAAATATCCATATACACTTTTTCTTCAATTTCTGTTGGGTGACTTTGGTGACATTAATGGTGGCAGAAGGGTAGGTTGGTTTTAGGAGCAGAAACTGTTGAACAATTAATCTTTACTTTCTTATGCAGTTTGAAACTCACAGCAGTGAGGTTGTTCATGTATTAGGCAGGATTTTAACGGTAGCCAATAGTTGGGGAAGAAAGGAATGAAAGTAAAGTAAAAAAAAAAAAATGCATAGACCTTCTATCTAACTTTAAAGACATTTAAAACGAGTTGCTTATTGCTCTTATAAGTCACATTTTCAAAACACTCTCATAAGATGTTTGGCTGCTGGTCTAATATTACACCTTTCTCTTTCATCTCTCTTTTTACTACAAAACCCTAATGACAAATGCAGGCGGCCAGTGATACTGATATACCGCAGCTTAGCATGTGAATTAGTCATCAGACAATCAGTTCAGGGGTCAGGCTTAGGGAAACAGTGCAAAGTTTGCAAAATGCAGGTCGGCAGAGGTGCTCTCCACTTCAAAGGGGGCGTGCTTGGCCACGAGGATCCGGATCCCAGGCAGAAACAGCTGGGATTGTCGTTTGTCCCGAGATGGAAGGTTTGTGTGTGTTTGAGCCTGTTTGTCGCTCAGGTAGGGTTTCACTACTTTGTAGAACAACAGTTTACTTTAGAGAACTGTGCTAGTAAAACACAAGAGGAAGTTAGAGTACTCAGCAGCCCAGGTCAGTAACACAGAGCCAGAGCACTTGCTCCAGCACTAACAACCCCAGAAGGACATCTGAAATTGCCCCCACGCAGTTGCCTTGCACAGGACAGTTAAGGATTTCATTTTCTGAGAAATTGACGAAAGCATTTTCTGTTCTTGGGAGTGAAGTGAGAACATGGTTTTGTTGGGGGACTCAAATGAAAATACATATTTTGAGTCTACTCTGGAGATGTCAGAATATGCTTTTTCCCATATTTGTTCAAGGGTAAATACGTGAAATGAAAGGTATGATTCAGATTTGTGCTTGAAAATAATATACACAGAACCAATGTATCTTTTTCACCTTTAGTTATATTTCCTGAGGGAAAGGAAAAGAGAAGTCAAGCCTGCATGTTATTCTCATATTAGAACTTGTTTTAATTAAAGTTGGAATGAACATTTACATTTGTATTCACTCATAAGTGCATTTTAGTTTCAGTTTTAAACATGAGTTTACTTCTCGGGGTACTTAGGGTGTGGGGGCAAATCGCCCATGATCAAGTTTCTAGAATTCAGCAAGTAGGCAAGTCATTGCCTGACCAAGGGGGAAATAAACAGGACATTAGCTTGATCTCGGGTTGAAGCAACACATTTGTATTCTTGAGAAAGGCTACAGCATGAATCAAGAGAACCGGAGTCTTGCATCTCTCAGACTTTTTCAACTACTGGAAAGAAAACTGGAAAGCGAAGTAAAAAATGTTACAGAAGAGAAAAAATCCAAAATCCAAACCATATGACAATGCCTATTTCTTCGTTTCCTTTGTCATGTTGTTTTATTCTTTCCTGGCGTTAACTGTCTTTTTGGGTTATAGTTGTTCCAAGAAAGCCATTTCAAAGAAAGATCTTTACCAGGAGTTCAATGAGAATAAGCATTGGAACAAGAATGTGACCCGTCCATGGCGGAGAAGTATTACTTTGAAGATGAAATTATTCTTTGAACATTGAAACAAGGGTACAGTGCTAAGTGCTTGTAGAAGGCTCCTATCTCTGGGAGGGGGGGAAGTAGATACCTTATTTAGCCGGTTCCAGTGTGATAAGCTAAAATCATTGTCTAAGGGCAGCTAATGTCTGAAACAGAAGAAAAGAAGACTACATTTCTCAAAAACTGGTTTATTTGCAAAAGAACGTCCAAGAAACAGTGTAACTCAGAATGACTTTTTTTCTCTTTATAAGCTGGTATTAAACGTGCCACTGATTTATTGTGGAACATCAGTAATGGAATTTTTTGGATGATGTTCTTTTTAAGATATGGGCAGAAAAAGAAGAAAAATGGTTAGAATCAGGAATGGTGAATAGTTGGAAGGAATTTGTCACTTATGATATTATCTGAGTTTAAAGACCACGGGTTTTGCTTTTCTGGGGAATTAACTCTGGGAGTATATTCAGTACAGCAGGACATGTTTTACCCTTCCTTATGAACTAATACCACTGAATATGGAAATATATCAATTCCGTCCTTGCCAGCCACCCCCCCACCAACTGGATTGAGTTCATATGCAATGGGAAAATTATTAGCACAACATCTGCAGAACATAATTACAGTGCTGTTTTATATCCTCTTACTGGAAAGCCAGGAGTTGAAAGCTGACATTTTTCCTTTCCATGACTTGAAAACATTCATAAATCTTATAACGCCAGTGTTTGCCTGATTTTCATTGGTGGCCATTACTGGTCATTGATGTCCACAAACTACAGCCATGAATGTGGGGAAAAAAAAGGGTATTTTTAATACTGGTTAAGTTAATGCAAAGGCATGGTATATTGAATTGTATTTTTTATAGCATATCAGCTTGTCTAAATCTTATTATCAATGATTGCTTTGGTATTACAGACTAGATACGCTTTGTGTTTGTTGTGAATATCAGGATTTGCAGTGGCCTTCTCAAAGGGGCTGTAAGAAAAATAACACCACTTTTATGAGCAAACTTCACTCTGCAAACATTATTAGTAAATACGGATGACTCTCACTATCTGTGAAAGCATCACAATTACTGTATTGGGGCCAACTTTCACCATGGGGCTCTATATCCATTACTAGGATGTCTACTGTGTGACAGACACACCTCTGCTACATATTGCTGTGAAAATCAAAGTGCTTACCTTCTTGGAGCTTACATCCGGATGGAGGAAACAGAAGATAAATAAATGCCAGGTCAAGCTGTAATGCCAGGGAGAAAAATAAAGCAGGCAAAAGTTGTGGGTCAGGGGTGCTGTTGTAGGGGGAGGAGGTTAGACTCAGTATGTCCAAGCAGGTGACATTTGATCATATGTGAGTGACGAGAGTTAGTTATGTGATGATCTTGGGGAAGAAGATTCTGGGTGGAGAGATCAGAATGTGTGCAGGCAATGTGGAAGGGAAGAGTCTGGCATAGGGGAAGAAGAATTCAGCTTCTTCCCCAGTGATGGGGAGGTTGGAGAGGAGAGGGATTCGTATGTAAGTCTGGAGGAGTGGGAAAGGTCTAGACCACATAAGGCCTTGTTGGGCATATTAAGCACATTGGATTGGATTTTATTTTAAGCATGTTGGGAAGGCAAGGGTTGGGGTGGGGGATGGCTTTTGTTTTTAAAAGACTGCTCTGGCTGCTGTGTGAAGACTAGACTCTAGGGAGACAAGATTGGAGTCAGGGAGATCAGCCAGGAAGCTACTGAATGGTCCAGGTGAGAAGTGATGTGTCTTCGCCCCACAGCTGCTCCTACTGTGGGGCAAGTTGGGCACAAGCTAGAATAATCAAACGCAGTTCTGCTCCATCCTTCCTCTGTGGGTTGGTTCTGGTCATGATCCACGCTTGGTCTTGTTTAATCTGAGTGTGGACTTGAGCCATATATAATCGAGAGGTGAAATCATCCATGTTAATGAGAAGTATTATTTTAGATGATAACATTGTTATTCATTCTTTTAGCACAAGAAGCTATAAATGGGTTGCATCTTTGGTATACTGTAACTTAAATACTCATCTTTCAGATGAGATGAACTCATTTAAAGGAGGAAGAAATAAAATAGATGGTTAGAACTAGGATAGATAGTGATGGACAAATAGCCAAGTACTGATTTAGGAGAAAAGTTCCCAATAAATACATTAAATCATTGCTATTGCAGAAAAAAAAAAAACAACAACAAAAAAACAAAACTCCCCAGCAGTGTGCGGATGGGTGGTTATACTTTGAAATTACAGCATAATGATTTAATTAGCACAAATTAAACTCCCAGAAAAAAGTGACAAAGAAAGCTAACTTTTATTAAATGCTTCCTTTGTGCTGGACATTTTGGTAAGCACTTCACTGCCATTATTTGATTTAATCAACACAAGAATATCTAATTTTAAGGTGTCAAAGAAAGATGAAGAGATTTGTCCACTGTTACACAGATGGTAAGTAAATGTGAACTTGATTTTGAACTCCTGGATTTGTTTGACCACAAGCATATTATATATTTATCATTAGTTACCAGGCCTTAGGCCTACCTCATTAAGACTTACTGGAGATAGGAAGCTTAGTGTGGATTCAGGGAAGGGCCGATGAATGATCAGGATAACTGAACTTGAGCTTTTGCATTATAGTCCTTAAATTTGTCCCTACTAGTAGAAGGATATGTTCCAGGCATTGAGGCAGTGATGTACATACTTATGGGAGGAGATGGGGGACCAGCTGACCCAGTTGTGAGTGAAGAAAGACTATATGGATAAGGACCTTATAGGGAGTTAGTAAAACATTTAATTAATTAATTAGTTAGTTAATTAATTTTTTTACATGTGTTAAGCTTCACATTCTACCACAATTTTTTTAGCCTATTGAGAAGAAACAAACAAGAAAAGGGGAATACTAGCACATTTACAGCACTATCCTCTCAATCTTTTTCTTTTAAAAATTTTGTTTATTTGTTTTAGAGAAAGAGAGAGAGAGAGACTGATTGGGTGAGGGGTAGAGGGAGAGGGAGAGAGAGAATCCTCAAACAGACTTCCAGCTAAGCTCGGAGCCCTATGCGGGGCTGGATCTCAGAACCCTGAGATCATGACCAGGGCTGAAATTAAGAGTCCTGTGCTTAAGCAACTGAGCCACCCAGGCACCCCTCATTCTTTTTCTTTTTAGACTTCTAGTTCCTGGATGTAAGAAAACCACAAGGTTCTGTGGCCAATAATTGAATCTTTTAAGAAACAGGGTCCAGAGATGGATGAAATAGCTATGTGGTGTACTTGCTGGTTGCATTGTTGGTTACGTTGCTGGTGGACCCCATGGCACCATTTCCTCCTCCTTCCTTCCTAACAGAATTTTGATGTTATTTGGGTATTCAGTCAACCCTGGGCAGCTGTGTGTCTCAAGGGAGGCTAACCAAGCTCCGGGATGGGTGTGATTAGTCTAGGGGGGAATCACATTCCTCTCAATTGGCATTTGTTTAAAATTGGGCATGTGACTTAATGAGGGAGAGTTAGACTCTTTGGAGTAGACTCCAAAAAAAGTCAAAAGAAAAGACAGACCCTGTTTTCTTCTTCCTGACATTGTTTCCTCAGATGATGTTTGGTTTTCATTTGCCCATTCTGATCCAACTTGTGGAGGTATCTGATGTGAATAGAAGACAGCAAAGCCCTTCTTGACATCCTTGGACTGATCAATAATCAACTGGAAGCTTTATTCAGCCTCAGACTTGCTATTATGTGAGAGATTATGGATCCTTTTTGCTGAAGCCAGTGTGAGTCTGGTTCTGTTACTTATAGCCCAATAACAGTCTCAGTGATATAACCTGCTCTTATCCCCATCGAGGTAAGGAAGTTTTGATATGGCTGCTTGCGTAATATTAGAAAATATCTACATGTTTTTTGACCTCAATTACTCCAAATGGAAAGGGTTTCTTAGCTGGAAGTGCTACCACTAGACGTGAGTGTTTTTCAACTTGCCTCTATAATGTTTGGAATTCGAAGAGGCCTGTTCATTCTTTCCTGCTCACTCATCCTTTATTGGAGTTGCCCACTTGCCAAGCCCCTCTAAAAGGGTGGGCTTGGCTGGCCATGTTTTTAAAGATGATCTCATTATACTCTCAGATGGCTACAACTTAATTCAAGAGATTGGACAATTTTCTCAGTGGGATGAATCACATTTCTATCCTGGGATTTTTCTTTTTTTTTTTCTTTTTTTCCATTAAAAAAATATTTTATTTATTTATTTGACAGAGATCACAAGTAGGCAGAGAGGCAGGCAGAGAGAGAGAGGAGGAAGCAGGCTCTTTGCAGGGCAGAGAGCCCGATGTGGGGCTCGATCCCAGGACCCTGGGATCATAAACTGAGCCGAAGGCAGAGGCTTTAACCCACTGAGCCACCCAGGCACCCCAGTCCTGGGATTTTTCTTAAGCTTTAAACTTTAAACTAACACACAGATACAAAAGAAATACCAGACAAATGCATAGTTTAGTGAATAATAATAGGGCAAACACCTCTATACACCTTCCCCCAACCCAGATCAAATAATGGAATTTTGTTGGCCAACTTGGGAGCCCTTTCATTGGTACAGACCAAACAGAGATACTGACATTTATGTTTATCACTTCCTTGAGCTTCTTTCTTATATTATCAATAAACTGTTCAGTTCTGGACACTATCATTTAGTCTTACTTACTTAAAAAAAAAAAATCGTAGAGGTCTCTTGGGTGTCTAAGTGCCTTCTATTCTACAGGTTGCTCTTTGGAGTGGATATTGTGGGGTCCCGCAGTTAGCCCAGGACTGAGGCACTCATGCACCCATCTGCCAGGGGGACTGTGGAGGATACGGTAGGGTGGCCCTGCCTCTTTGTGTCCATACCTTGGTATAATCCCCTCCTACTGATTTCAGGCAGGACTACTTGCTTCTAACCAATGAAATATAGTGAAGGTGATGGAATGGCTCTTCTGAGATTTTGTTACATCATGTAAGGCTCTGTCTTGTTAGCAGGAGACTCTCTATAAAGAATCTTCTTGCTGGTTTGATGAAGTAGGTGACCGCCACTGGGGAAACCCACATGGTGAGGAACTGACTGTGGTTGCTAGGTCATTGACTCCTTTCCTGGGGCCAATCTGCTTCCACTGACTGTTGAGCAAAACCTGATTCATCTTGCCCCTCTCCTTCCCAATCTGTCAGTCTGAACACCTGTGGAGGGGCACCCAGCTCCCATGCTTTCCTGTGGGATCAGCTGTGTGTCTGTTATAACCAAGTGGTAGCTTGGCCTCCCCTTCTGCCCAATCCTGCTTCTCTCACTTTCTTACAGATGTGGTCTTTGCTCAGTCCCCAATAAACCTTCCACATGCAAATCTCTGTCTCAGAGTCTGTTTCCAGGGAATCCCATAAGCCCTGTCTTTTCCTCGCAGTTTATCTTTTGAAGATCTCAGCCCATTTAACCGGCAGTCTCCCTCCATCTGGATTTTGCTGATTGAAACTCCTGGAGCAGGTCAGCATGTTGCTCTGTCCTTTGTTTTTCCTGTGAATTACCAGCTGGAGGCAGGGGATGGATCAGGCTCAGGGGGTGAGATCATTAGTTTGGTAATGGGGGAGGTTGGCAGGGGCATCAGACATGCCTGCTACACTCCCCATCTGGCTTCACATGTCAAGTATTTGCCATATATATACATATATATATATATATATATGCATGTATTATATATGTGTGTGTGTGTATATATAATCTTATAGCTATAAATTCTATATACATATAACATACATACAGGTTTTTCTGTGCATCCATGTACATATGTATATGTACAATGTGTATATATTGTGCATTAGGATGTTTGTATGCTTATAAATCTAGGCTTTTTAATTTTAGTTCTTTTCTTATTCCACTTTCCGTCTATTTAGACAAAGCTGGGGAATGGGTGGGCAGTCAGGTACAGATGTGAAGAAGGAGCAAGGTAGATGTCTGGCTACTGGGAACAGGTTCTGGAGACTTCAATGACTTCTCCTTGGAAGTAAGAATTGGTACCTTCATGGCTGGGGGCGGGCTGTGGGTAGGGGTTCCCCCAAGAAGGGTGAGGGGACAGGGTGATTCCTTAAGAAGGTGTAACCCCACTACCAGCGATTCTAGAATCAAAAGGGCATGAAATGGTCATTTATAGGCATAGGTCACTTGTAAGTGAAATTCTAAGAGGCGATTGCTTGTTTTGGAAATTTGTGGTATCTCATATTTTGAGGCTTAAAACACAAGATATTCTTTGGGTTGTGGTGTGGGGTAACTGTGAGGACAGCAGGAGCAGCTGAATGATGGAGTAATTAATGTCTCAAGGTCAATTTCATCTTCAAGATTTGTGGTTCTGTGGTTTCGCTTTGATTTTTTTTTCTTTCTGTAGTAAAACTTGTTATAGAAGTGATGGAGATATACGGACCCTTTTATGAGGACTTCAAGTCAATGAAAAGCACCATTGACTCTTTTGACAGTTTACATTATTTAATTCAAATGTGTATTTTAAATTTGTGTGGTGAGAAATTATATATATTTGCCTTTTTAAAGAGATGTTGTATGGATGCCTGTGACATCTTAAGCCCCCTAAAGCTGTTTTAATATTTGGGTACATTAATAAATTATCTATAACTTGTAGTGTATAGAATTTGATGTTCCCTGTCCAAATGAGTAGGAAAAAACAACAACAACAACAACAAAAAAACCAGGCAAAGGCCTTGCTTTTCTCATTTTCTACTTTTTAAGAATTGTCAAAACCTCTTTGTTTCCTTTCCCAGAGCGGACCCTGCAGGCAGACAGAGTAGGGTAATTTTAGAAATGGGTGATACATAGGAGGCCCAAACTGGGGAGGTCATGACCTATGGCTTCTATAAGTGAAGAGTTTCTATTTTGGGAGAGCAGTGTTTGTGATGTGCCCTGATTATCTGCAGATCTGACAACTCTGGGTGTCACCATTGGCCTCCAACCTCGTTTTCCTACGGGCTTCCCTGAGATAAAAAACACAAGCGAGGTCCTTCCGAGAGCGCTTTTCTCTTTCTGCACTTCTGCCTTCTTGTTTCTCCCATATTCTGACTTATCTTAGGATCTTTTGTTAAATCACGTGTGCCTATATATATACCCTTGTCACTGCTGAAAATTTCTAGCTTTCCACCTCCTCCCCCCAATTTGATGCAGATTCTGATTTTTGAGTTTGCAGTGAGAACCTTCCTTTGAATAATAAGGATCTCGAGAAAGGGCATTATCTCTGAAATTTCTTTTCCCTTCAGGCTCTGTATCTCTAGTTTGAACTTTTCAGCTATTGGACAAGAGCAAAAGTTAATAGACTTTTAATGTTGGGAGCTAGTTGAAATGATTAGTTTTCATCATTTAAGAACTGTTAATAGCCAGAATGTTTTAATTCAGCACGAAGCACGTAGGGTGTGCACTTTTAAGGGCTCTCGGGACGAGGTAACATTTTAAACAAATAAGTGAACGGACCTAGAAGATGAGATTCTGGAAGCTTCCAGAATCTCAGTAGAGGTTCCAACAAGTTAACTTTTAGTCATGTGGTATGAAATAACTTCTTCCCAAAGAATGGGTCCATTTAGGCAACAGGATAGCCCTGTTTCCCACGATCAGAAAACACTACACAATGTTTCTGATCACATGCTTTCATAAATATATTTTATAGTTAAGTGTGTGGGACTAGAATTGGGTGGGTAACATTTTCTCACTCTAAAATCGTCAAGGCATGGAACTTGTTTTCTCCTGTGGTTTAAGAAGTGTTCTGAGATACCAATTTACTCCTTCTTCTCAAAACAAGTGTGCTCATCAAGGTAGAGCTTGTAGTTCTTGGTAACCAGTTGTTGGGAATAAAAAGTCCCCAGCTGGAATCTGCAAGACAGGGACTGGCAAACTTTTTTCTGTAAAAGAAAAAAATATTTATTATTTAATTAAAAAATTTTTTTTAAATTTTTTATTATTTAATTTAATTTAAATATTTATTATTTAAAAAAAATTTTTTTTGCAGGCCAAGGGGTGAAATTGTAGGTACTTCTACAAGAGAAAAAACATTTTTCACTATGTTTTATTGACAAAATTAAAGATACAATAACCATCATCACTGTGTACAATTCTTCAAAAATATTTATGTATTTTTTTATTTTTTTAAAGATTTTATCTATTTATTTGACAGACAGAGATCATAAGTAGGCAGAGAGGCAGGGGGAAGCAGGCGCCCTGCCCAGCAGAGAGCCCGATGCAGAGCTCGATCCCAGGACTCTGGGATCACGACCTGAGTGGAAGGCAGAGGCTTTAATCCACTGAGCCACCCAGGCGCCCCTAAAAAATATTTATTTATTTGAGAGAGAGAGAGAGAAAAAGAGCGCGCGCACATGCGCACGCATGAGTGGGGGTAAGGGCAGAGGGAGAGGGAGAGAGAGAATCTCAAGCAGATTCCCCACTGGGCACAGGGCTGGATCCTTCCACCCTGAGATCATGACCTGAGCCGAAAGCAAGAGTCCAATGCTCAACCAACTGAGCCACCCAGGCTCCCCACTGTGTATAATTTTTGTAATGTAGGTCTACTGATGAGAAGAATGAGGGTTTTTGGGGAGCGGGAAGAAGAGGATCATGTTTTACTTAACTGGGATTCAAAGTTAGCTGTCCACCATGGAATCAGTTGTAAATGTTTGTTTGTAAAAGCTGCTCTTAGCTTGTGGGCCCTAAGCAGCAGGTGGCCAATGGGATTTGGCCGGCAGACCCTGTGCTAGGGGAACCCATATAGCCACCACTCTCTGCATGCTGTGTCTGGGTTTATTTCTGCCTGAGGAGACATTACAGAAGTAGAGAAATATCTATGTTCAAGGATGTGCACGTATAAAGCCAAAGTAGTAATTTATCTCCCACATTTTTTTTTTTTTTTTAATTTAAGAAGTATCAAGCGTTCTGCACTTGCTCATAGTGGTAGGTTCTAGCTTCCTTTCTTTTCCAGTGAGTGGATCAGTCCCAGGACACCATTCTGCTAGGCCTGCACTCTGGCTGTCGATAATACTAAGTGGCCTTTCTTAATGTTTTTAGTGCCTGCCGCATGTCGGGTGGTGGAGATAGCGTGGGGAGGAGGGGTGACAGGTACCCACTCCTGGGTACTTGTATTGGAGTGAACAGCTGACGTTTGCGGGACACGTGCTGGTGAGCCATGACCAGGCTGAGAGCTCCATGCTCATTGTTGAATTTAGTTCCTGCACTGACCCCTTGACATTCTGTTTTTATCCTCAGTTCATAGATTGGAAGTAGAATCCTAGGTAATAGCAAATAATGACTGGGTCCTTAACTATGTGCCAGACTCAGCTCTCAGGGTTTTATGGGGCTTGTCTCATTTAAGTGCGGGGGTATTATTGTCCTCATTTTATGGATGTGAACGGTGAGGCATAAAGAGAGAAGCAGATGCCTGCAGGTGCCCAGTTGGTAAGAGGCAGGGTGGGGCTTCAAACCCAGGCGGTCTCTGCTCCAGCGCCGGGCACTTCACCCTGTGCTTTTTTAACCTTAGAAAGGGTATGTTTCTTGCCCAAGCTCGCATAGGTCATACATGGCCAAACTGAAATTTGAGTTTCAGGCATCGGACTCCAGAACTCCTCTCAGCCCCTGCCGGACCCAGCGGCCCCCTGTCTTCTGGTTTGTTGCCGGCATGGATCCCTCATTCATGAAGGATGTGGTTCCAATGTAAAGAGAGGATGTGGGGCTAGTTCACCGGGAGAGAAGCACAGGAAGGAGAGCGAATAGAGACCTGTTTTCACAGCGTCTCCCAATCCGCAGAGGGGAGGGAGTCACGCCGGATGGGTGCCCTGAATGGTCAAGGGTTTGAACCAGGGAGGCCTGGCCAAACTGCTTGTTTCCTTGTCGATCTTGGGTAAATCACGTATCCTTTTTAATCCTCGATTTCCTTATCTCTAAAGTGGTAACTGACAAAACTTCCCTGGAAAGAAATTGAACGAGAACCTGTTTAAAATATTCTTGTCTTTTGTGATATAGTTTTCAGAAGGAGCTTGGCCAGGCTATAGCGCCCAGTGATTTAATCAAACATGAACCGAGACGTTGGTGTGAAGACATTTTCTAGATGTGGTCAACATTGACAATCAGTTGACTATCTAGAAAAGAGGTCATCCTTGACACTGTGGATGGGCTTCTTCTATCAGGTGAAGGCTATAAGAGCAAACACGAAAATTCCCCAAAGAAGAAATTCTACCTCAAGACTGCAACCTAGAAATCCTGAGTTTTCAGCCTGCCCATGGCCTGCAGAGTAGATTCTGGAGAATGCTGACTGGTACATTCCAGGATGGACCCTTCATCCAAGGTCACTAGGTAGATAATTGTAGCTCTAGGTATCCTAAGCCCTATAGAAAATCGTTGGCTTCTCGGTGATACAAGTCACTGAAGTCTCCACATTTTACTTTCATTTTGTTTACACATTTGAGGCCTGCAAAATAAAAGGACTTCTACCTTTGAGTTTCATTCCAATTACCGAATGTATTCGCAACACAATCTTCTTTGAGCAGCACTGCTGTGGTAAAAATACAGATATGGTTCCATCATCATAAAGCCTGGCTGATTAAAGGAAAATGGCATGGTGAATTGAAGGATGTTTTAACTACTATATCTAATTACAAAGAAGAACATGTTACCAAATTTGAATGCGTTCTATAATAAAAAACAAGGGCAATTAACAATCAAACAAGCAACTGCTTTCTTGACAGGCAGATGACACAGAACAGGACTGAAGAAAATGCAGAAAGGTTTTGCTTGACGAGGAAAGACGAGATGTTCCTTCAAATTGTAAGGTAAGATCCAAGGAGCGTATGAATTTGTGATTATAAGGCCAGGAAGGGACTCAGGAAACAGTGGAACTGCTGTGCTTGGTTCTGCGTTATTGAAGAAAAGTCCTATTTATGTGAAAATGGGGAGAAAACATGTAGGTTACAAGTTCTCAGAAATCTTGATGTGAAAGACACTTGTTTTCCCACGTGTAATTGATCTTACTTGGAGATAAATTAGTACTTATCTTTTTAAAATGCCTGTTCAAATATATATATTTCCTTACCGTATTATCCTTTGGATATTTTGTTTTGTATTCAGAATTTCATAGTCTGACCTCCTGACTATCCCACTGGGATCTGTGCGGCTAACGAAGTTAACATCCGTAAATTACCATGAGCTCTAAGGATGAGAAGTCCTGGAAAAGTTAAGAATTTCCTAATCAACCCAGTTCTTTCCTCTTTCAGGCAGGGAGATGGAAGGTGTCCTCTTTCACCTGGCCATACAGCTGTTACTTTCCCCAGCATTATTCTTAATAAGCCCGAGAATGGGCTAGTGGGTTGATAATTGTCCACCGGGGTGGAGAGCAGGGTGTGGTGGTGGGGAAATAGATCCTTTATACTTAGTCTTTGGCCTCTGAGCACAGAGAGCACATCTGATGGCTCACAGTCAGGCATGGTTTTCTTGGCCCCAGGTCCCGGTTTGCAAACTATAGCACGAGTAAGGATCACACAAAAAGCTTGCTACAAATGCAAAAGCTTGATCTGTACTTCTAGACGTCCTGAATTAGTAGTTCTGGGGTGAACTTCAGAAATTTTCATTTTTAACAAACACCTTAGCTGACCCAGAGGCATGTAGTTTCTAAACCACATTTTAAGAAATACTCATCTGCAGCAGAGAGAGGAGAGGCAGCTTTCCTGTAAAAAACAAAAAAACAAAAAACCAATCAACAAAAACCCCTTGAAACCCTTAGTAGTACATGTGTGTATACCTAGCTCCAACATTTATAAATGTGTTTATGTAGTATCTACTGCTCTATTTTTTTTTTTACATACCCACATTCTGTATGTTGTAAAACACATGAGAATAGAAGTTAAATATTTTAGGAGGCTCTCAAGAGAAACAAATAATATTTTATACATTTTAGAACCTTATTTTATTCATTCTTATGTATAGTCTTTTTTTTTTAAGATTTTATTTATTTATTTGACAGACAGAGATCACAAGTAGGCAGAGAGGCAGGCAGAGAGAGAGAGAGGAGGAAGCAGGCTCCCCGCTGAGCAGAGAGCCCAATGTGGGGCTCGATCCCAGGACCCTGAGATCATGACCTGAGCCAAAGGCAGCGGCTTTAACCCACTGAGCCACCCAGGCGCCCCTCTTGTGTATAGTCTTGCTCTCACTAGAATCTTATTAATATATTTAGTGCAGTTATCACTATTATATTTTAGTAAGAGCAGTGATCAAACATGCTCCATTATTTTGAAAATATGAGTTAAATATATTCTGAAGAAGGTGTTTGAAGATCTATCTCAAAGTTCAATTTATTTTGATTCCCGGTTATCACAGACTCCATAGCTGAAAAAAATACCTTTCAAGAAGATGCACAGATTCAAATGAGAGATGTACATTCATGGCGCAGCTTGCTAAAGTGTGATCCTTATAAATTCGATCCATTGATCACACAACATTTTTATTGAAATTTGGCTGGTAAATTTCCATTGTCTCTGATATCATTTAGTTATTTTTCCAATTAGAAAATGCTGAATTTTTGTGTGTGTGTGTTTTTTTTTAAGTTTTATTTATTTGAGTAATCTCTACACTCAACATGGGGCTCAAACTCACAATCCCTAGATCAAGAGTCAGTCACACCCTCCTCTGACTGAGCCCGCCAGGCTCCCTGAATTTTTACATTTCTAAAAAAAATGTTAAAAACCTGAAATTTCCTTACTGGGATGATTTCAAAACAAACTAGAAAGTTCTTTTCCAGATTTGAGTGCACAGAATTTTTACAGTGATAGACATTTTTTTCTTCCAGAAGTCATGTAACAACATTTCTAAGCTTCTATTTTCAAATGCCTGAAATTCATAGCTTGAACTATTCTCTAGAAGCAATATTATTTTTCAGTTATTATTAAACTATCACCTTTATTTTGAGGGGAAAGATTAAATTTGAATATACAGATAGAGATATAGATGTAAAGACTGAAACAGAGTTATCTGGTATAGATTGGCTAGGTAGCATACAACTGAGAATGACCAGTCCTTAAGAAAATGTTGGCAAATATGGAACACTGGTGGTTGTAGTAAAAGAAAAATATGTCCCTCTTAAGTTGAAAAACTTTCAAATTATTTTCCTAAGTGATAGCCAAGGTACTGTGGTACGAAAGCTTTTTGTGAGAACTCCATCTCGTGACAACACAGGATGAACATCCTATTATAGAAAAGTCCTATTTTTTGGAAAAGTAAGAACCT
The DNA here is from genome assembly GCF_002288905.1 of Enhydra lutris kenyoni. Taxonomy (NCBI): domain Eukaryota; kingdom Metazoa; phylum Chordata; class Mammalia; order Carnivora; family Mustelidae; genus Enhydra; species Enhydra lutris. The sequence continues at coordinate 31,932,689 of NW_019154085.1, read as the reverse complement.
CGACAGCCTCCTGAAGAAATGTATGCACCTCTGGCTTTCATGTCTTTGTTGCAATAGCTCTGAGTGGGGTACGAGTTTCAAGTGCGAGGATATCTCTGTAATCTTAGCCCAGAATTGTTTGTGCCAGACAAATACTTTTTGTCTTTCATTATTATGCAAGAAACCTCAAAAGTGACTTCAAAACATTTTCCATTAAGTTTCAGTAAAGCCCTGACTGAGTTTTCTGTGGCTTTAAAAATTGCTGGAAAAAGAAATCAGTTTGGATTTCACGTTCTCGATGCTTAGGTTTTAAATGCCTTGCTAATCTGGAGGCCTTGAAATCCATCCTTCAGTAATATCTCAACACACACCCTAGACCCTTAGGGCGAGGTCATTGGTACAGTGGCTAAAAACTTGGATTTCAAAGAGAAGTGATGAAATCTCATTTTTCTGGTCATCTTTTGGTCAGATTTGATTAGAATTGTCATTGTTTTTGCCAATATGACTCCAAAGTATTAGGGACAGGAGAAGCCTCAGCTCTGCCTTTTTTTTTTTTTTTTAATTGTTTACTTATCTTTGGATTCTTTGTATTACCTGGAACACATGGTTTCCCTGCCAGACTCTTTTTTTTTTTTTTTAAGATTTTATTTATTTATTTATTTGACAGAGAGAGATCACAAGTAGACGGAGAGGCCGGCAGAGAGAGAGAGAGAGAGAGAGGGAAGCAGGCTCCCTGCTGAGCAGAGAGCTCGATGCGGCACTCGAGCCCAGGACCCTGAGATCATGACCTGAGCCGAAGGCAGAGGCTTAACCCACTGAGCCACCCAGGCGCCCCTGCCAGACTCTTTTTAATTCACTTGTTCGTTTTGTTACTTGGTTTAGTTACAACCAAATAATATCACTTCTAAAACAGCTTCACCTGGCACATGTAAAATGCAGAATTTTCCAGTGCGAGGCACATGAATGTTGGTGAGCAGGTGTTGCTGCCCCTCAGGCCTCATTGCATTAGGAAGGCTCTGCTCTTCCCTTAGGTCACTCCAGGTACTACAGATCCAGTGGTCTATAGGCGGAGTGAGGGGACAAGTCATACATGTGAGATATTAAGAAAGCATGACTTATCTTTTCTATGATTACAAAATACAAGTAGAATGTCTGCAATTGTCTTCCTCCACCCCAAGAATCACTTCGAGCATTCCCTGGGGTGGGAAGAGCTTCTCCAAAGAAGGTGGCCAGAAAGAGGGGCCACAGATACTGGACAGATGGAGGCAGAAAGTCCAGGCCTCCCTGGGGCTGGGAGGCCATGCTGAGGGACATAGTATAAAGCACTATGCTCACTCCACATGAGCTCTGTGTGTGCGCGTGTGCACACACGTGTGCATGTGCTTATGCCTGCGTGCTTCCACCATGCAAATCATGCTGGTCGAGGAAGCATTGCATTCTACATTGCTTACCATGCTGCAGACTATTCTAAATTACACAAATAAGAAAATTCCCCCCAAGAGTTTATATTTGCATTGACTTCACTGTGATTTCAAGAAGACATATCAAAAACATGGAGAAAGTGTCTGTTAAAGCTTTACTACAGATGGGAGTTTATATGTCCTTCAACTTCCTCAATTATATGGGGCTGTATATTCCATGAAGACAAGAAGTCTTATTCACTGCGCTGCCCCACCACCCAGAGATGAGCTCCAGCAGGCATCAGGCAAATATTGGTTGACTGAAGGAACAAACGAATGAATGAATAAGCACAGGATGTTCTTACATGACCTCACAGGATGTTCTTACCATGGCTTTGCCTTTGCACTGTTAACCTGTGTATTTATTTCATCTTGCATTTCATGCATGTGTGTAAGTTGCTTTGAATCCAATAGCAGGAAGATGATTTATGTTATTATCATGGCAGGTATCCTTTACTGAGTGCTTGTGTGCCATCGGGGGCGAGGTGTTCTGCTAAGAACTTCTCAGACAAGTATTTCCTTAATTCTCAGATAGCCCCACAAGGTAGGAATGACGACTTCCATTTTCTAGCACAAAGGAGGCTTGGAGAAGTTTGGTAAGTTGCATAAAGTGACCCTGAGATGAAGTTGAAGTTCTGGGATTTTAATTATGACCTACCTTTTTCTGGAGCCTGGGCTCTTTGTGCTTCCAACTGACTGACACTGAGATTACCTAGACGTTGTAAGGGGTGGGGATAAAACAGTAAGACTTTCCATTGCTCTGCAAATCCATGTTCTTCTAAGAGTATAAATCTTCTTGGATCTATTATTTTGAAATGTCCTTTAAGATTCTCTCTGACTTTGGGCCCAAAATTATAGGCTACATTTTATATAGGGGATCTAGATTATATGTGGCCTGATATTATCACTTGAAATTTGATATATCTATGAAAACAAATCATTTAATTTTTTTAAAAGAAAATGCTTTAAAAATCAATCTTGGTTCCATATAGTCAGTATCTTCATCACGTGGGAACACAGAAATTCACCCTCAATTAAATATGTGACTCAAGCGGTGACTCCACAGACCTGGCAGGAAGCAATCACAAAGCTGGACCATTCAGAAAAAATGTGATGTAGTATTTTATCTGGGAATATCTATTTCAGAGCATGTTTGAGTGGATATTCCAAATCTGAGTGTGAAGAATATTTTTGAGCTTCTGAGCATGAGCTTTTATTAACGGGATCGTATTTAGCACTACAAGAGCTTCATGGAAAGGTCTTGTCTTTTTTCTCTTCCAAACATCTCCCATTCATCCCAATGTTCCTCAATATAAGTAACTTCCCTCTCATTTTGGAAAAAAAGAACCTTAGGTCTTCTCTATACCCTCCCCACCTCTTCAAAATGTGAGATCATCTCTCAGCTTGAAGAGTCATTGTGGAAATTACTCACCCTTGCAAAAAGCCCGTGGGAATAAGGCCAGCCGCATTCCAGGTACATTAGATGTGCGTGAATTACCACAACCCTGATGTTCCACTTCCACTCACTCTGCACCTTCCTTCATGGCTGTGTGTCATTAGCACAACAGCTGTCACAATCTCCCTGAATCCAATGAAACACCTCCACCCAGGCTTAGGTGATTTCAAGGCATTACTCAGTTTTTGGTTTTTAGATAAAATACCAGGACATAAGACAACTGTATAATCTCTCTAGTATGTTCTCCCTGTAGGGTTTAAAGATGAAAATGAACTGGTTTTTCTTGTGTATGTGTGTTTAAAAACATGAGGGACATACCAAAACTTGTATTATTAACATAATTTGAAAACTGAAGTTGTTGGACTTGTCCCTCCCTTATTTTCCTACTGGGCTTCCTGGATAGGTAGGTGAATGTGATCCCAAAACCCGTAAACTGAGGCAAAGTTGAAAAAGAAACAAAGTTACCTAATTCTCTCTATAAAACTGTGTAAGTGATAGAAAAAATGAGTCTTACTGGAACGAGTTTCAAGAACATGTCTTCTGTGAAATTTGCTTGAGGCTGAAACCATGCTCACTTGCTTTAAAGAGTTAGGGACTTGAAATAGCGTTGTTTTCCTATGTTAAGTTTCATGTGACTTATCACATGAAAAGCAGGAAGGATAGAGATGAGTTTTGTTGGGGGAACCCCCATTTCCCTCATTGTTCCTTAAAAAAAAAACAAAACAAAAACGTGTTCAGATGGCTAGAGGGGCAAATCAACATCCATAGAAATGGTTAAATTCTTCCTTGGAATTCCATGGGAATTAGCAGTCCCTAGACCAGGGTTGTGGCCTGAAATGTCATGGTTGGACCATGACTTCCTATGGGTCTGCTGTTGATGGCCAGTTTCTTGTTTTTCTTTCTTCAGTGCGTACATGTGCCCAGAGGCTGTTTGTAATGGGAGAATTTTAAGAAATTCATAAATTCGAAACACCCCACACATACAAAATTCTTTCTGAATGTGTCAGCCTAATGTTCTTTTCTCAAATTCACATAAAATAAAGCAGCATAATAGCCATCTCTTTGTAATAGTCTATCTTACATTTAATTTTTATTGATCTTTACCTATAATACTAATTAACACGAATAGAGCAATATAAATCGGCCATCTGAGTTTAAGTGGCTCCAAAATTATCTTTTGATGTTTATTTCTTTGAAATAAATGCACCTCGCATTTAATTTAAAAGCAAACAAACATCGTCTAAAGGAATAATGCAAATTTATATGCCTTGACATGTACATTTTAAAAAGTGTTTATACAATATGAATTAACTTGCTTTGTATATAGAAGAAATACAGACTCTTCAAAGAGCAAGCATCTGATCTTTAAGAACTGAGTTCATTGAGGTTAAATTGTGCTCAGGGAGTTTAAGGTAAAAAAGAAAGAAAAAGGAGATTATACCTCTCTTTATGGCAGGAAGAAGCTCATTTCCAGGGTAGAAACTTTTGAAACCCATAAAATACGTTCCAGATTCAAGACTTGATGAGTTCATGCATCATATCTGGACACTTCACTTCTGCTATAGAGAAAGTCTTGGGACTGGTTCCCTTGCATTTATTGAGTAGGGATAAAAATACTCAAAGTATATGTGAGAGACAAATTTTAAAATTAAAGTAGTTATAATTCTGTTTAGTTTAACACTACTGATTTCCTTTTATGTATCCAATCTTTCAGACATCGAAACGCCAAAACTCAAATGTGTAACAAAACCATTTGACAAAACCAAAACAGAGCACTGATGAATTTCTACTAAGCCCTAAGAAAACATTCATTAAAATTTAAGAAGAAGGTAGAGCTACCTGAACCAGGGGTTCATAAGCTTTTTTGTGGACCCTTGGGCACTCTGGTAAATGTGCCGGGTCTCAGAATACTGTTTCTACATGCAAAAAAACCAAAACACATAGGATTCCCAAAACCCTAAATATATTGAAATGAAATGTTGATCAAAATATGTAAAACAAAACAAAACAAAACACACACCCAAATGTGTGGAATAATAATTCCTATGTCTATTAATGCATCAAATAACAACAACCACCATCATTTTGAAGTAGAAATGAGCGTTAAGTGATACTTTAAGACCTCTGCAAAGTTATAATGTGATGTGAAAATATCTATGATTTCTATTGCTGGCAATGTCACAGAAGCTGTTAATAATGCTATAGTTTGTCCAAGGAAACATGAGATTTCAGTTAGAGGTTAGTGAAACTGAAGCTATAATTTCTTTCCATTCAGCTTCACAGACCTCCCTGAGATCTATTGGAAGAGTTCCTGAAGGATCTGTGGACCCCAGGTTAAGAAGCCCTGCTCTAAATCTAAAACATAAGGCCTTGACCATGAATATATTGTTTCGTGAGTTTGGCTTTGGTCAAGATTTAGCCTAAAATTCTGGTCATCTTAGCAAATGAGTAGAGTTTACCATATGGGTATTTACTGCAAGAATGTCAAAAGCAAAAAACCAACCACTGCCCAAGGGGTTATTCCTTTGGCTTGAGGTTATTTCTTTAAAGGTGCAGGGACATCTCTCCTTTTTTGAAGGCCGGAACCCCATTTAAAGTTTCCTCCATTTTGCCCATAATTATATTTTGTCCAACAGCACCATTTCATTTCTCTTGTATTTTTACTTTTAATGTGTATGCATCTGTTCAAGTAAGTTGTTGCAAATTCTTCAAGGGAAGGAATAGGTCTTTTTTTTTTTTTTTGGTACTTAGAAAATTCATAACAGATATACACAAAGCAGAGACTTACTATTTGCAGATTGAAAGAAAGGACAGGCTATAAAATACAAGTATTCATACTGCACCATGTGAAAAATCTTTCCCTTGAGAGGTTGGAAGTTATTTGGATTTTCACCTTATTCATCCTCTTATTTTTTTGAGAAATGAATTAGAGAGAGAGGAAGATGACAAATGGAATGGGTATGGGTAAGTTAGTCTATAGAGAGTTTGAGAACGTCGTGAAACCTTCTCATTGTAGATTAAGAATAGATTATTTTACCTAGCTACCTGCCAGATTAATGCCACATCTTCACTATATGGCCCCCCAGGATCTAATTGAAAGCCAGTAGGACAGGGATCTACTTCCTAAAATAGTTAATTCTTCTTCTTCTTCTTCTTCTTCTTTTTTTTTTTTTTTTTGGGTAATCATCTCATTGTTTGGAAGATTCCTCAGAATAAGGGATACTTGTCTTTCCTTTGTGTTTAGAAAATCTTCCTGAGAGAATAGGTTGCAGAGCACCAGGAGGCAAGAATTTTGCCCTGAAGGACTTTGTTTGTGGGCTGGAGAAAAAAGAAGACATTGATTCTCACTGTAGCCACAACTAACGTGATAGCAACAAAATAACTTTTCATGTTCCCATGTGACTGAGACATCATCTTTTGAAAAAGACTCCTGAGGAGGCTGTCATGTGACATGCCTGGAGTCAGTCTTAAAAGACACACATCTTAGTTTTAAATTCATGAACGGGGGTGTGAAAGTTGCTAAGTGCTTTTTAAGCTTCAGTCTTCTTTGGAAAGATGGCAATAGTAGTATCAGTCTCCTAGAAATTCCAATGAAAATTAAATAAGAGAACGCAAGAAAATGATCAGTTCCAGTGCTTAGTATATTAGCAGGGATGCTTTCCGCTGCAGAACAGAAAGATCCAAGTCAAAACAGCTCAAACAATGAGCGGGAGCTTGTTGTCCCACATGTAAGGGGTTTGGAAGCAGCGATATTTTAAGGTTTGACTTAGAGGGTTCAGTCATGTCATCAGAGATCCAGTTTTTTTTTGTTTCCGTGTTTGTTTTTAATCTTCCCACTTAGAATTCTTTGTTGTGTTACTTGTATTTTCGGACTTGTCAAGAAGTTCAAGCAGCTTCAAGCATCATGTTATTATATGATAAACTGCACTGCAGATCTTCTCTTGCATCTGGTTGGTCAAGACACATCACATGCTCATTTCATAAACCAGTCATTGGAAGGGAGTGGGATTACTGTGGCATAAATTAATAAAGCCGTATTTCTTGGGCCTGGGATCACCCCCACTCTTTTCCAGAAGATGGTTATCTGATTACTGAGTAAATTTCAGGTTCTATTAACAAAGAGAAAGTGGAGGAGTGGATGCTTGGTGATAACAAAAGTACCTGCCATATTGTCCTTCACATACTACGTTATTATAAAATCAAGGAATATAAAGGATTATATGCCATTACAATAACATGACCCCACCAGTCCCTTATTGTATATAATATTGGACAGGTCACACAGGCTCTCGAGACTCAGTTTTCCCATCTGCTAAATGGAGTTGTACAAGTATGCCTATTCTTCAGGGTCATAAAAAAATAATGTATGTGGAAGCCATTTATCAAAGGAGATCTCTTCGATATTTACTTAAGCTTGTAATTAGACAATATATTATGATGATATTATGACCTCTTTTTTTATGATGAAGAATATAATCATACAGCTTTTCAGTTTCAAAGCTGGCAGCTGAACCTAGCTCTCTTGTGGTTTCTCATCTGATCTGTAAAGAAAACAAAAAAATGAAACAACTTTTATAATTGTGTACTACAATAAATATACAGAAAAGTGCATAAAATAAAAAAGGAAAGCTGAACAAGTTGATGGACACTGAATACTATTGTGATCCCTATCCAGGTCAAGAAATAACACTACCAAATGTCCCAGAAGACCCATGTCATCATAGAATTTTTAAATATATATATTTTTAGCAACATCAACACATTTTTTTGTATCTAGGAGTTTGAGACTGTGTTATACCTATCTCACACTATTTTATGTTTTTATCTTGACCAGTATTTTCATGATTATCCCATGGTAATCAGTACCGTGTGTGTGTGTGTGTGTGTGTGTGTGTGTGTGTGTGTGTGTGTGTTGGGCACCATGCCAGGCATTTTCTGTCTTTTCCTGAAGACACTCCTAATTGTAGCATTCTTCCCATGATTGGAAGATCAGGATCAGACTTCTGTTAAGTGGCTTCTTCTGCTAAACTCTAAAGATCAGGATTTCAGATTGTTATGAACTTGAGCAAGTCTTTCCCAAAATTTGCAGAGTGATCTACCACTAAGTTTTTGTCTTTTTTTTTTTAAATCACAAAGATTTGTCAATTGTTGACAAAGAAATTTTTTAGAAGATTCATTGTTTTCAGTATACTTTATTCATTTCTCTTTTTTTTTTTCTCATGGATATCACCTCCAAATTCTACATTGTGCCTTGACATTTGCTGCTTTATAAATAATTAAGTAGCTTAGCAGTGATTGGATTTGAGTACTTCCATTTTCAATCAAGATGGGACAATAGCGATTGAATTTACTTTCCCACTGGAAAGAACTAAAAAACGGGACAATAAAACAACAACAGTCAAGATATTGGATGTTGGGCAACCAAAGCCAATAATCCTTGATAAGTAAGAAACAAATGAGGTGATCCTTAGAATTGCCCAGTTTATTTCCTTTAGGAAGTTTTCAGACTGCAGTACACAAAGTGGAGGATAGGAAGATGTACACAGTCTCTCTGAGTTGAGGAGATGTCTGGGGAAGACAAGGGAGCTGGAGAGGGCAGTGGGGAGCACCGAAAAGGAGAGAACTGTACAGTGAATGCCAGAGATTTGCATAAAGTCTCTCCTAAATATTCATTTGAATGCTGATTAGCACATGTGTACAAGGAAGTTCCTTGATGTTGGAAGAGGAACACTCCAGAGGAATAGAGGGAATGGTGCCTGAAGGTTGTTACACGGGGCTAGGAGGAGTGCCTGTTTCCAAGAGCCAGAGTGGAAAATCTCATAATTCATGGGATATCAGTTAGAGTGCTAAGGGTTGTCTTACCTCAGTATTAAGGAAGGTAAAACCTAGACGAAACACTGCTCTGGTTCTGCCCAACTAAGCAAGATCTGGAAGGCTTTAGCTATTTTCAAGTAATTTAACGATGTCACAGTTTAAAGTTCGAGAATATTTATAGGAATACACACATAACTAGCACCCAACAAGGTGAAAAAATTTCCAGTCATGCAAAGAAGCAGGCAAATACGATCAATAATGGGGAGAGAAACAACTGAAACTGACCCAGAAATGACACAGATAATTGAATTACTAGACAAGGACCTTAAAATAATTATTATTACCTTATTTCATATATTCAAGAAACCAGAAGAAAAATTGAATAGAGACGTGGAAGACATACAAATGATCCAAATCAGTCTTCTAGAGATTAACACCATTGCATCTGAGATTAAAAAAAAAAAACAAAAAAAACCCAAAAAAAAACATGTGGTGGGGAATGCCTGGGTGGCTCCGTTGGTTAAGCATCTGCCTTTAGCTCAGGTCATGATCCCAGGGTCCTGGGATCAAGTCTCACATTGGGCTCCTTGCTCAGCAGAGAGCCTGCTTCTCCCTCTGCCTGCCTCTCCTCATGCTTGTGCATGCATTCTCTCTCTCTCTCTCTCTCTGGCAAATAAATAAATCAGATCTTAAAAATACATGGGGTGGGATTAACCACAGATTAGATATTGCAGAAGAAAAGACTAACAGAGGTGAAGACAGCAATACACACCATTCAAAATGACAGAGAAAGAAGACTGAAAAAAGTAAGGACCGAATGTAAGTGAACTGTGGGACAATTCCAAATGGCCAAGTATACCTGAAATTGTTGTGTCCACAAGAGAAGAAATGGGATGGGCGAAGGAAGAAAGTATATCTGAAGAAATGATGACTGGAAACTTTCTGAATTTGATGAAAAGTATAAATTCATAGGTATGAAAAGACCAATAAATCACAAGCACAAGAAACATGGAGCAAATGATACCAAAACTCATTACAACCCATTTCCTTACAGCCGGTAATAAAGAGATAAAGATTAAAAGTAGATAATATACTAAAAGTAACAATTGATCTTGCAACTTTTCTGTTTTCCCCATCTCATACCGCACAGACACACATTTCTCTCTCTCTGTGTCACGCGCACACGTGCACACACTTCAGTTATTTGAGTTCTTTCTGTCCCCAGCATTTGGTTTGATTAAAACTAAGCATTTGCTTTGTGTAACTACAGAAGGACAATTTTTATTTTAAAATTTAATTCATTTGATCTGATTTATAAAGAAAGAGCATATCCCCTTAACCATAGGAACTTACACTCCAGTGAAACAGCTGTTTCCATGTTCTTGCCTGGGAACCAGGCCACCAGTAAATGCTTCACATGCATGTACAACGCCTTTAAGCTCTTGATGATTATCTACAGCAATTAGGATGCTATGACATCTGGTGTCTCCTTGATTACATCTCTCATGAAAGTTCTAAGTGTTAAGAAATAAAATGGTGAGGATGAGTAGCCTCCTTCATGGAACAAAGGGCCCTTCTTTAGATCAGACAACCATGTAGGAGGAGGACGGTCATTTTCTACCATGGATGATATGGGGCAGCACGGTAGAATCATGGCATGGCTCCTAGAGATCAACCTCCTTCTCCTCTACATTTACAAGAGAATAACAGAAACCTCAGGGGTGTTTGGTGACTTGCTTTGTTTCCACATTAGAAGTCACTGAGTCCTAGACATTCTGATTTAATCCAATTCCAATTGGACCAAATAATCTGATCACCCCCTTCCTATTGGTGACAATGGAGCTTGCCCCAAATGTTATTGCCAGGATGGACATTTCAACATTTGACCTTGACCATCTGAAGCTTTTCAAACCACTTTTAGAACTTTGATTATCCCCAGTCCCCATTCTTTTTATATTCTCTCATGATTTTATCTTTCTACTTCTTTTCCTTTGAGTCTATACTTTTGCAGTATCTTTTTTTATAAAGCCAAATAACATTCCACAGGTCCTTATATTGGGAAAATGACACATGCCTTTCATAGTTTCATTGCTTTATGGTTTCTTACTGAGGCTTTATATCTGCTAGGTAGTTTGAATGTCAATGTTTCACCCTTGCAAGATTACACATCAGACTAGAATGCCATACAGTCTACACTCATGTCTAATGGTATAAAATTCAATGAAAATTAAGATGAGATACTGGAATATCTACAATATGTGAGATCATAATGAAACATTTGTGCTATTTGATATCTTTAATTATAAAAGCACCATTTACATGCATTTCTTCCAAAGAGATTAAAATTCTCATTATACTAGACATGTTAAAGCTCAATTGTCTTCTAAACTTTTTTTTTTTTAAGATTTTACTTTTATTTATTTGTCAGAGAGAGAGAGAGAGAGAGAAAATGAGCGAGCTGGGGGAGGGGCAAAGGGGAGTGAGAGACTCTCAAGCAGACTCTCCATTAAGTGTGGAGCCTGACACAGAGGTGCCCTATATATTAATGTTTTTAAGAACTACGGTTTTATGGAATATGTCAAATGCAGATGCACAAAACAAGACAGTGTGCATTCTGTGGCTTTGCTGAGCCAATATTTATTCATATATAAATTCATTCATATATAAATTCATCCAGTCATTCACTGAAGCATTGGAGAACATCTCAGACCTATTTGAGGTGCTGTGCTCATGGCCACGTGATTATACCTCCTTTTTTTAAAAATACCTTTTACTGCATTAGGTGATGCTATTTGTACAGCAGTCTCCTCTACCAACCTCCAAACTTTTCCAGCGCTGGGATTTTACAAAGATAAGTTACTCGGATTTCCTGAGTCAGTAATCTGATAACTAGGTTTCTTCTCAAGGTTGCATTAATGTCCAGGTAATTAATTACCATGATCTTTAAACCCTCCATGCTTTCAAAGTAAAATGTCTAGACAACCACATTTTTCCTCTGGTTGAGAGAATATACAATGTATCCTGCAGTGTTTCTGCCAAAGCATTCAATCCAGATTACAGATACACTACAATGGGGACATGCAGCTGGGGCTTCTCAAGTAATTTTCTATATCTGTCCACCCTCGCGGTCTCCTACCCCAGAGAAGTGTCATGTTCTTGCTTTCTTGGTTTTGATACCCACCATTCTCTCAGTTACCCTGAAGCCAAGACTTGTGTCCACTCTTCTTCTCTCCACAGCTTCTTCTTCATTCAGTCCCCACCCAATATTGCTGGTTTTCTTCCATAACTGTATGGAGTGGTTATATAACAACTATTTCCTCTACTTAGACCCTTCGTTTTTGTTACCTCCTTAGGTCATTGATTCATTCATTCATCCACTCATCTTTACTCACTTATTCTGTAAAACTGTATGAGTGCTGAGCGTTTTGCAAGGTCCTCTTGCCATTAAAATGTAAAGATAATGAAGAGATGAGTTTTTATTTATTTGTTTGTTTATTTATTTATTGACATGAGTTTTATTCTTTAGGAGTTTAGAGACTGGCCAGGGTACTAGTATATGAAGAGCTATACTCAGAATCCAATGGGAGATAGAGGCAAAACATCCAGCAGTGATGTAGAAATTCAGAATGATCCCCCACTCTATGGAGTTTCCAGTGTTTGCACAATTGAATACAAACCCTCACCCAGGCATCTCAAACCTTCTTACATACAGCCTCACTCTGACTTTCCAAATTCACCTCCCACTTCTCCTGGTTTTGTGGTACTCTGGTCACAGAGTAAAATTGACATATTCTGGTCAAATTTTCTCTCTCTGATTCTTGAAAATACCTTCAAGTATTCCACTCTCCTTCTCTTCTGTGAAAATCCTTTCCCTATTTCCTGTGAATATGCCAGTCACACATCACTGGCCACTTGGAATGCTACCTCTAGTCTTTCCTGTCAACCTGACAGAATCTTTCTCTCTTTTCAATCCACAGAGCGTATCTCTTGCACTTTTCTTATGTCATTATGTCACCTCTACATTATAATTATGTACATATTGGGCTGTAGGTCTTTGAGGCAGGTGGAATTACTTAGGTTTGTTGACCAGATGCTCAAAAATACTGCTCAGTTGAATTATGCATGTGACAAGAAAGAGCTGTTATATGAAAAGTAGTCTGGACAGAAAGTCAGGGTGTTAGGACCAGTTCTTCCACCAGTGAGGAGTACAGACCCCCAAATTACTTAATCTCACAGTCTCCATATCCTCACCCAGAAAATGAGAGTATTAATACCTGCCTTATTTCTCACATAGAATGGTGACATATGAAAACTAAAAATTTAAGTATGAATATATTTGAAAAATTTTGAGAACCACAGAAATCTGTTGATGAAAGCACCAAAGAAGTTAATAAGGATTTCTATGGAAAGTTAAAAAATATGTTTGACACAAAAAATACATATTTACTAGTTTTTAACTGAGTCTATGATTCAAACCCCTTTTGAACATCAGAAGCTATCCTATAGATCCTGAAATACTTTCACAAATAAATTTTGATACAAGAACACCTGCAACCAGTCCTTGATATTTTTACTTAACTTTAGATATCAGGTTCTTTCTCAAAGTCCAGGTCATATCTTAGTTTATTGAAATGATATAAATTATATTGCCTTCTTGAGTAGTGTCCCTTTCATCTGAGTATGTACCATCACTACCAGACTTCTAAGTCTTCCAAGATCTATCATCAGTATTGTTATAATCAGATTTACAGAGTTTTCTCCTACTTCTTTCCATTATAGTAATGTTTTTTGGAATTAAGGGTTTTTGTTTGTTTTATTTTGAGTTAGCCTTAAAAAAAAGTGCCAATGTTTCCATAATACCTTCAGGAAGCCTTCGCTTCCATTTCATCTAATCATGCTTTCTTAAGTATAGTTAAGATGAAAACACAAGTGAATTAAGAGGCAAGACATACTGTGTATTGAGTAACCACTATGGCAAGAGGCATCGTGCCAGACAATTTACATAAATAATTGCACATAATCCTCACAACTGCCCTACCAAGTGAGTATTATTATCCCCGCTTTATGGATGTGAAAGCTGGGGTTCAGAGGGATTAAGAGCCTCACCCTGGGGCATGTCTTGATTCAAATCCTGGTTTGTCGTTTGGTGATTCCAAAGCCAGATTCTTCTTCTCTATGGTTCAATGCCTCCCGATTTTCTTTAATTTCAGAGATATTTCTTGAAGGGCTATTTTATCTCCAGTCTATAATAAGTATGCTGGTGGTAACAATAAGATTCCCTACTTACTTATATCTTCCAAAGTCCCTAATACAACCTTTTGAATACTGAAGACTCAATGAATTAATGTTGAATAAAGTATGTCAAGGGAGGTCTTTCCTGGTTTTAAACTTGGCCTCAGTTACATTAAGCATTTTTTCAGTATTGCTCTTTTCCTTGATCAATTCTTATAGATTAATGGTTTATCCCTAAGTTTTCCTATAATGAGTTACAATGAATTAACTTATTCACTGTTTCTTTGGCCCTGCAATCTTGTGTTGATGGTTGCTGGAGGCCATCAAGGATATGCCCAACTTCACTTAATTTTCTGTTACGTGCAACAAAAGCCTTACCTTCCTAAAACAGGAGCACTTGGGTGGCTCAGTTGGTTAAGTGTTTGTCTTCAGCTCAGGTCATGATCCTAGGGTCCCGGGATGGAGTCCCTCATTGGGTTCCCTACTCAGTGGAGAACCTGCTTCTCCCTTTGCCTCTGTTGCTCCTCCTGTTTGTGCTCGCTCTCTCTCTGTCAAATAAATAAAATCGTAAGAAAAAAAATTTCCTAAAACACCTTATAGACACCAGTCCTTTTAGTACAGAGTTTCTCAACAGTGGCTCTTTGGCTTTTTAGGCTGGAAAACTCTTTGTTATACTGCTGTCCTGTGCATTGCAGGATGTTTTGCAGGAACCCTGGCCTCGACCCACAACATGCCAGTCACACCCTCCCCACATGTGACAACCAAAAATGTCTCTAGACAACACCAGATGTCTCTTGGATGAAATAACCCCTAGTGGAGAACTACTGCTTTAACATATTACAAACATATAGTAACGGGGAGGGGGGGAGAAAAGAACAAAGACTTCCATCTCTACAACAAAATCTCTATTAATTGTTGAACATTATATCAAAAACAAATGATATACTATATGTTGGCTACTTGAACATAATAAAAAAGTATGAAGAAACAACAACAACAAAAAGGCATCTTTTAGAGATGCCTGAATATGTCAGTGTTTAAGAAGGGGTTTCATTTGTTTAAATTTGGACCATGAAATTAGGTCAATAGCCATCTTTCCCTTAACTTTATATGGTATTCACTGGGTTGCAAATTAGGTAACTTTTTCTCTACTTTAAGCACTTGTATTTGAATCGCTGTTCTGTGACAATGAAGAAAACCTGGGATATTTTGATTTTGTTTTCCCTCCTCAACTGTGTATTTAAATCTTACCGGATGACTTGTGAGAATGGTTATTATTGATGCACAGTTAAGGATGCCTGGGTCAAAGTGGTTGTGATTTCTCTAAGTTGCTCTGCCTTTTCCTGAGTTAATGTTACGTTTAAAAAAAAAAAAAAATCCTATTTTTATTTTTCAACTGGAAGCCATTTTCTACCTGATGTGGAATGGTTTTTTGCCAAATTGAATGGTTAATTATCCAAAGGGAAAACACCCTACACTCGCTGAAATCTAGGATGCAAAATTAGTATCTATGTTTTCACTAAGCTGTCAAAGAAATCTATTCCTCTGTCCTCAGTTTGGCAAACCCTTGATTTTCTGGTGACCTCTGCTTTCTGACTGTGTACAATTCATCATGGTTTCAGAGCAGAAATCCTATCCCTTCCCTGTGGATATCCCCAATGTTTATAGGCTCTGATAATAAGACTGTCTTAACAGTTATAGGATTATTCAATTACCTTGCATTTCTCATTCTTTAGACATTCACCAAACTTTAAATACAAATAATGTATCTTTGGGTAATAGTTTAAACTTTGGGCAGCACTATCTTATCTGGTCTTCACAACAAGTTCCTGTGGGATAGATATCTTTATCGTCATGTTAAAGAGTAAAAATAAAAAGAGGCTTAGCAAGTTTAAATGATAGGCCCACGGAGCCACAGTGGGTATGTAAGTTTTTAAGAAGTATTGGCCACCTACAGTGTGTCAGGCAGAAGTCTAAACCAATGGTGCCTAATAGAAATAGAGTATATGCAACAGAAGTAATATAAAATTTTCCAGTGGCCACATTAAAACAAACAAACAAACAAACAAACAAACAAACAAACCAGAAATGCTTCAACAAATGGTGTTGGGAAAACTGGACAGCTACATGCAAAAAGATGAAACCAGTATAATTTTTTACACCATACCACAAATAAACTCAAAATGGATGAAAGACCTAAATGCGAGACCTGAAACCATAAAACTCCTAGAGGAAAACACAGGCAATAATTTCGTTGACCTTGGCTGTAGAAACATTTTTCTAGATATGTCTCCTCAGGGCAAGGGAAACAAAAGCAAAATTAAACTATGGGACTACAACCAAAAGAAAAAGCTTTTGCACAGGGAAGGAAACCATCAACTCAACAACAAAGGCAACCCACTGAACTGGAGGAGACATTTGCAAATGACAAGGAGTTAATAGCCAAAATATGTAAAGAACTATGACTCAACACCAAGAAAACCCAAATACTCTGATTTTAAAAAGCAGAGAACTAGGTAAAATTAATTTAAGTCATATTTTATTTAACCATATATATATTAAAAAGAATACCATTGCAATAAGTAATCAATATAAAAATTAATCATGAGCTAAATTCATTCATATCTTTCTACAAAGTCTTCGCAGAGCTCTGTTTCCGAGATTATAGCACATTCCAGTAGAAGGGGCTACCCTCTGAGCCCTCGGATTCATCAGTGTGTGGCTTGTGGCTGTAGTTTTGGCTGCACAACATTAGACATCAAGGATGTGAGGTATCTAAGGCAAGTTCTCTCCTGACATGAAACCTGCCTTCCAGGGCAAGAGTCAAATAATAAACAACAACACAGAGGGAATAGAGGAAATAAAGCCATGACTTCTGACTCGAGCTCATAAAGTTTTTTTTGTTGTTGTTGTTTTTTTTTTTTTTTTTTTTTTTTTTTTTGGTGGGGGGACACCTGATGAGTTGCCCAGGTTTTCAGCTGGCAAGTGCAGAACCAGGACTGTTCTAGGAAGCCATCTGAGGAGAAGTGACAGTAAAAAGTTGTGGGGAGCAGGAGGAGGTCTCACGGCATGGGTGATGTGGGCAGGCTTGGGTTCCGTGAGGATATGGTCAAGCCTGAGACTTCCAGGTGGTGACAGTTGGAACAGGGAAGGCTGTTCCAGCAGACAACACACTGTTGATGGCCACAGAGGGCTAGAGGTCCTGGGGTTGAGGCCCAGAATCTGGTGGTGTCAGGACCAGAGAGGGGAGAGGCACCATGAATGGACACTTTCCTGGAGAGCTGGCTGAGAGCTGTGGGCTCCACCAAGCATCGAGCATC
The DNA here is from genome assembly GCF_002288905.1 of Enhydra lutris kenyoni. Lineage (NCBI taxonomy): Eukaryota > Metazoa > Chordata > Mammalia > Carnivora > Mustelidae > Enhydra > Enhydra lutris. The sequence continues at coordinate 31,915,428 of NW_019154085.1, read as the reverse complement.
GACCACCAGACCACCTACTTTCTGTGTTCACCCTGTTGTTCATGATCTCAGTTAAGTGCTTTCAAAAAGGAGGGCAAAGGCTGCCTAGGGCGTGTCTTCCTTTCTCATTCAAAGCTTTATAAAGGGCTCTTTTATTGTCTCTGAAGGTGAAGATGCTGAACCAGGGAACAAATGCAGACCTGGCTCTTTTGTTCGTGCCCTTAGGAGGCTCAGTCCTCTTAACCATTTCTTTCCGGCTGGGTTTGTCTGTTTTCTCCCTTTCACTGGGAGCAGCATTACTGGCTGGCATGTCCTCCAGCTCTAACTGCTGCCCTCATTGACTGGCTCCCCACAGTACCCTCCTGACCTCATGGAGGACCCCACTGCACCCTCACCACCAACAAGAAAGGGTGGGGCTCAGCCAGACTCAGGAAGTTGTGCAGCAGTCCTGCCGGTAACACTCCTTTGCTCCTTACTTAATTTCCCCTTCCAGTTCCTTTACTTGATGGGGTCTGCCCTCTCCAGCTCAGGCTTAGAGTCATACCTGTTTAGTTCCCAACAAAGCTTGGGCCAAGAGCATGAAATACTTGATGGTTAGGCCATTCCAATGGACATGAGGAAACTTGGAATAGAAGACTTAGATTAAGCGTGTGAGAAGGGAAAGAAGAGGTCCCACTAAGCCTTCCTCCTGTCCTGACCCAGAGCATGTTGTTGAGACCTACTTTGAACTCACTCTGAAATAGTCACTTTGGGATAGCCCAAGAAATGCACTTTTTACAAAGCTTTATGAAGCCTACATCTTTTGTCAACGAGATCGTCAACATCTAGCAGAGCCATTTGGCTACTCCTGGCATGCACCAAGTCACCTATCCCGGTCTGAGCGCTCACGCCAGAGTGGGGCTGGGCAGACTGTAAGCAACTCAGCACTTTGGCTGGTGGAGCGGGCTGGAATGGCCCAGCTGGTTGCCCTCCTCCCAGGGCATATTTATGTGATGGCTTCCCTTCAGGCACACCTGTGTCCAATTAGGAGCAGGACTGCTTCCAAGTTTAGGAAGGTGCCAGTGTTCCTGAAGGGTCTTCAGGCCTCCAACTTGTTTACCACTGCTTAGCTACCTGCTTGCAGTATTTTCAAGGGTACAGCGAAGGGCCATTGCCTGCAGATCTCTGGCATGAAAAACAGAGTGTTCTTTAGAAATGCTGCAGGAGGTGATTACTCCCAGGTAGAGTGGATATGTGTGCTTCGTAAGTGCCTTGGAAGGGTACATCTGTGCTAGGGGACCATCTGGATTCCACCACCAGGGATTCCTTTTTTGGTTTCCATATCAAGTTCTTATCTGGAAAGGCTTACCAAACAAGCAAGCAAGCAAACAAACAAACAAGCCCCCTTGCACTTGTTAAGGAATTAAAACTTATGACACAGTTGATGCTTATTATCCAGATTCAAGCCAGGTAAAAGTTTAGAGTAGAAAGTGAAAGACCCCATTTATTTGTATCCTTCCCCTTTCTGGAAGTAATCACTGTTACCAGTTTGCATTACCCCTCCCCATTTCCTTTCCTCTGAACACACTAGAAGGCCCATAGAGAATATGCATATTGCTTTCTGTATATACCCATTGCACCGTTCATATCTTCTTAACCAGGGTGAAAGCATAAGACATATTGTATCTGCATAGTAAGTGTTCTAAGTGACCTGCTTATTTTATGGCATAACATACTTGAAGTGATGCCCACCCTTTTTATAGTTCTATTGTATTCTGTTGCATGCGTGAGCTATACCTTTATTGTTGAGCATCTGTTCTGCTCCCTCCCCCACCCCTTTTGCTACCTGAACTACAATATCACACTAAGTATAAACATCCCGGCACATCTACCTTTATGACTTTAAGTAATCATTATATTTTTTTGAAAGTTTTTTATTAACCAAAGACACATGCAACTCTCAATCAGTCTTGCTGATCAGTATGAGATCACCAGTAGTATTATTGCATTGAGCTGAAGTAATTTTGGTCAAAAGTTTAGGAATGTGATTATGTAATTAGCCTGTTCAGCCTAATCTGGGAGACATATTTGATATCTGTTAGACTCTTTGAAATGCTGAAAATAGTCTTCAGACCTTCCCCCGACCCCATGCCACCTCATTACATTACTACCTTTGAGAACATGAAAGATCTGACCTTGATTGTGAGTGTATTTGACACACTCCTGTAAGTCAGAGAGAAATGAAAAATTCAACTGGTTGTAGTTTAGGTTCTGCAGAATTTAAAATGAAAAGTATAAACAATTTGGCTGACTTTCTTAATGGAAGTGTCTAATTTGTCTAACTGAATTCACTCATTTGATAAGCTTAATCAGCTTTTTCTTTGACACTTTGTAAATACTGACTTTAAGAACTTAACCCCCTTTACCAAATATACTACTGATTTTATGATTTTTAATCATGAAGTTTGTGGTAACCCAATGATTTTTATCTTTCAGAACTTTTATGGGAGTGCTTATAAATTATAATTTTTATTGGAAGCTTGATAATTCTGACATTGTATAAATAACTATAATTTGAATCCCATTGACAAACATGGGTTTGAATTCAGTTTATATCACAATTAGTTGTACAGTATTGGGAAAGTCAGTTGGTATCTTTGAATCTTGGGTTTCTCTCCTATGAAAAGTGGGTAGTAATGATACCTACTTTCATCACAAGGATCGTGAGGATTAAATCAGATAACATCTCTAAAATAGCTAGGTTATCTCTTGACATATTAGAATCTTGTTATTATTATGCTAGACTGTTATTATTAGCTGATGAAAGACCATGTATTTATATATTTTTAAAAGATTTATGTATTTTATTTGAGAGAGAGAGAGAATGATAGGGGGAAGGACAGAGGGAGAGAATCTTCAAGCAGACTCTCTACTGAGCCTGATGTGAGGCTCGAACTCACGACCCTGGGATCATGACTGAGCGGAAACCAAGAGTTGATGCTTAACTGACTGAGCCACATAGGTGCCCCAGGTGTTTATATTTTTAATAAAGATATGACTGAAAGCAGAAGATGCCTCCATTGGCATGATAAGAAGTCTTCCTATGAGAGTTTGAAACTCCCTTTCAAGTTTCCCAGAGAGAATAAAGTGGCTCTTATTACAGTTACCTTTTCCATGGCAAAACAGATACTATGAAATTAAGCAAGTTTCCCTGGTGATGGAGACTATCAGGTGTTGGGACTGGACCTGACCTACTAGGGGGATGACCTCAATTCTTGGCCATTAGGCAAGCTTTAAAGGAAAGTGCTCCTTTAAAACCCCCTTTAAAATATTGGAATTGGGAAGCAAGATTGATGGCCATGTGATCACTGGGGGCAATCGCTCTATAGAGATGATATACTTAGAGGGATATGGTTTAACCCATAGTGCATCTACATCTTTCAAGTCCCTAGCTGGGCTCCAGTAAGAGGCTGATATATATCAGTGGTCTATCAGGAAGAATATAATTTTTATTTTCAAGTATAATCGCTTCAATCCACATTTTTGAACTTTCACATCAAATCTTGCTCACATCTCTTGAATGATTCAAATCAAACCTATCTTTTGGTTCCAAAAAAAAGTAGATTTTTAAAATAAGTTTGTGAACCAACAGGAATTGAGAAATTACACAAGAACATGCAGATACCTCTGTGTGCCTATTTCTCAAGCCCATGGTCTAGCCCAATGTTTTACCTAAGAGGTGTTAAAGGCAGGTCGATTGAAAAAATTAGGCTTGTGGGTTTCCACTGGGACCAGGCCTTTTGTTTTCAACATCCTGGGACTCACTCTCTGTAAGGTGGTTCTGAGAGTTGGCCCCCTTGGTTCTAAGGTTTGAGATGATCGTGGGGTGAATATATACGGAGGAAGAACAGCCCACACTCTGTGGGCAGACAGATAATTGTAGACACATCATTTGTCTACAAAATGTGTTTTCTTTCTCCTTTTGGACTCTGAATCACATCTCATTGGCTAAAGATTTCTTATCGAGCTCCCCAGAATGCTCCATATTAGAATTCCCCAAGTATAAGACCTTAACGAGATGTTTTTCTAAACTGCTTTTCAAGATTCTATGAAGTAGTACCCAAGAGGACCTGTCCAGTGTAGACTGTGTATAGGTTTCTAGGATACCTACTCAGTGTGCTTCAAGGCAACTGAGGACAGCATCCCAGCAAAAATGGAACATCATGTTAACTTGCATTCTGCTGTTTGGGTTGGCTGCGCATGGGGATATTTTTAGGACCAGAACAAATATGTCACCCTTCCTTGTAGGGTAGATTGTATCTTAAGGAAAGTCTATAATTATTTCTTTAAACTTAAAAGCAGGAAATAGTTCCAAAAACTAGCCAGTAAATAGAACACTATCATCCAACTGTTGTTGTGTTCATATAATTTAAAGAAACATTGGTCATATATGACTTAAAATTTTAGGGATTTGAGCACCACCCAAATGCAGAACAGATTAATTTCACAGTTTCAATATGCATTTGCACAAATTAAAATGTAAGCCCTCACATGGTTTTTTTGAACCTCTTCCTTCACTTAGTTCTATATGCAGAGATGGTCAGACAAAAGTTTTCAGGAACAACTGAGTTCTTCTATATATTGTTACTGTACACTTGAATCCCTTTACATTGTGTATGCCAATGTGATGGGACTGGTGTGTGAATTATAAGTTAACCATGCTGTATCAGTTTGCCCCAGTAATAAGTCCTGCATACTGAAACTTGCAAAATCATGAGAAATCTTTCCATAGGAATCTTCTTTTATGCTATTGAAAAGTGAGCATAAACTTCCCTCGGACAATGGTTGATTTCCCATCCAAACATTGAAGAAATGATTCTTACATTTAATCTCTTCTAAAGGAAAGCCAATTCTTGGTGAGAAAATTTTAAATGTTAATTTTAACAGCCTTTAAATAAGTTATTTATCTCACAAAGCTTTTCAACCCAAGCTAAATAATGAACCCAAGAAATCAACTCCAATGGTCTGAATTTACAGTGAGGAATTAAAGCTTGTAGATCTTTCTCCTGTCAATTACCTGTTTCTGTAGTTAACTGGACCACATCTAGTGACACCTGATTTATCTATCTATTATCTATCTATCTATCTATCTATCTAATTGATATACCTATATCTGTATCATCTATATCTATATGACAGCTCTAAAATTCTGGCTTGTGCTAAGTCAGGGACCTGGAAGCAATAGTGGGTTTTCAGTCTAAAGTAAGATTCAGGGACAATTTTCTTTGAGTCTTGACAAAGGTGACTAGATAGAGCAAATCCCTCACCAATAAGAGCATAAAAGCAGAAAATAAATTTTGCCTTAGTCTGTTTCTTCTCTGCCTCTCTTTCCTCTCTCACCTTCCTCTCCTCTCCCCTTCCCTCTTTCTCTTCCTTCTTTTCATCCTTTAGAAAACATGCACAAAGAAGCTCATAAGATGTAAACATTCTACTTTATAATTATTAAAAATATTCATACACTCTTCACCCAGGATGCAAGACAATGTTGCTAGCACTCCAAAGCCCCCGGTAAGTCCCTTCTCTAAGTAATCTCCTCCCTCTTTGCTAAAGATAACCACTATCCTATTATGGTATCTTATTATGGGATTATGCTACCCACATACCTATTATAGTATTTATTTCCTTGCTTTTATTTTTAGTGTTGTACCTAATTATGCATGCTTAAGGAATAGAATTTAATTTTCTTGAGAGTAAAGTTTAATTTTTCCTGGTCTGGAACTTTATACAAATGAATCACAGAAAATGTGTTCTGCTCAATCTGTCTTGTTTGATCAATTGTGTATAGTTACATTTTTTTTAAATTTGGAAACAATGTAAAATGTGTAAAAAATTGCAAAAATAAAATAGTGCTAAGACCTCCTATTTGCATGTTATCCAGATATGCCTATTATTTACATTTTACCTTATTTGCTTTGTTATTTATGTGTACTCTCTCTCCGCATAAATACATAATTTTTCTGAACCATTTGGGAGTAAGTTGTGTACATGATGGCACTTTACCCATTAATACTTTAGTGTGTGTTTCTTAAGAATGGAGATATTCTCGGAGCGCCTGGGTGGCTCAGTGGGTTAAAGCCTCTGTCTTTGGCCCAGGTCATGATCTCAGGGTCCTGGGATCAAGCCCCCACATTGGGCTCTCCGCTCGGCAGGGAGCCTGCTTCCTCCTCTCTCTCTCTCTGCCTGCCTCTCTGCCTACTTGTGATCTCTGTCAAATTAAAAAAAAAAAAAGAAAGAAAGAATGGGGATATTCTCATATGTAACCACAGCATAGTGATCAACTTTATAGATTTACACTGATACAATACAATCTACTGTCCACAATCCAATTCTTTTAGTTGACTAATAAACCTTTGTAACATTTTTTCCCTTTTCAGGGAAGGTTTCTGTCTAGTAGAGGACCCAGTTTAAAGTCACTTGTTACATTTAGTTGTCATGTCTCTTTAACGTCCTTTAATTTGGAATAGTTTCTCAACCTTTCTTCTTTTTCTTTTTTTATATGATAACGACTTTTGTAATAAATACATTTCCCTGCTCCCTTTTATACAGAATATTCCTAATTTTGTGTTTGTCCAATTTGACATTATTTCTTAAGATTCATCCCTATTGTATTTTTTGTATGTTTTTCATTTTTGTTGCTAAGTCATGTGTGTGACATTGTAAACATATGGATACAAATGTAGCAATTAATAATTATTTCATATGCATGCTTATAACTTTTGTTAAAGAGGGAAATTAACTGAGCTGTTTTGGTATTGTATCATCGAGTGTTGAGAAAGGCCTCGCTAGCCCATCTGCCAAACTGCACCCCATTCTACCTGGTGGAAGCTATCTGATGCCTGAATAATGACCCAGGAGAAATAAACAGCCTCTTCAGAGTCAGGATTGCAAACCCGAAGCCACAAAATGATTGTAATCACATTCCTAAGACTTCAGTTTTAAATATCTGTTCTGAAAAGAAACAAAATTATCAGTCAGGGAAGCCATTGAACTAGGATCAGGGGGTATTAGGATGCACAGTTAATTGGAAAATGACTAGTGATGGATAAACCTCAGAAACTTTAATATTCAGGGATGCTTATGTGAGACTTTTAAAAATACTTTTAATCAAATGAACTCAAATCCTTTTGGTTAAACCCTTTTCCTCAATTACTAGTTCTCTTTCTACTCAAACCAGCCAGAATTCGTATGTCATTTGCCTTGCCTCCATCAAGACCTTCTTCCTCCTGTCTAAGAGTGATCGTCTTTGTGATACTTCACTTTGAAGTGAGTACAGGGCTGCAGTACATGATGACTTTTACAATAATAACCCTGCATTTGAGCCAAAAGAATTCCAAGAACTATGTTTGTTCCAGGAAGTGGTTTTAACCTTCATTCTTCCATGTTCCAGTTCTGTATTTATTGGAACTTGCTCTTAAAAAGGTAGATGCTTGTACATTTCATATGCACATTTCCAACTTGTTTGGGAACTAGCCACCTTCCTAATTCTCTTCGACAGGATTCAAATATTGGGATCATAGACAATATTTCCTTCTTTCTAGACTAGATTCATCTCACAAAGAAAGTGATCCCTGATGGTTGCAAATAAAGATTGGTACTGTGCTTGATAACTCTGGTCTGATCCTTTGAAGGGGCACTTGGGGGTAGAATCTTGATTACCTTTAGAGATTTTCAATTGCTGGAAAGAAATAATATATCTAACTTTTTTTTTTTTTTTTGCAGAAGGTTAGAGGGAGACCAGAAAAAAAAAAAATCATATTTGAAGATAGCAGGTAAGTAGGCCAAAGGGTTTCCATGTCCACAGATGACTCACTTTGAGAATAATGAGATGTAGGTTCGAACAATGCAGCTATACAAAGGTATCAGATTTCAAGAAAGTAAATTTTGGGGAATTAAGAAATCCAGTGAATAAGGTGCAAAAAGAGGAAGTATAAAATTCGCGAGCATGAAAGCAGCTGAAGAATCTTTTAAGACACCATAATTAAAGCTCAAAGAACCGCAGTCCTTCTGAAAACACAAGAATGTGAGACTTAACAAAAATAGCATGTGTATAACCCGCTGGGGAATGTGGGGAGAGCTGTGTGAAGCTCAGAGAGAGAAACAAATCATTGCAGAGCGATTGTCCTCCTTTCTAAGTGGAAATGATGCGGCAGCTGGAGGGGGAAATACACAGAAAATAAATACAGAGCATTATCTGAAACCCTTGCTTAAAAAAAAAGAAAAGAAAAGAAAAGAAAATGGACAATCAAAACTGGTTATTTTTAGTCCCAGGTGATGATAAAACAATTTTCATCCAAAATAAAAGAGGAATTACAAAAAGCAAAAACGGAACGATATGCTGGAGAGCAGAAAAGCTTGCCATAGCTGAAATGATGGAGTTTGAACAACCAGTTTAGCTACTTTAAAGGAGAAAGTACATGGATAACTGGGAACAATTAAACTGTAGTTTAATACGTAAATTGTGAGCTTTTGAGATTTGGGTAGATGCATGATTCAAGTGCAGAGGCCACCAAGTGGAGGGTTTGGAGAGACGTTCAGGAAGATCACACTGGTCCAGAGAAACAAATGGTTTGGGTCTAAAAGAGACCCAAGAGCAGAATCAGCATGGAGCAGCCCATAGGAAAGGAAGCAGGAAATGGGGCATCTTCCCTTAAGACTGAAGAAAGTGGACGGGGAAATACACAGGTAACCGGGGAGACATGTCAGTGGTGTATCAGACGTTTTTTTCCTGGATGATGAGGTCAATCTCACTATTGTATGTGTGGCCTCCTCACCTCCGGTTAGATGCTTCCCATCTAAAAGCTTTCCCTGATGCTGGCCCTAGGAGATAAAACCAGCGGTCAGAGGAAGCGAGGCCTCTGTTGGTGGAATCCCTGAAGGCTGGGAGGATCTTAGACAATATCGAGTCCAACCGTCTCCTGGACAGATGCTGAAACTCAGACTAAGAAAAGAAGCCATCGATGAAAGATCAATAATTCGTGAGTGTCCACCATGTAACCTGCCCTTTTAACACAGCCTCCCCCCACCTCACCATCTGGGGGATCTCTCTCCTTGTGGATAATTTTTCTGGGAGGAGTTTGTCTCCCTTTCTTTGGTGGCCCTGTAGTCAAAGAAGACAAATGACCTGGGCTTGGCCAACTATTTTCTGGGAAGTTCGGCTCTGAAGGAAGGATGCAAATATGTAGGAGGCTTAGGAGTCATTGTCACATCAGTAGGACCTTGTATGGACCAGGCAGTTCTTGTTGCAAGATTTTTGTTGTAGTTCGAGTTGCCAGGTCTTTAGATCTCCCTAGTATTCATTCATTTTCCAAGTTGGGTGTCCTGGCCTATTGATAATTTTGCATCCTTAATGTCCTTGCAGTGATATTCTTTTTTGCTTACCGTAACCAGAGCCTGCTGCATTCATGAGCCGTGTTTGGTATCCCAAGTCCAAGTAAATCAGATAAATAAGTTGGGTAAATAGAAACTGCCTCCTAGTTCATTTTGCTTCCCATGACTTATTTCTTTTCAGCAACATCAGCATCTGTCTCTACCCCACCCACCATCACTTTTGGAGGTGGGGGGTGTTGCAGGAGAAGCAGAGTTGTGATGTAACGAGCAAAGCTATATGCACGCAGATGGATTATCTGATGGAAAAATGAACAACTCTTGTTTTTGGGTGTTGTTTCATTGCAAACAAAAGAAAGATACTCCTTTTTTTCAGTGTTAAGAAGGTAGCCATGGCTTTGTCAAATGGAAGGAATTCTTTTGCCCTAAGAGAGAATAGAAATTTGGCTTTGGATTATTCAAGAAAGATGGGGGACCAAAGGGCAGAGGAAAGCTCGGTGGCTTCCCTAAATGTAGGCACTGGAGTCCCGCTCTAACACCGCTCTCTGGGAGTAGCAGCTCTATTGATAAGACCTCACTGATACAGAGAGGGAGAACAAGTTCTCAAATATTAGCATTGGCAACCCCAGATGACGAAAAGTTGTCTCATACCAGAATGGTGGGAAACAAATTCATACTTATTACATTTTTCATAATGCTAAGCATCTAAATAAAGACAAACTTTAGACAGTCAAGAGTTTGTCTTTATGATGTGAAATATGTGAATTTTTGGACTCCAAAGTGAGCAGAATTTACCCCTTTTGTTTTGGAAGTCTGATGTGGTAGGATGCCGCAAGTCTGGCCCTCAGCTTTGCTGAGAAAACATGGTGGTTTCTTTTAGTTTAAAGAACAGATGGCAAGAAAAAGTTGGTAATTCTGCATAGGAACTCAGAGCTGAATAAGGGCAGTGGCTGTTGGGAAGTTTCTTTTCACAAAAGTGTACCAGAAGGACTTATTTTATTTAGTATCCCTTTGGAATTGTTTACAACATTCATCCCCTCATTTGTGACACTTGCGTCTTCATTCAATCCCCATGAACATACTGAGTAAAGCACAGTGGGAGGCACTCTTAAACTTATTTTCTTATTGGAGCCTCACAGTGAATGTCCCTTGCACTACGATAGCCATTTTATCCTCATTTTAACGTGAGCAGGTTAAACTGATAACAGTCCAAGGAGTTGCGCATTTTCATCAGCAAGTAAAGGGCAGAGCTGATGAAACCTGAATCTTCAGATGCTGAGTCCGGTGCTTACCAACTTCCCCATCCCTGCCACCTGCCAGATCGTCACTCTGCTCGGTAACTGTGAGATTTCCAAAACAGGTTTGGGCAATCAGACAGATCAGGGCAATCAGGGCAATCAGCCAAAGTACACTGAAGTGGAAAAGGCAGGGAGGTATGGGAAGGGTCCAAGAGCTGATATCACAGTTTGTGGTGGGATTAATGGGACAAGAATGGTGATGATACTTCACATTGACTGAGAAATGGGTTTAGCTGTTTACATCAAGTATCTTATTTAAGCCTTATAACAAACCCATTTCCCCCACTTTTCAGATGAGAGAACAGGCTGAGAGGGGTTAGGTAACTAATCCTAGCTCCTATAGCTAGGAAGTGCTGGAGTCAGGATCATGACCTTGTTCTGCTGGCTCCAAAGCACCTGCTCTTTCCCTTGGAAAGAAGATGCGGTGTGTTGGTTTAAAAATTGTTTGCATTACCAAATCAGACTCATCTGTTTGGATCCAGCTAAAATAGAATTTCTTCACTAACCAGATTGATGGGCGTTAATGAGGAAGACCAATCAGAGACATAGAGGAATCGCTATCTCTGCACATCTGAGATGGTGAGCAGGTCTGAGATCCTGCAGTTCTGGGAGCTGTTTGAAACAGTCAGATGTGTGGTCTCCAAACACGACAATAGACTTCTTCCCTTGAAACTAACTTTCAGGCCAAATGAATTTCGTTATCAGAGGCAGGAATGGCAGCTTCTTGAAGCACAAGGTCTCATTGGAAAATGGAGTTTTATTAAGGCCATTCCTGCCCACCTTCACAAGACAGGAATGGTGGGAGGGACCACCATATTTATCAAGCTCATTTCCTTTATTGTCCAGATGAGGCTGGGGTGTTTTAGTGGTTGTTCTGGGTCTCACTGATAGGTGGAGGCAAGGCTGAGGCTAGAGCCAGGATTTCAGACTCTATAATCATGTGTTCCACCCTACCACGCCATGTCTGCCTTCTAATTTGACTTCTCTCTGTGTCCCGTAGACCAGAACTTGAGGCCATGGACCTGGTTACGCTTTCTCTTGGCATTATTTCCTAGTATGTGAAGTATGCTAACTGCATTTGAAATAAACTGGCCATGAGGATCTGTTGACAATGTGCACCCAAAATAGACTTGAGCAATGAAATTAATGCTGTACAAAATCCTCAGTCTGTTCAGGAATGCTTCCCTACAAACTCTTCGGAAAATAATGCTCCTAAAAAAATTCGATTCAGTCATCACCATTCCAGTTTAGAGAATTCTTTATCTATTAGTGTTATTATAGGGCATAAATTAAAAATGCATATAACAACAGTTATTATTTTCCCATGCCATTGAATGGGAAATTAACAGAGTCGAGGGCTGAATATATTGAAGTAACATTGATATAAAGCTACTTTTCCAAGGAATGGATATAGCAATTGCATAAAGTACTGTATTTGGAAATTCATGAATTCATACTCACTTAGACAAAGAAAGAGCATTCTTCCTAAAAAAATCGAGAGGAGTTTGTGGGGCAAGGGAAATGAGATGGGGAAGAACCAAATGAATGAAAAATGAGTAACCAGTTAGGACAAAGGAAATAATTCACATTCGTAGAAGGAGCTTTGAAATGTTCCTGAAATGGAACTTTTCTGGTCTGTCTACCTTCAGCCCCTTTACCTGGTATTTCAAATGATTTATGCTGGAGAGAATTTTATCTGGTGACAGGCTCTCTTTGTGGTTCTGTGGTTCTTACTATCTGGGCAAGTTTATGCCTATGACGGCCGGTAATGTCACTCCCTACGTCATCTGCACTGCCAAGCTCTAAGGTACTGGAGGAGCCTTCCTGCTGGACCATGGAAGGAGCCGCTGGAGCGTCTGAGGCTTAGTGAGTGGCACCGATACATGGAGTCTTTGTGACCTTCCAAGAGCTGATCACAATGGAAATGAGCCTCATAAAAGATCCTCAGAAAGACATCTGTGGAAATAATAAAGGTTTCCCTTTAGGCAATGAGCAGGAAGGCCAAAAGTGTGGGGGAACTTTCTAGCCATTCTTCCCCCAGTCTTCGGATTCATGGAATGACAGAGTCACCTAGAAAAGCCAAGAAAAGCCTTCTTTCTCTCAACATTTGCCAAATGTGAAAGGAAAACAAAGTAGCTTGAATGGAGGGAGCCCTGTAACCCTCTTAACTGTTTCTTGCCTATTCTTCCAGAAAGACTTATGCAAACCCAAGTGAATATATACAACTATATCTATGCACATAATTAAATTTCTCTTTATACATGTTCTTTTCTGTTTACCCAAATGAGATTATAGAATATAGATTTCTTGTGCCTTAATCTTAGCAGATTCTTCCAAAGCAACATATATACATCTAATCATTTTAACAGTTGTTCAATATTCTGTGGCATTATCATTTCTTGATGCAAGTTAACATTGTTTCTAGTTTTTTGTACACCTACATCTATTTTTTTCAAGAGACCATATCCATTACGTTTGTTGCATCAAATGCATGTATTTGTAAAATTTTGATAGATTGTTAAACTGTCTTCCAAAAGTGTTGCATTACTTTGTATGTTCTCCAATCATCAATGAAAAAGCCTATTTCTGCAATACCATCAGGGATATTAGATTTTAATTAAACTTTTAAGTATTTGAAAAATTTCAATTTTGTATTTGAGAAAATGAGTCCCCTTATTTTTGATTTGCATATAATTAATTATGTGTGACATTAAGGTTCTTTTCATATATTTATTAGCTATTTGTATATATTTCCTGTGAACTTCCTACTGATGGTATTTGCTAATTTTTCTATTGGTTGTTCATTGTTTTTTATTGACTTGTTAAAGCCTATGTATATGATGATGAATCTTGTCTTTTTCTGCTTTCTTGTCTTATCTTTGTTTTTTGCTCTATCTACATATGTACATACACGTATGTATTTTTTCCTATAGATGTTTTATTTTTTTTTAAAGACTTTATTTTATTTATTTGAGAGAAAGAGAGAGTGTGTGTATAAGCTGGGGGAGCGGCAGAAGGAGAGAGAGAGAGAAGCAGGCTCCCCACTGAGCAGAGAGCCCAATGCAGGCTCAATCTTAGGACCCTGGGAATCATGACCTGAGCCCAAGGCTGATGTTTAACGGACTGAGCCACCCAGGTGCCCCTCTATAGATGTTTTAATCTTTTTCTTTATGTCCTCTAGGTTTCATGGAATACTAGAAAGTTTTTAAGATTAGGGAATTTTAAAATTGGATTTAAACACAGTTTAATTTTATTTGGTCTCTTTCAGTTTCTCTAAAATGAAGGACCTATGGGTTTCTCCAACCAATGCCAATTTTATTTTATTTTCATATGACAAAGTTCTAGATGTAAGCCACTGCAGAAGTACAGGATGAAAACAATCTCATTTGAGAATGATGATTAAATAAGAAAGGGATGCCTCCCCTCTTCTACAAAAGAGAATTCTTCTGTTCTGGGGAGAAAGGACTTGAGCTTAAAGCTTAACATGCTTAACCCTTACAAAGGAGGGGTCAGCAAAGCACATCGAAACTTGAGCAAATCTCAGTGTTCTTTGAAGGAAGGATGGTTAGCTCATAGAGAGGGGCAAAGAGGGGACAGCACTATTATTCAGGGTGAGGGAGTTCTCTGTCATACTTGACATGTACATTCGAGGAAAATATAGTTTATATTGAATAGACTTATATAATTAGATTTTTTCCCCATAAGAATTAATGTAAAAAGTTCATCGCCATGGGGCAAATACATATATTTATCACACTACCCAAACTCATCAATAACATTAAAATCTACATATTGAGAAATGTTGAAATTTGCATAATCTTTCTGACATTAACATAGTTGATTCTGAGCTTGCTGATAGAATTAGTAGGATAGGCTATAAGATGCTAGACCAAAGACAAGGGCTGAATAAGCTATTATATAGACCAAGGGTCATGGAGGACCATCCTTCTCACTACCATTATTTCTACATCTACATCCAGATATTGGTACATAAAGAGAGGTCAAAGATGGTTGTGGCTCAACCATCTTTGCTCTGTGTCCTCTTCACCCTCCTTGGACAGCTTAAGCAAGGTTTCCACAATAAATCCTGCTGTTGAAAACCACATGCTTTCCCCTCAAAGCCAGAACTGTTGTGACCCTTACCAAAAGGCTGTAGTTCACTGCCAAATTTGTCTTATGTAATTAAATGTTGTGGCTACAAATCAACTGTAGAAGGTTGTTTCTAAACGGTAGGTCAAAGGAGGTGTTCTTTTTTACATCTAGGTTGCGTTGTAGGCATTCTTACTATCATTTTCCCAAATCATTGGGTTCATTTTCTGTAGCAGAGACATTTTCCAAGGTGGTTGTGATGGAGAAGGAACCACTGTTAGGTCTGCAGTAAAGAACCTACAGATTCCAGGATCACGAGAGCTGTCCGAAGCCTAGGGAACATGTGAGGTCCTGCGGAGCCAAAGAGATGAGGGATTACAACCAGCTGATGGGGGTGGGGGAGATGAAGGAGATGGACGAGTGACTTAAAGTGGCCAAGACAAGTTTTAGAAGTGCGTATGCCAGTATTACCGACTGGCACTGTGGTAAGGAAGGGTGAAGAGGAGGAAAGTTCCAGTAGCTCCGCACTGAAGAGGTTGTGTTTTGTCCTTTCATAAAGGAAGGTATAACGAAAGGTATTAAAATGGAAGCCAGGGGCTCCTGGGTGGCTCAGTGGGTTAAAGCCTCTGCCTTTGGCTCTGGTCATGATCCCAGGGTCCTGGGATTGAGCCCCACATCGGGCTCTCTGCTCAGTGGGGAGCCTGCTTCCCCCTCTCTCTCTGCCTGCCTCTCTGCCTACTTGTGATCTCTGTCTGTCAAATAAATAAATAAAATCTTTAAAAAAATAAAACCAAAAACAGACATTTAAAAAACCAAAAAACAAAAAACAGAAGCCAGAGGGACAATTTGTGAAAGACAAATGTGATAGGTGATGTTTCAGGTACTGGAAGTGGTATGGGCGCAATTTGCTGGCTCCTCTCTTTCTCATGCCCTTTCTCCTTTTGTCTCTCTTCCTGTGGTTTTCCAGATCTTTCCCTCTTTCTAATCCTTTGGCTTTTCATGTTCTCTGGGAAATCTAGTTTTCTTCCACATCCATTAATTAATGTCTGCCTAATGGCATAAAATCACGGCTACTTTTGCTAGATAATGACAAATTTTTTTCTGAAAATAAGAATACTCATTAAGTTAATTCTTTCCAGGGGATTCCCATCCACCCTCCCCCCCCGCCACACACACTGAGGGACGCGGGGCACACACACACGCATGGCCCGACGGGGCCGCCGGGTCACTAAAGTTAATTCTAAGTTGCTTCTTGTAACACCCTGGCTGTTTGCCATTTCCCCCCATCTGCACTGGAGAAACCTCTTCACCCATACTGTCAGCTCGGTCCCAGTCTTCAGTACTTGTTTTAGAGGGTAAGTTAGTATTCCCCCATCTACACTCAGTGAATCAACAACCAGTTATCCCTGTTCTATGTCTGGGATGCTGGGCTTGTTGCTGGGCTACTCTCTGCCTTATTCTTGAATCCAGCCATGAGGCCCCAGTCATGTATCGGAGTTCTTGTCACGTCCCCTTATGCCCAATTCCTATTTGTAATACTCTGCCTAATTTTCTAAGCCTTATAAAAACAAAGTCTTATTTTGTTTTTGCCACAATTAAAGAAGTGATTGTCATCCCAGCAAGATTTGGTAGTAGACTGGTTATCTATTACCATCCACTTTAAAAACCATGTTGTGGGCTTGGGCGTGTGCCTCGTCCCCTCCCCCATTGTCTAATTCTGCTCCCAAGGCCCCCTTGCTCTCCCTCAACCCCTTGCTGCTAATCCATTTGTTCCAGGTCATGTCACAAGATACCAAAATGTTGACTTATATTTGACCTTCAGGTATTTTTTTTTCTTTTGGGCTGGTAGCCTACAAAAGAAGAATTCCTCTGACTACATCTACGGTCTTTAAAAAATGAGTAAATCAAAGCATTTTCCTTTTCATCCAAAATGACTGACCAATTTGCCACAGGCTGGTTTTAACCGTATGACTTTAAGGTACACACAGGGCACATAGGGGTGAGTTGGTCATTCTTGTGAGGGTGGAATATTTGGGGAGAGGGAGGGCTGGACCTTGGGGAAGTGAGAGAGGTGGTTGTTGAATGCTAACCCCAAGGCCTCAAGGTTTCTTTCAGGTCATTTGCTAGGAAAGTAGCTACTTTACAAAGTTATCCCTTTTATATGGGTATCCCTTTACTGTTGTGATTTGAAAGTGCAAGAGCCATCTTTGTTTAGCAGAAGGCAAACCATTCCACTAAGCACAGTGAGGCATCTTTGTTCATGGCGATGGGTCTCATTGATTCATGATAATGAAAAAGTAGAATCCCTTCTTCCAACAGTGGCTTAAAAGGATCTTCCAGAATTAGCCATGTGTAGGAATCCTTGACAAATTAAGCTAGCCAAATACAAGTTATCTGAATTGAAGAGTACATAATCTATTATTTCACTGAAAATATTTTTGTAGAAAACATTTCCAATTAACCTATCAATGCTGGATTGTTTTCTTCTTTTTATATTTAATTGATAGAATGATGGAACAAGGAACAGACATCCTTATTTATCAAGTACAGTGCTTTTATATTCTAGAAAAGGGAATTGGATTCCAAAGAGATTACATGAATTGTTTAAGGTTCTCCTGGTTCTCCTTTTGAGGTCATACACTTTCTGATTTCATCCCAGGTTAACATGTCCCAAAGGGTAGGAGTTGGTCTCAATGCTGGCTACACATTTAGAACCATTAGAGGAGCTTTTACAAAATACAGATGTCTGGGCCCTGCATTCATTGATTCTCACTTCTAGTTGGCTTTGAGTGAGACTTGAACAGGAGAAGTCCTTTATGAATACTATTCCTTTGTGATGGCTATTTATAGCTAGAGTTGAAAGTCATTGGTATTACAGAATAGGCAATTCAGAAATCCTGTGCATTTCTCTCTTAAACTTTGTGATTCTTGCTGGTAGAGACCATAGACGCTGTCTGTTAAACTTTGTACCATACAGTCTCCCATTAATCTTATTTTATTTTTGACTAATTTTTCTTTAAAAATTTTAAGTACTTAGAAAAATAAAGGGGCTACTAATTTACAAAAACATCTGTTTGCACCACCCAATGTTAACACTTGTTAACACAAGTAATCAAGTAACTGAAATGAAACTCTGCAGACAAAGTTGAAGTATACCCTTTGGAGTTCTCGTTTTATTTCCAGGTTTTCCTCTGTTATGACGAAGGTCAAAGAACAAACAAACAATGTACTAGTTCCCTTCTGCCCTCTGCCTCCTCATAAGGTGGACGATGGGCCTATTTGCAATATGGAAAATGCTCACTAAACTATCAAAGAGCTTTAAGATCCTCTTGATGATGATGTTATGGGTATGGAAAGCACCAGCTGAGCCAGGATCATAAATACCTCATTTGCATTTTAGAAGGAGAAAAGTAGCTTAGTGAGAAGTTTATGGAGGTCAGTTTTCATGCTCACAAAAGGACCTGAGAATCACAGACCACAGACATGTATTTAGGAATACAAAAATCCAATAGTTGAAGATATGCAGAGCTATTATTTTTCTTGGCTGAGACTGATAATTTTCCTCTTTTCCCCATAAATTAGGGTTTAAAATGTTGTTGCTACCGCTTATTTCTCTTGGCATGTTAAATGACTGAGTTTCTTTGTTCCCACTGCCTTCTCCGTGGACCCTCTTGAGCTCCTTCTCTTGAGTAAATAATCTAGTTTTTCTGTGGCTTGTGTAGCAGCTTAGCACTCCTTTGGTAATTTTTTTTCCTCTGGCTATGGGCTCTGTTGACCATGTTCGTAGTACAGTATGCTCTCCTTCTCTAGTTTCCAAAATTAAGGGCAGTTTGTTTTATTGTTCTCCAATGGACAATGGTCCTTTCTCTGTCTGCTCTTCAGTAAGTACCTTGACCTAGACTTCTGTTCTGATTTCACACTCTGTCCATTTATAGTCAGGCAGTGATTCAGCCAAATGCAGCGATTCCCCTGGTGTGCTCTGTGTGGGGTATATTTCTGCTAAATGGCATCATGTTTTATGCTCTAATTTTTTTTATTGTTAAAAAAAAACGAGAAATGAGAGAAGACAGGTGAAGACTTCAATCCTTATCACATTTCAGTTGTCTCTAGTTTTCATTTCAAGTCTAAGTTCACTCTCTCTCTCTCCTCCACCTTTCTCTCTCTCAACATCTTATCTTTTATCATTATGTTCCATTACCACCCCAAATGAAGTTGGGCTAAAGCTAACTGTTTTCCACTTCTAAGCCTTTCCATTTAGCACTGGCTGCATACCCCGTAGCTGTCAAATCAAATTTTTGCCAAAAAAGAACAGACCTGGAAGATCTGAGAAACTCCCCCAAGGAGATGCATGTATTTTGGTAGGTTAATGTCAAGTACGCCAAACAATTCAGAGAAGAGGAAGGTACCTTGAAATGCCACATCCACCTGCTTAAGAAGCTGTAATATTGAAAACACAGTCACTGCCCACCATTTTGCTCATGGAAGTGATTTGTTGTCTTTTCAAAGCCTTTAGAATTTTAAAGGGAGAGTTTGTCTCTCTGCTTTGTAGCTTGAAGAGGGTGGCCACATAAACATGAGGAAGGCAAGACATGAAGCCTGAGAGTGAGCTGTTTTCCTAATGGTTGGGAATCATTTAACTTTCTAGGGAGGTTCAGGGAGGCTGAGAGCTCCACCTTCTCTCTCCACCTGGAACATGCCAATGATATGAAGTTATGAGTTGTTAGATCTCCCCATATGTCTGTGGTGTGCCTCTCAGAAACATATCACAGGCTGCTAAATTGGGTTTATCCTTTCTTAGGTTGGGCTGGTTCTAGTAGAGGGTCTTGATGGATGGGGATAGTAGATTACACCCATATTTGCTTTACATTGTTCAATCTTATTTTGAATTCCAGCTTTTAAAATAGCTTACAAATGGCTTATAGTCATTAATGTTGTTTTCCTTTTAAAAAGTTCCATTGCATACTAACGAGGAGTTTAATGCTAACAGAAGCTACATTGCCATGCAAGCTGGAGTTTGCCAGATGCTTAACTCCTGTTTCACACAAGCACTAAGTTTGCAGAATGCAGAGTTGCCACAAATATCCAAGTGCAGAATTAGGTCCCATGTACAAGTATGTGAGTGAAGAATTTGGCTCATGCATATACCCTTGGAAAAAGTTTTCCCATAGTTTTCTTTTCTCTGAGGTATTGAATGGGCCAACACTTGTCCTCATGTTTCAAACATTTCAGCCCCCCTGAAACATTTTGATTGCCTCTTACATTGACTAGAATTGCACAATACTGTGTTCCAAATGATATCTTTTTCACTGGCTTTGTATAATTTCAGAAGAAATCCTCTGCTTCATACACTATGCCCTTATGTATATGGCTTCTATTTTTACTTTGTTTCTTCCTCTGTTTTCCTTCTACCATTTCATCCAACATGTTTTGAATTTGTGTAGTTGCTTATATTTGAGGCAATCATACTTGAAACCAACAATGCTTACTTTATTTAAAAAATATTTGTCTTGATGCAGTTCCCAATTTTGGGACCTGGCACATCAAACCCAATAAAAGAATGCAAGCCTTGGGAAGACAGAATAAACCCATGATGTAATCGGCAGAGTTGATGTGTTGGTTCCACCCGGGTGGAATTAGGATCTTTATTTTATTATCTTTGAAACTCAACAATAACAGAAACAGAAGAGTACTCTTTCAACAGTAATAGCTAATTTTTTAAATGTGAATGAGAAGATTTGAGAATAAGCACTAATGGTCGTTTTATTCCTTGTTCTTTTCATTTCACTCAATCATTTAATATGTGCCAAGATAACCTAAGACATGACAGGGTTGTGTGTGTGTGTATGTGTGTGTGTGTGTGTGTGTGTGTGTGTGTGTGTGTGTTTGTATTTAAAGTGCTCAGATGTTACTGGTTAACAGTATTGCTCAGGAAATCAGAAGACCTAGATTCTAGAACTATGCCTCAGACACAGAAGTCACCATGCCCAGTGGGGTAGAGAGATGCTCAGGTAGCTTGACTTCATCTCATTGACCATGTAGAATCAGACACCCAGTTTCTCTGGCACAACTTGAGTTCCCAAGGAAAATCCAGTTTCATGATTCCACTTTCAGCTAAGACTCTACTGTAATTCTCATTAATTTATGACATGTCAACTTAAGTTCGTCTATTAACTCTACTAGCTATTATCTAGATTCACTTCTGCCTCCAGATTTCGTCTGCCTGGCTCATGGGCTTCTGAGCCCTTAGCTTTGTTTGATGAATCTTCTGCGATCATTTCATATCCCTCCCTCTTGATCCTTGATGCCCTGATTAACCGGCAGGAAGGTCCATCTCTTTTGTTTAGTGATAGCTGCATCTATGTTTTTGACCTGCTTCATGCCTGAACATTTACTGGCAATGATCAGACTCTCCTGTCTTAACTCAGCAGCTAGGTCTCTGGAACAGATCCTTTTCCCCTCTTCCCTCTCCCTGGCTTGAATTCTGATACTTCCATAATCAAATAGAGTTTTATCTTTGCTCTTTGCTTATCTTGCATTGCCTCACAGCAGGTCTCAGACAAGGATTTGCATATCAAAGTTAATTGGGAAGATGATCTCAGGAAGTACAGAGAGGGAGTTAGGAAGTGGGACAGGGAGGACAGGAAAATAAAACAAGGTACATTAAGAATTGAGGCCATGGCTGAGATCCAGTCCTTTGGTGGAGGTGAAAGGGGTAGGGGGACCCTCTGAATGACTGTGGAGAAAGCACCTCAGGAGAATCCAAGTAATGAGCACAAAGGTGGGGGTATTTATCTACTCACCATTCCCATAGTTTGAGGTTTGCACTTAGCTAGGTGTTAACTCCTGACATTTCTAGCTTGCCCTGTTGTTCTCTCCTCTGATCGGATAAAGTGCACTTACAGATGGAAATGGGTATTTGAGATAAGATGCTGTCAGCATAATCAAGAAGGGTCCACTGAGCTGCTGGTGACCTCTATGGTGGACTCTATCAGATACGGGTAAGGTACTGGCAACATTCACTACACCAATTCTCTTAAAAGAACTCATTAGAAGGAACTGTTACCAGGAATTAGGAAATGCTAGTGATGGAGAATTTATTTCTTTGGGAGAGAGGGAATTAACTTTCTGGATCCTTCTTTCCCATCAGAGGAGACATTTGAGGTTCCTAAGAGGTAAATAAATAGCCTTTTCCTCTGTGGGTGAGAGACAAGGAACATAGAAAACATAGGAAGCCAAGCAAGAGTCTAGAAAGGGTGTTGCAAAATGAGTAGCATTGGATGTGCCCCCCTCCCCACAAAGTTCTGGCTATTCTGAATTATTCTGTAGTTTGGATCTATGGGAATTACTTGTGTCTTCTAAATGTAAGTGTTGTTAAATCTCTCAGGCCATTAAAAAAAAGATTTATTTATTTGAGAGAGAGAGAGAAGAAAGAGAATACAAGTGGAGGGAGGGGCAGAGGGAGAAAGAATCCTTAAGCAGACTCCCCACTGAGCATGGAGATCAGTGCAGGGCTCAACATGGGGCTTGATCCAGGATCCTGAGATTGTGACCTGAGCCCAAATCAAGAGTCAAATGCTTAACCAAATGAGCCACCCAGGTGCCCCTCAGACCAAACATTTCTGTAAGTGGTGGGTCAAGTCCACTTTATTGCTATTTGTGGTTCTCTTAACTCACATGCATGTTAACTGGCTTGATGAAAGAAACAGTTTGCTTATGTCTCAAGCACAAAGACCTGCTCAGAGACTGAACCTGACATTCAGCTGAGCTGGACTCCTGTGAACATAGCTGAAAAATGAACAAAGACCCATATCAACTCTGTTTCTAATTCCAAGTTGGGGGAAGTATGGGTAATCTAAATGAAACTCACATACACATAGTTTATTTGTAGATATGGTTGTATAAGAGATTTGTAATGAGCTGTATATGCTTAATTTGAATGCTTGGTAAATTTTGGTTATACGCTTATGCATAAGGTATGTGCATTAAGCCATTCCAATGGTTGCCTTCGGTTATAAAGTCTCAACTTAAGAACTCTGGCAGGGCCAACCCTGCTACACATCTGGTTGTTTCTTTGTTCCCAGGCAGTGACTAATTTTGATCAGATCTACTTGCACCTCCTACCTTCCAAGTAAACAGAAGATAGATTCCAGAATATAAATCCCAGTGTTGATATTTATAGAGGGAAATTTAAAATGCCTCTACAGGTCATAGGCTCTCAGCATTCTGTGCTGGCAATGAACTTTTGGAAGATTAAGAAATAGAGGTTTCTGGAAGAAAAGTGATTTAGCCAAGGTCATAGAGATAAAGGCTTATCTTTAACTTGTATATAATTTTGGTGATACAGTTGCTTTGTTGATAACACACTATCACAGTTTTGATTAATGCTAGTGTCTGGCCTCGTGTCTAGTTAAGACTCATTTATAGATTCCTTTCAACACAGTAGAAGCTACTGTAGTCATAAATTTCCTCAACCATGGCAGCTGCTGTGCAAGACAGTAGTAAAAATTCTAACATCAATCTCTCTCCTTTTTTCCTGAAGATTTCAGTATTTTATGGACTTTTAAACCATCCTTTACAAGTTGAACTGAGGTCATATGGCAGTAGCTTTTGCTAGAAAGCAGCCAGTGGCAAGAAGAGCCTTGATCGACGCCCATTCAGGAAAAAAATGTGGGAAAAAATGGAAGATCAAGAGCTGTTTCACTTCAGGAAGGGGCATTTAAAAGAACTTTTCAATCCTAACCAGGCAATGCCATGAAAGACTGACCACATTGGCAATTGGCAAAAAGAAATATGAAGCTAAAAGTCATAGTAAACACTCTTTCTTTCTCTCTCCCGGAAGAGTGCCAACACATTTTTAATTCTCAACAGATACATTATATCTAGAACTAAACAAGGCACAGATTTATTTTTTGGGGAATAAGTATGTATTAACTCTGTAACAGTCTGGAAAAGGATTGAATCATTTATTTCATAGTCAGTAACAAACAAAAACACACACAGAGAAAATTATTCCCCTGTACATCATAGACTTCTCACTGTCTGTTTTTGTTTAATAACTATCAACGTTTATAACTATCAAAGTTTTCTGACTTCTTGTTAGAGAAGATGGCTGCAGTGTAGTTACAATTTATCTAAACAAATATAACAGATTCTTTGATGCCATGGTGGTGTTTTTCAGAAATGGATTCCTTAATGGATTATAGGCTCCTCTTTTCCTTTGTAACATTCAAAAGGCTGAACAAAGTATTTAAGATACAACATGCTAATAACAAACACCACATCCCATAAAGTAAGCAGGAAAACAAAGAACCTCATATTAGGGTACAGAAATATGTTGATGACTTTAATTCAACAATGAAAGATAAACATAGAGCTGTAACTGATGATTTAATCTAATTCATCTTTAAAATCCATGCAATAGTCAAGAGTTGAAGACACCTGCCACCAGGATTGCTGAAGTCTGAGAAAATGTTACTTGCCCTTGATGGCAATTGGAGTAATCTAATTGCAATTACTGCACAAAATCTGTTGAATGACATTCTAATAAACTCTGCTGAGGTAAATATCATATTATTACAAATATAATTTCCGATTTTCCCTGCCTGAAGTAGATGAATGACAGAATTAAATGCCATTTCCTAAACATCTAAACAGCAGCTATAATCATAACTGTTTATAACGTCTTTAGTCTGTTTTCTGATCTGTGACTCAGAAGCCAGAAAGCCATAAACCAGTGTCTGTTTACATGACTGAAAAATTCATTTCTCTCCCTCGGAGGAAGGGAGGAAACACATTTTCCCCAGTTCTTTGACTACGGAATCAATGGAATGAGAAGATGAACACTAGAATGGAAGTGATGTGGCTGTCTACAATAAAATAGATGTTTATGTTCAAGGTTGAAACTGAATGTTGGCTCATCAGGTGTTAGATTGAAAGCGAAACTAAGAGATGAACTTCATCTTAGAGTTCCTTTCAGTCAAAGAACATTTAATGGATAATGGAACATAAAATGGACATCCATTTTATGGATACTGACATATTAGAATTTATTTGAATTCACTCAAATCTTCAATCACAAAGAAACTCAGAGTTTAATTTTTTTGGAAATCACACCAGGCTCTACTTTTCAAGCTGAAGATGAGAGAAAGAGTAATGGTGGAGTAGGAAGTGGGTAGGAGGGCGTGATTGGTTTCCTATCTTGAGCATATTAATTTGGTTACTTTAGAGAAACACCTATGTAAACACAGAAATGGGTAAATCTCTAGGAAGTATTTACTATGGAATAATGTGGGATTTCTGTCTATAGAATTCTGTAAACAGCTATGCCATTCATTAGACCACCTTTTTGGCTAAATGCAAATGGATAGTGTATTAGTTTGCTAAGGCTGTCGTAACAAAGTATCATAGACTGGGTGGCTTAAATAACAGATACTTACTGTCTCACAGTTCTGGAAGCTAGAAATCCAAGATCAAGGTAGAGGCAGGACTATTTCTTCTGCGGCTTCTCTCCTTGTCTTGTAGACTGCTGTCTTTTCACTATGTCTTGGCGTGGTCTTATATTGGTGTCTGTTTGTGTTCTACTCCCTTCTTATAAAGCACCAGTCACATTGGATTAGAGCCATTCAAAGACCTCATATTAGCTTAGTCTTCTTTTTAAAAATCCTATCTCCAAACACAGTCACATTCTGAGGTACTGGGTGGTCAACATATGTACTTTGATATATGAATATTTAGTGATACAATTCAGACCATTGGAGATGAGTTGTGTGACATTTGTAAGTTTCATTGAGGCTATCTGATAATGCTATGAAATAATTTGATTGCCTGAATAATGATACTTTGTGTTGTGGGTATTTTGAGAAAGGTAAGTGGAGAATTAAGGTAGACATTGAATTAAAAGATTTCTATTCACAGAAATGGTTATTTTGATGTGGGTCCCTAAATTTTCACCCAAACACCCAGCCCTGTCCTTTGGGTGGCTCCAGAAAGAGGAAGTAGCGTAACAGAGTTGTCACAGACTTTTGGGCCACCTGTGGAATGAATAAGATGTGTCCTCAGTATCATGGGAAGTCATGGCTTGTCATGCATTGTCATGACTGGGAAAACTTTACCCTTCCTGACTGTGAGTTCCTAAGTACCTATAACCAATGCTCTGAGTCCACTTCCGTTTCTCCATGCCTAGCCAGTTGTTAAGCCATCAGCCTTTGGGTTGAAGCTCAAAATGTTTCTTTATTAACTAAGGCACATGTGTTTTAGGAGAAAGCTCCCTGTTGACCCTGCTTGCCTCCATTAACTGTCCTACCAGAGCAAAGTTGGTCTGCTTCTGGGTGAGCCGTGGATAGAGACCACCAGGTGGAGATGCCTCACAAAGTTGTACAAATAAGGAGAGCATGGGGGATAATTTCCAAAGTCATGACTCTTAAAACAGAGTTGGGCATGTTCCTTTTATTGGGGCTTTGGATGAATATTCAGAGGGGAATTTTAACATTATAATGAAGCCGATTTAATTGGCACTTTTTGATTTATCTACACAGGGATCCTCCTCAAATACTTCTATTCCTGTTCCAGCAACTTGTTAGTTAATTTCTAAAAGATGTAATTGACTGTTAGGCAAGAATCTTCTAGGAGTCTCCTGAGTTCAGGAGTTTAGGGGGTCAATCCTGAGGTTAGAGGGTCAAGGGGTCTCTCTCAGGACCCCTCTTCCATCAAATCATTTGTATCAAATATGCACATTTAGCCACAGAGATTTCCAATTGAGGTTGAGATTGAGATTGAAACAGATATTAAGACTGGTTTAAATAGTCTAATTGGTAGATTCTTTTAGTAGTAAATTTTCCACTAGTTCTCCATTCCTTAAAATCTAATGGAGTTTCTAGTTCTGGACCATGCTGTTAGGACTCTACGAAACAATGCTTCCAGGTGCTTATTTTAGGATTGCATTAAGGGTGGCTTTTAGATCACCTATGTAATATACTTAAAATTTACTTCTTCCCATAATGAGGGTTAGCAGCAATACAGATGTGGAAAATGTGAAGGTTATCCAATCTAAATATGTACCTTGTGTAACTTGAACTTGAAGAGCTCTTCACAGTGAGTAGGACTTAGGATTGGTAAAGAACTTTCACATTACTTGTTTTGCGACTCACAGCATCCATATAGGTGGGATGAAGAATTTTGTGGATGAAGGCATTTTGCTTCAGAAGTTAAATGATTTGTCTGAAGCAATATAGCTATTACAGAGTGTAGGTACCGTGGCTCCAAGTTCAGTGTTCTTTCTATTACCTTGTATTTTCAGAGAACTAAATTGGTCCTTTAAACATGATTTACTGTATAGGAAGGCATTTTTCTTTGACTAATCACAATAATTGACATGACGTGTTAAGACTGACTTAGCCTCATGTTCCTCATAAAATAGGGAAAAGAATCATTAGAGGTCTTTCATATTCATTTGTAAACTTTGAAGATAATTTCTGTGCCTGTTTCTCAGGGTACCTATAGAAGAATGATACCATGATACTCATATCTCAAAGAAATGAAAAATTTTCCCCTTTTTGTTCAGCTATATATATTTTTATAGTTAATGTAGTTGGGAATAAATAATCATCCTTAGAAGAAAAAAAAACCCTAACATTTTCTTTTTGTAGGGGGAAGGCTCAGGAAGCCCTGGAGGAAAAAAAATGAATTGGGAAGATTACTTCATAGCAAGTATTTACTCCTTGAAAGTTACAGAATGTTTTAAGATTTGTCAATATCAGGGCACCTGGGTGGCTCAGAGGGTTAAAGCCTCTGCCTTCAGCTCAGGTCATGATCCCAGGGTCCTGGGATCGAGCCCCACATCGGGCTCTTTCCTTGGTGGGGAGCCTGCTTCCTCTCTCTCTCTGCCTGCCTCTCTGCCTACTTGTGATCTCTCTCTGTCCAATAAATAAATAAAATCTAAAAAAAAAAAGATTTGTCAATATCATACTTTATTATTCATTCAATAGTTTCCTTCCCCTATTTCTTTTTTCTTCACAAACTTTCCTTCCCGGATTTTCTGTAGCTCTTTCTCAGAAGCACCTTACGCTTGGTATTATGGTTTATTTTCAGTGGTTTGACCTAGGTGCATCTGATAAGACTTGGCCATATGAGGTGGACCTGAGGTGAGAACCCAGCCATTCTAGTACAGGGTCCAGGCTCATAACAAGATGTGCCTGGTGTAGATGTTCACCGATGCCTGACATTTCCCTGATTCTGAGATTATTTTCTTGTCTGAGATTTTTAGTCATGTGGACAGTATCTTTGATATCATCCTAAGAGGCATCAAGTACTAAGCTATCTCAATAGTGTATGTGCTCTTCTCCTCCTCCTCCTCTTCTTCTTTTTTTTTTTGCTTGTGCGATATTTAAAAGTTGGTATACTCTGATTGTTTCTGAAACTGACAGAAACACAATTCAAAGACAAAATAAGAATCTAAGACAAAAATAAGAATTTATTAGTTCACAGAGCTAGGATGCCTGAGATCAAGTTGATCCTTACTTCAGGCAAGGTTTGAACCAGGGTTCAAATGAAGTTGAAGGTGAAATAAAGTTCATTCTCTCTCTCTTTCTCTCCCATCTCAGCTGCATTTACTTCAGGTTGGTTTTTGTTCTAGTTACTATTGCCATAAAACAAACTACCTTAAACTTTCCACTACATTCATGGTATTCTGTGGGTCAGAAATCAGAAAGGGCACTGCAGGGATGACTTTTCTGTGCTATACAATGTCTGGAACCTCAGCTGGGGAGAATCTGTGGAGTTCTGGGGGCTGGAATCATCTGCAGGCTCATTCACTCACATGAATGGTGATTGGTGCTGGTGGTTGCTGGGAACTTTGCTGGAGCTGTTGGCCAGAAAACTGATGTGGATCCTCTCCCTGTGGTAGCTTGGCTGGGTTCCATGAGCGAGCATCCCAAGAGAACCAGGTGAGCCTGATTTGCCTTTAATGTCCTAGTCTCAAAAGTCACACAGCGCCACTTCTGCCATTTTCCAGATTCAAGAGAACGGAAGATAGAGCCTGTTGCTTCATAGGAGGCATGTCAAAGAACAGTATGAGATGAGACACATTCTTGTGAACATCTTTGAAGATTTTATTTATTATTTATTATTTATTTATTTATTTATTTATTTATTTATCACAGAGAGAGAGAGAGCACAAGCAGGCAGAGTGTCAGGCAGAGGCAGAGAGAGAAGCAGGCTCCCCGCTGAGCAAGAAGCCGGATGCGGGACTTGATTCCAGGACCCTGGAATCGTGACCTGAGCCCAAGGCAGCGGCTTAAGCCCCTGAGCCACCCAGGTGTCCCAATTCTTGTGAACATCTTTGAAAAAATACTGATCATGGATGGCTTTCTTCTCAGCTTGACTCTGCCCACATGGGGGTAAGGAAATTCTACAGGAGTTACGGCCATACATGGTCCTTATTGCTGGGAATCTCTGAAGGATAAAGTCTCTGTCTCCCAGTATCATTGTCAATCTCCCCAAAAGGGCCATGACTGGCCAGCCTAGCCACATAGCTCTCTGTGGCAGAGAAGAAGGACCACATGACTGCTAGTAGATGCTGACGAGGGTACAGTAAGCCAAGGATAGTCGGTTCCCCAAAGGGAAAACAGTATCAGAAGGAACAAGGGATACTGGCAGACAAAAACAACCAATGTTCATTACAATTGGTTTCTTTGTCTCTCTCTCTCTCTCTCTTTTTTACTACAATTGGTTTTTTTAATCACTCAATATTATATTCAGTTCCCTCTTTCTTAAGCTAAATCAGCTTATGTGGGTCACCAGGAAGGCTGTAATTTTCTCCCATGATAGAACTCATCAGACCATACCACAATTGTTGGTTTGCCTGCCCTCTTATCTTCTCTGTTAGAGTACAAGATTTGTATATTCACAACCGTATCTTACTTGGTGCTATGTCTGCAGTGTTACTGCATTCTAGAACAGTGGTCCTCAAAGTATGGTCCCTGGACCAGCAGCATTAATATTATCTGGGGACTCATACAAGTAAATTCCCAGGCACCCCATTCCAGACCTGTTAATTCACAAACTATGGGGGTGGGGTTTCCAGAACTCTATCTTTTTTTTATTATTTAAATTTAATTAGCCAACTTACAGTACATTATTAGTTTTTGATGTAATGTTCAATGATTCATTAGTTGCATATAACACCCAGTGCTCGTCACATCCTGTGCCCTCCTTTAATGCCTATCACCCAGTTACTCCATCCCCCCACCCACCTCCTTTTCCGAAATCCTCAATTTGTTTTCTGGAGTCAAGGGTCTCTCATGATTTGTCTCCCTTTCTGATTTCTTCTCATTCAGTTTTCCCTCCCTTCCCCCTCCCTTACTCCTCCCTTCCCCTTCCTGTGCTCTATTCCTTATGTTCCACATATGAGTGAAACCATATGATAATTATCTTTCTCTGTTTGACTTATTTCACTTAGCATAATATCTTCCAGTTCCATTGTAATGGATGTAAGTGGTGATGTAAATTGTGGATGTTCATCCTCTCTGATGGCTGAGTAGTATTCCATTGTATATATAAACCACATCTTCTTTATTCATTCATCTGTTGAAGGACATCTTGGCTTCTTCCACAGTTTGGCTATTGTGGACATTGCTGCTATGAACATTGGGGTGCATGTGCCCCTTCTTTTCACTACATCTGTATCTTTGGAGTAAATGACCAGTAGTGCAATTGTTAGGTTGTAGGGTAGCTCTATTTTTAACTTGAGGAATCCCTATACTGTTTTCCTGAGTGGCTGTACCAGCTTGCATTTCCACCAACAGTGTAAGAGGTTTCCCTTTCTCCACATCCTTTCCAACATTTGTTGTTCCCTGTCTTGTTGATTTTAGCCATTCTAACTGGTGTAAGATTGTATCGCATTGTGCTTTTGATTTGTATTTCCCTGATGGCAAGTGATATGGAGCACTTTTTCATGTGTCTGTTGGCCATTTGTATGTCTTCTATGCAGAAGTGTTTGTTCATGTCTTCTGCCCATTTCTTGACTGGATTTTTTTGTGTGTATGTGATGAGTTTGATAAGTTCTTTATAGATCTTGGATACCAGCTCTTTATCTGTTATGTAGTTTGCAAATATCTTCTCCTATTCCATAGGTTGCCTTTTAGTTTGTGGTTCTGGGCCAAAGATCCAGCATGGCCATTTTTGCACTCTGTCCTTTAAAAAAAAATGTAAATTCAATTTAATTAACATATACTGTATTATTAGTTTCAAAGATAGAATTTAGTAATTAATTAGTTGGATACAACACTCAGTGCTCATTACATCAGGTGCCCTCCTTAATGCCCATCACCCAATTGCCCCTTACCCCTACCCCTATCCCCTCCAGCAAACTTCAGTTTGTTTCCTATAGTTAAAAGTCTTTTATGGTTTGCCTCCCTCTCCATTTTCGTCTTATTTTATTTTTCCTTCCCTTCCCCTCTGTTCATCTCTTTTGTTCTTAAATTCCAGATAGAAGTTAAGTCATATGGCATTTGTCTTTCTCTGACTGACTTAGTTTGCTTAGCGTAATACTCTCTAGTTTTAACCACATTGTTGCAAATTGTAAGATTTCATTCTTTTTGATGTCTGAGTAATATTCCATTACACACACACACACACACACACACACACACACACACACACACATACCACACCTTCTTTATCCATTTATCTGTTGATGGACATCTGGGCTCTTTCCATAGTTTGGCTATTGTGGACATTGCTGCAACAAATACTGGGGTAGATGTGCCCCTTTGAATCACTATGTATCCTTTGGTTAAATACCTGGTAGTGCAATTGCTGGGTCGTACCTAGCTCTATTTTTAACTTTTTGAGGAACCTCCATACTGTTTTCCAAAGTGGTTGCACCAGTCTGCATTCCCACCAACAGTAAAAGAGGGTTCCCCTTTCTCTGCATCCTCACCAACACCTGTTGTTTCCTAACTTGCTCATTTCAGCCATTCTGACTAATGTGAGGTGGTATCTGATTGTGGTTTTGATTTGTATTTCCCTGATGCGGTGTGTTGTTGCAGCACTCTGTCTTTTAACAAGCTCTGCTGGTGATCTCAAAGTAGTCTAAATATTGAGAACCACTGCTCTAGATACTCAAAAGAGTTTGTTGACCATTGAATGAGCAAAAAACGTATCCCCCCGAACTTTCTGGAAAAAAAAAAATCCTTTGGCCAGTTGTTTGGATTGCCTGTACATTGGACGTTGTTTGTGTTGTCAAAAGTGAACACTTTGCCAGGAAAGGTAGTTGCTAATGGCAGAATTGGAACCAGAACCTGACATTGAATCATTGCTCCTCTGATCTGCTGTCTCCTAGGAGTGGGCAGAGGAGGGGCAGTCAGGACCCTTCTTATGGCTACCGATAGGGGCAGCAACTGTGTTTGCCAGGAACCAGCAGCATGCTAAAAGCAATGGAAGAAAATGCTGCTTGTCCTTACGTTTGCATTTTCTTTTCATCATATTGACATGAACGCAGTATGGCAAAAAGATAACTCATTCCAAATAGCACAAGATGTTTCCCCTATGCAACCCAGCCCCTGTGCCTGCACTTGTGTAGAGACACATGGAGACAAAAGCACATGTGGCCAAATTATCTCCTGTTACACATGTACAACTACTAATGATTTCAATGGGAGTTGCCTGTAATAACCAAGGGTAGGATTTGGCTCATGCAATTTGAATTGAACTAAAGCCCAATTTGTAATACTTTAACTGAAAACCAGCGGTGATTATAAGACTAGTGTGTGATTAAAGCTTCACCTTCAAAATCTGCTGCCCAGAAAGGAAAAAGTTTAAAAAACCATTATGTATTTTTTCATCTTGTAGTAAAGGGTGAATTGTTAAAACTTCCAGCCTAAGAAAAGAATTAAAGTATTGGGGGAAATTGGATATTCAGGGTGGCTGTTTTTCATTACCCTGCTGCTAATGAAAAAAAAGTGAGACTTCAAACAGGATTGTGCTCCCATTGTTTCTATTTCTCCACAAGGAACTTCACCACGATTTCTGAAACAATATCTACAACTCTTTTTCTGAAGTCAGTCTAATCCTAGAAAACGTTTTATGAATTTTCACATTCTTCAGTTTTAATTATTACTTTATAATTTTTTGTTCTTTATTATTGTGCCATAAAAGACCCAACAGTTAGTGGCTTAGAACAGCCATTCATTTCACTTACGATTTTGTGGGGCAGGAAATTCATGGAGGGCTCACTTGGCCACTTGTCTCTGCTCCACCAGGCACTGGGGGGCAGTGTGACTCTAGGGTCCACTTCCAAGATGGCTTCTTCCCTTGGATGTCCCTCTCTCCTTACATGGCCTCTCCGTGTGGCTTGGGCTTCACCCAGCATGGAAGTCTTAGGGAAATCACCCTTTTCCCCCACTGGCTGTCTTCCAAGAAAACAGGATGTGGACCTTGCCAGGCTAGTTGATGCTTTGCCTAAAACTGGGACATCACTTCCATGATATTTATTGGACAAAGCAGCCACAAGACCCACCCAGTCTCAAGGGGGAATGAAACTAGATTCTGCTTTCTGATGGGGGAATGACAAGGTCCCAGTGTAAACACATGTGGGAGATGGAAGATATCATTGTGCTCATCTTTGGAATACACAATCTGCCACATTCTCAATACCTGAATTAACTTAATATATCCTGATTTTTATAGCCTTTACAAATTTTTGTATCCAGTTTGTGATTCCATGTTCTGTGATCACAAAAACCAAATAACGTATCATGTCCTATTGTTAAACATGCAGAAACGATTCATTCTTTTTACAAAGGAAAAGGTGTTCTTTTATACAAAGAACTAAGGGTGCCTGGGGGGCTCAGTCTGTTAAGCATTGGACTCCTGATCTCAGCTTGGGTCTTGATCTCAGGGTCACAAGTTCAAGCCCCTCATTGGGCTCCACACTGGAAGTGGAGCTTATTTTAAAATAAATAAATAAATGAATAAATAAATAAATAAATAAATAAATAAAAGATAGTATAGCTTCCTCTTTTCATGTGCTAGCCATTTGGAGAAACACGGATCTGCTTTCTGTCTCCACAATTTTGTTTTGCTAGAAATTTCATACAAATGAAATCCTACTACAAGTTGTATATATGTCTGGTTTCTTTCACTTGGTGTCATGTTTATGGGTTCATTGATGCTGTTACATGTATCAATAGTTTGTTCCTTTTTATTGTAAGGGTAAAACACATTTTTTACCCATTGACCAGTTGATGGGCATTTAGATCATTTCCAGGTTTTAGCTAGTTATAAATAATGTTGTATGAAAATTTGAGTAGAAGTTTTTATTTTTCACCCTACTTGGGTAAACAGCTGGTAGTGGAATTGCTGGACAGAAGATAAGTAGATGTTTAACTTTTTAAGAACCTGGCTGTTTTCCGAAATGGCTGTATCATTTTATATTCACACCAGCAACCTGGGTATTGGAGTCTCTCTGTATCTTTACCAACACTTGCTATTGTTAGGCTTTTTGATTATAGCTAGTCCAATGGGTGTATAGTGGTATTTCATTGTTGTTTTAATATTCATTGCCTTAATGATTAGTGATGTTGGGCATCTTTTTAATATACTTATTAGTTATTTGGATATCTTCTTTGGTGAAATGTTTATTCAAACTTAATTTCTACTTGGTTGTTTGTCTTCTTATTATCAAGTTTTAAGTGACTGTAATGTTTTTAAAGTTCTTCTGATTGTGGCTTTTCTTTTCAATTGCATTAGGATTGTCCCTTGAGTGATAGTATCATGGTCAGATAATGTTAATATATTAAGTGGTCTTGGAGATTATTTTTAGTGTTTCCTAAAGTGGTATTCCAAGAAAGAAGGTTTTAGGAGCTGTTAAAAGGGTTCTTTGGTTAAAGAAATTTGGAAAGCTGTGTTTGTAATATCCTTCCCCTCAGAGGGTCATAATATATGTCACTATATTAAAGGCCTTGAGAAATTCTGCAATAACAACGCAAAGCTCTTCAGGCCAAAATCTGCTAAACTTACCTGACCATAGGTCACATCAACAATTGATTAAGGCTAGTGATATTAACATATTTGTAAAGCAAAGTTTTTCCAAGTTGTGTTCTATGGACCTGATTAATAGACAAACATTGAAAAGAGGAGTTCCCGAGCGTGTAAATGATTTGTTCACATTAGTGGCAAAGTTAGTGGGGAGGACATAATTTTCTTGATATCCAGCTTGGACCTCCTTCTTTGGTGCTCCCTTGGGTTGCTACTAGCTACTGTGAAAACTGAAAGAAAAAGAAAACCAAGAGGTTGAAATATATATGATCAATTCCAGCCAGTGGGTTGGCCCAGGATGCCTGAGGCTCCTTTAATAGAACTAATTCTAAAACAGTAAAACATTGGGATATCCTCTGCTTCCTCTTGTTCTAGCAGGATCCTTTGATATATTATTCCATTAATTATTTATTTATATCTACATGTGTAACAAGCAATACCTTAGGGGCTAAGAGTAACAGGAGTGAAGGAAGGAAGCATATTCCCTGTGTTCGTGTGACCAGTATGAAGATCACGATGTTCAAGAAATAAGTGGACAGATGATATCATCATGCCAGATAGTGGTATGTGCTATGAAGGAAAATAAAACAGGGTAAGGAGAAAAGGAATAATAAAGAATAATAAAGGCTGCGCTTTTAGTAGAGTTTTGGATGAAAGGAGGGGGATACCTCTGTGACTATCACTGGGAAGAAGGTTTAAAGCATGGGGACAGGAAATGTAAAATCCTCAGCCAGGAGGGGGCTTGGTGTGCTTGTGTGGAGCTAAGCAGAGTGAGGAGAAGAAGAGAGGAAATGAGTGAGCTTGTGTGGGTCACTAGAACCACAGCGGGGGACTCAAAAAATGGTAACATGCGACCACTGGCCCCCAGGAGTTTATAATGGTGATAGTTTAAAAACATGAAAACAAACTCTAAGATTGAATTCAATGCAGAAATATCTTTTTATACATGGGGTTTTCATGGAACTGATTAATAGTGGCTCCAAAAAAAGGTGTCACAGGAAGGAAATTTTTAGATACTTTTGGGACCTGCATACCATACACATATCTTGGCGATTTCTGATGCATTCATGCACATACACACAGTTCTGAGAAGTTCAGCAATGGAGAAATACCCTGATTTTATTTAACTCAACATACAGCAAAATATGTTATTGTGTAGATCTTTTGTTTCCTAAAAAAAATGCTTACCAACATTCTGAGAAATAGTGGTATAAGGCAGTCTATTTCATAAATTGGTGACTTCTTTGGATGATCAGAATTCTCAGGAACTATTTTCTCCAGTTTCCCATAGATTTATTCTTGTTCTGTTCACACAAGGTGTTGAATGCAGCACATTCGATATGCACTAAGTTCATGGCACTAAGACAGAGTATTAGGAGTTTAAAAAGTTCTATCTTTATTTAAAATTAGACAACTGACACATTTTACTTTGAAGTATTCCCCACATTTTTATCATGTCAGCTATAAAGATCAAACTTAATGAAGATGAGAAATGTATAGGCCTTGCTCAGCTGTTTGGACAGCTCTTCTAAAAATCTCGTCTTCTGATTTACGATTCATCTGGAACATAATAGTTTTAAAGAGTCCGTCATAACAACGTCGTTAAAATGCTAGATACATTCCACCATGGATATCAGATGAGAAATGTATCCCCTATAAATAATATACTTCAAGACACACACAAGATGGAATTCCCATGAAATTTTATGTGCTTCAGAATGAAATAATCCCTGATTCATGTAGGGAGACTGTAAACAATAATGTATTCATATTTATGGAACAAGGCTGCTGAACTTGGCACACGGCCCCCCAGCAGTGTTGCCTCTTCTGAAAATGGCAATAAAATCGACCTGCTCTGACTTCATTGGACTTTTCTGCATGTGTCAAGTGGGCCAACAAAGCCATGAGGCTGCCTTTCGTATGTGATTTCCAGAAATTGATTTCATTCCCTTGTACCCCACATCCCAGAAGACCCCACAGCTCAAAAACAGATTTATCAGAAAAGAAGAGATCTGAATAAAAAGCCAGTCCACCAAGACAACCTCCCTTCACAGGTGCTTCTTCTTTGGTCCCATGGGATAGTCAATGTGTGGTCTGAGATATTCTGGAAATGATGGTTGTAAAGCACTGGGTTTTCATGCCCGTGGCCTCACAGAGGGCTGTGTCTTTAGAAAGGTGATCACGTGGTTCCTATTTGGAAGTCGTGCCTTGGAAAGAGAGTGGCCCCAAGAGGAAGTGAACTTGGAAGTCTGATCAAACACGGATTAAGGAGTTGTGTGAAATTGGAAAAGCCACACCTTCTCTCCAGACTTCAGTTTTCCTCCCTGAAGGGAACTGTTGAGTTCTGAAAGCTCTGTGACCCTTTATTATTTTTTTTTTTATGCCAAACTTATTTTCAAGTTATTGTCCCTTTAAATGGTTTAAAGGCCAAGTAAATAAAAATAATTAAGAAATTCAGTTTTGGCGAATGTTTCATGTTTCTATATTCGATATTGCATCTTTTGAACCAGAAATCAAAAGCCCCAAATTATTATTTCACTATATCTCCCTCTATACTTAATAGGTCTTATGGGAATTTAAAAGTACATCCTCTTAGAGATGGATCAATCTCCTTGAGCTTTTTGGATAGCCTGTTCTTCCAGCCTTGGAGGGACATGGAGATGGTTCATTTTATCCATTCCTTCCAAAGTGGGGCCACATAGCCTTCTTTCTCAGTTTCTGTCGGAGGAAAATGGGACTTTATGAGAGTTAATTGCCACCAAGGTTGGTATCTTCTACTGAAACCAAAGTCTACTTTTCTTAGTTTCAGCTTTTCCAAAAGGCCAGTCAGGTCTAATTATCCAGGTAGAGGGAAGAGCCTGAAAGGCCTGTGCTCCCAGACATATCGGTTATCTCCCCACATCCTCCTATGGCTCCCGTGTCTACCCCTTTCTCAATGGGTACATCTATATTTTTCATTGTGTGCATGTGTGTGTGTGTGTGAGAGAGAGAGAGAGAGAGAGACATTGAGAAAGAACGAGCACTACCCAGCACCAGCACCAGCATCCTCTGAGCTACATCTGCTCTTCAGGTCAGTTTCATGACTCTCTTACCTGGGACACTGAGGTTCAATATCTGGGTGGAGATTGACCATAAGGGAAGGTGAGAGGATAGGTTAAATCACTTTATAGTGAACACCAGGGAATTCTTTGAGCTCTTTGGCTGCTTTGTAAATGTTTGGCTGCTCCTCAACTTCATTTTCTATTTCCATAGTTCTGTTTTACTGGAAAACAGTGTGCTCAGAGAGAGTACACTGCTAGTGTTGGTGGCACTTTGGCTGTATTCAGGTCCTGAGGACAAGAGCAATCGCTTTTCATATTCATGAGCTTGTAGATGTTCCAGGAATCAGAGAATCTCTTTTTTGTACTGTTTCGTGTTTCCATGATGTGAGAGATGTGGGTAAGAGGGGAGGTCCGCTTGCTGTCTGCCTCACTTTCATTTGTTTTCAGGGGGTGAAGGGGGAGTGTCTGATGGGTTAGTTTGGAAGAGGGAACAGGATGGAGCCCTTTCTTTCTTTTTCTCTGTTTTTCTGGCTCTTTCCCTATTTCTTCCACGTCTAGTACCCTGCAACATCAGTGCATTCTGTTCCATTGCTGGCCAGATGTTTGCATTCGCTCAGCTTCAGGGACCAGAGAAACAGACAAGCCTGTTAAATTTAAAGGTGAAGAATTATCAACACTTTCAGTCATAACTTTAAAGCCATGTCCTCCCATCTAGCCTTGCTTCCTTTCTCTCCTTCTTTGTCTTCTTCATAAGCAGCAGAGCTAATAATGACTTCCAAATATCTGCTTTCTACGTCTTTCTCTCTGTTTTCTCCCAACACTGGAGAGGTGCTATCACTGGCACTCAGTCCCTTTGACCGAGTCTCAGTCTGGAGCCCTATGGCATTTTTCTGCTCCTAAATTTTCCACTTTTTGCAATGTTTCATGAAACAGAAAAAAACTTCCAGAAACTTTTTACCAATAGAAAGTAGATTCGTTTTCAGAACCAATTAAGACAAGTAACAAGGACACTAGGGAAGTTTACTTAGCAACACAACAATCCTCGGGATGGAATGATTTAATCATATCCACCGAAGATGGAAATGGGAATAATGACCCAGCCTCACTTTTCAGAAATGTCTAAGTGCATAAACACATGTCCTTTTGGCCTGTAGTTTTCCAGTAATCAGTTTCTGGTTCTTACCCACCTGTGCAACAGTAGGGATTAGTGGAAAACTTCCAATTACACATCATACCACACGCATGCCATGTGGGAAATGTAGCATATAAAAAACACAATTTCTAGCTTGCAAAACAAACGTAAAAAGGGATGTTACACAGGGTAATTCTGGGAAATGGAAGAGAGACCATAATGGTTATGGATGCCTGGGGAAATGTGGTGTTAAACCGAACAGAGAGAGAACTGGCATTGGACAAAGGAGCTCATCCTTAAGTGGCCAACGGGTTGAGTTAAGCATTCTGAAATACTTTCCCATGATCACCTGTAATATGTACTGGTTTTTTTTGTTTTGAGTATTTCAGAGACAAAAATAATTCCCATACAATATTATGCTTTAAAGATGCTATGATAGTTTGATCCCTTGAGAAAAACGTCAGCTGATGAAGGTTTGTAGAAGACATTGTTTCTAAGAAACTTCAAGATTATCTAAGAAGTCTAACATTTATTAAGCTGGAACCATTTTGAAAATAGAAGTTTCGTGTTTTCAAAAATTTCACTTGTTTTTTAAATGTTGTGACATTCCCCACAATGATGAAAATATATGAATGGAAAGAGTTTGCAAAAGTTTTGAGTTTTCTCATAAATATTTTCTGTGGCTACAGATAGAATACTTGTCTTTCTCTAGTGTTCCTAGCGAAAATTTTGGTCCCTGGAAAATAAAGTGGAGACTAAAAACATTGGGAGGATGTCTTCTCTGGTTGTGTAGGTCAAGAACACTTTATCCAGGCTGTTTCTAATATTGGGTCCCTGAGTGAATGTCTTTTTGGTTGGAGGGTGAATTTTTGTCCCTTGATCTGGCACCTTCTGGTCTGCTGGCTGGGACTCTTTCCTGTGCACCTGCAAGAAAGCTCAAGAAAGAAATTCACAGTTGTTCTTGGACTTCTTAGAGAATTCACAACAGCCTGATTTTTAAAATATGGATGCTGGAGTGCAGCCTGATTGTGAAGTGTTTTTAAGGTGCTATGATATGCTTTGCAAGCCCCCCATCTTAGCCACAAAAATAAACAAGATGTTCAAAATTGAGCTGTCATAGGTAGAAAGCAAATATTTGAAAAAGAGTAATAAAAAACCAAAAGTAATTGGGTGTGTGGAGGACTTGTGTCTTGGACTGACTTGCTTTATGATTTGAAAAAAAAAAAATTACCGGACTGAAGAAAAAAAATGGAGTTAATGTGGTTTTACTGACATTTCCCCAGCAGATTTCTGCATAGTCAACTCAAAATCATGTGTGTTTGACTGCAAAATACGATCTCTGCTTCAGGAAAGGCTGTGTTCTTCAAGGGAGCATGTATCTTTGGGAGAGGCCTCATGGAATAGATGAGCAAGAAGGTGGTGTCTGCTTGTACTGTGATGGTCCTTGGTGCAAAAGGCATTGCCGATTGTCTCCCCAACATCCACTTCACTTCTCTCCATTGAATAGCTGTCATTAGTGTAAGATCCATTCCCCCATCTAACTTCCTGGGTGGATCCTGAAGGGCCTGACCTGAGAGTAGTTTTTGCACCACGGGCTGCTACAGGGAGTGGTTCACTGGTGGGTATGTAACCAGTAGGGTGAAGTTCAGGGCTTTCATTTAATAGTGGCTGGGTTAGAAGTACTCTTTTTTTTAAATGAGCGATCCACAGAAGAGAGTCCTGGAATTGGTATCGGCATTTTACTACCATGGGAGAGGAAGCCAGATTGAATATAACTGAACTAGGATTAAGCCACCCAATGCATATTATTTTCTTGGCCGCGAGGATTAGTTCAGAGGTGGTCACATGATTGGAGTTGGTTCTTAATGGAGAAGCTGATGACTACTGTTCGATGGTTTCAAGGACATAACATCTCACTGTCTCTGGGTGATATGGTATCCGAGGCCATTTTGCTACAATGAAGGAACCTGACCTGAAGAGAGAGCCTGCATGGGGAGAAGGCAGAGTCTGAACAGCTATAGGGAAATGGGGCTGACTCTTGATCCAACCTATCCTGAAATTTTTCACTTTCCTCAACTTTGAATTTTGTGAGCCAATATTTTCTGTTACAAATAAATGAATTGGTTGAATTGGAAACATGAGTTGATTTAAATGGACTTGAATCAATGATATTCCCTAAAGAAGAGTTGATACACTATACTGTTTATGCTATCATATATACAAAAATGCACATTAATTTTTTAAGGTGTCCTAAGAGGAACATTAACATGTAGAAGACAAAGAACAATAAAGTATGCAAATTTAAATCTACACCTTCACTATGTAGGTCATATGTCACAGTCACTTAGTTTCAACTGATTTACTGGAGAAAACACAAAAGCATATAATAAGAATCAGATGTATTACAAGTTGCATATAACTAATTGGATTCAACAAAATCTTGGAGATGTTTCTTCTTGTTTTTTGAGCAATCCAACAATTTAGTCAAAATAGAAACTGTCTTCTTTCAATTCAGAGCAACAAATGAAAAATATACAGTACAACATAAGAAAACAATGCAATTTTGTTCAATTGAAAGATACACATACAAACCAAGAAAACTACAAACATATATACACAAACACACAGAAAAAATTATACAGTTACACACACATACAAATAATGTACCCAAACACAAAACTAAACTGTCTGACATGCTAAAATCCATGGGTACCAATATACAAAGAAAGGGTGTCTGCCCTATCTCAACAATTATAGTTTGCTCTAAAGTGACAATCCAAATAATTGAAATATCTAGTGGTTATTAAATGTATGATAAATACTTTAATACATGCATGCTTTTTCCTTCTTTGAAAAAAACCCAAAAAAACCAAAAACCCAATGGACAAAGTCATTATATAAAATTGTTCAAGAACTGAATCAAATCCTAACGTAAAACTAATGGAATTAGAAAATGCCTTGAGCTCTGTTTATTTATTTTTTAAAAAAATCTAAGACCATGAGGCAGGGAGAACAAAGGAGGAGGAGGAAGAAGATCCTGGGCTGGGTAGGAAGGAATAAAGAAAAAGGACAAGGAAGGGAATGAGAACTAGAATTATGTTAGCAAATGAACAGTGGCTAAATTAGAGCGTCAGAGGGAAATGCCTGCACTATTTTCTCAAGCTCTTTATCAACATCATTATTATCACTAACCAATCCATCAGGTTAGCTATGATTGTGCTTGTAACAAAAAGGTATATGAGTTGGTCAGATCAGTTATCTTAATAAAAGACTTAAGTCGAAAGTTTTGGGAATTACAAGAGCACAGACAAAAAGGTTTCTGAGGATGACAACTGTAATACCCATTCTGCCCACAGCGAGGTCTAAAGGAGAAATGCCTTGCCCCCCAGGGCCGTATGATGGGCTCTTGTGTTTACTACCTTGTTTATCTAGGCCCTTTGCTCACAGATTAGTGAACCAGATCCAAGCATCTGATTCCAGGCAGCAAAGCCATTACCTCTCCAGTAAATTTGAGCATGACCTGGCCCCAGGAGACAAACTGGACCAATCATATTTTCCATCTCAAGGGCTGAAATTAAGAAAGACAAAGGAATCTGCCAGTTGGCAATAAAGTGGGAGCTAAAAAGTTGCCTTGGGGTAAAGCTGAGGCATCATAAGCCAAAACCATGTGCAGCCAGAGTATGAAGAAGCAGATACTTGGAGGAGAGACACAAGGAAGTCGACTGGGGAGGTCTCCCCTGCAGAGTCATACAGCTTAGTTGTACTGAGGCAGAGCTTGAGGAGCCACAAACTTCTGCTTGCTGGCATCCCTGGAGGTACTGTGATCTTCCAGTGCTTTCTGAGGTGGGGATCTATTACAGCACCTGTTTGGGGAGGGAGCCGACTCCTCCCGTGGTGCCAAGTGTATCTTTGCAAGGAAGTTCCCTGTTACTTGAGCTAACTTGAGCGTCTCTATTCTTGCAAACCAAAGGAGTTGGCTGAAACACTCCTCAACTCATTTTGGGCATTTCTGCCTCTAAAGCAGTTCTGCCTCTAAGCTTTCAATTACATATAAGAATTTGCTGGGGAGCGTGTTGGGAAAACAGTTTCCTGGGACAGAACTCTACAGATTCTGGTTCAGTATGGAAAAAGCTCCGAAGTCTGTGTTTTTTCTGATGTAGCTCTCCAGGGAACCAATGCCCCAGTTCATGTGGTCCCTTTATTGGGAGCCCTCTAATCCTGTGGTCCTCCTACTTTTTGCTCTCTGGATTTCTCTTCACTCTTAAGAATTAGTGAGGACTCAAAGAGCTTTTGCTCATGGGCTCTATGTCTACCAGGATTTATCATATTAGAAACAAAAAATGTGAAAAAGAATATTTATGCGAATCCATTGAAAATAATTAATTATATGTTGTAGTAATTTCCTGGAGCTGTTGTAATAAAATAGGTGGCTTTAACAACTTTATTTATTGTCTCAGAGTATGGTAGACTAGTAGTCTGAAATCATGGTATAGGCAAGGTTGGTTTCTTCTGAGGGCTATGAGGAAGAATCGGTTTCATGTCTCTCTCCTGACTCTTCAGAGCCTTGGGTATTCCTTGGCTTGCACACCATATCCCTACCGTGTATATCTGTCTCTGTGTCCAAATTTCTTTTTATAAGGACACCAGTCATATTGGATTAGGGCCCACCCTCATGATTTAATCTTAACTTGATCATCTACAAAGATCCCATTTTCAAGTAAGGTCACTGTCATAAGTACTGGAGGTTAAGACTTCAACATTTCTTAAGAGACATAATTCAACCCATAACACATGTTGACAACAATATTTTGTGAAAATAACCATATTATCCAAAATAAAAACATTGAGTGAGAAGA
Organism: Enhydra lutris kenyoni; assembly: GCF_002288905.1. Classification (NCBI taxonomy): domain Eukaryota; kingdom Metazoa; phylum Chordata; class Mammalia; order Carnivora; family Mustelidae; genus Enhydra; species Enhydra lutris. The sequence continues at coordinate 31,871,636 of NW_019154085.1, read as the reverse complement.
TAGACATTGTTTTATATTTTTATAAATTTCCTTAACATTTGGCTTAATAGAAGACAGCTAAATTCAACTTCCCGATTTTCTGAGATACATTGTTTTAGTTGAAGTATATGGAGAAAATCTGATCTCACAGATCAATATAGCTAGAAAGAGAGAGTTGTTTTAAAGGAGTTGCTGGGTAGTTGTGGATAATTTTCTATGATACTGTATGAAATCTTGACAAATCTTAGTTTCATTAAATTTATTGTTCTATGGAATTTGAAACCATGTTGATAAATTTTTATATGTTGTTACTTAAAATTCATTGGTGTCTCTTGTAATTTGAAGGGGTCTTTTTATCCATACATGATTTTTTAAAAGATTTCATTTATTTATTAGAGAGAGAGAGAGCAAGAGAGGGGAAAGGGTCAAAGGGAGAAGCAGACACCTTACTGAGCAGGAAGTCTGATTCCAGACCCAATCCTGGGACTCCAGGATCATCACCTGAGCCAAAGGCAGTCGCTTAACCAACTGAGCCACCCAGGCCCCCATACATGATTTTGTAACACCATGCAACGGTCATTTAAAAAATATCTATTCCCTAAATTTTGCAGGGTGGAAAACTTTAATGTACCCTTGTAAGAGAATGAGAAGGAAAAAGGGTACATAATGTCTTAGCATTTTTGTGAAATAATTTTAGCTCTTGGATCAACTGAAAGTATCTCAGGAGTCCCCATAGGTCCTCAGGCTACACTTTGAGAGCTTCTGTTCTAATACATCATTGCTTGGGGAAATTTTAGCAACATTTCAAGTACCATCTTAAATTCTCTCTTCTCCATGGATCTCAACTGCTCCATGTAGATGAAATGGCCTCTTCCTTGGTGTATACTTGCTATGTGGTCTCCTAGAACACTCCAGGGGCTGGATCTTGTTCACATTTTTCTCACTATTGGTAAAGAACGCAGTGCCTTGAGACAAATCCTTTCTAGTTGGAACTGGATTAAATTAGTTATCTTGCTTTAATGCAGAATAGCTTTTAATAATCAAAAGATCCAGCTTGTAATTAACTGTCTCTATTGCCAACATTTATCATAACATAATCTTTTCCATCAATTAAAATTTTTTCTAACTTCCCTACCTTGAGAAGGAAAATAGTTTGGAAAGCTAAGTAAGTCATGTGTGTTTTCTTAAAATTCTAAGGCTTTTATAAGTGCCTGTAAGTGCCTTAAGCTCCTATGAATGTTGTTCCTTCTGTCTAGATTGCTGTCAGCCTGGCAAACTTCTACTCATCCTTCATGACGCAAATCAAGCCACTTCCTTGACTTCATGAGACACCATTCATCTCATCAAGTGATTTTACTTATTCTTTATTGTGATTTAAAGTCCTTTTCTGCATTTTTTCTCTTACAGGAATCTCACAAAGGTGTCTGAGTGGTTCAGAGAGGGAAAGATCTTTTGTTGTGTGGTTGAGGAGTGCTGAGCTATGTTACTCATATCTACATGGGTAGAAAAGAACGCTATCCCTTGGATGGGGATGTCCCAGTCACTTTAACAAATTGATGGTTTATGTTTCCAGTCATATCCTACTAGTTTCCAGTGGCAGAAATTCAATTCCAACTCAAGTAAAATGGGGATTTTTGTGAGTAGATGTTGGTTGGGTGAAAGGTTCACAGAATTGAGGAACAGCCTCAGGCATATAAGGGACCAGGATTGTGCCAGGGGATTCAGAAACTGGAATTCGGTTGGGAATGCTTTCAGAACTCCATGTTTCATCTTCATTTTTCTCTGTAGACCAGCTTTCTCCATGAAGCTAGAACCATGGCTTTGATACCAACAGCTCCTGGGATTATATTTTATTAGCATTGCCATCCACAGGAAGGGACTTTTCTCCCAGCAACAGTTGAAAAATCTCAGGACCACAGAATGGCCTTGTTTTGGATTACATGCCTGATTCTTGGACACATGTCTAAGGCCAGGAGGGTAATTAAATAGACTTGGGTCAGGTTGGGTCATAGGCCCATTTTAGGGACAGTTACTGGATCCAGGAAGGGGAACCATGAAAGAAGATGGCAGAATCCTTTGAGTCTAATTATTAGAATGGGGAAATAAAGAATTGGGAAAAAAGTGTTCTTCAAAAGAAGGCAAATTCTGTCTTCAAGAGAGAGGAGGGTCCTAGATAGATTAATCATTAATTGCCTACCACAATAACTGCCTGGGCTGTTTTTACAAAATCTTTTGTGAAGACATTTGAAAATACCACATTAGCCAGCCATGGCCAATTTAATCATGTTGTATGCTTTGGAGTAGTGACATCAATTAATGTCTGTGGCTGAATGAACTTAGTTATTTAATAATTGCATTTTAATATTTCAGGTTACATGCCTTCCGAGTATTGCAAATCAGCACTTCACAGGGAACTGTTTGTTATTATTTTCCTATGGTGAATAATGTGATGAAATTACACGGGTACTACTAGATTTTACACAGAACTGGCATTTACATTAGTTTCCACCAGTTTCCCCAGAATTAGTCTGGGCCACATAATATGATCTTCCCACAGTAACTACCACCATGTAAAGATCTTCATAAGGTCTGGACAGGTGACTTAGAGCCACTATACAATTCAGGGGACTTGTCCCTTTGAGTATACCTTTGGAAACCAAGCACAAGACTTGGCCAAATGAGTGTAGGTTGAAAGACCACTTCACAGCAAACCCAATGTCTAACTGCTTTACCCACAATAAGACAATGTCGTGAGTTCATACTCCATTCTCACCTTACTCTTACTTTAATTATTGATTATCTCTCAATTTTTATGATTGTTTATCATTTGTTGACAACCTTGTTTAGTACTTTGAATACAGACAGCTCTCAAATATTTTTGTCCTCGTCATTCTATTGCATTTGTTCTGGCTAAAATCACCAATGTTAATCTCCAGTTAAATGTCAGACGGGCCTTTTCCTAGGTTTCAGTCTACATTAGATTTCTTCTACTCAACTACCTTCTCTTGGGGTGCCTGGGTGGCTTAGTCAGTTAAGCGTCTACCTCTTGATTTTGACTCAGGCCAAAATCTCAGGGTCCTGAGATCAAGCCCCATATCAGGCTCTGCGCTCAGCAGAGCACACTGATGGCCTTGAGATTCTCTCTCTCCCTCTCCCTCTATCCCTCCCCCACCATACTCTCTCTCTCTTTCTGAAAAATAAATATTTAAAAAAACGATCTTCTCTTTCCCTTTTTTCTTTCATAGCACTTAATATAATTTATAATTATATAATCATATGTTTATTGGATTCATATCTTCTAACTATAACCCATGAAGATAAGTACCATATTTTGTTCATTTTTGTGATAACCTCCATCTAACACAGGACTTGAGGTACGAGGTGCTCAAAAAAATATTTGTTCCATGACTGAATGAGTAAAAGAGAAAGTACATTTTGGGTCATATTATTCTAAGAAATACAGGTAATTCTAAGAAATGGAGGAGGGGCAGATGAAAAGAAAAAATGGCAAGCAGCCAAAGTACTAAGGCAACATAGGTTTTATTTTTCAAATATTGTCTCCAAAAGTGGCCTATGCCCTCTGATGCTCTTGAACACTGTCTGTGAATATAAAGTACACATGTTTTATATTTGAATACATGGAAGCAGGAAGCATCTGGCTTCCCACTGTGAGCACTCATTCGATGGGTGGTAGTGACTAACTTCTGCTCCCCTTGAGTTTGCTTTCCTTCTTCCCTTTTCAGACCAAAGGGATTGACTAATGGAGGCCAGTGGTGTGACCATCTTCTAGGACTGGTACCCAAGACCTTTCCTTCAAGTACCTCCTATGAGGGGAAGAGTGAAGAATACACTCAGGCAAGTCATTTGCACTGAAACCATCTTCCTTTCTCTCAACTCCAGCATGTGTTTCTTAGTTCAATTGGGATATTTTTTTTCAAAGGAAACAGAAAAGCTATATTTGTTTTCCAACACTTCATCAACATCAAAGTATTTACCAAGTTCTCATCTGCACGTAGCACTTCGCTACTTGTGTTCTAATTCCAGCTCTGCCATTAATTAGCTGTGTAACATGGGCACGTCGCTTTGTCTCACGTCATTGTTTTGCTTTGACTTCCTTATTTGTGAAAAATCAAAATGCTTAGAGTAAGGTCTTTCCAGGTCTAACCATCAAGGGTGAGACACAGGCATCGTAGCTCTTATTTGTGGGTAAATTTAGTACAACAAAGCAATCATTGCTCAAGGAAACTGGCAAATGTGTTTATTCATTCATTCTAGAGTCCTGCCTAGACATATAGTGTAGTGAATAAGAGCATTTTCAACTGGAGCCTAAGTTAGAATTCTGGCTTTGCCACTTCCCTGACTCTGAGCAAGTCACTTCACCCCTTTGTGTCTCATTACCTCAGATATAAGGGGAGAATGATGACACTAGTACTTAATGCAAAGGATTGTTGGGAGAATTAAGTGGGAAAAGTGTGTAAGTTGGTTAGAATATATGATAGAAATTCAATAAATGTTAGTGATTATTATTCATTGAGAACTGGGTTTGTGCCAGGCACACTGTGAAGTACTGGGGATATAAGACTAAATAATAGAGCAGTTAGATTTTACTCAATCCAGTCAAGCTTCTAAATCAGTGGTCCTTAAGATTGATAGCACTTAGAATCACCTGAAGAGCTTCTAAAATTCTTCTTAGGGTCGCTCTGTGGGAATTGGGGCTCAAGAAGGAGCACAAATGCTGATATTATGGCTACTGTTACTGTTGTAATAACTGTCTTCTCTCTCTGACCCAGGACTCTTGTGTCTTCTGCCAGCATCCCGGGAACTGAGCAGACTGACTTATTAGTTTGCAAGAAGGATAAAATCTCAGACCTTTCACAGTTCTTGATGTAATCTAGATCTAACCATGAGTTTACAATAAATACAAAGGAAAGAGAACAGATGAGAAACACTAAGAGAATATAATTAGCCAAACTCAAAATGTGGTTCTAAAAACAGAGTGGTATGAAGGAGTTTGAATGGCTTGAGTGCAGAGGAGATGAGAGTGGGCAGGAGAAGTAGGCTTGCTGAGATGGTGATCCAGCTTGTCTGATATGACTGATGGATTATGGAGATGAAAAAGGAGCAGGTTATAATGTGTCTCATATTCCTGTGGGTCATTGAGGTGAAAGTGTCCAGAAGGAGTTTAGATACACACAGCTGGGATTGCAATAAAGATATAACTCTCACTTACACATAAATGGTAGCTGGAGCCACGAATGTAAATGAGACTATTCGAAAATGACATGAGGAATGAAAAGAGAAGGTGCAGGACAGAACTCTGGACAATGTGACCTTTTGAAAATAGAACAAGGGAAGATGTCATAGACTGAATTGTCCCTAAAAACAATTTCACATGGTGAAGCACTAACCTCCAGTACGACTGTTTTGGGAAATGAGGTTTTTAGGAGATAAGTAAGGTTAAATGAAGTCACAAGGTTGGGGTCCAATCCGATAGTATTGATGACCTTATAAAAAGAGAAAGAGAGAGATCCCTCTCTATGTGCATGCACCAAGGGAAGGCTTATGGGGACACAGCAAGAAATCAGCCATCTGCAAGTGAGGAAGAGAGTTTGCACCAGAAACTGATCCTACTGGACCTTAGTCTGGGAGTTCCAGCCTCCAGAACTGTGAGAAATAAATTTCTGTTGTTTAAGCCTAATGTCAATGGTATTTTGTTATGGCAGCCTAAGCAGACTAAGAAGAGGAGCCAGTTGTACTGCCTAAAAATGGGTGATCAGGGAAGGAAAAAAAGTACCAAGTGTAGTGTCATGGAAGTCAAGGGAGGAGTTTCACTAAGGAAATAGTAAACCAGGTATGTCTCCAAAAGGTCATAATGTTTGAAACATATTCATTAGATTTGACAAATTGGAAGTGGTTGGTGATCTTGCCAGGGTGTGGAGGTGGTGGCGTGGAAGCCAGATTATAGTGGATTGAAGAGTAAATGTGAGTTGAAGAAGTGGATTGTCCAGAGACCTTTTCCACTGGCCTTACCTGTGAACTTGTCAGAAGTTCAAACTCTTGCCTAACTAGACCTCCTGAATCATCACCTCACTTGAATAAAAGGTCCATAAGTTAAAGTTGGGAGGTTCTAGGCTACCATCTGGACCATTCCTTCTAGGAAAATACTTGGGAATCAAAAATACTCAGGGGGAAGCAGAAGTGACTTTTAAAATGGAAGGCACTTGAATCTACTGACAGTCTTTAAGGGAGAAGTCAGCTGAAAGCGAAAGACTGAACATAAAGGAGAAAGAAAAGAAAACCAGTGGAGTTTCCTGGTGGAGAAAATAGCCTTGTTTGAGAGTAGGATCACGTTTCCCTTTGACCTGGGAAAGAGAAAATGTTGGTTATATAGTTTTAGTTTTAGGAAGGGTTAAGGGATGAGGGAGTATGTGTCCAACAACCGTATAAGTCTATTTCTTCTCTGTGAAGTTGGAGGCATAAACACCTGCTTACAGAGGGGAGAGGATTGACTGAAGGTCTATGGGGTCTGAGCTGGACAGGAAAGTATGTCTCCATGAATGTGCAGAGCAATGCGTTGAAAGAGAGGGCTGAGAAGCTGGTATACTTACCCAGAGCCATGAGATCAAGAGCATGTGGTTAAAGAATGGCATGCTCGAAGTCAAGCATGCTGGGTGTAGCAATTATAGACAAAGATGACGTCTTAGGGGTAGCCATGGGAGTGGCCAAAAGATTGTTGGAATCATGAAGAGTAAACAACTTTGAGCAGAGCCCGTCAGCTAGATTGTTCTTGTGGATGCTGAGGTCATGATGGTGATAGTCGGCTGCAGACAAAAGACTGAAAGCTGAACTTGGCCCTTGTCGTTCTCAAAGGGAGGTTCCCTGGGACCACCAGGAGAAAGGTAGAGAGGATGGAACAGGAAGATGGGTTAAACCTCCACAAAGAGAAGGTTTTGTGTAGTGGTTTGAAAGTAGCAATGGGGAGCAGGCAGAATGAGAACAGTGATTTTCAGTCCTGGCTGTGATAAAGAGTGGATGTGCCAGGTGGGAAAGAGCATGGTGTGTGCCCTGTTGCTCCCAGTCCATCAGCTCCTGTGTGGGCTCTCGTCTGGCTGCCTGCCAGTCACATGGCTTCTTCCTCCTACCCGGGCAGTCCTTCCCACTGTCAGTGGTAGGCTCTGGACTGAGCTGCTTTTCACCAACAGCCTCAGGATCACCCTGACAGGGATGGTTTCGACCATCCTCCTCAAGTCCCATGGTATGAAGTGAGACCCTTGGTGGCCACTGGGGACTCTAGTGCATGGTAGTCCCCAGTAATGGTAGTCCCCAGTCCCCATGGTAGTCTAGTAAATGGTAGTCCTCTTCCTTCAGTTCTCTTTCTCCTTGTAAATTTTGTAGACTTGGAAGTGGGGCTTATGTAGATGGGGAGCTAGGGGGGTCAGGGTTTTGAGAAAGAATCTGTTGGGAGAAGAGTCTAGACAGATTGGCCTGAGAGACCTATAGAGGTGACGTTTGGCTGTTAGGCTTTATAAAATGAGGGAAGCATTGGAGGCTTTGAACCTGGGGCAGTGACAAGATCCATTTTGTGTTTGGGGGGCAATAATTCAATAGACAACTAGAAGGATATATGGATTGGCAGGCAAGAGATTAGGAAGTGGGAGATGAATTAATATTTGACTCTCAGGACTGATTGGAGTCGAGTGAGTTCTGAATCAGAAAGGTAGTTGGAAGGTAGCTTCAAATCATCCAGGCTCATGGGATTAAGAATGCAAATCAGTGTAGTTCAGCATTGGGAAGGAAAAAGAAATAAGGTGTGAAGGTTGGTTTTCTTTGCAAATATGGAATCCAAATTGGTTTATAATTATTTTATGACCTCATTACTTTTTTTTTGCAATTATTTTTCTTTGGATTCTTTCAATTGTCTTTATTTACATAGTCTTATTGAACTAGAATAGAAACTCCCACTAAAGTTTCATACCAGTTGTTCCATCAGAACCCAGGAACTAAAGCACTTTGATTTATGAAGTAAAAATATAGCTATTTGGAATATTTTTGATTGTTACATACATCTCATATTTCTTGTATTCTTTAGCTATCCATTTCAGACATATCCCAGACACTTCTTTAGGGGGGGATTTCCAAACTGGTCTAAAACTATACAGATAGAAATCTGTCAATATTATAGTTACGGCGACAGAAACTGGGAAGCAGGAATGGGGTGGAGAGAACATCACTGTGTGAGTTATAATTGAGAGTTTGCCTAAGGAGACTAATGAAATGTAGGTTCTTGAAGAGAGGTGCATGGTTCTGTAAGTAAAGCCACTTGGTTAGAAACCCACGCCTGCCTTAGTTTTTGTTAGATATTGGCAGGCTGGGGGGCGGGGAGGGGGAGGGCTCTCATTCTATGTAATTCTCACGTGAAGCTAAGTAAAGTGCATTTGGAACACCATACTTAAAGAGTGAGCATGCTGTGCACCTGGGTGGCTCAGCCGGTTAAGCATCTGTCTTCCGTTCAGGTCACGACCCCAAGGTCAAACCCCGCATTGGATCAAACCCCGCATTGGACTCCCTAAACAGCAGGGAGCCTGCTTCTCCCACTCCCTCTGCTGCTTCCTCTGCTGCTCCCCAATGCTTGTTGCTTCTCTCTCTGTCAAATGAAAAAAAAAAAAGGGTGAATGTGCTACAGAGAAGTAAAGCATGGGGACTGAGAGCTGGGTCAGGTTGTCTTGGTTTGGGCTCCAGCTTCCTGCTTCCTTACACCAGTGATTTGTCCTCTTGAGCTTCGTTAGTTTCACCTACAAAATGAAATGTGAACCAACAGAACCCAACACTGAGAGCTGAGGTGAATGTGATCCTAGATACCAAGCCTTCCCACAGCGCCCAACGCACAGAATCAGTTCAGCATTATTCCTTGCTTTGGTGCCCCTTTCTACGGGGAACTGCAGAGTTTTCAATCAGGAAAATAATTTTTATCTTCAGACCAACAATACCGTAACCAGGAAGGCTGGAAGAATTTGGGGGGAAGAGAGGAGGTGAAGATGTTTCTGGATACCAGAGCCAGATTATTGCAGGAAAAAGGATGAACAAAATTGAGAGTTATCTCACTGGAAAGTGAGAAGTACATGGATGTCACGAGCACTAGGATATGGTGGGGTGAACCACCAGCAAATTGAGTTTCGAGATTACTCAAGCAGCCTGCCCACGTCCCTGGCTCTTTTTCAAGAACTCTACAAATTATCCACCTTCTCTTCCTGAAGGGCCAGTTTTGGACTTCCCTTGTACCAGCGCACTTTGAGAGGGACACCCTACGTGGAAACCAATCAAATAATCTGGGAGTTCAGTATTTAGTGATGTTCACTGAAGGCAAGCTGCTAGCTGGGGAAGACCTGCATTCAGGAGTCCAGTGATGGGCCTTGAGTCTGTCCTGCAATTTCCAGGACGTGTGACCTTGGACCGGAGACCACACCCCTGTGGGTCTATCCTTCGCCATAACCAATGAGAACACGAGCAGCTCTTTTCATCTTGCTGGGTTATTTTGAAGACCACAGATGTTGTGAAAGATCCACTAGGAAGGTCTTAAGCACACAATCCATGAATTCATTTGAATTGAAGACGTTATAAAAACTAGGGAGGTGAAGCATGAACACTTACAGCTCCTCCCTGGGATGGAATATGATACCATCCTGACAGGTTGTGTTTATGAAGAGATTTCATGATGCGGGAAAATGCTCATAAAATAACATCCCGTGGGGCAAAAGACATGTGTGCACACCCGCACGCAAGGAGGAAACAAATCCTGAGAAGTACACCAACACGTCAACAGTGATTGTTTTCCTGAGTATAGGCTTTTAGGTTATTTATTTGCTCATTTTTGCTTCTCCCAATTTTCCTGCTTTTTGCCGATTTTTCTTTTTTATTGTAAGCATGGGCTGCTACTTCATAGGAGAAAAAAAAGTTCTCTAACAAAACGGGATGGCATGAGTGGAAGCTCAGCACACCAGGCACCCAGGGTAGGATTTCATAGATGTCAGCTGAATCTGAATGAAGTCTTAAAAAAGAGATCTGGGAAGGAGGCTATTTGTCTAAGGCTCTGCCGTCAGATGATGTCGTTCAAAGGGAATGGGTGGAAAGACAAGACCCACCAAACACTCCACGGCTATGATGCCTGGACAGGAGCCTTCAAGTGGATGTTAGGAGAAACTTTGACCCCTAAGCCCTGAAGGGGTATTGTGACTACTTCTACTTCCTTCAAGACAAACAATTAACATTTCAACTGCTCTTGTTCTGGGTACGATCAGAACCACGTGAAGGACTTAAAATATCCCCGGGATGACATGTTACAGAGCAGCTGGCTGGCTGGAGGGGTCCCGTAAATGTCACAAGGAAACTCATACCAATAGGGAAGGCAGAAGACGAAAATAATAGCAATAATTCTTTGCATTCACATGGCATCTTTCATCTGAAGAGCTCAAAGTATCGTACAGATGTTATATCCATTAAAACTTATGTGGCAAGCATTATTCTCCCTGGATTACAGATGGGGAGGGGGTTGTAATCCTGTCATTCAGACTAAAAGTGGAATAAACATGTAATTATCTCTGAGAGGAAATCTCTCTAATGTAACCCTTTCCTCCTGCAGCTTTCTGTTGCTTCTGAGTGAAGAGGACAAGTCACATCCTTGGGCCCGGGATATGTGCGGCAGGTATCCAAACACTGAAATGAGATCACTGCTCAATCTTTTTTTCCCAGACGAAACACATTTAACTTTTCAAGTCTCTCTTCAGAAGCCCGAGCTTCCCCTTTCTCCTTGCCCTACAACCTGGAGGTGGTTTTCAAGTGAGTAACTAAAATCAGCGCCTGATGCTTCAGCTGGAATCAGTCAGTGACTTTACCTGAGTAAACTAACAGTCTTGAGGTTAGCTGTGTGTTTTGCAGCTGGGCCTTCCATGAAGATGCATTATTTTTGGTTTTGGCTTTTTTCTGATGAGGCGATGACTTCTTTCCTATTTCTGATTTTCAAAATCCCCCGCCCCCTTTTTAGGGGGGAGTTAAACTTTCAAAAAGGCAAAGTATCCCACTTTCTTAACCTAGCAATTATGACCACTTTTGCATATTCTGTTTTGTCTTTATTCATATTAATCTTTCAGCATGGTTAAAATAAGACTGTATGTGTCATTTTGGGTTCTCTTAATTGTGTTCTGCTTTTGAGATTCATATTATAAGTATCTTCTCCATGGCTTCCTGGAAAATAAGGTTGATGTTGATTGCATAATTAGGATTCTAAGGTTTATTTGTTTGTTTGAGGAGATGGAGAGAGAATGGGGCTGAGGGGCAGAGGGAGAGGGAGAGAGAGAATCTCAAGCAGACTCCCCATGGGGCACAGAGCCCAGCGCAGGACTGAATCTCACCACCATCAGATCATGACCTGAGCCGAAATCAAGAGTCGGATGCCTAATCGACTGAACCACCCAGGTGCCCCCAGGATTCTTAGTTTGTAATAAAATTTGCTCAGTGACACTATTAGAAGATATTAGAATTATCTTCAGCTTTTCTGTTACTACATATTTTTCCTTGTTGAACATCTTGCATTTAAAGGTTTTTATATGTTAGGTTATTTTGTTGGGAACTGGGGATGTATATTTTCAAATAACTTTCTCCAACGACTGAAGCTAATTTACAGCATCCCCAATAATGTCTGACGATATCATTCTCACCGCACTCTTGTTAACCCTGAATCTTATTAGTGTTTGAATTGGTGAATGTATTTACCTTGTTTTACAATCTAATTTGAATTTCCTTTCTTTTCCTTTCCTTTTTTTTTTTTTTTTTTAAGGCAGACTAAATGAATGTATTCCTTCTTTTCTGGGAGTTACACATTGGTTGAAGGATGTGGGATAAACCTACATTGTGTTAAAAGAAAAAAAGTCTTGATATGAAAATAGCAACAATGAGATCTTGGTGTGAAAACAGTAGCAATAGTGAAATCTTGCACTGGAAAGCCCTTCTCACTCTAGAGCTCCGTTGTGTTCTCTTAGTCTTCAAAATGCTCCTACAAGGTAAATGAGAAGTGCTGTGAATCCATCTTTTTTTTTTTTTTTTTTAATTTGACAGACAGAGATTACAAGTAGACAGAGAGACAGGCAGAGAGAGAGGAAGGGAAGCAAGCTCCCTGCTGAGCAGAGAGCCCAATGCAGGGCTCGATCCCAGGGCCCTGGGATCATGACCTGAGCAGAAGGCAGAGGCCTTAACCCACTGAGCCACCCAGGCACCCCTGCTGTGAATCCATCTTAAAGAGGAGGAGAATAAGGAGAATGATGCTTGGTGCTACTACTTAGACCAATTGTGTTATAGTGAATGGCACTGATCACATTTTCTCACCACGTTCTTTTTTTTTTTTTTTTTTAAAGATTTTTATTTATTTATTTGACAGAGATCACAAGTAGGCAGAGAGGCAGGCAGAGAGAGAGGAGGAAGCAGGCTCCCCGATGGGCAGAGAGCCTGATGTGGGGCTCGATCCCAGGACCCTGGGATCATGAGCTGAGCCGAAGGCAGAGGCCTTAACCCACTGAGCCACCCAGGTGCCCCTCTCACCACGTTCTTAAAGCAATAATGCTCCATTCTCTGGCTGAGCCCTATTCAAATTCTTCAGGCATTATTACTTTCCCCTTTGTGTTTCAAATATACATATGATTATTTATCCTATGGCCTCATAGTGGAGGGGGGAAAAATCAGTTGAGCCAGTCTGGCGATATGTGGGGGTTGAGAAAGGCCGTTGTGAATTTAATCTGTTCTTAGAACTAAAAAGATTTTCATAGGCATCAAAGGGCCAAACAAGTTTGTGCATGGAGACAGCAGCTCAGACAGTCTGATCGTCGTTAGTGATATATTTAATATTTGGACCTGACTCTGATTCCTGTGAAACCTTATTTAGGATTTGACTGAAGGAGAAATCCTGGCCACAAACCAGAGATTTTAAAGTCTTTGACAGTCTGAGAATCAGCCTTTCTCCCAAACTGTTTTCTCGTTATCTCTGTGCGGAAACTTGTAAACCCACACCTCCGTAAAGTGGGTTTCGTCCTGAGGCTCATGGGAGTATATTTCTTGTCTTTAAACTCAGAGCACTGAATTAAGAGTCTTCGGCCATCCATAGTCCCTGACCCTTCTTCACAGTAGAAAACACTGCAGTTACACAGCTGGGAGGAAACTGATTTTTTTTTTAATTTTTAAATTTTTTTATAAACATATAATGTATTATTAGCCCCAGGGGTACAGGTCTGTGAATCTCCAGGTTTACACATTTCACAGCACTCACCATAGCACATACCCTCCCCAATGTCCATAACCCCACCACCCTCTCCCTACCCCCCTCTCCCCGGCCACCCTCAGTTTGTTTTGTGACAGTAAGAGTCTCTTATGGTTAGTCTCCCTCCCGATCCCATCTTGTGGGAACTGATTTTTAGCAGCATGCAGCACCGTGAGATTTTTTGGAATTTAACTAAGTGTTTAGAGAATAACCAATTATCTAAACCAAGAGAACTCGCAGTGTTATTTCTTTCTCTACAGTATCTCTCTCCCAGAACCTAGTGCCTTATTCACGTTTATGGGAAGCATAATGAGGCTCCAGGACCTGCTCGTCTTACAGCTCAAAAATGTGGACCAGATTCATTTGTCGAAATGCTGCAGATCATTAAATAATGAAACCTTTTCAAATGGGAGATAAAGTAATAAGACATGGCAGGGGAGAGGGAGGAATGCAGACAGCAGAATAGCAGAGAGGGATTCTGATAAGATCTCAGGGAATCTGAGACCAATCGATTCAGGCTTGCGATGCCCTCCGTCCAGGGCATAGGGCATAGAGCATAGGTGCCTTCTTCAGCCTCTGCCAGTGACTTGGTTCTGGCCCTTTCCAGTAACTTCTGTCGCTAAGGATACCTGGCTCAGTTCCTTTCCTTATTGTCTGTACTTTCTCTTTCAGGAGCGCTCTGAGCCCGCCCACCTGCTCCTGGCCATCTTTGGTTGCTGGGAACCTCAGACCCTACTCTCCCTGCTTCTGCTCTGACCACCTGAGAGTAATTACACAGCCTCTCCTACCTAGAGCTCAACCGACTGGTTCCAAAATTATATTTTCCTGGAACATCTTGTCGAACTGGAATGCTTTGGCAGTGAAGAAACCACTGCTCACACCTGAACAAATCAGTCTGTTTTTCCTGAAATGTAGTCCAGGTTTACCCCCCCCCCCCGCCCCCGAACCCTGGCCCAGGCTAAGGTAACTGGCAGATCCCGTCGTCTGGCTGAAGCCGACTGTGGTGAGATCATGATAGCATCATACAGCACAAAAAGATTGCAGAAAATCAAGAGTTATGTTAATTGACCTGTAGTCTAATCAGGCAAGGAGGTCAGATGAAAAAACTCAGAGAAAGGAAACACTTGTGAGTAAGCACGTCCAAAAATAGTGGAAAGGGTGAGTCTACCTCTCACACGGTTGATTTTCCAAAGAAACAGAATTCTTGAAATATAAAATAATTGTTATGAGGCATATAACACACACACAGACACACACACACGGAATATCTGTTGCCCACACCCTAACCCTTTGGTTGGAAAGTAAGTAAATTCTTTCAAGATTCAGGTTCTGTTCTATATTTCCCTTACCATTAATATTATTTGCCACTTCTTCCCTGGGCAAAAGGCAGCAATTCCATGCTACCCTGTAGGGCAATCTGAGAAACAGAGTGTGGCCAACTTAAGTCCAAACAAATACTTAAAAAGTAGTTACCTAAATGAGCCTTTGACAGTGTTTCTCCCATTTCCAGACCTAAAGGTAATAATTTTGAAAACAAAATGAAACAAATTGGGAGCCTTTAGGAAGACAAATGTATTAGAACTAAAAGCACAATTTTTTTCTTTAACATTTCACTTCCAAGGACTGAGCTGGCTCCTTACTTTCTTCTCATTATGGGGGAAACTGCTCTTGAAACTGTTCTTTAAGAACCACTGTGACCAAAACCAAAATACATTCTGGGATTGACCCCCCCTCATTCTCTCCCTATCCTGGAGAAAAGTCCTCCTTGTAGCCCGGAGAGTGATACTGGAGAATCTTGGGGTCATGCTTGAAGCAGTGGGGAGCTGCACTCTTTGGTGTTGTGGGACCTGGAGTGCTGGCTGGAGACCTTAGACATGACAGCCAAAGACTTCTCAAATTCCGTGTGGAGATAGGTAGCCCTCCCAAGTCAACAGATAAACTCAACTACAGAAAAACCCAGAGCTGAGACCCAGTGTTTTTGTGTCCCGGTCTTATTTCATTCATTCATTCAAGCATTCTGGGTTTTGACAAATGCCAGCCCACTCCTTTCTCAGGCTCCCTGTCCTTGCAGGGACGGATAGCTATTTGCCCCAAAGCAGTAGACTGGTAACAAACACTAAGAATCACCTCCTGGACTTTGAGAGTTTATTTCCCCCTTTTCCTTTTTCTTTTCTTTATTGGAAGGGAAAAATCCCTATCTTCATATTTATGACAATCTTCACTTTCGGAGATATAGTCAACTTATCGAGGGGTGATATATCCTGGGAAGAAATTTTAGGTGGGGGGAAGCTAAATACAAGTTGGGTTTTGGATAGTCCCTGGAGGTATAAATATTTAGAATAAACAATCAGATTCTACACACTCAGAGGTGGGGTTGTTAATCACAGCTCCAACGGTGATTCCTGTCAGAGGCTGAGAAGATGGGGGACCCCCTCCTCAGTGATAACCCATCATGTTCTTCCCTTGTGATCCAACTGATAGAGACGCCGGCACTCACTGATTTATTTCATGTCACCTTTCATGTAACGTGCAAAGCTATGAAAAATTAAGAGCAATGGTATGTTTTACACCAAGGGCATACAACGAACGGTAGGACTTCCGTACTGCTAGGGGTGTATCTTGGTTGTGCTTCTCGCTGATATGTTACTTCAGTTGCTAATATAATGAATGTGCTTATTTCAAGAGACAGTTTTAAACCACAGCTACATTTTATTACTCTCTTAAAAATACTTCTCATAAATCTCGTATCGCCCAAGAGTGTTTTGGTTCAGTACTTTATTGAATACAGCCCTTGCCCTATTTATGACCCACAACTGATGCATTGGCCCCAAAATGTGATTTCTGTGAAGCATTGCGGGACAAGTATGTCAGCTCCTATGGCAGGAAGGCCCTTTATAGGATCGCTTTACTGCTCCAACAAGGCTTCTGTTGCCAGCATCCCAGAGAGGAAGTAAGGCTTCCCATGGCTTATGCATCTGCGGGAAAAGCACAGAACGTTTTAGAGAAGGTAGTCCTAATTGGTGTGAAACATCTTGAACTGCTGAAGTTCTAATGGACTTGAAAAAGCCTCTGGAGAATCAAAGGAACAAAATGATGTAATGGTCTTTAAAAGATAAAATACAAATAGAATGAAGAAAGCTTTAACTCAGTTCAGAAAGAGATACCAACTCAGTGTTTGTGGATAAAGTTGCCAGATAATCTTTCTCATTTCAAAATCAGTTGGGGGGGGTTGTGAGGGGGGGTATGTAGGGGACGGTTGTGTCGGGACTCCTGGAGCCATGAGAAGACTATCAGACAATCAGTGCCATCTAGTGGTTGGACAGGATAAAGACAGAATTTCTGCAGACGGAGAGCTGGTTTTTCGCCGCTGTAGTGACTGAAAAATGTACAAATCAGGCCAAACTATAGATTCTAGAGAAGACTGGCTTGAATTTTCATCTCTACATACTCACCATGTAAAAACACCAAGGGATGTGGCGGCAGTTTTTTAAATAATTTTGATGATGTCTACACAGAGAAATGTTAAACCCCTGAAGTCACACAGAGAAAATAGGCTCTTTAAAATATATCAAATACGTGGAATTTCCTGTATTTCAACCACAGCTGAGTCAAAACTATCAAGGGATATTTAAGGAGGAAAAGTTGCACCTATTTCAAAGTATCAGGTTACTGAGAGTTTTGTTACCTGTAGACAATAAGCAGATTCTGAAGGGAGACTGCTCTCCTCAGGGTCTGTTCAAGAGGAACAGAATCGAATCAAAGGGCCCACAAATCTGGATGGGAAAATATAGAATCTTTATTGTCAACACTATGAATCTGAAATTTAGTATTTCGCTCAATTAAGAAAGTAGGCTACAAACCACAGCCTTGTTTGACCCCAAAAGAAATCAGATATTTTATCACTGAATGTGTCCTTCCCTACTTAAAAAGGAGAGTAGTTGTTAGGCCTGATACCTGATACTGATCTTTAAGGGGTAAGAAAGAAGAAAATATATTATCGTGTCATACATTTAGTTTTAAAAACATTTAACTCACTGCTTTCAAAATCATTTATTTTCTTTGTACTCCTATGTATTTTATTTTATTTTATTTTATTTAAGACATCTACAAACATTTACAAATTTACAAACATTTACTCTGAGAGGGGACCCATAACTTTGCTAGATGGCCAGAAGTGTCCGTGGTACAGAAAGGTAAAAACCTCTGCTCTGAAGGGATGGCTAAATCATGAAACTGAAACACACATAATTGAGTAGTTAAGAGCCCAGTCCTCTGGTTCAGTTACCTGGGTTCAACTCCCAGTCCATTGGGTCTTTTACTTAGCCTCTCTGTGCCTTGGTTTTTACCTGCCTATGCCACCAATTTCATAGGATAGGTGTGAGCTTTCCGTGAGTTAGTGTAGGTAACCCCGAAGACATTTTCAGGGGGTGTTAGTGCTCTGTGTTGCATTATGAGGTCATCAAGTTTAGAAACCGCTAGTCAAAAACAAAGAAAAATGAGTTGATCATCTAAACGACTAGCTATTTTTTTGTAAGTTTATTTTTAAAAATTTTTTAGTAATCTCTACACCCATTGTGAGGCTTGAACTTGTGACCCCGAGATCAAGAGTCGCACGCTCTTCTGACTGAGCCCGCCAGGTGCCCCTCTTGCAGTTTTGATTAACAAGATGCTTAACTCAACAAGTAATTATTTAGGAAGTAAATATTTCAAATATTTCATACTTGTCATAACCCTTAAGAGGGTAATAGTATCTCCACTTCCAGACCTTTAGATAGTTGGCACTTGATTCAAAGTTATAAAGTCAAAGATTAGAAGACAAATTAAAATATTTGGGGAATTGGTTTTCACTCACTGAATCTACAAAATCCACAAGCTTTGGGAGTCCTCAAAATGTGCTTAAAAATGAAACTCTTTATCCACTCCAGAAACAAACTGAGGGTTGCAGAAGGGGAGGTGGGTGGGGGGTTGGGGTAACTGGGTGATGGGTGTTAAGGAGGGCATGTGATGTCATGAGCATGGGCTGTTAGACACAACTAATGAATCAGTGAACACTACATCAAAAACTAATGATGTATTATATGTTGGCTAACTGAATTTAAATTAAAAAAAAAAGAAAAAAATTGGAAAGAACTGTAAAAAAAGAAAAATGATAAGATTCAAAAGTTGAAGGAGAGGGGCACCTGGGTGGCTCAGTAGGTTAAAGCCTCTGCCTTCGGCTCAGGTCATGATCCCGGGGTCCTGGGATCGAGCCCCACATCGGGCTCTCTGCTCAGTGGGGAGCCTGCTTCCTCCTCTCTTTCTGCCTGCCTTTCTGCCTACTTGTGATCTCTGTCTGTCAAAAAAAAAAAAAAAAAAAAAAAAGTTGAAGGAGAATCTATAGCTATATGTGTAAACAGAACTCCTTTAGAAGGCCAAGCTAACTGAATCTGAGGGTCTATCCCATACCAGACTGGGAAGAAGAAAGAGTAAACAGAGTGCGTTTCCACATATGAGCTTATGTGGTCTTTATAGCAAACTATGGATCATGGATTTTTCTACAAAAGTATTTTATTTTATTTTTTAAAAGATTTTTAAATTTATTTGATAGACAGAGATTACAAGTAGGCAGAGAGGCAGGCAGGGAGAGAGGAGGAAGCAGGCTCCCCGCTGAGCAGATAGCTGGATGTGGGACTCAATCCCAGGACCCTGAGACCATGACCTGAGCCGAAGGCAGAGGCTTAACCCACTGAGCCACCCAGGCGCCCCTACAAAAGTATTTTAAATGCATACCATGTTTTGGACATTTGACTAAGAGGGAGCAAGAAAGATAAAGCCCTTGTTCTCATGGAGCTTCATTTCCAAAGGTGAGGGTGAGGAATGGCTAGTTACGCCCATTTAGCTGATCTAGAAACAAGAGTCAAAGGATAAATATCCAAGGCACATAAATTCATAGAAGGACTGAGACACAGCAGAGGACTTGATCGAGTTCTTGCTGGTTGTGTGTCTGTGACAGTTTCAGGGCGCTTGCAATGCTTTCTGGGAAAAGTCCCAGCATGCCTTTGAAAGTGAAGATTCTTTGGACACCGCCATGTTGTCTGTAGACTGTTCTTCTGCCACATTGCAACAGTGAATGTGACCTTCTGTTTTCTTGTTTGTTTGAGGTGCAACTGAACTTTAGTTTAGGCATTGAGACTGGCATCAGGAGATCTGGGATTGAGACTGGCTGGCATCAGGAGATCTGGGTTAGATTCTCAGCTTTGCCACTTGTGAGCAGTGTGGCTGAGTTCTGACTCTGCCACAGTCATGGAAAATTAGAGTGGTCTCACAACACTTTTGTGAGGACTAAATGTGTTTATGAACATCTAGAAAGAAGGCTTTCTAGGTATGCAATAACTCTACAGTGGATATGGCACTATTATTATTAACTCATGGAATTAACCAGGGGGTGCAGAGGGTCCCATGAGGGCAACAGCTCTACCCACCTTGTTAAGGAATCTAGCCTTCATCTGTAATGTAGGTAGTGTGCCAAACCGGGCGGTGGTTGAAGTGTTAGCCATGGACCATAAAATGCACCCAGGAGAGTTTCTGCCACATAACAGAAAGTTGTGGGGCACCTGGGGTCCCAAGATTGAGAACTCCTCTCCCTGCTGAGCAGAAGGCATGCTTTTTTCTCTCCCTCTGCCATCGCTCCCCCTGCTTGTGCTCTCTTTCTCTGTCAAATAAATAAATAAATAAAATCTTCAAAAAAAATAAAAAAAAAGAATTGTACTTGTGATTCTTACTCTTATGAGTCTAATAAAGCATGTATTAACTAGGTAATTTGTAAAATGTGTTACAAATTTGGATTGAAATTCTGTTGTTGATGTTTTTAGTACAAAGACTTTGGATCAAAAAGCCTAAGAAACAAGAAAACATAAAAACGGTTAGAAATGTTTAAAGGAGAACATAGGAATAACTGAGTATGGGCAGCTTTTCCTTGGTTAATTAGGAGTTCGTAAGATCTTAATGAGCGCCCTTCTAAAAGCATGTCTTCACATTTCAAGTTTTTTTTCTGGCTTCATGTACAAATGAGAGATCGTGTATATACTACTCGCAAGGTGTTGGATATTTCTAGAAGGAGCATGTTGATGGGGACCAGATTTTCCTACCGACCTCACAATTATCTGCCAAGTGTGGGCATATTAATGGTACAGCAGACTGAATATTTAAAATTGAGCAAGTTGGACCCTGTAGTCACAGACACACTTGTTGGGGGTGTGGTGGGCTTTAAGGCGAGGGGAGTTTATTTTTACACAATATTTGAAAAACGAATTCAAATGTAAATACCTGGCCTCAGGGCATCTTTACAAAGGTAGTTCCCTGGAACCTATCCATAGGGCTGGGCTGGATTTAATCCTAAAGGTAAAGAGTGCTGTCCTAGGGGTAGGTAATAATGAATACATTACAGTCATCAAGCTTTTAAGCTTTCTACTTGGTTGAACGGTGATTTCCTCCTCGCAACACACATTCTCCGTCTCAGTCTCTCCCCCAGAACCCATCAGCGACGATCCTTACTGTGAGGCAGTTGGCAAGTTAGGATCTCAACCTTTACTGCACTCTTCTGGGGAAGCCAGGGGCTTCCTCTGGGAGGAAGTGAGGGAGACAATGGCAACATGCTGAGCTCTTCTTTCAAATGAAATGTGTTCTAGCTCTGTTTGAATGGGCTCCAGGAGGCCAAGCCTAGAGGCAGGCTGGCCTAGGGACTTCAAGAATGGGCTAGTTCCAGAGCGCAATCAGACCCAGTTTCCCTTTTGGCCCCTAAATTGCTTCCTGAAACTTCTCTCTTCTGGAACCCTAGGTGATTCCTCCTCCTTCCAAGCTGCTCCCTCATTAATTAAGGCAATCTGCTTCCCTATCGGGCCCAGCAATGGGATCTCTTGATCTCTAACAGCGATTTGGCTTGCTTTACCTCTGCCAAAGGAGGCTGTTGCCAGCAGTTTTTCCTGTTCCGCTGCCCTTCAGTGCCCCCTACTGGCCAAAGAGGTTACTTTCGATAGCCCTTGCGGTGTAGACTTCAATCCAGAGAAAACAGGATTAAAAGCTTTCAGAAGTTTTGCAGTCACGATTCCAAGCAGATGGGTTAGAAAGGCAAAGGGAGGGAGGGAGAGAGAGAGAGAGAGAGAGAGAGAGATTTTAGAGGCTGCAATACTTTTCTTGTTTTTATTTGAATCTTAAATATAGGTAATTATGTTGAAACAGATACTATTTAGGTAATCTGGTTTCGCTGGATTACGCAAAAACAAATGGTTTCTGCCTTTGGAGTAGCATCTCTTGATCCTCATTCTCCAATTAACGGCACGACTCTGCACTTTACGTAGTTTGGAGGGTCTCACACACTAATCAGAGCTTCTGACATACTCACAAGTACAAGAGAACCCATTTTTCCTTATACTTGGGTGTACGTGGGCTGTAATGGGGTGCCTTGGAGAGTTGTGTAATCCCTCTTGCCCAATGCAATGGCTAACTGCCAATCACAAGGGTTTGAGTTATGTTCATTCTTGTACATATGTTGCTACATGGTCCATATTTCAACACAGTCAAATGAATCTCGCAATCCATAGTGCCCTCAGGTGATTTCTGGTGGAGGCCGGCGTTCGCAGGTCACCGAGTCCTTAGGAACGTGCCAAGAAGGTGAATTTGTCTTTGGTGCCATCTCCCATCTTCTGCAGCGCCTGCCACCCATGTATTTGAAAATGCCTAGGAACCCAAATCTGGCAAGTTGGTCTCTTTTAGAACTGCTGAGAGCAGAGCCCCCGGAACATCCCTTGGCGTGAGAACCACCCAGGGATCTGGCAAACTCCAGATTCTACTTCAAGGGTCTAGAGTGCACCCAAGAGCCTACATTTCTCATAAACTTGCAGGTGATGCCTGGGCTGCTGGTCCTTTGTGGACCACACTGAGCAGCAAGGCAATTAAATCATCTGATTAAAGGGATTCCTCCTAATTAAAGTGTAAATGAATGTTAGGTCCAACACAGCTGGTGTTTGCATTTTAATAGGAGTTATGTTCTTTCGACAGCCCTTGGAGATTTCAGGAAGAACAGTGATGTAACCTGTACCTTCCTTGTAAGCCTCCTTTTGCTTAAGTGATGGGGTGGGGTAGGGTTAATTGCAGGAAGTTTGCAAAAGCATTTCTTTGGCTTTCCATCTCTTTCTGTGCCTCTTTCCACCTCTTCCCCCCATGGCGCATCTTCTCCCTATGTCGCTTTTCTACTCTGTGGTTCAAGGACATGAAAAAGCTACAGGTTTTAACAATATTATTTAATATTTAGACATTCTGTTGCATGATTAAAATGTTTGCAAATTATTGGTAATGCATGGCTTCCTCTCCCAATTTTGTCCAGTATTTGGGTACACATATGGCATATTTCTTGACCAAGTGCTTAAGTAGCCAATATCAGGTTCCACAAAACTGGTTAATCTTCAATAATCCTAGCGATACAAAGCCAGTTAAAAAATAAAAGTCCAGGGATGCCTGGGTGGCTCAGGTCATGATCTCAGGGTCCTGGGATTGGGCCTGACAAGGCCAGCTCCCTGCTCAGCAGAAGGTCTGCTTCTCCCTCTCCCTCTACCCTCCACCCACAAGCATCTCTCTCTAATAAAATAAATTTAAAAAAATGAAAGTAGAAAGTTTATGCTATTATGAATTAACCAATATGTATTTAATAAGGATGTTGCTCTAGTAGAAAGAATCCTGGATTAGAGCTAAGAGACTCTGGCTCTGTTCCAACTCTATGTTCCCTCGCTGAGTGATCCTGAGTGATGGGAACAGAGCCCGGCCTCAATTTTCCCATCCATCAGACCTACTCATTAATGGGACGGATACTAGAGTATTGAGTACAATTCATGAATTGTACTCAATACTCTAGTATGAATCAAGTTCTCATGTGTATTTAAGTCTCAGGGTTTTAGAAGTTGGGTTCATTTGCTCCCCGGAAGGGATTTAGGCACAGAGAATAAGGACTCTTCTTTTTGCTATATACTCCTTGATGTGGTAGGAGGCGAACTCCCCTGTTTCCTATTGCTTTGCTGAGCCTGAGATTACGTCTGGAAGTCCTGAAGACTCAGCAGGCCGTTCTTGTAGCAACTTTCTCTTTTGGGTGATGGCCAAGGAAGGTGTCCAGTTGCACATGAGTACACTGTGTCTGGTGAGCTGGGGCCATTATAACTTGGGTGGGCTCAGCTGTGAGGGATGCTGGCACTGGCCAAGAGGAAGTGCTGGAGAAACCCAGGACCATATGGGAGCGGGACTGGGGAGCTTCCTCAGCCGAAGGGCCCTCTCCAGAGCCAACGGGACAATTTGCGGTGTTAGAAAGGGCAGCCACGTCATGGCTCCTGAGGATAAGCCCATTTGGAATGGCGCCCCTGCCAGCAACTGGGAATAGACAGAACAAACTACAACTTCCAGGGGCGGGATGAGGGCAAGGACTCCACAAGGTATTGGATCCCTGCCCAATGGGCTATGACGGTTCTAGGCAAAAGTCCAGACCCAGCAGTGGACTGGAATACTAAGCAGGAAACTGAGAGCCGCAGCCTGGTGCGTGGGGCTCATCAGCCCTGCGATGGTGAGAGGAACTCCAGACTCCACACGCGGGTGTTAATCCCTGTCTTGATGCCTGTAACTGGGAAGGCCAGGACTGGAAAGGCAGGGGGTGCGAGGGAGGAATCTAAGGGGGAACTCTGGTGGATATCCTCAATCCTGCTATTTCTACCTCCTCTCTACTGCTTATTGGCATATTAATTTCTGCTAGTAAGGAATCACCTCTCTCTCTCAGGAAGGCTTCCTCCCCTCCCCCACCCCGCCCCTAAGATTTTTATTTATTCATTTGAGAGTGAGAATCCGAGAAGGGGGAGGAGGGGCAGAGGGAAAAACAGGCTCTGTGCTGAGCAAGGTGCCGGAGCAGGGAGCCAGATCCAGGATCATAACCTGAGCTGAAGGCAGATGCTCAACTGACCACCCAGGCACCCGTTCAGGAAGGTTTTTAAACCAGAGTAATTCTGTCAAGTGTTAAAACTTCTGAGAGCTGTAACATCTCAAGCCTTGCTTTCCTTTTCCTGTACTGAAAATTCTGGGGCAAATGTTGGGTCTGTGTGCTCTAGGCAAAGACCATTGGAGACATACCTGGAGTCAAGCAAGTTGAGTTGATTACTCATTACAAGGAGAAAAATGCAGACTGTGAGGCTTTTGGGAGGTCTTGGTGAGAAGGTGTTAGAAATGCTATTTTATAGAATCTGGACTTCAGGTGGGTGACTTTAGGGGAGGTCTAAAGAAGCAGGGGTTAGTTCTAGAATGGCTTTTTTCAGAAAGTGGGGACAAGTCTATGATTAATAATATAGTCTTATTCATAGGGAGGACAATCTAGAGCAAGGACAAAACCACAATTGATAAAGAAACAGCAGCTGATCATAGTAGACGGGAGGGACTGGAATGCTTGGTATTTTGTAGATCGAACAATGACCCTATTTTTACCTGTACTTAAGTAAAATTATGAAGTGCTCTTGTTCTATCTCAGTTTATCATGACCTTAGAGCGACTGTGTCTGAGGTCAGTGTTCTGCGATATTTTTATGTCCAACAGGAGACACCATCAGCCCCTAATGATACCTAAGTCTAGTTGGAGGTGCCAGAGTAGTTCTTAGGTGTCAGTATATTCTGGTCTATCCACTCCTGGCAAGTTGGAAGAAATGGGTTTAATACGTATAGTTTTGAGAGCAAAATATTTGGGAACACAGAGAAACTCATGTTCTCATGCTAATATTTTGCTGTCAGTCAGGAAATAGAGTTAATTCCATAACATTGTATTAATCCCATTCAGATGTTGGTATTTACATTTCAAAAGAAGAGAAGGGGAATATAGAAAAGTATAGGGTGTCTGGGTGGCTCAGTCGATTAAGTGTCTGCCTTTGGCTCAGGTCATGATCCCAGGGTCCCGATATTGGGCCCCACGTCAGGCTTTCTGCTCAGCGGGGAGTCTGCTTCTCCCTCTCCCTCTGTCCCTCACTCCCTGCTCATACTCTTTCTCAAGTAAATAAATAAAATCTTTTTTTTTTAAAGAAAAGTATAGAAAGTTAGAAAAGTTATCAGAAATCATGCAAACAGTGAATCAGGCAGAACCAGAAACGATATAGGCTAAGCTTCTTTATACACTTGTGGTTGGTCACCAAACTCATGGGAAGGCTGCCTGTTGCTAATAATGCACCCAAAGTGCCTTTATAGGGGAGCATGGTGTGTGCAGATGATGACAAAGATGAGGATAGTCTTCAGAGCCAGGAATGTATAATACGCATACCTGACTTTTCTTTAACATTGACACATTCGTTTTTTCACATGAGCTAACTCATTATATCATTACCTACAAATATTTTTTGAGCCAGCTTATACTTGTGGCCAGTTTCATCTCTTTGGACAGTAAGTCTCTTGAGTTTAGTGCCTATTTTGTTAAGGAGTGTGTCCTCATTCAATTTCTCTTTATTTTTATTTAATTCACTAGATTATGTGTCATTTGAAGGCAAGGACAATATCTTCATGAGATACTAGAATACTGAATAAATGACTATAGATGAATGGTATTTATTTACTGAGGAACTATATCATCCCAGTACCAAGATTTTATGACAAGGTCAAAATTTCTTCACCACCATAACTAAAATTGTGATTTCTAAACTTCTTTGGTCTTAAGAAAAAACAAACAAACAACTCTCCATTGAATGAAAACAAATATCCACAAAAAACTGACATGAATGTTTATAGCGGAGTATTCATAAAAGATGGAACTGGAAACACCTGAAGTGTCCATCAGTAGGTGAATGAATAATAAAGTTGTGGTATGCCCATACTTTGGAACGCCAGCCAACAAGAGAAAGGAAGTAAATACTGATTCATACACACCGACATGGATAATTCTCAGAAACATTATGCTAAGCAAATCAGCTAGACACAGAAGAGGACATACTGTATGACTCCATTGATGTGAAACTTTAAAGAGATGAATTTCCTTTATAGTGAAATAAAACAGATAAGTGGTTGCCTAGATCTGTGGGTAAGAGATTGCTGTGTGGGAAGGGGCACAAAATGTTATACATCTTGGTTATGGTGGCGATTGCTTAGTTATATACATTTGTCAGAACTCACTGAACTGTATACTTGAAATTGATGAATTTTATTGCATGTATATCACACCTCAATGAAGTTGGTTTTTAAGAAGTTTCTCTTGACTCCACACCCCTCTTCAGCTACTGTCCCTTTCTTTGCTCCCCATGTAGCACAGCTTCTTAAAAGAACTTTCTGTATCCATTTAATTCCTCTTTTCTTATTCTCTGCAGAAGACTCTTGGGGCACCTGGATGGTTCAGTAGGCTGAGCATCAGACCCTTGATTTCAGCTGTCATGATCTCGGGATCCTGGTATAGAGTGCCACTTTGTTGGTCTTCATACTCAGCTGGGAGGGAGTCTGCTTGAGGATTCTCTTTCTCCTTCTTCCTCTGCCCCTCCTCCTGATCAGGCACACACACACACTCTGTCTCTGTCTCTGTCTCTATCTCTCAAATAAATAAATAAATAAATTTTTAAAAAAAGAGAGAGAAGAAAAGGCTCTTATCACGGTCATCTATGACCTCAGTGGTGCTACTCTAGGGTCAATTCCAAGTCCTCAACCCATGAGACCCTCAGCCACTTTGGCAGAGTTGCTCACTCCCAGCTTCCAGTCATCAGCTCTCGGAGAGGTACCACGTCCTGGGAATCTCTTCTTCAGTTTCTTTCTCTGCTTCCTCATCACTGCTTAGACCATTGAATTTTGGAGGCTTATCCCAAGTCGATCTCATCCAGTCTCAGGGTTTAAAACGCCATCTCTATGCTGATGATTCCAAGTGCCCTTTCCTGGGCATAGGTGCAGACCTGTCTCCTGCATTCCAGATCCTTATAACCAACTACTTACTCATCATGCTCACTGGGATGTCTAATTTATATTCCATTTCTGAACTTCTAATTTCCACAGTGCCTAGGAATCTTGCTTCTCACACTCGGTTCCTCACCTCAGCAAAGGGCAAGTATGTTCTAGTTCCTTATGCCAAAACTTTGGACTCATCCTTGGTTTCTTTTATATCCCACACTCATTGAAATTCTGTTGACTCTACTTCAAAAATACAGCTAGAATCCAGCAACTCTCACTGGTCTTATTTTAATCAAAGTTGTAGTTGTCTTATGCTTGGATTGTTGCAATGGAGCTATTTGATGTCCTTGGATGAGTAAACAGGTGACTTTGTGCTCCTCTGTAGTCTAATCCCCACACAGAAGCTATAATAAACCTTTAAAAATGCAAGTCAGATCAGAGTGCCTGGGTGGCTCAGTCAGTCAAGCGTCTGACTTTTGATTTCAGCTCAGATCATAATCTCAGGGTTGTGAGATTT
Organism: Enhydra lutris kenyoni; assembly: GCF_002288905.1. Lineage (NCBI taxonomy): Eukaryota > Metazoa > Chordata > Mammalia > Carnivora > Mustelidae > Enhydra > Enhydra lutris. Next base: position 31,843,936 of record NW_019154085.1, on the reverse strand, counting down.
AAGCCCCATATAGGGCTCCTGCTGACTGTGGAGCCTGCTAAGATTCTCTCTCTCCCTCTCTCCCCCTCCTTACCCCCCCCACCAAATTTAATAAATTAGAAAAGAATGCAAGTTCGGATCATGTATGCTGCTGAAAACAAATGTTCTAAACTCTGATACCCAAAGTCTAATGCTTTAACCCCACATCCCAATAATGACTTAAAAGTCCTCACAAAATCTGGCCTCCTGTTGCCTCCCCTTTTCTCACTCTGCTCCAGCTACACTGGTCAGCCACCTTGCCACTCCTGGCATGTACCAGGCATCTTTGTGCTTCAGGACCTTTGCATTTCTTTTTTTTCTCTGCATCCTTCTGGAATGTTCTCCTCCAGATATCCACTTTGCTTACTTGCTCACTCCTTCAGAACTTTGGTCAAATGTCACCTTCTTAAGAGAGATCCTAGACAGCCCCCTTGAAAACTGTAAGCCTTTTCATGCCTTTCTACACTGGGATTTTTAGTTTTCTTTCCTGTTTTATTTTCATAGAATTTGTCGCTATTTGAAACACTCTATGTATTTGTTCATTGTACACTTTTTTCCACTTGAATATAAACTCTCTGAAGCAGATTTTTTTGGTTTTTGTCCATTTCTTTGGACATTTTATCTGCTGAGCCTAGCCACAGTCTGCCACATACAAGACAACAAATATGTTGCTAATTAATGAGTGGAAGGACACTGAGGCATGGGGAGATTAAGCTAATTAACAAAAATTACCTAAAAGAAATAGACTTGCTTTTAAGAAAAATCAATACCCTGAATTTGGACCTGACTCTTACACTACAGAATCACACTAAAGTTTATTTTCTGTAAACTCACATATATGTATAATAAACTTCCCCATATTGGCAAGCTGGTTCTATAAATTATTTACCATTTCTAAGTTGATTGACTTCAGCGAAAGGTTCTAAAAATTCCTCAGGTATGATTACTGACTAGTCAAATTCTCCATTGTCAAGGGGTTTACAATCACTACTGAAAAAATACCGTCATTCTCCACCAGCCTCTGAAAATTACTATACTTGTAGGTAGTTCTGTATTATTTCTACGTACAAAGGCTGAAAGGATGTTCCGGGATGGATAGATTGGTATGAAATTTCAGCCCAATTTCTGGAGACAAGAGCCTTTGGTGATGAAGCCACAGATTCCCAGCCTTGGGTCTCCTTGGGCAGAGTGGTCCCTGGTTGGGGGCAGCAAATCTGGGTCACACTCTCATGGGTACATCCCTAAACTCAGCTGCTAGGTAAAAACCACTTTTGAGACCCACATTACCCTAAAGAAGAAAGAACGAGGAGGTCCCTACAAGGTAGGTGGTTTCAGCCCATGTGCAAATAAAGCCACAATTTTGACATATTCTTGTGATTAAAGAGAAGAGTGTTTTTGTGACTGTAAGCTTACTCAGGTGTGCCGTTCAGTGTGTTGTAATGTGCTGCTTTGGTCTGGAGACTGTGCAGGTCTGCTCAGTAATTACCTTACTGAAAACCAGATTACTTATTGTTTGCATGTCAGCTACCTGAGAGTGTGCCAAATAGCTCTCAGATGACTGGGGATTACCAACAATACTTGCCTGATGAAGGCACCCGCATTTTCCAAGTCACATGTGTTGCGGGGATGGGTCGACTGGTTCTAGGAAATGAACTTCATTCCACACTGCAGCAGGTCTCCACGGATCCACCTCCACTCTGGCTAGGGAAATATCAGGACGATCATGTTCTCGGATGGGCTGGTGCTTTGAGTCAGCTCTGGAGTTTTCAACCAAGAACAAAGAATCTGACATTTGTCCCTTGGGTGATCTCCTCTGCTTGGGAACTTCTAAAGGGCCATTGGCATCATGACATCAGAAAATTTGATATTCTACAAATTAGATCTGCTTTGAAAAAGAATATAAACAGGAAAAAATATATACATACATGCGAATACATATTATCTATACATTTTTTAAGATTTTGTTTATTTACTTTAGAGAGAGAGCATGAGCAGAGGGGGAGGGAGTAGGAGAAGCAGAGGATGTCAGGCAGACTCCCCAATGAGCGTCGAACCAACACCAGGCTCCATCTCAGGACCCTGAGATCATGACCTGAATTGAAACCAAGAGTCAGATGCTTAACCGAGTCGCCTAGGCACCCATATGTATGTATTTTATACACACACACACACACACACACACACATATTATATATATATATATATATATATATATATATATATCAGTATAAACACGAGTCTTAGAGATGTTTATCTGCTTTCTATTGTGAGGGGCTATTAAAAGTCAGGAGTTGGCCTGCTGGATTGAAATCTGCTTCAAACTTCTACTTCTTACTTAATCTCTCTTAACTCACTTTGTTCTCCCTAAAATGCAGATAAAATAGTAATGTCCCATAGGATTTTTTTTTTTTTTAGCTAAATGAGGAAAAATAGCTGTAGAAGCATCTGAAGAGGAAGGGCCAAGTTCAAGCAGAAATCCGAGTGCAGATGGACTGTGGTTTCAACTGACAAGACCCTTTATGAATCCTCCAATCTCGCTAATACTCAGTTTCCTCATTTGCAGTCCCTATATGGTGCTGAGCACAGTGACGGGTATACAGATAGAGGTCAGTGTCCATTAGTTATTACCATCATTGCCGCTTTATGCTCTGAGGTTCAGGAAACAAAAATCATCCAACTGGTAAACGATTATTCTAAGTATTCACTAAGTACTTACTGTGTGCTTACTAAGTACTAGGATAGGAGTGAGGGAAGTAAAGGGTTTAAAACATGAATATGCAGTTTAGTTGGTGAGATTGGCTTTTACGTGTTTGTATATACCTAGGCTACAAGCCCCTTTTTAAAAAAAGATTTTATTTATTTATATTAGAGAGAGAGAGCTGGGGGAGGGGCAGAATGAGAGGGATAATCAGACTCCACGCTGAGCACAGAGCCTGACTCTGGGCTTAATCCCACAGCCCGAGATCCTAACCTGAGCCTAAATCAAGAGTCGGATGCTCAACCGACTGAGCCACCCACATGTCCTGGTTTTTAAGAAAAAACATGAGGTATGGAGTTAAGAGGCTTCAAATTCTGGTCTGCCACTTTTCAAGTGGATCCTTGAACAATCCAGTTAATTCTGGCCATTAGACACCTTAATCTGCAAAATGACTGTAACAAAAAACAGGTTTGTGGTCAGGATAAAATGAGGTCATATACATACAACTCTTTACTAAAGGATATAGAACTATTAGCTATTGTCATCAGGAGTTAGAAAGTGAAATCTTATATAACAAGGGTCTAATTAGGCACAAGTGAAAAGTATGCAGAGAACAGAGAGATCACCATGGCTAGAAAAATCTCAGATAATTCCATGGAGAAAATGGACCTAAAACTAAGCATCAGAGGAAGGATATAGTTTTAGAAACAAACAGACAACAGATAGACGGAAGTCAATTTTCCAGGGGGGAAAGCAGTGTGAGCAAAGGCCTGGAAAGAGAAATGCAAGGTATGTGGTTCACACCTCTGAGTAGACGAGTCCACCTGGGATATAGAATTCAAAGAGGGAAGAATTGGCAGTCGGGGGAACATGGTTGTTGTAGTGTGGTGGTTGGAAGTGATTTGGTAAGAAGGCAGATAGTCTAGTGATTGGTTGGTTCTGGGCTCTGCAATTTACAAACTGTGTAATCTTGGACAAGTCAAATTTTCTTCTTGGAAATGATGGCTAACTCTCAGGATTGTTGTAAAAATTTAATGGGTCGATACATATAAAGCATAAAGCTCTGTGCCTTGGTATTTAGTAATCACCTAGAATCATTCTGATCCTTTCACATGGATCTTTATTTGTGATTATCAAACAACTAAAAGCAGGACATATTTAATTACTCATGACATAAATAACGATAATTAAAGACACCCACAGTTCCATCAGCCAAACAGATCAGTCACTTTACTTTTTCAGATTCCTCTTTGACCATGAATATATCAATATGTTTTTCATAGTTTTAACAATTGAAAATAAATGTGTATTTTTTTCAAATGCTATATATATACATATATATTTATATATATATTTTTTCCTAATCTTGAGTCTACTAGAATTTTGGTAACCCCAAAACTTGAAGATAGCTTTGAAGTTCCAGATCATTTCTCTCATTTGCAAGGGGAGGTTTTATGAACTCAGTTGTTTTTTCGCATTTCTTTATCTGTATCCCTCCTCTACTCTTTGGAAATACTACAGCATGGGAAAAAACCTAGAGCAGGGTTTCTCCACCATGGTGGTTTTGGCCCTTGGGGGATACTTAGCCATGTTTGTAGACCTTTTAGGTGTCAAAACTGGGAGGTGGTGGGGAGGATGGTGTTACCAGCTTCTAGTGGGTGGAAAGCAGGAACTGCATCCTATAATGCACCAGACTATCCCTCCACCTCCAACAAAGAATCATCTAGTTCAAAATGTCAGTAGTGTTGGAGTTGAGAAACCGTGACTCAGATTACGTCTTTCATCCTTGTTGTCTTGGGTTAAGTGATATGACACGACCAAAGGTATGTGAAATAGCTAGCCAAGCCTTAGATGACGGAATGTGGCAAATTTTCCCCTTTACTCCTTTGTGTCTGTGTCAACTATCCGAAGCCTATTTCCACAGGCCACAGAAGAACAGGAGCTACTGGAAAACACCGCTTTACCACTGGCAGATACAGTCACAAAGTTTGAGTTTAATTTGGTGCAACCAAGTGTATTATCACCACATGGTGTTAAGAAGTTGCAGATTGAAGCATCTGATTCGAAGCTATTCTACTGCCCACAAACATCATCTCGCAGAGGTGTACTTTCTGCTGGATGCAAGCTATTGTTTCAGGAGCTCATCTCACTCCTAATATTTTTGGTTCCTTTCTAAGGAGACTTTTCATCAAATTGAATAAGCCATCGATTCTAAGATGCACCGTTATTTATTTCCCAGTAGTGTGCATGCCACTGAGAAAGAGCAAAAATGCTGCTGGTTTTTATTGTAAGACTCCGTTTATGGTACGATACATGCCAATTTCAGGTATCATAAAAAATGTGGAAAATCGTGCATTCTAAAGTTGATAAAGTATGGTCATTACTGCCCATATTATTAAATGGGCACACTAAACTTATTCTCCTTTAAAAATATCATAGCTTTTCAATATTTGGATTTTACTTTTGGGTAACTTTGGTATTTCAAAACCGTAGTGCTCTAAAATGCGACCATAGTCAATGTGAGTAAAAATTTGTGTTCAGGAATAATAGTTTGCCTTTCTCAGTGGAGAGGCACATACCCATCCATTTCTGTATCTTAAGGAACATAAAGGAGAAAATGTTTTGAACCCCCTGGAAAAATTATACAGCACTATAATATAGGTGCATGTGTGTGTGTGTGTGTGTGTGTGTGTGTGTGTATGTGTGTGTGTGCGTGTATGTGTGTGTGTATTTTTTCTGTTTCTGTTCATTAGTGTATATTCTCTCAGACCTGCAATCATGGTTCCTCTCTCACTCATTTTGATTTTTAGAATTCTATCCAGTATTTAGCTAACAGTCTTCCATAATAGTATCACTCTATTCCTAAAAGTTTCTCAACCTCTACTTCAGAGCCCTAATTAGAGACATGACTAATTTTGGCTACAATGGGAAGCAGAGCTGATTGAATCCTTTTGGCTCCTTGGAATTTCCTTGTTCTTTGCAGCTATTGGAAAAGTCGCCGACAGAAACATCAGGGTGCATAACAGGTAATGATTGAAAACCAAGGTTCAAGTCCAGTGATGCGTAGCCCTTGCCAGCCATAGAAAGGAAAACTTGAGTTGTTTGTGACTCAGCCCTAGGTTAAATCTGGAAATCTGAAAACAATGTTCATTATGAAACAACAAAGTTCCTTAATAAGTCAATTCAGAGGAGAATCTAGTCCCATCAGTCCTATGTCATTGGCTGCTCCCACATGGTGAGAGTTTAGTTTGGATCACCTACCTCAGACTGGGAGACTGTAACTTTTTTTTAAAAAAATTGCTTTTTGAATGAAAACATGCAAAACTAATTTCTGTGGAGCAATTTGCTGTGTTCAAGAGTGCTTTCTTCAGTTCTTCTCTTTAAAGTGAATGAAAATACTTTTTATTGTAAATTCAGGTAAAATAGTAAAGTGATAGTGTAGCCTATACTCAAAATGGTTGACAGAACCTCCCATTTCCTGTACAGCCACGGTCCCCTCCTAAGAAAATAGTCCCAGATGCTTCCCTTTCTGTGCAAAGAAATGCTAAAGGATAAAAAAAGAATCATTTTCATATATTTGCATCTAAGGAAGGAGAAAAAAAGGACTCTAGGTTTTGAATATTATGCAAACAAATATTTGTAGCAGTTCAGCTTGAAATGTGGAATCAGACGATAAAAACAGTTCATAGGAGAAAGAACCAAATCATGGCAAAGCAGGTTAGCCAAAGGGCTGAAAAATCAGCTTATATGAAATAATTACTGACTTCACTGGGGGTCTAGAACCTCAAGAATGGTAGATTTCTAAACTGAAATGAGAACTTCAAGGTTTGTTTTGAGCTATAAAAACAGCTTCTTCTTGACAAGAACAAAACTAAGCATGGAGCCCCGTCCTCAGCCCTCTTGTGGCAGATATAGTTTATGGCAGAGATGATAATCTTAAAAAGTTCTATATATGACATTTTTCATAGAGATGGAATTATTTTTTCTCTTATATGAAATTCTCTTATACGAGTATGCTTGCTTTAAAAAAATTATAATAGGTGTTAGCAATTGCAAAGTAGAATGGAAGTGTCCTAGACTTTGGAGTCAAAAGAGCTTGTTGAAAAATCACCTTTTTGCCTCTTAACAGCTGTTTCTAGGTCTTTTAGGAAAGGCTCTCAAACCATGGAAGCCTGTTTCCACAAGCTTTGCTGGGGATGGGTTACTTGCTCGACAAACTCAACAAGGCCATCTGGAGGGTCAAATGACATAATTCACCTGGAAGCATTTTTAAACTGTAAAGTGCCACAAACGCAAGGTATTAGTCACCTAGCAAAAAGAAGTGACTAGTTACACGCCCTTCAACTGATCCGAGATATTAACTTGAAATGGAGAATGTTTACGACACCGTCCTCATCTTCAGAGCACTGCAGTTCTTAAATATCTACATTTTATTTATTTTTTTATTTTGCTAACTTTATTATTGGTTTTTAAACCACTGTTTTAAGGATTTAAAAAAAAGATTTTATGTATTTATTTGAGAGGGAGAGTGCAAGCGGTGGGCGGGGGGAAGAGCCGAACAGGAGGGACAGGAAGGTGGAAAGAATCTTAAGCAGACTCTGAGCTGCGCTCAGAGCCCAACATAGGGCTTGATCTCATGACCTGGAGATCACAACCTGAACCAAAACTAAGAGTTGGGCACTCAACTGACGGAGCCCCCCAGGGGTCCCAAATGTCTACATTTTAAAATGAATGCATAAAAAAAAAAAAATGAATGCATTTTTCATTGCGTCCATTTTAAAAACTCCTCTTTGAGTTTTTAAATTCCTCCAATTTCCTTTCAGCTTTTTATTGACTTTTTTTTTTTTAAAGATTTTGTTTATTTATTTGACAGACAGAGATCACAAGTAGGCAGAGAGGCAGGCAGAGAGAGAGGAGGAAGCAGGCTGCCTGCTGAGCAGGGAGCCCGATGCAGGGCTCGATCCCAGGACCCTGGGATCATGACCTGAGCCGAAGGCAGAGGCTTAACCCACTGAGCCACTCAGGCGCCCCTCAGCTTTTTATTGACTTTAATACTGTTTATCTTTCATATTGTTTAACGTTTTTGCTGTTCTTCATTGTGATCGTATCACCTCTAGTCTTACCTTATATCATCATTTATAGAGACTCTGGTTTCTTCATAACTGAGTGTCTACATGACAATTACTCTTCTATTTTCTGGGGACACAGCAGTAAAAAGGCAGCATTGCCCCCTCATGGATCTTATGATACACACACACACACACACACACACACACACGCACAAACACAATGCTAGGTAGCATTCAATATTATGAAGAAAGCAGAGCATTGGCTCAAAAATAATGGGGGTGAGGTAGAGGAAAAAAACATTCCAGGCTGAAGGAAAAGCCAGTGTTGGTGAGGCAGAAAGAGCAAGAAAACCTATGTTCATGGAGTGAGGGTTGCAGAGATTGGAGTTAAAGAGAGATAGGCTAGTGCAGATCACGAATAACTCTGTCATCCATGGATAGGAGTCTGCTTTAGTCCAGGTGGATGGAAACCACTGGGGGGAATGGGATAATAATGCAATCTGATGCATATGGAGTTAAAGAGAGATAGGCTAGTGCTGATCATGAATAACTCTGTCATCCATGGATAGGAGTCTGCTTTAGTCCAGGTGGATGGAAACCACTGGGGGGAACGGTAGTGTGCATGCCACTGAGAAAGAGCAAAAATGCTGCTGGTTTTTATTGTAAGACTCCGTTTATGGTACGATACATGCCAATTTCAGGTATCATAAAAAATGTGGAAAATCGTGCATTCTAAAGTTGATAAAGTATGGTCATTACTGCCCATATTATTAAATGGGCACACTAAACTTATTCTCCTTTAAAAATATCATAGCTTTTCAATATTTGGATTTTACTTTTGGGTAACTTTGGTATTTCAAAACCGTAGTGCTCTAAAATGCGACCATAGTCAATGTGAGTAAAAATTTGTGTTCAGGAATAATAGTTTGCCTTTCTCAGTGGAGAGGCACATACCCATCCATTTCTGTATCTTAAGGAACATAAAGGAGAAAATGTTTTGAACCCCCTGGAAAAATTATACAGCACTATAATATAGGTGCATGTGTGTGTGTGTGTGTGTGTGTGTGTGTGTGTATGTGTGTGTGTGCGTGTATGTGTGTGTGTATTTTTTCTGTTTCTGTTCATTAGTGTATATTCTCTCAGACCTGCAATCATGGTTCCTCTCTCACTCATTTTGATTTTTAGAATTCTATCCAGTATTTAGCTAACAGTCTTCCATAATAGTATCACTCTATTCCTAAAAGTTTCTCAACCTCTACTTCAGAGCCCTAATTAGAGACATGACTAATTTTGGCTACAATGGGAAGCAGAGCTGATTGAATCCTTTTGGCTCCTTGGAATTTCCTTGTTCTTTGCAGCTATTGGAAAAGTCGCCGACAGAAACATCAGGGTGCATAACAGGTAATGATTGAAAACCAAGGTTCAAGTCCAGTGATGCGTAGCCCTTGCCAGCCATAGAAAGGAAAACTTGAGTTGTTTGTGACTCAGCCCTAGGTTAAATCTGGAAATCTGAAAACAATGTTCATTATGAAACAACAAAGTTCCTTAATAAGTCAATTCAGAGGAGAATCTAGTCCCATCAGTCCTATGTCATTGGCTGCTCCCACATGGTGAGAGTTTAGTTTGGATCACCTACCTCAGACTGGGAGACTGTAACTTTTTTTTAAAAAAATTGCTTTTTGAATGAAAACATGCAAAACTAATTTCTGTGGAGCAATTTGCTGTGTTCAAGAGTGCTTTCTTCAGTTCTTCTCTTTAAAGTGAATGAAAATACTTTTTATTGTAAATTCAGGTAAAATAGTAAAGTGATAGTGTAGCCTATACTCAAAATGGTTGACAGAACCTCCCATTTCCTGTACAGCCACGGTCCCCTCCTAAGAAAATAGTCCCAGATGCTTCCCTTTCTGTGCAAAGAAATGCTAAAGGATAAAAAAAGAATCATTTTCATATATTTGCATCTAAGGAAGGAGAAAAAAAGGACTCTAGGTTTTGAATATTATGCAAACAAATATTTGTAGCAGTTCAGCTTGAAATGTGGAATCAGACGATAAAAACAGTTCATAGGAGAAAGAACCAAATCATGGCAAAGCAGGTTAGCCAAAGGGCTGAAAAATCAGCTTATATGAAATAATTACTGACTTCACTGGGGGTCTAGAACCTCAAGAATGGTAGATTTCTAAACTGAAATGAGAACTTCAAGGTTTGTTTTGAGCTATAAAAACAGCTTCTTCTTGACAAGAACAAAACTAAGCATGGAGCCCCGTCCTCAGCCCTCTTGTGGCAGATATAGTTTATGGCAGAGATGATAATCTTAAAAAGTTCTATATATGACATTTTTCATAGAGATGGAATTATTTTTTCTCTTATATGAAATTCTCTTATACGAGTATGCTTGCTTTAAAAAAATTATAATAGGTGTTAGCAATTGCAAAGTAGAATGGAAGTGTCCTAGACTTTGGAGTCAAAAGAGCTTGTTGAAAAATCACCTTTTTGCCTCTTAACAGCTGTTTCTAGGTCTTTTAGGAAAGGCTCTCAAACCATGGAAGCCTGTTTCCACAAGCTTTGCTGGGGATGGGTTACTTGCTCGACAAACTCAACAAGGCCATCTGGAGGGTCAAATGACATAATTCACCTGGAAGCATTTTTAAACTGTAAAGTGCCACAAACGCAAGGTATTAGTCACCTAGCAAAAAGAAGTGACTAGTTACACGCCCTTCAACTGATCCGAGATATTAACTTGAAATGGAGAATGTTTACGACACCGTCCTCATCTTCAGAGCACTGCAGTTCTTAAATATCTACATTTTATTTATTTTTTTATTTTGCTAACTTTATTATTGGTTTTTAAACCACTGTTTTAAGGATTTAAAAAAAAGATTTTATGTATTTATTTGAGAGGGAGAGTGCAAGCGGTGGGCGGGGGGAAGAGCCGAACAGGAGGGACAGGAAGGTGGAAAGAATCTTAAGCAGACTCTGAGCTGCGCTCAGAGCCCAACATAGGGCTTGATCTCATGACCTGGAGATCACAACCTGAACCAAAACTAAGAGTTGGGCACTCAACTGACGGAGCCCCCCAGGGGTCCCAAATGTCTACATTTTAAAATGAATGCATAAAAAAAAAAAATGAATGCATTTTTCATTGCGTCCATTTTAAAAACTCCTCTTTGAGTTTTTAAATTCCTCCAATTTCCTTTCAGCTTTTTATTGACTTTTTTTTTTTTAAAGATTTTGTTTATTTATTTGACAGACAGAGATCACAAGTAGGCAGAGAGGCAGGCAGAGAGAAGGAGGAAGCAGGCTGCCTGCTGAGCAGGGAGCCCGATGCAGGGCTCGATCCCAGGACCCTGGGATCATGACCTGAGCCGAAGGCAGAGGCTTAACCCACTGAGCCACTCAGGCGCCCCTCAGCTTTTTATTGACTTTAATACTGTTTATCTTTCATATTGTTTAACGTTTTTGCTGTTCTTCATTGTGATCGTATCACCTCTAGTCTTACCTTATATCATCATTTATAGAGACTCTGGTTTCTTCATAACTGAGTGTCTACATGACAATTACTCTTCTATTTTCTGGGGACACAGCAGTAAAAAGGCAGCATTGCCCCCTCATGGATCTTATGATACACACACACACACACACACACACACACACGCACAAACACAATGCTAGGTAGCATTCAATATTATGAAGAAAGCAGAGCATTGGCTCAAAAATAATGGGGGTGAGGTAGAGGAAAAAAACATTCCAGGCTGAAGGAAAAGCCAGTGTTGGTGAGGCAGAAAGAGCAAGAAAACCTATGTTCATGGAGTGAGGGTTGCAGAGATTGGAGTTAAAGAGAGATAGGCTAGTGCAGATCACGAATAACTCTGTCATCCATGGATAGGAGTCTGCTTTAGTCCAGGTGGATGGAAACCACTGGGGGGAATGGGATAATAATGCAATCTGATGCATATGGAGTTAAAGAGAGATAGGCTAGTGCTGATCATGAATAACTCTGTCATCCATGGATAGGAGTCTGCTTTAGTCCAGGTGGATGGAAACCACTGGGGGGAACGGGGATAATAATGCAATCTGATGCATACTCACACAGGTCACTTGGCCGCCATGTGCCATAAGACTGTGAGCTGCTGAAATAGGAGGTTACAGTTTCTTCACCCAGTTCCCGAGTCGAAGTCAGTTCATAGACTGGGAGCCCATTGACGGAAGGGGAGTTTAGTTCCCCTTGAAGAAGTACTATGGACTGCCTTTTTGTGTCCCCTCCGCATTCACATACTGAAATCCCAATGCCCAATGCGATGGTATTTGAGGAGGCAGGGCTTTAGGAAGCTTAGTTTACGATGGTGGAGCCCTCCTGAATGGGTTTGGTACATTTATAAAAGAAACCCCACAGAGCTTCCTACCATGTGAGTATGCTGTGAGAAGTAGACAGTGGACAACCTAGAAGAGGAAGAGGTTTCCCGTCAGAACCTGAGCTCATGGGCTCCTGATCTCCAGAACCATGAGAAATAAATGTCTGTTGTTTATAAGCCACCCATACTGTGGTATTTGACTATAGCAGCCCAGACTGACCAAGATAAAAATATTCCAGTTTATCTGTTAAATGTTCTGTGGCCATCTTGCAATTAAAGCGCTACTGGGGAAAGGGGAGTGCCTAGACTTTCCAACAACTACTGAATCAAGGGTGTTTGAGCTCTCAGGAATACCAGGAGAAAGAACCTAGACACCATCACAGCTCTGCACCTAGACTGGGCCTTTTGGAGGCTAGGTGACATATGGAGGTCTGGTCCAAGTCTGTCCCATGGTGGACTCAACACATGTTCACTGCTGGGGACATCTATGTGGATGCTGAAGTCACTGATATGAGGAATAGCAACAGAGAGAAAACTATTGAAATCAATCAGAGGATAAAGGGTACTCATCAGGTGGTGGAAAGACTATTGCTAGAGAGGATGGTGACAATGGGACTGGTCTGATGATGAGGACTTCAACAGCACTGGGATTCTTGAGGGAGAAGAAATGTCTGGAAGCAGGAGGAAAAGAGAGGCATCAGCCCAGGCCCACTCTGGAAAAAAAAATAGCCACCACTTTATGAAACTATAAACTAGCACATGGCGCCGTGAGATGGGGTCTGTGAGCCATCCCCGCTGTGTCCCATATGTGTTGTGTCTGGCACATCACTTAACCCTTTTGTCTGACAGCCTCCTAAATGGTTTGATTCAATATCAGGAACCATGAGACCTCAGAAACAGAATGGAGATTGTGCACTCATTGCTGTTCAGCTCAAAGTCTAAAGAAAATGCTTTTCAGTACCCCCTGGCCCGCCCCACCGGGGGCTCCTGGTAACTGAGAGCATTAAGAAGATAATGTTCAAAGAACTTTAAGCTCCCTGGAAGGAAGGCGGTTCGTAAACACAATGTGCCAGGTGATTTTGTGCAGGTGTTCTCTCTGACGGCCCTCAGTTTCATAAGCTTTGTCACATCCATAATGGATGTCACACCCAGACAGTTAAGGGGAATTCTGTACCATGGTTTCCTTACTTGTCTCCTCTTTTCTGAGTACATCTTGACTTTAGGCCTCAAGCAGGTCTCGGGGACCACTCCTTAACAATATCTCTGGTGTTCGCAGAGACAACAGAAGGATTAGCTTGGCCAAGCAGAAACCACTCCATGGAATGGCTTTCCATTCAGTTTCTGCAGCATAAACACAAATATATACACACAAACACATGAGATGCTTATTTCTACTCTCTCCATAGATTCACGTGTATACATGTATATAGAGCAAAGGACACACAGCACACCTCCCCAAAGGGGACAATACTGGCATTGGCCTTGCACTGAGGTGCCGGTGGACCTGCGAGCCAGGCTGAGCTAAGCGGTGCACGACTCTGCTTCCCTGTTCAGATCACTTCATTCTGCTCCCCTTTATGATCTGCCTTGGTGTCACTTGCTGGTTTAAGACTCCATCCCAACGCGTGTGGATAATTTAACCTCTCAACCACACTCTGAGTTCAGATGTTAAGAGAGAGAGATTTCTCCTGTGTTCTTTCTCTGGGACCTTTGGTGTAGGTCACGGTGACACTGGAATATCAAAAAGTGTGGGCCTTTGATTAGCACCAAAAACTACCAAATGGTAGCATTCTCCAAACAGCCTCTGGTGGCCGGTCTCCCCTCTGCCTGCAGAGGTTGGAAAGGGCTGTTATTCTCTGTGCCATTTTGGGTAGGTGTTTCATTTGGCAGGCTGTGTGCTGCCTGAGAAAGATGGGCTCCCCCAGCACTGGCACAGACTGAGGGCTCACCACGGGCCTGACCTGGGTTCAGACTTGTTGCAACGCTACCTTCTTTAACGTTCTCTGTTTCTGTCACCCTATCAAACATCCTCCTCCTTGATCTCCAATCTAAATGGTGACTGAGTTCTGCCGTTGCCTCCCTTGGGTCTCACTGTTTACCTGGGAGCTGCAAGGCACATAACTTAGGGTTTTATGGCTTTCTCAGCATTTCCTAGAGAGAAGTTACAGGAACCAAATGCAGAGTATTTGAGCCTTGTGAGAATGTGAATTCTATGAACTCCTGTACTTTTCTGAGGTCAGAGCTGTGCAGCCAACTGCTCATTTGGGGAGTCTCTGGGTACCTGCTGGGTGTTCAGCTGGGACACTTGAGTCTGTCTTGCTTCTCTGCCACCATCCCGCTCCCACCAAGTCCCCTCCGTGTGCATATTCTTTTCTGTAGCTGTTGTTGCTGGGAACCTCCAAGACTTCATCCTGGCCTCCTAAAGGGATCTCTCGACTTCTATGTAATTTCATGTCTTGTGGTCATTGCTAAGGGCTTGGGGCTGTCTTCTACTGTGGCTGTTTGACCTTTCATTTCACTCTATTCAGGGTGAAATTATCTTCCCGACATGCAGGGGAGGAGGGGAGGAATGTGGTGTAAAAGGCAAGAGCTTTCGAATGCATGTGGCCCCAACATAAACTTTTTCCCTGTCTTCCTACCCTCATTTGACGGGTTGAGGAAAGTTACTTTGGATGATTCCCCAAAGCCTTAGTAAAGTTACAATGAGTTGTATTTCCTTTATTTGCCCAGTAAGGTCACCTGTCTTTATTTACTTCTCCCTTTTATGTTTCCCCTGAACTTCCCCCAGGGAGCTGCCCTTTGCCTCTCCCTTCCTCCCTCCCTCTCCCCACCAATTCTCTTTCTTATTCCCCCTCACCTCCCTGCACTATTTCCTTTTGTCCCCTCAAATTTAACACTGTGTCCAGCTCTGGCTCAGGAGCAGGCTCTCTGTGGTTCATATTTTCACATCACCCTGTAGTCTCTAGTCTCTTTGCCTGGCTTAATCTATGGGGATTGCTCAGGGTGTCTTCTGGAATGTTTTATCATGGCGTCTCCAAAATATTTGGTCTCTCTGCAGCCAGTGCTTGGGATTTCCATCTTAAATACGGTTTGCCTCATCTGAAAACCCCAAGGCGAGGGGCATTTGGGGTCTGTAGGGCAGTCAGACTTCTCCATAGCTTTGAGGGTGGTAATGCTTGTATGGGGAGAAATGTCATAACAATGACAGGAACAACAAAAGCAGGGATGGAAAACCTGTTGAAGACTTGCCAGGCAGAGGTGTTTGTGTACGAGCTGGTTTCTTTCCCATCCAGCAGCTGTCCACGTGGGAGGGGATGGGCTTCTTTTCTCAGGCTTCCTAGCTGGCCTCCACCGACCAGGAGAGCTGGGTGACAAAGGGGGTCTGGATGGAAAGCAGCCAGAGTGGGGACCTGGGAAGTCATTTTGGCCAATGATATTGCCAAATAGGACTTTAATCTGATTCATCCAAAATGTACGAAGATGCTAAGACGCCCCAGATTCAGTGTAGGCGTAAGATAAATATGGTCCTAAAGATAAATATGGTTGAAGAGGATTGGCAGGATTTGTTGTTCCACTGGACTTGGAACGGTGGAGCAGGGGTGGGGTAGAGGACGACTCCCAGCTCCCTGCCTTAGCTCATTAGGAGAAAAGTGCTGACGTTAGTGAACAAAAGGGACCTTAAGAGGAGCAGGTTTGAGCAGGGTGGGGCAGGGCAGGAGTGGGGAATGATACGTTTGGTTGGGTAGGTGTTGAGTGGAGCACGCCATAAGGTATCCAAGTCGAGATTCCAGAAAGTGGTGAAAGTATAAGTCCATGGTTTACCAGAGAGAGCTCAGAATTTGAAATTCGATCGGGAAGACATCCAGGTGGACAGAGCCAGCTACTAAAGTTGCTCTGACTTTATGCTTCCTAATATGGATAAAGGCAACAATTTCTGTTGTGAAATAATACAAATGTATATATTGGTCTCTCACTCTGGTTCTTCTCACAGAGCTCCTAAAAGCATTGAAATTTCCTGGCTGGTAAGAAGAGCACCAGGAGCCTCTTTTGTTCTAATATTTGTTCTTTGACTGAGTTCCTGATACTGAGCTCCTACATCCCTTGGAATTTCCTGGGTGATAGAGTCTTTTTTTTCCTAATGAGGCAATTCATGTGGGCTATTCAGTAGCCTCAGGATGGGGGCTGCTCACCAGAAAGACCAAGCTATGATGAGAAACTTGGAACTTCCTACTCTATACTCCAGGAGAAAAGGGCTGGGGGCTAAGTTAATGATCAATTATGCCCAGGGAAGGAGGCTTACATAAAAATCCCCCAAGTATGGGGTTTGGAGAGCTTCTAGATTGGTGAACATAATCTCCATGTTGGGTTCAGACACCCTGGTCAATAGTGTCAGAATTGAATTAAATTGCAGGACACCAAGCTGGTGCCACAGAATTGCTTGATGTGTAGAAAACCCACACATCTGGTGTTGGTAGTATTGTGTGTGAGAAAAAGAGAAATGCAGGAGTGTTTTCCCTTTATATCTTCCCTGATAAACTCACGGGGTTATTGAAATAATTTAATGACATAATTTACTTGAAAGTATTTTTAACATGCAAAAGGATGCAATTATAAGATCTTAATATTATCGTTTGATCACTGTGTTTGTAATATGACACTTGGTATGCAATGTAAAGTGAGAGAAGATGAAACACTTCTTTCATAGAGCTTGTAATTAATGAAGAGACTGTAAAAAAATACCTGTGCCTTCAAAACAACGAGGGAGGCTCTAGGATTTGGATTCTCCTAGGATTTGGGTGTTAGAGAGGAGTACCACATGGGAAATAATTCCTGATGGGGAAATGCTAGTGATCAAGCTCTACTTCATGATCAAGAAGCGTATATCCAGGGTTATACAACTGTTGGAAGAAGGCTTTGTCTAAGCTGAGTGACTTTTTAAGGCTCCCTTCCATTATGCAGGCAATTTATAGGATGACTTCTCTATTTGGAAGATGGCCACTTATCAAAAACCTTGAAACACCCAGTCAGTACCTTCTCCACAGGGACTGATAGGGTCGGTTGGCAAAGTATAAAAACCACAGCTAGGACTGCCTATATAATTTGTGGGGCTCAGTGAAAAATGAAAACATGAGCCACATGGTGACAAATGAAATGTCACCATTTCAAAATGGTGACAACAGAGCACTTCACTAAGTGGAAGGTCCTTCTAAGTGTGAGGACTAAGTGTGCTATTGAAGAGGATGCTTGCCCATGAAGCTATATGTAGTATTTCTGGAATCTACCATAGGGACATCACCTGAGTCACCAGCTGAATTGAGGGAAAGAGCTAGAGTCTCCATGCATTCAAAAAGGAATTGTTCAGCCATTGCACCAAGCATTTATTATATGTTAGACCAGCTGAGGGGTGGGCACAGAGGTTATGAGAATAGGTAAAGCTCTTTTCTCTTGAGGAGTGCATTTGTCTTCTTAGTAAAAACAAAAACAAAACAAAACAAAACATACACACACACGTATGTGTGTGTGTGTATAATATTACTGTTTTGTCCTTATGTTTATAATATGACACTTAGTAGGAAATATAAAGTAATAGAAGATAAAACCCTTCTCTCAAAGAGCTTGCAATTAATGACGGGTCTAAAAAAAGTATTTGTATCTTCAAAACAATAAGGCAGGTTCTAGGATTTGGATTCTCCCAGGATTTGGGTGGAAGAGAGAATATATATTCTTGTCCAAGAAGTCTTTCCATTAGGAACACTTCCCACCACACACACCATGATGGGGTCATGGTCATAAGGAGATACTGGTTCCCTGGGGGCAACCAGGTGGGGCCATGACTGTTGAAGCCCCACCTGGTCCCTCTGGCTGTGAGTGCTGTATTTTCTATGCATGCCACTGTCTAGACAAGTCAGGGAGTCCTGTGTTTCAGCCTAATCTTCTCTAGCACCAAGGTTTCTCAACCATTAGAACTCTCTCACCCATATTCACACCTACCCTTCCTTCAGGGATTTCATGTGGTGCTCAGGCATCTTTTCTTTTTTTATTGTCCTTCTATTATGGCATTTGGGTCAAGGACATAGAAGCCATGGTCAGTGGGCCAGACATATATCTGCAGCCCCTTCATCTTTTCAAATCTAGGCAGACATTTGAAATCTAGAAAGGATTTGGCCAATCTTTTCCCCTCTTCTAAGAGAGAGACAATGTTAAGACCAGACCAAGGAAGGTAATGGCTTTTAAGACCACGTCCCTTCCCTGCTTCCTCCCCCCTTCCTCTGCATCTGGAAGACATGATTCTGAGCATTCTGTTATGACCCTTCTTTCCTCTGTCCTCCCTCTAACCACACTCATGACACCCACATGACATTGTCTAACGTCTACATTGCTTTGTCCCTTCCAGGACCCCTTTCTTCAGGCTGAGTTTTGCCATTGGGCCACCAGTCTATTTTGAGTGAATTTATAAGCCACAGACTCCCAAAACCTAGGGCTGAATTTATTGTCAGGGGTGGTGTTGCCTATGAGTTGAGCACTGGGAGAAGAGATTTCCCAGAGGCCTTGATACCCAAAGAACTGAGCTTCTCTTGAAGAGTCTGATTTTTAATCTGATATAAGTTGTGTAACTGACTTTGTTTCCCCTTTTGAATGGCTTGCTGAAAACCAACTCTGTTTAGGATTTTATAAGCCTGCCTGGTGCTCAGAAATTTTTTCTAGAAATAATTTGATGTAACTCTACCAAAATGAATGGGGCTTTATCGCATGTTTTTTGAACACTGACCTTTCCCTTGTTTTAATTTCCCCTTCCCTTTTTCCTTGTGATTTTCTATTTTTATATTGATGCACTACTTGTATCATGTGACTATCTTTTTAGAGAGGCAAGGTAATAAATAAATATATCAACAACCGAATGCATAGAGAGTAATCGAATTTTTAATCAGTCTTCAAAAACCCTCTTTTTGTCCCCTATCCCGCCTTCCCTTCCCACTCCACCTGTCCCACAAACCCTCCACAAAGATGGCAAAACACGGGGGGCAAAACACGGGGGACAAAACGAACTGCTTGATATACCCATGCATATTTGCGGAAGAGAAACCCAGGAACACGTGACTGAATCATCCAATCACATGACCCATTGCCCAGTTTCTCAGCGGCTTGCTTGTGATTTACAGGAGGAGGCACACGTGCGCATGCGGGAATGTAAACTCCATGAAGGGAGAGAAGGAGTGTTTTCTCCAATCTGCTCCAGGCATCTGCTCCATTTCTGGCACAAGTGGAGTGTGGGGAAGATGAGGAGGGTGGGACTTCTGTAGGAGGCCCTGAGAATTTCCATGAGCTCTTAACAGCAGGATAGACAACTCTGATTTTAAGATAACTTAGTCCCAGCTCTGTAACGGGGCGTTGGGGAGGAATAGGATGAACCTTTAGAATCACTTTAGCCTCACAGTTTATGGGCTGGAGGTGGAGCCACACTCAGCTGTTACGCTGTCCTGTGGTGTCATTTTCCATAAATTTAAATCTCGCTGCTGATACAGGGCAGATGCATCAAACTTTGTGCAACAACCACGTTTTTGGGCATTTCCGTGGAAACTGAGCGCTTACGCAGTAAATGGTATTCTAACATACAGCTGGGCAGCTCTCAGTTCAAAAGAACCCTGGAGTGAATCCTTTCGGAAGCCACAGTTCCTCTGTGACTTAAGTAATCACGTTCTAATTTTTATTTTCTCTTAATTTGGACTGTAACTTAAGGAGTTGCTTTATAAAATCTTTACTTAATGTAAGTAAATAGATTAGTGTTTATCCTATAATGTTTTCCCCATGGACAAAATGATTAGAGATGGGTCATAGTGTTAATAATATTTTAAGTCAATGATTTAATCATAGCCTTAGAAAAGATACGATTGTAAAAGATATCTTCTCCTTAACTTATAAAGCAGGCATAGCCAGAGTTTAGGTTGTTCCTCTAAGAATGGCTCACCTGTCTATTGCCCTGGAATGCCCCGAATTCTTTGATGAAAGCCAGCAGAGGACTATGGTGGATGCCACAAGAGGAAATCGGTTTAAACTGTACCTTGTTTCAGTCACTTGCCTTAAACCTGTTTGACCTTCAGCTGGTCTCTTAAAATCACTGAGTTTCAGTTTCCTCAGCTTAAAAATGGGCTAAAATATTACATAGGATCTCTGTCGAGAATATGAAAGGACCGTGTTCATAACACACTTTATAAAGTGCCAAGGACAAAGCATATTAGTCTCATTGGTAGATTGTTTTCATTTTGTTTTTTTAAATTGGCCTCTGCTCTTTAAACAGAGTGTTCTCCTAGCAGCCTCTAATTCAGGCTCTTCTAGTTGAGCCTATCCAGATGTTTTAAAGATTCCCTGGAAATTAGTGATCTTCTTTAGGAAATTCCACCTTTGAAAGGATGTACAATAAAAAGATTTTCTAGAGAAGAGAAAGTTCGCCCTCTAGTGTGGCCCATGAGAAAGACAGAATACGAATTTATGAACCAGACACAATCTGCTTTTTGAAGAGACTGCTCTCCGAATTATTATTTTGTTTTGCCCTTTCACTTGAAACCCTTGTTTCTTTACTAATTTAGATTGGCTTCTAGATATTTACTTGATCAATCTTCAAATTTTCTGTTTATGTTTTATAATACTAAATATTCTGACTTTTTAAGCCATTGAAAACAATACAATTTCTGGAATTAGTTCAATTTTATCTTATCGGGTGGTATTTTTATAGTCATAGTTGGAGTGTGAATACTAAGCAGAATCGTGCCTTGATTTATCTTGCTTTGATTTGATTTCAGATTAAATAACCTCAATCAAGATTATGAACTCTAGTGGCTGATACTGTGTGTTGGGAAAGTCTCTGCTTCCAGTGGGTAGACGAATTGCAGGGAGACAAACGCTCTCATAATTTCAGGAAAATGATAGGGATTTAATAGCATTAGCATATAATGCAGATACGTGACATTTTTTTCCATGGAATTACTGGCTGCTCATAGTGTTTTAAATTGACATGAGCACATTCTCCACAGACTTTGAACTTTATGCCAACATCTTTCATTCCTTTTTGGCACACCTCAATAAAGAAGATATAGCAATTGCAAGTTTCATAAGTTAAATGTAGAAATAGTTCACTATTTTTATTTTTCTATTACCTGACATAATAGGTATCTTGATCCCTATGCCTGCCTTTTAGCAAAAAATGTGACCAAGTCACTTTCAGGTCTGGGGGAGCACTGGAGCTGGCTTGAAACAGCAAACAAGAGCTAATTGTTCACTTTTCAGGAATTATACACATTGGTTGTTAATACACATTACATTGTATAAACTTAAAACCAAATAAATTTTATCAAAAACAAAGGTTACTAATATGCAGAACTCATCCCTTCCAACTTAGTTAAGGCGGGCATTATAATGTAATGCAGAGGTCTCCCTACTTGGTGTTCACTCTCATATGTCCATCTCCTGCTTCCACTCCTCAGCCCTGATCTTCTAGTCTTTTCCTTCAGGTCTCTGTCCAGCTGGCCAGGCCATTCACCACAGCCCACGAGTCAGGCCCCTTCTTGTTCTTCACAGAGTGGATACTCACTTACCACACCTAGCCCTCTGCCCAGGAAGAGGGCTGGTCTTCACGTTTATCTGTCAGGGTCACCCCTGAGGGAGGCTGTGGGCACACCTGCCACCTGTTTTCATCTTGAACCCATAACACAGAGCTGACCGTTATGAAACCGAGCTCTGACGTTCCCCCTCTTCCAGACGAATGTACAGGATTCTCCACGTCGTAAGAGGTGTGAGCTGAGGAGGGCTGCTAGCCTAATGGTGATGGTGCCATGGAATGTTCGTGCCCCGTGATCCTGCTCATGTCCAGTCCTGATGCGCTGCTTTTATCTTATGACCGACTACTGCCGGGCCTTTATCATGACCTGGTGGATCTGGTGGGGCTCAGCTCCTAATGAGTAATTATGGTAAAATTCTTACCTGTGGTCCCATCTCTAGCAGGGCCAAGCAGCTGGATGGAGATGGTTTTTCAAAAGGTGTATAATTCTCCACTGTAGAAGATATGGTCTTGCTCCAGAACCCCAAGGGCCTGCCTGTGGTGTGATTCCTTTTGTCAGTATGGACACCCTGACTCATCCAGCCTTTGCCAGATTGGCTTTTCCCAGTGGCAAGCTGCTACCCTGGACCTCCTTCAGAGCCCTTTCCTGCTCTGGGCTCCACTCAAAGTCCAAGGCTTTTCCTCTCACCCAGCGTCTGGGCTGGGGCAGTGGTCCTAGCTCTGGAATATGCTTCCCCCACAATCCAAGAGGCCCACAACATCGCACTTTCTTCTTTTCGATGGGGTGCACGATGCCACCAGTGGCCTTCTACTTTTGAGGGGATATCTCAGTATGCCCCCAACCAATAAATCTTTAAACGTTTTGCAGATGTGTCAGGTTCTGAATCTTTGCAAGTTCATGCAAGCCACCCTTTTGCTCATCTAGCCAGATCAACATAATATTCATGTGTATAATGTGTTCTTTTGTTTCTTCCATGGGAATGCAAACTGTTTCTCAACCTCTTTGCTCATAGCAGTAGAAAGGAACACCTTCACCAAGTTAGTGGCACCAGGCTATGTACCTGAGGCAAAGGGGCTGAGTGGTTGGAGTTGAGTGTGCAGTAATCTACAGGTCTCCCCTAGGAGTCTTCTGGGTTCTGCAGGAGCCAGACTGGTGAATTAAATGGAGGCATGATGGTAGCCATGATGCCACATTTTTCAGATCCTGAAGGAAATGTGAGCTCCTAAAACACTTAGAAATTTCCTAGGTGATGAGAATGACTAAGATATCTTTTGTTATATTAATGAGTCGGCTTTTGTACCCCCCACCTGAGGAGGATGGCTGTTTGTTATTGGAGCCAACCAAGCAATTAGAAGTTTGGAACTTTCAGTTCTGCCCCCTTGACCTCCTGGGAGGGGCGAGGTGCTGGAGATTGAATTCAATCACAATGGCCAGTGATTTAATCTTTGCAATGAAGTCCCCATCAAAATCCTAGAGGGTGGGGTTTAGAGAGCTTCTGGGTTGGTGAGCACAGGGAGTTTTGGGAGCAGCACACAGCGAGGGCACGGAAGCTCTGCGCCATTTTTTATGCCTTGCTCTGTGCATTTTTTCTAATACTTGGTTATTTCTGAGTTAAATTCATAATAAAATGGTCATCTGGTAAGTAAAACATTTCTCTAAGTTTTGTGAGCTGCTCTAGCAAATGAATGGAATCCAAGGAATGGGGGTCATGGTAGCATCTGATCTATAGCTGGTTGTTCAGAAGCACAGGGGACAAGCTGAGCTGGTGGCTGGCATCTGACATGTAAGGGGAGTGGGCAGTCTTGTGGGACTGAGCCCTCAATGAGTAGAATCTGAAGCAATTTCTGAGTAGTTCAATCGTGGGATACCCAGCTGGTTGGGATCTACTCCTGGTCCACTCCTTGGAATTGGGTCTCAGAGCTTTTAGCAGTTCTCTCTCATCTGCCACCCTCCAGGAGCATGGTATTGCTTTGGATTTATTTTCTTGGCCAGAGGGCATTAGCTTCAGACTTCTATTTTGCGTTCCCCTCTTTGATATCTGTTACCCATCAGATCAAAGTGCAGACTGCCAAGCATGTTGATCTCATTTATATATTTTGGGAGAGGAGAAATGGCATAGAGGGGGTCTGGAGATGCAGTGTGGACCCCCCCCCTCCGTGTGCCAAATGTGGTCAGAATTCCATTTATTGCATGGCTTCTATACGCCCCTCCTCTAACAGGGGAAGAAGCCTGGGATGCTGCAGGTGTCTGGGTCTTAATTTCATTTCAGGTCCTGTGTCCAGTCATTCTTGAGGTGTCTGGTAGTCCACTCTCTCCAGCACACAGTTATACATAAATGACTGTGGACCCCTTTGCAGGAGTCCTCCTGGGAGGATCACCCCTGTGTGGACCTGGCGTGATGTTGCAGGATCCTTTCTTATGGGAGCCTGGTCATCAGCCAGGGTTCCAGTTCAGATAATTGGTTCCGGTCTGGAAACTGGGAGAGGGATTGAGAGTGTTTATGGGTGTGGCTGCCCTCAGCCTACAGGTCATCTACCCTGGATTTCTTCTGCTGGTGCAAACTGAGTAGCATCCTTGTCACTTGTCCATTTCATTCCCTCAGGGCCACTTTATTCTCTTAACCATTTCCATCACCACTGCAGGTGGGACCCCTTTGGCTGCCACTCCAATTTTGCCAGCCATCCTGAGACCTTCCAGACTTCTGGCAGTGAAGACCCACTGCCAGATCTCCATTATCATTGCACTGCTGTCAGGGAACCAAGCTCTGTAACAGCTTCTCCTACCACCAGCCTGTGGAGGATGGCCACCACTGAGCTTCTTAGTAATGCTTGTGCCCTTTTACTGACACATTCCTATGGCTTTGGTGTGTCTTGTGTCTTTTGGGCCCTCCCATGGAACTGGCCAGACGCAGTATGTCCATTCTTGCATGCCCACGTCCCTGAGCCTTTTAATCCCTTCCTCTACCATCTGCCACCACAATTCTGCTCCCTGGGCATTGGCCATTGCTTTTTCATGCCTCTGGGAGCAATGCTAGGAATGACTTAGCACCCTCTCCTGGGATCATTGCCAGGGTTGTTAAATCCTATCTCCTGGGACAGACAGACAAAATTCACTTCAGTCAACAATTTTATGTCCTGCCTACCTTAATCAGGCATTCTCTGAATTCAACTGCATGTGTGCTTCCCCTGCTACTGTAGTCTTAGCCTTACTGCTCCTATGGGGTTTATTCTTTTCCAGCCTTATCAGATCAGCACATTCCCCAGCGGGGATATGCTATGACTTAACCCTTGCTATGAACCCAACGGCCAGGATTCTGAGAGGGCACCTGCCAGTTCTGTTTCTAATACAGTCGCTACAGAACTTCCCTGAGTTCTAGACTCCTCAGGGGCCTGGCTCTCCCTTTCCACAGGACTTTGCCTTGTCTCTTGGGACACTTATTACATTATAGTTTTCCCCACTAGGCCGGAAGCACCATGAGATGGGCAGGAACAATCTTCATTTGATCCACTAATGTATTCCTTCTGCCAAGTTCTGGTCTTGACATGGATATTTAATGTGTAGCTTGAATAGGCCTCCTGTGATAAAGGCCAACAGGTACCGAATGTTCACCAAGGACGAGGTTCTGTTTAAGCTCTTCCGCATGCATTAACTTATTCCATCTTCATCTTAATCCTCTGGGATAGGAACTACCTAGTGGTTCCTATTTTGCAGAGAAGGCTGTTAGCTTACCCTCTACCTGTATCCTCATAGCAGCCTATATATTCCATTGTCACAGTAATCATTGCATTAAGTCTCTTGAATTAGCTTCTACCCTAGACTTTGAGCAATATGTGAGTACAGAATCATAGACATTCAATAAACTTTTTTTGTGTGGGTGTTTGTGTTGGAATGAGTGTGTAAGTTAAATCTCAGAAACTAACTAGAGGGGTTTAAACATTTTGTAATTTCAGTCTTTGTTGCAGGCACATTGCATTATGTATTGTTCTTTATTCATGGATGCTGTTAAAGAAAGGTCAGATCTTTTAATTTGAAGTTCATTAAGCCATTACTGCGCTCACCTTTCCAATCATCTGTGACTAGTAAACAAGCCATATGTTTTATGGACCAGGATATGTAAAACTTTATTCTACACGAGGAACACGCTCCCTTTATGTGTTCCCTCCTTCTTTTGCAAATGCAAATCTATTTTTTATGTCTGTCAAATACCAGCACACATTCCAGTGATTAACAGCCCAGTGTTAATGTGATGAAAGAAATTAATTTTAGATGTGTTTGGAGTTTAAAGTAATTTGTGTAAAAATAAGATCCTGCTGTGATTCAACTATTTCCTACCAATCTGAAATATGCTGCTCTGGAAAATGTGTTATTGGCACATTTATCATAGATCACAGCTCATTATTTCAAGGGCTGACAAGTGTCTCATTGCTCATTTATTAGGGAACTGAGCCTTAATCATATCTGTGGTTTTAAGAGTTTCTGTCCTATTAGATTTGTGACTTTTTTTTTAAAGGAAGAATTTTAAAAGGAAAAAATCTCCCAAACCTGGAAATGAAAGGATGATAATTTTATAGAGTATTAAAAAAGAGTTATAAGGACTCACCTACATAAAAAGAATGGATCCTATTTTATTTTTATATTCTGATGAGCAAACTCTTTTTTTTTTTTTTTATTCCTTCGGTAGTTTTAAGGACAGTTATATTCTGAATTTGTAAAACTTCCTGCCTTCTAGAAATTTCACAAACCTTGCTTTTTCTTCTCTCTTTTTTTCTTCTTGGATTTCTGTAAGGATCAAAGAGATAAAATAATAAGTTAGAAACACAACACCAAGAACGAATTTACATGACCAGAAACAGTGCTTTTCAAAATGTTGCACTTCTTAAAACATTTTTTGAATCATTTCAACAAATATTTGAGCCCCTGCCTACCACATATCTGTCACTATTCTGAGTACTTTAGCTGTATCAGTGAGAAAATGGCTATGATAATGTGCCTACGGGGAGCTTACATTCTATTAAGAGTAGACATCAAGCAATAAGCATGATAAATAATAAAATTATAAACTATGTTAGAAGGTGCTAAATGCTGTGGGGAAAATATAATAAGATAAGAATGAATGGGAGCACAGGGGAAGATTTGCAATTTTAAATGGTATCACTCTTAATGACATGCTGACATTTGAGCAAAGATTTAGCAGAGGGGGATTAAGCCTTGGAGATATCTGGGGAACATTCCAGGTATAAAGAACAATGAGATCCAAAGCCCTAGTTTGTGTCTGTGTCTGGAATGTTCAAGGACCTGCTAGGAGGCTAGTGCAGGGAGAGCAGGGTCAACAAGAAGGAAAGACAAAGACATGAGCTCAGAGAGGGGCCCAAGGAGGGTCTTGTGGATCATGATAAGGACTTTGGCTTCTACTGTGAGGAAAATGGGGAAACCAATTTGTTTAAGAAGAGGAATGACAAGATCGGTCATGAGGTTCACACTGCTGGGTTAAGAGTAGACTGTGACTACAGGGGTTGATGTAAGGAGATGAGTTAGGAGATTTGCAACAGTTTGGATGCAAGATGAGGGTGGCTCAAATGGTCATGGATGTGATTAGAGGTAACTAGACTTTGGATATAATTTAAATGTAAAGACGACAGATTTTCTAACAGATTTGGTATGGGATGTGATTAAAAGGAAGAAATCAAGGAAAGACCCAAGTGTTCTGGCCTGAGTTAGTAGCAGGATAAGGTTCATTAACTGAGATGGGTGAGACTGGGGGTTCAGAAAGACAGTGATAGTGATGGAGGTCCAAAGCTCAGTTTTGAATCCATTCAATTAGTCACACTTGTTAGATATTCAAATGAAGATGTTGAGTAGTGATCCAGATAGGAGATATTATCTTTGTAAACTCTTGTCGTATAGATAATAACTTAAACCATGAAACTGGTTGAGATCACCTATAGAGTGAATGCGGGTTAAAATGAGAGGAAGTTTAAGGACCTTTTCCATTTTGTATTTATTTTTTATAGTCGATATGATCACTAATTAGCACAATGCAACAGCGAGTACAACTGGCATAAGCAGGTTTAGAAACAAATACAGTGACTCCAGGGATGTGGGTGACTCACTTGAGTGGAAGGCTGGTGGAACTGAGTGGAAGGCTGGTGGGTAGCAGGCAGGATGTTGTATGGAGAGGGTGACAGAAGCTGGTTAATGTGTAAATTGGTTAGGAGGAGATTGTTTAAGAGGATTTTTATTTTACTGATGTAAATATGCCAAGAAAGAGAGTAGGAGAAACAATCAGCCACTTCACTGGACTGCTTCTTCCAATCTATACTCCACAATAGACCCAGGCAGAATCAGGGCGTGGGCTGGATATCGTCTCTTTGGCCTCCTTTTTTTTTTTTTCCCTGTCCTTTTCTAACTTCCAGAATGCATGGGCTACACTCCCTTGCATCCTGGTTTCCAGGTGGGTTCTTCTAAGGGAAAGGCACCTGAAGGCAACTGAAGAAGGGAGAAGGAAAACCTGGAGTCTAAATTACCCTGACTGAGGAGGAAAGCCTGGAGAATGTATCCTCCATCTTTGTTGCAACTGATAGTGTCTATGTCTTTCCATGACCCCAACTTCTGATGAGTGGTGGCTTCAACTCTCATCTGGGCTCCTGTCGCACCATTTTTCCCCTTGCCCCTTCAGACCTAGGGCTCATATTACTTCCTGCTGCTGATAGTCCTTAAGGGGCTCAACATCCATTGTACACACCCTGCAAAGTTCCCTTCATTAAGCTTTCCTTAGCTAAACTCTGAGAATGCCATCTTTTTTTTTTTTTTTTTTTTGACGGGGACCCTGGCTGATACAGGGGAGGGGCTCAACAGAGTTGCTTTTAACTACAGAGTATAATAAGCTAATAAATACAAACTCCCAATTCTTCCTCCTCTTCGTTTTTCTTAATATTTCCCCACTGGCTCATCTCACAGAAGATCAAGGAGAAGTCACTGAGGAATTTCACATTAACCTAAGAAAAAATAGTTCACAAATGTATGATTCTTATTATTATACAGGAAGATATAAAGACTGTCTATAAATAATATTTATTATTTGAGTTGAACAATAAATGTCACTGAGTTATTCATCTCAGGAAAACATATTTGTTAAAAATGAGGCTCCAAAATGCCATCCCTGCTTACAAATTTATGAGGAAGAAATTCTAGAATGTTGTTCTGCTGCATTACTCCACAAAATGGTCCTGTGTACAGAGTCTGCCATAATCGACAAATACCATTCTCTTATTCGTTCAATAAACTTTTATTGAATATTTTTTATATGCCAGCCACAAAGATAAATATAACATAATTACTGCCTCAAGAATTTTACAGTCTTTTTTTTTTTTTAAGATTTTATTTATTTATTTGACAGAGACAGAGAGATCACAAGTAGGCAGAGAGGCAGGCAGAGGGCGAGGGGGAAGCAGGCTCCCTGCTGATCAGAGAGCCCGATGAGGACCCTGATATCATGACCTAAGCTGAAGGCAGAGGCTTAACCCACTGAGCTACCCAGGAGCCCAAGGATTTTACAGTCTTGAAAGCTATATTGACAGATAGTTCCTATACGGTATGATAACTGCTTTGATTGAGAAGAATACAGACACAAAGAAGCACTAAACAGGGAAATCAGGAAAGGCTTTCTAGCCATGGTGACACTTGAGATGAATCCTGCAGGATGAGTAGGAGTTAGTTGAGTAAAGGAGGGTGGTTGGAGGACAAGAGCTTTGAAGGAACACCTGAGAGTCTAGAGATACAGGTTTTGGCATCTATAATGTATAAATAGATGTGAGAAAAGCCAAGGATGTGGGTAGGGTTTCCCATGGAGGGGATTAAGAGTAGAACAAAGAAGCAGAACCAATATTTGTAGATTGGGAATATAAAAGAAGCTAACAAAGGAAGAAGATAACAGAGAGGCTAGAGGACAACCAGAATAGAAAGGAAGGGTTTAACCATGTCAGGCATGACTATAAGACCAAGGATCCTGACCTAGGGTTAGTTTGGATGGTGTAGTTGAAGAGTGGGATATAGTGCTTGTAAGTCAATAGTTTGGGGGATTAACCATGAAAGGAGTGAGAGAGAAAAGGTGTAGCTAGAAGAGACACCAGGTAATTCTTGAATTTTCTTTTTCTAAGTTTGGGAAGATGTGAATATCTCCAAATACTGTGAGAAAAAGAACATAGAAAAGAGAAAGTAAAAACACAGGATAAAGGGGACGCTCCTATGAATTAAAATCTGTTCCCACTCTGAAGGAGAAGAAAGGGAATATTAATAAGAATGGACAGAGGAACTATCTGCAGACTTCCTGTTAGGACAGAAAGATAAGACCCAGTTTATTGGAGATATTGTAAGTTGAGTTTTACTATGCTGACTTTCTTGTTCTTATTTAACTTTCAGATACAGACTTTATTTCTGAGGTCCAGCATATCATAATACCTATCCTGGTAAGTACTGTGGAATTCAGAGGCAGAGCAGAAGAATTTCCAAAAGCATCTCGCTCCCTTCTCCAGCATCTCACTCAAGAGCCTTAATCTCTGTTTGAACAGTCCCAGGAATGGGAAGTACAATACCTTGATAAATCTTTTTATTTTTGGACAATTCCAAAAGTTAGAAAAGTCTTTCTTAGATTATGCTAAAATATGTCCTCCTGCCTTTTTTCTCCAATTGTCTTCATTTTGTCTTAGGGCCCATCCTCTGCTGTAGTGACTTTGGAGTCCTGATTTTTTCCCTTTTCCAGGATTCATCTGCTGCCTCACTCCCACTGCTATTCACGTGACATTGAGCAGACCCTTCTTGATGTACAGTGTTTAGAATTGAACACAACACTCCCAATGTGACCTGAGAAGCCCAATCCAGAGCCAACTATGCCCTCTCAGCCTGTAACCTCTGCCACTGCCTATTTTCAACACTGTATTCATTGAATCCCAACTTGACCTTTCCTGTCTCAAATGTTTGGCTTGGAAAGTTTAGAAGTTTGTACAAACCAAAGAGTTCAATACCTCAGATTTTCTTATGCCAATTCCTTTCCTCATTTTAAATTGTTTTTACATCAAGTGCTGCTCTTATTTCTGTGCAGAGTTTTTGAGATTGAATTCTTAGACACAAAAGATCAGTGGGCCAGTTAGAGTTTATTCTGTGGAGGCCTTAAAATTGAGGGCAGGGAAAAAAGAAAACACTTCCTTTTCTATACTCTTAAGCATAATGAGCTCAGAAATATTTTTGTTACCACCTTAAAAAGTCTCTGCTTTGGGGGTGCCTGGGTGGCTCACTTGGTTAAGCATCTGACTCTTCATTTCAGCTCAGGTCATGATCTCAGGATCATGAAATCGAGCCCTACCTTGGACTCCACACTCAGCACGGAGACTGCTTGAGATTCTCTCTCTTCCTCTGTCCCTCTCCCTCCTCCCTAAAAAAAAAGTCTGCTTTTGGGTAAAATGTTCAGCCTTATGCATCACTTGAAGAATTCTTGCAAAGTGAATAGTTCCATTAAAGGAATATGCCATGCATCATAGTATTAGCCACACTCATTTATTTCCCGAAGAAGTTATAGTTATGTAAAAAAACTTAAAAATGAAAAATTGAAAAACCACAAAGGAAATATGAAATTTAACTTGCAAAAGAATGCAGATGGTGAGCCACTGGATGGTTATTTGCTTTGCCTATTTCTTCTGGGAGAAATACATTAAATGGGGCAGGGAACCCGCTCAAGGAGTAGACATTATTGAATTTGCCCTGGATTGACTCTCCCTATATTTGGTTAAGATTATGTATTTATCTGTTTCAACTCTCCCTCTTAGTTCATCATTGTTCGGGTCCTTCAGGAAATGAGATCTTCCTAAGAAAGGATCTAATGACCACACTCACTAAAGGAAAAGTAATAGAATTTTTGCTGACTGTTTTTTTCCCCTCTCACCATTAGTGCTTCCTTATGATCATAATGAAAACCTTGAAATATTAACTCGATTAAATGTTTTATAGTGAGAAGGAATTACCATTTTATAGAAGTTGAATTTCTGGCCCAACAAGGGTTTTAGTGGGTTGGCAAAAGTAGTAGAGGGGGTAAAAGAATCAATGAACGGAACACAAATCTCCAAGCATGGACATTGGAGGGATTTTTAACAGTCATATTTTGTTCTGATTAACTCTCCTCTTCCCAGAAGCAAAGAGGATGTCCTTTGCTGGGGCAGTGCAGCTAGGACAATCTGTCATCTTTAATAATACCACTTATAATAAGAAAGCCATTTTCAGGCTCTTTTGTTTTAATTAGATGCTGGGTAACTATCATCATAGCTCATTCTATTCTTTCTTCAAGAGCTCATATATTATAGCCCTTGTGGAAATAGAAGTCTTATTTCATGGACAACTGTCTAAAGTCATTCTGGCTAAAGCATGTAAATTTTACGTATTATTCCTTAAAGGAGGGTTTTTAAATTTTATTATTATTAATTTTGTGGTATGAGTGAGGTTGCCCACAAGAGCAGATCAGGGGTGAGAATAGACGCATGTTAGCCCAGCCAGTTACAGGCATAGGTTTATTTTGGTAGATATCAGAAGCCTCCAGTAGTCTGAGGTAGGTATATAGGTTTCCTCCTCTACAGCCTTGCAACCATGTGGTATGTTATAACTTCATAGAAGTTTTCTACTCCTGCAAGCATTGTCAGCAAGCAGCCAGAAACCAACCGTTTGGCTGGCTCTTCCTCCTCTTGTGGTTAGTGAGGTCCCATTCTCTGTCCTTCAGTCTCTGTCTTTCATTGTATCACACCATCTGGTAGCAAGTTCTCCACATGAAAGATTCTTTGGAGGCAGATTTGAAACTATTCCAACAGGAGGATTCAGCTAATCCTCCTGTTGGAATAAGGTGACAGAATACTCCCTGAAGCTGTGGGATTCAGGACCAAACTGGAGGCCAAGGACGCCACTTGGAAAGGTGTCAGGCTGCTGGGCTGGCTAGGTTCCTATATCTAATCCATTGTGATTAAATATCGCTCATTTCACCCATGAAATATTATTTCTACTATTCCTTATGCAGATAAGCTACCTCTATAGTGCTGATCTAGATAGAGAGAATTCAAGTGTTTGTGGTTCGGATGCTAGGTAAACATTATGGATTATTTATGACTTGGGCCCCTTAAATACTAGCCAGTTTTCTATCTATCTATCTTTCTATCTACCTATCATCTATCCTCATATATATATCCTCTATCATCATCATCATCATCATCATATCTATTCATCTATCTATAACTCACTCTGTGTATAGAGTAAATTATGGATAGTATAACATTAAGACTCATGAGATATTAAGTCACCATGAAGCTTCTACTTCCCTTTTATTTTCATTGTTTTTCTTCCCTCCCTCCCTTCTTTCTTCCCTCTCCCCCTTCCTTCCTCTCTCCCCCCTTCCTTTTTTCCTTCCTTCCATCTTTCCCTCTTTTTTTTTTTTCTCTAAATCTCTCTCTTCAGAAAGTGTTCATTGGATAACTTCTCGGAGAGTCAGAAGACCTGAGCTGGAAAACACCCATTACTAGTTTATTAGTATTAGGATGACCAATGGCCCTAATTTGCCTAGGTTTGAGGGGTGTTCCAGAACCTGAAACTTTCTATATTAAAATGGGAATAGTCCCAGGCAAACCAGGATGGAACCCTATTTGTAACCCTGAATTATTTAACTTCTAAAGCTCAGGCCTCCTACCTTTAAACTAGGATGTGATAATACCTACCTGCTAATGTGGTGGTGAAAAACTAGTAACAGTTGATAAATGGTGTGTGAAACATTATATGACGATGTAGAGGACACTTCATTTCCTTGACATCAACTTTCTCCCCCAAGGAAAAGTCCTGCTGGTTGGATGACTAATTTGATGAGCACTTACGGTAGAGATAAAATGACCTGGAGTCAGTTGTGAGGGGAAATAGATGGCACATAAACTGTTCCTGAGAGGGGACTGGGTGGCGTGGCAGCCAGGCTTTGTCTTGCTCAGTGGACTTCATGCTCAGGGTCTGGATGAGAGGATAATTTCTAGAGGCTCTATCCATGAAGATAGTTGTGTAATGAGAACCGAAATATCTAGCATGGAGATGAATGAAGCCTTGTAGGATGTGTGGTATATATTCTCATCTTCTTATGAAACATACATCATGTTCTCATGTGTTTGCAGTTACAACTTACTGTCTTATTTTTTGGTTGGGGTGGAGAACTGAGTCTAGCATCAAAAAAGCCACGACACATGAAGAGAGGCTACTCTCTGAAGGATAATGATAGGGCCTACCTCATAGGCCTGTTGTGAGGATTACATGGCCTCTTGTATATGTGACACGATGTCTAGAGAAAACTCACAAAACAATGCCTGGTACAATTTAAGTACACTGTAAATGTTAGGGTTTTTTTTTGGTTTACTATTATTAATAATAATAATAATAATAGTGATTATTAGAATAATCTGCTCTCAATGAACACTAATTTCCCTTTCCCTCCTCTTGGACTTTGCTCCCAGGCTCTGCACATCCATGTTTTAAATTAGCTGTCAGTGTTGAATTAAAATCTAGATGCTAGGGGCGCCTGGGTGGCTCAGTGGGTTAAGCCTCTGCCTTCAGCTCAGGTCATGATCCCAGGGTCCTGGGATCGAGTCCCGCATCGGGTTCTCTGCTAAGCAGGGAGCCTGCTTCCTCTCCTTCTCTCTCTGCCTGCCTCTCTGCCTACTTGTGATCTCTGTCTGTCAAATAAATAAATAAAATCTTAAAAAAAAATCTAGATGCTATTTTTATAGGAACTTCAAAAATCCTGGGTAATGTAACCCTTGTCTGTGCTGGAGATGCTGCCTCTCCTTGGCTTTGCAGGGTCCTGACAAAGTCTTTCTCCTATGGGGACCAAGCTGATTATTCTCAGAGGCCCCATTTTTTCACTTTTTCAGAGTTCCTGAGGCTTGGTTTCAGACGTGGCTGAATCTCATATATTTTTATAACTGCTTTGGTTCTTTTTTCTAAATTGGAGGAGAGAAAGTAAAAATAAATTTGGTGAAGACATTCCAGCTGACATGTAGAGCAGGAAAATAAGTATTTTCTGGTAGTTATTGGTGTCCTGGATAGAAGCTAAGTCTTTTGACCTCCAAGATCTCATAGGTCAACCATCCACATTCAGAGCCTCATGAATAATTGAAGTAATTACAGAGATAGTTGCTAGAAATCCCACTTGATTTATTCAGCTTCTACGTGTCTCACTTCTGGGTTATTCATTCAGAACTGCGTCTAGATAAAAATGACAGCTTCTATTACCCAAATCCCAGATCTGTGTATTAATGCCTATAAATTTGAGTAATTTAAGGGGTGGCTCTTTCAGTCAAACCCAGAATATATTGTGATCACATAAGAATCTCAAATGTTTTTATATCCTACCCCAAACTACGCTTGCGTAATGGCTAAGTTATCACTAGACAGTTCCAGAATGCTACTGTTGAAAGCTTAAATGATGGTGAGCAAATCATTCCCAATCAACAATGCAAGGTCAAGCTAGATTTTTCATGGGACTTTATGTTAGCATTGGTAGAAAGGACCTCCAGAGGCAGGAGGCACAAACATTATTTGGAAAAAATAAACTTTCCTTAGAAAGGAAATCTATCTAATTAAATGTTGACAACTAGTGAATACTCTTTTTTTTTTTTTTGAGCTTTGTAGCACAATAGTGATTGAAGAATTCTTGCCTAAAATTGGATGAGGTTACCCATCCTTTTCCTGTTTTCAGTGTTTAATGTAGATGAAGTATTTTGGAGGCATAAAAGTGCTCTTTAAATATTAAACGTAATTCAACAGTCAGAATAGTTTCCTCTTCTGTGTTGAAAATCAACCTGACCATTCATACATACCTAAAGTCAGACTTTATGACATCCCAGAGAAATATGGAAACAAAGAAGGATCTGTTAAGTGTTTCCTCATGCTTGTATACAACAGTAATAGAAATAAGTATTTTTATATTTTTAGTTATATAAAGTTATATGAAGAATAGGGCTTGTCTTTTTCACATATAGAAAAGTATCTATACTCAAAATATTTGTAATTTTTAACCACTTACTAATAAAGTCAACCTAGCAGTTTTTTGTCTTACACAACTGTTCTAATGCTTTTATCTCTTTCTTCTTTAATTAATACTTTATTTTTTTGGAGAAGATTTAGGTTTACAGAAAATCTGAGGGAAAAGTACAGAGAGACCCTAGAGACCTATGCACCCACACACGCATAGGTCCTCTTGTTATCAGCATTTCCCACCACAATGGCACATTTATTATAACTGATGAGCCTCAGTGTCATGTCATTATCACCCAAAGTCCAGAGTTTACGTTAGAGTTCAGTCTCAGTGCTGTAAATGCTGTGGGTTTGGTCAAATATATAATGACGTGTATCCACCATTAAAGTATTATACAGAATATTTTCACTGCCCTAAAAATCCTCTGGGCTCAGCCTATTCATCCCTTCTTATACCCTAGCAAGCAGTTTTTCCTTTTCCAGAATGTCACATAGTTTAAGTCATACAGTATGTAACCTTTCAGATTGGCTTCTCACACTTAGTAATATGCACCTAAGATTTCTCCATGACTTTTTATGCCTTGATAGCTCATTTTTTTTGAGCATTGAATAATATTCCATTGCCTGGACATACCACAGTTTATCTATTCACCTACAAAAAGGCATCTTGGTTGCTTCCAAATTTTGACAATTGTGAATAAAGCTGTTATAAACATCTGTGTGCAGGTTTTAGTGTAAACATGAGTTTCCAAACCTTTTGGGTAAATATCAAGGAGCATAATTGTTGGATTGTATGGTAAGAGTATATTTAGCTTAAAAGAAACTGCTAAACTGTCTTCCAAAGTGACTGTACCATTTTGCATTCCCACCAGCAATGAATGGAAGTTCCTGTTGATCCATATCCTCATCAATGTTTGGTGCTGTCAGTGTTTTGGATTTTGGCCATTTTAGTAAGTGTGGAGTAATATCTTATCATTGTTTTCATTTGCATTTCCCTGATGATAGATGGTGTGGAGCATCTTTCCTTGCATATGTTCATCGTCTGTGTATCTTCAGTGAAGTGTCTGTTAAAGTCTTTGCCCATTTTCAAATTGAGTTTTCTGTTTTCTTACTGTTGAATTTTAAGAGTTATTTGGGTATTTTGGATAACAGTCCTTTATCAGACATACATGTCTTTTAAAAGTATTTTCTCTCAATCTGTGGTTTGTCTTCTCATTCTCTTGACATTTTTTTTTAATAGAGCAGTTCCTAAATTTAATGAAGTCCAGCTTATCAGTTACTTCTTTCAAGATCCTGGGATAATGACCTGAGCCAAAGCAGAGGCTTTAACCCACTGAGCCACCCAGGCACCCCCATTTTGTGTTAATTTTTGTGAAGGGTCAGTGTCTAGACTCATTTCATTCCATGTTGTTCTAGCCCCAGTTGTTGAAGAAACTGTCTTTGCCCCATTATATTGCTTTCACTTTTTAGTCAAAGATCACTTGACTGTATGTATGTGTGTCTATTTCTGGCCTCCCTGTTCTGTTCCATTGATCTGTTTGCCGCCCCCCCATTTTTTTGCCCATAGTATCTATTTTTTATTTTATTAAAAACACCATTTTGGTTTCTTATACCTCCCCCTAAAAAGGCAAACAGTTTGTGAGTGATTAAATTTTACTTGCTATGGAAAATTAAAGGTCTGTAAAAAAAACAAATTGGAGAAGACAAAAGTGTATTTTTGGGTCTTATCCTTTATTTCTGAAAGGAACATGGTTTTATCAAGGGCTCTACAATCTATATTGATGCAAATGAAATACCAGAGATTAATTTACCTGAGAATTCAATCTGAAAATTATATAAATATTTCTCTTTTCTTAGGAAGCTGCTTAGCTTTACATGTTTGGGAACACTAAAATCTACAAACATCAAGAGAATGGGAAGATGGCCATAGACTGGGAGAAAATATTTGCAAAAGACACATTTGATAGAGGACTACTATCCAAAATACACAAAGAACTCTTAGAACTCAACGATAAGAAAATAAACAACCTGATTGGAAAAATGACAAAAGGTAGACATTTCTCACCAAGAAAGATATTGGAATACAAACAAATGTGTGAAAAGATGTTCAACATCACATGTCCTCAAGGAATTGCAAATTAAAATGAGATAGTACTCTGTAGCTATCAGAATGGCCAAATCCCAAACACTGACAATTCCAAATGCTGACATGGATGCAGAACAACAGGAACCCTCATTCATTGCTGGTAAGAATGCAAAATGGTACAGTCACTTTAAAAGACAGTTTGACAGTTTCTTACAAAACCAGACATATTCTTACCATGTAATCTAGCAATTGTCCTCTTTGATATTTACTCAAAGGCATAAGAAATTGATGTCCACACCAAAACTGCACATGTGTGTTTATAATAGCTATTTGTCATTGTCAAAATTTGGAAGCAACCAAGATGTCTTTCAGTAGGTGAACAGATAAATAAACTGTGATACCCTTAGACAATGGAAAAATTGCTCAGTGCTAAAAAGAAATGAGCTATCAAGTCATGAAGAAATATGGAAGAAACTTAAATGTATATTATTAAGTGAAGGAATCCAATCTGAAAAGGTTCCATACTATATGATTCCAACTAAATGATGTTTTGGAAAAGGCAAAGCTAAAGAGAGATTAAGAAAATCTATGGAAACGGTAAAATGATCATCGGTACCAGGCGTTAGAGAGAAAGATGAATAGGTAGAGTACAGAGGATCAGTGAAACCACTCTGTATGATAGTATTATGGTGGATACCCATCATTACACATTTATCCAAACCCTAGAATGTAAAACATCAGGAAGGAACACTAATGATGTAAACTATGGACTTTGAGTGATAATGGTGTGTCAGTGTAGGTTCATAGGGTATAACAGGTGTACTACTGTGGGATGGGATGTTGGTAGTAGGGGAGACTGTACATGTCTGGGGAAAGGGGATATGTAGGAATTGTGTACTTTCCCTCAGTTTTGCTGTGAACCTAAAACTGCTGTAAAAATAAAAATTTACTAATTAGAGAAACAAAACAAAACTCCTAAGCATAATTTATTCAAAATCTTCTTGAGAAAGAAAGGAATTTATATAGCAAGCATGTAAATATGTCATAAATTCTATTCATAAGTAAAAACCAACATTGCTTTTAGTGAGCTGTATTTTGGCTGGCATTATACTATAAACATAGAATATTTAATTAATGTTAATTACAATAATATATTAAAAGATTTATAAGCAGCAAAAAATGTCTTTTTAAAAAATTTATTTATTTATTTATTTATTTATTTATTTATTTATTTATTTAAGAGAGCATGAGAGAGAGAAGCTGGAGGAGCAGGGAGCAGCAAAAGGAGAGGGAGAAGCAGGCTCTTTGCTGAGCAGGGAGCCTGATGCGGGGCTCAGTCCCAGGACCCTGGGATCATGACCTCACTGAAGGCAGACATTTAGCCGACTGAACCACCCAGGCACCCCGCAACAAAATATGCTTTAAATCTGTATTTTACCCTCTCCAATTCTATTCCTTTTCATTTCTCCCCCCCCAACTTCCACTATTTCTTATCCTCATCCTTTATTCATAATAAAGCTATACTTGCAATGTTTTAAAAATGAAACTATTCATGTTTGCATTTTCTATTAACAAATGAACCCACCCAAAAATCTCAGGAGAAAAATCTTCTTGTTGAAGACTTCTAAACTAGAAGTACATGTAAATATGCATACTTCTCAAAAAGGCTCATGTTTTGTGGTTTTTGTGTTCCTAAAATAAAATGACATATTGGGAATTGGATGCAAATAGGTCATCTAATGAGCAACTCTGTTCTCTCTTGAGTACCAACAGAATAATCAGGGAAGTGACCAATTATCTTGGATTAATATTATGTCCTCTAAAAAAATGAGTAGTTCCTGAGTGCATATGTGCACATGTTGTTTGGGAGAGGGGAGTATATGTGACCTGACCCTACTTTGTCTTACACTAATGGATATGGATCTGTTTTAGACTTTTCAAGAGTGTTTTATAAACCGCAAGTTTTGGCTTATTAATGGGTCATAAAATCAGCTGAGTAGATTGCAACCAGTGCTTTTTTTTTTGTTTTAATAGAATAGAAACTATCAGAATATATGGCTCTTAGGAAGGGTAAGTAATAAAACATGAAACTTTATTTTCAGAATTAGTTACTGCATTAAGGTATACATTATATGTATATTTTATTGTGACTTGCAAGCAACATAGATTGAAAACCACTATTTTAGATCACTCATGTCTCCCTTTAGCCATTAAGAATAAAAAGCAATAAAGGAGCACCAAGGTGCTCATTCAGTTAAGTGTCCAACTCTTGATTTTGGCTCAGGTCATGATCTCAGGGTTGTGAGATCGAGCCCCAGGTTGGGGTCTGCATTGGGCATGGAGCCTGCTTAAGATTTGCTCCCTCCTTCTCTCTCTGCCCCTCTCCCCTGCTCTCTCTCTCTAAAAAAAATAAAAAGGAACAAAAAATAATATCAATGCCAATACCTTAAATGTACCCAGTTGCTCGTCCCGTCTATGGACTCCCAGTACTTCATGAATAACGTGATCTCATTTATAAAGACAGGAGTCTTGTATACAATGCAGAAAGCAGCTGTCCCAGATGGGAAATGGAAGCCTACAAAAGACTCCTGTGAGGGTTGTGAATGAGCTGGCCAGAAAGACTTTAAGTGGATGTGCACGAGCATGATGATGGAGATGGAGCTAATCACCACACCTTCTCCTAAATACATGCAACCCTTTCCACCACCTGCCCAAAGTATGTGCCCCATGTTTTCAATAAATCTGGTACAAGGAAGAAATATTTAAACCTTGCTAGAAGCCATAAAGAAGCCTGGATATTCAAGTGTACATAAATATACAGTAGATTTTGATTCTGCTCCAGTAGTTCTTGGGTTTTATTTGTGAAACCTCTAAGGATGATGACTAGTGCTTATGCGGGTGTTATCTTCATGACAGATTAATTTAGCAAGAGAAGAGAAAGACAATTGTGTGTCATTCACCAGGCTCTGAATTAGAGTGTCCCATGGAGGCTCAGGCTACTCAGCAAAAAATCAAGAGATGCTTCAAATGAAGAAGACATACCCACCCATAAGGATGACCATTTCTCAACTGTTTCAGTAACTCACTGCCTAGCATTGAACTCCTTTGCGAGTATTGGTGTTGACTCTCCAGATGGATGGTTTGCTCTTCAAGAGATCATGACTCATATTTCACTTGTAGCACCCTCTACTTGACAAGCTCTGGCACATCTTTAAGTAAATGTCTGGTAGTTGCTGGTGAAAGAACACTTAGGATAAGTAAACAACTGGGACTCCATGGCAAGTGCTGAACAGAAGAGAGCAGCAAAGCAAGGAATAATAATACAACCAGTGGACACTTGTTTAGTGCTTGTTACAATCCAGACACTTGACATGCTAAAGGATCTGAGCACTCAATTCCATCATGGTGGTGGGGCGTGTTTCCCCATACCACCAAGCAATGCTTTGATACCAGCTGTGTGTCCTGCAATTCAACTCAGTTCAGACACTATCTACTTGGGCATAGTGTGAGATTCCATAGGTCAAGGGCTCAGTCCCACAAAACTGCCCTCTCTCCCATTTCAGACAGCAATGGCATGCTGACATTACCGCCTGTGCTTCTGGCCATAGACTGGAGGTTACAAGGACTCTCTCTTTGGGTTCAATTAATTTGCTAGAGTAGATCACCATGCAATTGTCTCCACTTTATAGAGAAGAAAATTGAGACTCAGAAGAGTGAAATAATTCACTCAAGATCACACAGTGGCACAGTAGCTAAGCTGGGATTCCAGGTGTGTCTTGCTCCAGAGTGGGCACTTACTGCTTGGTGCAAATCAGGCCAGTGACCATATTCTGTTTGCTGAGGCAGGTGGCATCAGGTCCTGCAGAGATCCACTATTTATCAACATGTGATTTGGAAAAATTTGCTTCTCCTTTTTGCGCTCTGGTCTCTCCTATTAAAAAGAGATAATGATCCCTCCATGGTTAATTTGTGAGACTTCATTTGAGTGAGGGAAATTGCAGGAAGCATTAAGTCAGTGTCTGGCATGCAGACAAGCCTGTAGGTTAGTTTCTTCCAAGAGCCAGTGTTCCTTAACCTGAAGCATGTCAGTCAGTAGTTACAGACAGTGGACCATGTCCAGGCTCATCCAGAGACTTGTTGGATGGGATGTATAGTGAGCACTGCTCTAGCTTATTGGCAGCCACAGACCCTTGGGGGTCTGCTGTGGAGGACTTGACACAC
Source organism: Enhydra lutris kenyoni (assembly GCF_002288905.1). Lineage (NCBI taxonomy): Eukaryota > Metazoa > Chordata > Mammalia > Carnivora > Mustelidae > Enhydra > Enhydra lutris. The sequence goes on along the minus strand of NW_019154085.1, from coordinate 31,801,904 downwards.
CTTTCACTTTGCTGTTGAGGACTCCCAAGCCTAAGTGCACACTCTGCAGGAATGGGCTGGATTATGGGGTATCTTTCCTTTCATAGGTGCTGTTTCCTACTGCAGTCTTTCATTGTCCCTTTCCCGACACCCCCAGAGAACACAGGAAGCAGGGACTTAGCTCTAATGCATGATGAATAAAAACACCCTCAGTTGCCTCCTTCTTGACTGTGTAGCAACAGTCACCACCTGCTTTATGATGCTCCAGCCATGTGTGTTTTCCTCTGCTCCTTGAACACCCCAGATTCTCACTTCCTAGCCTTTGCACCTGCTCTGCCTTCCATATGATGCTCTTTTCTTGGCTTTTTGCACTCCTTGCTTCTTCTCATCCTACAGATCCCACCGGAGATGCCTTCCTGACAGCCTCATCTATGGGGCCAATGTCTCTCAAGTGTTATTCTCTAGAATTTACCCATTTTTATTTCTTTGTTTATTTTATTAATATTTAAAATTGTAATATAGACTCCATGAGACCAGGAATGCTTGTCTGTTTTGCTCACAGTCCCTAGTGCTGTGAACAGAATTTGGTAATTGATAATTGTTGAATGAGTAAATAAATGCATACATTGGTTTACCTAAACATCACTTGTCTTCTTTTGTTGAAACATAAGCTCCTTGAAAGCAGGACTTCATCAGTCTGGTTTGCTGCTGATGCCTAGGACCTAAAAAAGTGCCTAACACAACATAGGGACATACTAAAGAGTTCTAATGAATCAACTGAAATTGGGTTTTAAATCTACCAGGCCCACTGCTCACATTACCAGGGTTTAGCGAGGAAGTAGAAACGGATACCTATATACCATATTTAGAAATCAAGTTAATATTTTAAATAAAATCTGTTCTGTTCTCTTACTTAGATAGATAATCTTTTGTACTAACCTAGGGAAACACAATTTGGATTCTAAGACTACCTAGAATTCTGAAATTACTGAAATGCAGTGGCATGAGCAGGGCTGGCGTTGGCTGGCCATCCACGCTAAAGGCTCACACCCTTCTCATTCCACCCATTGAAGATATTAAATAATTGCACGTTTGGACCCTTGTCCCCGTATACTCAAGCTGTCTGTGCCCCTCTTGTACACAGTCATCCCCTGGATGGCCCTTTGGCCTAAAGATCTGCCCACAGAAGGATGGACCCAGGAAAGAAGCCTTGTCCAGGTCTTGAAAGTGTACTTGGGGCAGCATTTGAGTAACAAACTCCAGGATACTAAACCATGGCTTGGGGGTGGTGGTCCCAGACTCTGGGTGGGCACAGTCCCTTCACTCCGTGGACCCCCTACCCTAGGCAGATGGGGCGCAGCTGGAGGAGGGGCAGAATGAGACCATCTGGATTTCATGGCCTTGATTCTCAGGCAGAAATCTATGTGAGGATGGGGGTTAACTGATCCGAATATGAGCAAGCACAGAGAATGGAAGGGCATGAAGAAAAAGTGGTTATCCAGAACAGACGTGTGGCTCACGTTGCGCTGTGCCAGCCTCCCCATGTACTGGGATCCTTGTCTCCTGCTGGAAGACAATTAGAGACAGAAGACCGTGCTTTGTAAACAGACAGAAGCAGGATGGCAGCTTTCAAGCTGAAAGGTGATAGGTTGGTCCCAGAGCATAATTTCATTAACGTTATCCAGATCAAACCAAATAGGTTAGTCCTGCGGGTGAACCTTTAGATCTCAGTAAAACAAGAGGGATAATTAAAAAGAGTTCTCTCAATGACATTCAGTGAAAACTTGAGGGGGAAAAGCACACGTACAGAATGACCTATGCTATTAAAAGTAAAACTAGGAAGAAATATCCACAGTGAACTTTCGGAGGTCCGTGCTACTTCTGAGTTTATTCAGAACACTTTGTAACAAAGGTTAATTCGATGGAAGAGTTTCGGTCTTTGAGCACCTTCTCAGTGCAGATCCGGGTTGAGCCCTGGAGCCCCAAAGGTGAACAATTGAAGAGCCCAGCCCTCAAGGAGCATGTGGATTTTCAGAAGATTTAAATTAAGATTTGTTGCATGCTCTTTAAATTCATGCCTACATGCCATGCTATTTATTAATTATTTTATAAGTTAGATCTTGAAAACATTTTACTTGGCTCCCTAAAAGCTTTTAAGTAAAAACGAATAGGTGGGAGGTTTCATTAAAAGACATAATTTAACTTTCTAAATCAAAATTCTACCCATGCAAATATTGAGCCTCTTTCATTTTCATTAATTTGAGTTAAAGAGTCTTAAAAACTGCATTAAGTTTCCACAGCATTTCACTCTAATTATAATTTATATTTCTTTCCTCCTTTCACCTTTATCTTTCAGGCTTTCTTTTTCACTCTTTATTTCCATTTTACCTCTGAGCAGTGTACAAGTCATCACCTTTCTCAGTAACAGGGTCTGCGATAGTCAATAATTATGTGATTTTTAAAAATGATAAGTTCTTCTAATTGCTTTAGCTAATAAAATGACATAGAAGTGATAAGCCCGAAACATGCTGCTTAATTGCCTTTGCTAAAGATAGAGTTGGCTGGCTTTACTTATAGTCTTTTAGCTTTGAAGAGGCAATCCAAGTGTTAGGGAAAATGACTGAACTCTTGAGGAAAATGGTACTTAGATTCTGTTTTTGTAGGCAGGGGAAAGATATAAAAGAATCTTATATACAGCTCAGTTGAATGATCCCATAGTTTCATAAAAATCATTCTTTTCCAAAAGATAATAAAACACAGCAACCAAAGAAAAAGAGATAAATCAGATATGATGCAAATTTTTAAAAATGTCTTTTTCAGAGCACACCATCAAGAAAGTGAAAAGACAACCCAGAGAATGGGAGAAAATGTTGGTAAAACATATAATAGGTAAGGCACATGTGTTTAGAATACAAAAATAAGTCTTTAACTCAACAATAGAAAGACAAATAATCAAATTTCAAAATAGGCAAAGGAAGTAGGCATTCTTCCAAATGGAAGAATAAATATGTTTCCAGAGAAGATGTACAAATGGTTTGTTGGTATATGCAAAGATACGCAACACATTTAGTCACTGGGGAAACACAAAGCAGAACCACAATGAGATTTCACTTCACACCCACAAGCATGGCTGGAATCAAAAGGACCGATAGTAACAGGAGTTGATGGGGATGTGGAGAGGTCACTTTATAATTATACATTGCTGAAGAAAATGTAAAATGGAGCAGCTGCTTAGGAGAACAATTGGGCAGTTCCTCAAATGATTAAATACAAGATTACATATGACCCAGCACTTCCACTCCAGGTATATACTCAAGAGAAATGAAAATATATATTCACTCAATTTGTACATGGATGTTCATAGAAGCATCATTTATTATGGCCCCAAAGTGCAAATAACCCAAATATCTGTCCATGGATAGATAGATGGTTAAACAAAAGGTAGTTTATCCATGCAATGGAATATTAGCTGGTATTATGAAGGAATTAAGTAGAATACATGTTACAAGAGAAACATGTGCTAAGAGAAACATTATGCTAAGAGAAAGAAGCTATTCACAAGTGACCACATCGTGTGTAATTCTACTTATATGAAATGTCCACATTAGGTAGTAAAGATCAGTATCTCTTCAGGAAGAAATGGATAGTGACTACTCATGGGTATGGGGTTTCCTTCTGGAGTATGAAAATGTTCTAGAATTAGATACTGGTGATGAGATATGCAACTCAGTGAAAATACTATAAAGTATTGAAATGCATGGATTTTTTGTAAATTAAATGGATGAACTGTGTGGTATGTGAAGTATAGCTCAAGAAGCTGCTATAAAATAAGACAATTATCTGCTCTTAAAATTTTGTAATTTGTTTTGTGTGTGTGTTCTACAGTAACAAATGCTCTTTTAACTAGCTAGCTTAAAAGAGATAGTTTTACTATTTCTACTATATTATACATGTATAATTTCATCCTTTTCTTTTTTCTCAATAGTAAAATTTAACCAAATCATTTTAATGACTTTATTTTATGATAAGCTCCATAGAGCAATCATAACTTTAAGGAGGTGCCTTTAAATTTAAAAATTTTTTAAAAATGTTACCTGAGTATTTAATGTGAGTACTTAATCTGGTTCTTAGGAGTTCTGGGAATAATTTAAATTCGAATCTACCCAAATTCTCCCCATCTGGTGTGTCACTCCCCAATTCACTCCCCTATTCAAGTTTCTATTATTTGTTTCCTATCCAGAATAGCCCCCTAATAGGCCTCCCCATATCCTGGCCTCAATCCTGTCTACTCTTCACACTGATGCTAGACATTTTTAAAAATTTTTAAAAATCGAATCTCATCATTCCCCCATCATAAAACTCTTTCATTCATTTTCACTGTTCTTAAGATAAAGATGAAAGCATTTTCAGTGGTCCACAAGGCTCTGCAGGGTTGAGCCCTTTCTGCAACACCATTACCCACTGTCTTCCCCCTTACTCACCCCTCTAACCCGGAGCCTCTCTGTTCCCAGGAAACATATGCTTCTGCCACAGAGCCACGACACATGTGGCTTCTACTCCTACACCTCCAGGCTGCTGGTTACCTCCCACCCAAGTATCAGATCTCCCCTGTCTAGGTTTGATTCCCTGGTACCATTTTCCTTTCTGCTGTAGCCTTATCTTAATTTGTAACTACACATTTATGACTGAACGGAAAACAGGTGCTATGAGTCAGAGATTGCCCTCCAGCCAAGACAGCACACCATCTGCCAAGTATACCACATTATGTCCAACACCGTAGAAAACTACAGGGAAGGCCGTGACTGGCTTGGTGTCAGAGAGAAAGGGAAGGTCCCTCCTCAGGGAAGGTATTCTGACAGGGTTCCGGAGGGTAAGTGTTGCCAGGCAGAGACTGGAGTTGGGAGAGCATGTAAGACGACACTAAGACATAAAAATAGTGTGTTTAGGGAAAAGCAAATGTTCAATGTGGCTGCCAGCTGGATGTTGGATTAAGTGGTGAGGGCTGGGTAAGGCGGGAAACAAGGTAGGACTGTGTTTGGAAGGTCAGGCTGGCCCCATGTTGCAAACAGCCTTGTGGGCAATGGAAAGTCTCTGAGGATTTCTAACAGGAAAGTGGTTTTAGTAGGCTTTTGTGCTGGGAGGATGACCTTGGGGGAAAGATAGATGATAAAACAAAGGAAAGAGCCCCCAAACAGGGGCTGGTCCAATGGCAGAATAGTCCAGAATCAGGAGGACATGTTCTGAGGTCCCAGTGAAGGGCTCACGGGTAGGCCAGCAGTGGGAGGCTGAACAGTCAGGGCTCTGCTATCTAAGATCAAAGTGATTTCAGCTTCAGAGAGCAGCCAGACTTCTGCGCAGATATCAAGTGCCTTTTGGTTATCCTATGAATAAAAGAAAGGAAAATGTCTCCTTTTCTTGTTAGGTTTTGAGAAATGTCTGTCTTCCTTCTAAAGAGGGTTCTATTTGCAGACAAGTGTTGAATTATATTACTTGATTCCCTTTGTCGTCTTATCTCTTTCCAAGAACACTATAAACAAAGGGACAGAATTAATCAGTATTCAAACTACACAAATGTTCTTCCACAGCAGCCTCGTTGGTCATTATAATAATGCCTTAAAAACACACATATGTATACATACAGATTCATATATGTATATAATTACTTTTAAAGAGTCTAAGCCATAAGATAAAGCATGAAATATTTTCTCTGCCCCTAACAATTGCCTTGGCTTTGTAAGATCCAACCTTTCTCACTGATGGAAGGTGCCTTTAAATTCAAATTAGTATGATTCCATACATCTGGTTATATTCAGATATTAAAACAGTCTATTCTCAGATATTAAAACTTACTTCTATCCAACCTCCAACCCTTCTCCCCATTTTCCCAGTGCAGGCCAGATTTGTGGTTACAGAGGCCCGCAAGGGAGTGGAGCTGGTGAATGGTCTCTTTCTTGCTTCTCACCCTCCCCTGCCCTTTCTCTTTCTTCTCTGGTATTGGGGAGGAGAGAAGGGAAAGGGATGTGATCACCACTAATATGATGCATGCTCATGAATTTATAGGCTCATGGTGGATTGGTGCAGGTCCTGAGAGGTGCATGGAAGAGAGACTCAACTTATAGAAGCTTCTCTAGGTTTTTGTGTTTGCTTGTCAAGCTCAGTCATATCTTTCCTTCGATGCCCAAATTGGCTCCCAATCACAGCTCTTTGCTTCACTCAATTCTATGACCCAGTTTGTGGTGATACTCATCAAGTTTTTCCCATTTGTTGAATTCTGGAAACTAGAGCTATTATCTGTGAACTGGGATTTGACAAGTGAGCTCTTCACTTTTCTTCCATAGCACCAGGATAGGAGCTCTAAGCCTGGTGTTGAGTAAACTTCCAATCAAGTAGCAAAATGCTAAGTCCTCTTCTTGCACAGACAGGTGAGTATTAGAAATGATGTTTGTGGGGACTCTCTTCCCTGGCACTGGGGAAGGGAGGGAAGCACCCTCATCCACTCTGAGAAGGAAAGGAAGTCTTGCTTCATGAATTGTTGTATTTTGCCATATTTGTGGTAATTGTCTGATAGCTTTGATGGTAAATTGTCAGCTGGGTCAGCGTCCCTCACTTCATGCATGTGGGACTCTCAAGCAGAGAAGGGGGGCTCTTTTGAACTAGATTCAGCAGACTTTAGTAACTTTACTTATAGAGGGGAGCCTTTTCACTGTAGACCTATTTTTGGTGACCTCAAGGGAACAGACAAAGGTCCCAATCAGTGTCTCACACCATATGTATGTCTCCCCACTCCCACCTCTTTCTTTAGAGATGTCATTTCTCTTAACTGATGTTAACCTTTCCAAATGACTTTTTTTTTTTTTAAAGATTTTATTTATTTGACAGAGAGATCACAAGTGGTCAGAGAGGCAAGCAGAGAGAGAGAGGGGAGGAAGCAGGCTCTCTGCAGAGCAGAGAACCCGATGCGGGACTCGATCCCAGGACCCTGAGATCATGACCTGAGCCGAAGGCAGAGGCTTAACCACTGAGCCACCCAGGTGCCCCCAAATGACTCTTTTGAGCCCATAGATTCCTACATCTTCCAGGACTAAGGCAGAGGTCTTATTCCATCTGTTCCATCTGTTTGTCCTTTCTCTTGTACTTTCAACTGCCACCTTTCCTACAGCTTGTAAGTATGTTCAAGTCACTTTCAGCTTAAAAAGAAGAAAAAAGGAGGGGCGTCTTTGTGGCTCAGTCAGTTAAGTGTTGGACTTTTAATTTTGGTTCAGGTCATGATCTCAGGGTCGTGAGATAGGGCTTCAGGTTGGGTGGGGAGCCTGCTTTAGATTCTCTCTGTCAAAGACAATTATCATATGATCTATCTGATATGAGGAATTTGAGAGGCAGGGCGGGGGGTTGTGGGGGGTAGGGAAGGAAAAAAATGAAACAAGATGGGTTCAGGTGGGAGACAAACCATAAGAGACTCTTAATCTCATGAAACAAACTGAGGGTTGCAGTGGGGTGGAGGGGTAGGGATAGGGTGGTTGGGTTATGGACATTGGGGAGGGTATGTGCTATGGTGAGTACTGTGAAATGTGTAAGCCTGATGATTCACAGACCTATATCCCTGGGGCAAATAATACATTATGTGTTAATAAGAATAATTAAAAAATAAAAGCAAAACAAAATCAACAACAAAAAAACAAAACAAGGAAAAAGTCCCCTTCTTGACCCACATTGCCCTCTACCTGCTTCATTATTTCATTGTTTTCTTGCATGGCAAAGTTCCCAGAAATGGTAGACTACACTTTATTCCTGTTTGTCACTTACTCTTTAAGGTATTTTTCTAGTTATATCAGAAATCTATTTTTGTTGATAAATTTTTGGTATGTACAGAAAAGCAGTAAAAAGAAAGTGAAAATTTCCCAGCATCCCGTCACCACAGGGAATCCCATCTACTGGCTTGAGATATTTCCTTTTTGTCCTTTTGTGGCTGTCTTCCAGGAATCACCCTCTTCAGGAAGTCTTTCTCTTTAATCATTCCTTCCGTGCTTCAGCTAGCCCAGCACACAGGTCACCTGCACACATACTGAACTCATCCGGCCCCCCATCCATATCCCCCACCAGTTTGTAAAGTCACTTAGGGGAGCAACAGTGTTTACCTCCTCTCTGTATCTTCAGCATTTTACACAATATCTGACACACAATAAATGCTTAAAATTTCAAGATGTCAAGGATATGCCTATGTATAAAACAAATTCAAAACATCGTTCATTCCGATGTACCAGGGCAGGAAGGATGAATGACATCATCTTGAGGGCCCGTCCTGATCCATTTGTGATGGCTTTCTTGTGACGGTTGTGTTGACAGCTGTTGGAAGTGATCAGCAGTCCCTAGGCCCAGAGAGGGAGGTCCCAAATAGTATCGGAGAATATCTGAAAACGATTTTTAAAAATATGCCATTTTATTAATTTTGAGTGAATACCATCCCTGTAGATAGGCAAAATGTGGCCCAGTAGAGGAACTACTTCAGTAACTAGAAGACCTGTTTGCATTTAGCTTTTAAACAGAGTCGGTTTTTGCCTCGATGGTAACTGGAATGTATAGGAGTGGGTGTTTGTGTGTTTTCTCCAGCACAAAACCCCCCACCCCCGGACTCTTCTATCTACTATCACATCCCAGTTATTTCTTTTGCACGTAGTGGAAAGGTCTGTGCTAGCTCAGCTCCCTCTTGAACTATGGCAAGTTCTAAATGAATGAATCAAAATTAATGAGGTTTATTGGAATGTCACTCATTTGCAGAATTTTGTGTCCTTTGCTGAGCAGCTTCTCTGGGCTTGGTGTTTATTTTCATGTGAATGCCTGTGTTAGCGTTGCCTGTTTGGGGATAATAACTATGAGGGGTCACAGACATCACCAATTTCGCTTCATCAAGAGTGGAGGTTAAATATGTGGGCTCTGGAATAAAGTCACTGGGTGTGAAGTTCTGCTCTACGACTTACCACTCTGGGCAAGTCCTTTCACCTCTCTAAACCTGAGTGTTTTTATCCATGGAAAAGAGTTGATAAGGACGGTTAAGCAAGATCAGATATAGAAGATGCTATTTTTCTTTTTTAAAAATCATAGCACTTGGCATGCATAAATGTTAGCTATATTTGCAACAGTAACATTAACTATATTTTACTTATTATATATATAAATATATGAAATATATATATAATTTATCAAATTAAATGAATTATTATAATAATATGCACATTCACACTTGATAAGTGCTATGTGATGTTGTGGAATACTAATGCAATCACAATTCTTCACTGGCCAGGGGACATTTGGCAATGTGGAGAAGTTTTGGTTGTCATAACTGGGGAGGAGCTACTCTTGCATTTTTTTGCACAGAGCCCCAGGATACTGCTAAGCATCCTACAATAGTACAAGATGACTGCGACTGCAAAGTATTATCCTTCCCCAAATGTCAATGGTGCCAAGGTTGAGAAACTCTGTAGCAAAGGTGTGAGATCACTTATAGGAGATACTGTAGAAATTTGAAATACACAAATACATGTTTCATTTTTCTTGATAAATATGAAAATTTAACAGATTTTTTACTTCCTTTTTGTAGCTCTTTCTTGCTATTAGGTGCTATAGGAGCTTTTGTTCCAATGGCTCAGAACTATTTTGTCCAATTGCTTTTTAGATATGAAATGGGCTTCTGAGCTAATCTGGTGAACTCATCTACATGCAGTAACATTTTAAAATTAAATTATTGGGCATGGCAGGCTTATCTAACTTTGTTATTTATGTCTGTTATGGGTTTTTGATAAATACCAAATTGCCCACTTCCAATGGAACCAAAGAAGAGGTAAGTTGTTTTATTTGCCTATTTATCTTCCTTGACCGGGGCCAAATCACAAAAACAAAACAAAACAAAACAAAAACAACAGAAAACCAAAACCAGTGTGATCCAAAGACTCCCTGCTCAGAATCACCAAACATTCCAGTACCATGAGAATTCCCGTGTTTTACCAGCATGTACTGAATCAGCATCTTTGCAGGGGGCGTGTGTGTGTGGGGGGGTAAGACCCAGGAATCTGTATTTTCCAAAAGATTCCAAGTGATCGAAAGCATTCTAATGTTTGAGAACCACTGGAGTACAATACAAGAGGTATGAAAGGGGGCAGGCAGAGCCATGGTCCTGTGGTCTTTGTTTTTGTATCAGACACTCTGTGAACCTGGATTAGAATGTATAGATCCCTGGAGTGCACTAGGTTAGCATTTTCTTTTATTTTTCCCTAGAAAAGGCCCTCAATATATTCTGCACCTGAAGACAGTAGCTCCATTTTTAATAAAGGAACCTGCTGTTTGAGCCCTTGGTGAAGCTGTTAGAAGGGAATAGCTGTGGACAAAGGCAAGCTGGTTCTATATTTAGAATGTTCTGTGGGGCTGAGTCTTTGACAAATTCATTCTTGTTCCTCTTAGAATTGCCTGGTTTGTAAAGCAGAGAACAGTTTACTATATTCTAGCCCTTCAAGCCGGGTAAAACTTAGGGTTATTTATGTGTCCCTTGGGAAGGATGATATATCTAAAAGCCCATTTCTTTTCCTTCTTCACACATCAATTCTTAAGTTAAAGCAACATCACACCTTTGGTTCTTATTTTATGACTTGGTATACCTTTCCAAGTGCCAGTGTAAAGTCTACTGATGCTAATTGCTAATAGAAATTAGATGTTTTGAGGGAAGAGTGGGAGGGGGGGAGCAAATTAATTCAAACCTAATTTGCATTCCCTTGCCAAATTTGAATTGGGACCAATTTGCAAACTGAATTATCTCTCTAGCCTTGATAGAGTTTATAATAATGCTGAAAGTTTCTTAACTCATGGCAGTGCCTTTTTAATAAAGACGCATTCACAGCTGCAGTCTTGGTGCCTTGTAACATATTGCTAATAATTGGGCTAATAAGATCTTAAAGTTAATTAAAAGAGGGAAAAACCCATAAAGTCTGATGTAGCTCAAACTGGTTGGAGTGTAATAGGCTGACCAAGCAAAACTGCAAAGAAAGAAAAAGGATAAAATTTGTTCACTAGTCATCTATCAATGATGGTCCTTTTTTTTTTTTTTTAATAAAAAATGGTAACTTTTGGCATCTTTCTTAAAACAATTGATAACCATTTAACAGAATTATTCAATGCCTATTATCTTGTTTCCTTTTACAGAATTTCATAAGACAGTGTCAAAGAGGTGACACATGGGTAGCCCATCACTTTGTAAAATTGATAGTCCCTGAGAATCTGGGGGCATGTTCCTTATCACTACATAGGCCAGAGGGAACCTGATCTAACCTGGTTTTCATGATCCAGCTGCAGTGCTCACAGCACTTCTCAATAAAAGGATTCTAGAACCAACATGGTGAACTGGAATATGGCTTCTGTCTGATTTTTCAAAGGCCCTTCAAGCTTCTCTAGTACAAGCCTGCCTTCTTGCACTTTCTGAGTATCCTTTTTCAAAGCCTGCAGCTTTGTACAAAGTGATAATCCTGGTTCCCCTGTGCAAAGGTGCAGGTGTTCATAAAATAAAGAGGGGTAGAATCTTTGTAATGTATGCTCATTTCAATATGGCGTCTGGAGGTAGGATAGCAGAGGGGACAGATGCCAACTGTAGTACTATCTATCTATTTGTAGATGGTAGCATTCTGGTGCCTCTGCCTGGCTTGTGAGTTGATTTGAATGCCTATTGGTCTTCAAATCCCTCCGAATATTATCTTCTGGCCCAGTATAACCCAGTATATGACTTACAGTTCTGAAGGGCTTTTTTTTTTTTTTTTGAAGGTTCTAGATTATTCTGCTAACACTATACCCAGATTATCTTCCTCCCATAAATCACACTGGACTCTGTTCTGATAATTTCTAGCTTTGGTCTCTTTTTTAATAACTGGTTTCATCAAAAGAAGCATGCACATGGTATTCCAATATAAGCTTAAATTAAATTTCAGTCATTGATATTTTGAAATCCTACTTCACTCCCTCCCCCCACCTCCCCATTCTGTGATTGTGAAATTGTTGGTGCATCAATAATGGGCAATTATGCATTTGCATGATAATCCATATCTACTTCTCACTTACTATGTACACATTTTATTTTCTAGCATCAGATTCTGATCTGAGCAGCCTTGGGTGACATATCAGTTGTGACAGATGTAACCAATTGTCCCCCAGTGTCCATTCTCCCATTCTATAGAAATATTTGTGATATAACCTCTAACTTGTAGCTTAGCCTAGGCTGCTTGGAGTAAAGCTTCCCTTATAACTAAGGATTGCCATGGGATTAAATGTTGGTTAAAATGGTATATGTTGGGGTCCCTGGGTGGCTCAGTTGTTAAGTGTCTGCCTTCAGCTCAGGTCATGATCCCAGGGTACTCGGATAGAGCCCTGCATCAGGCTCCCTGCTCACCAGGTAGCCTGCTTCTCCCTCACCTGACGCCCCACCCCCTGCTCATGTTCCCTCTCTCACCATGCCTCCGTCAAATAATAAGTAAAATCTTAAAAAATATATATGATATATGTCAAAGCAGGCTGTTGAACTTCTGGAAAGTGCCCTTATGGGGAGGCAATATTTCTTTCTTCTCTCATTTTCTCCATTCTGCCAGCTGGAATGTGGGTATGATGGCTGGAGCTAGAGCAACCATTTTAGACAGGTGATCTAGGGAATGGAACCATGGACTAAGGAGCAGCAAGAGAGAAAGAACCTGGATCCCTGGCCCTGCTGGATGCCACATCAGACTTGGACCACCCAGTGTCAACTTTTTTTGAGAGAAGGATAAATACCATCTGGTTTATTTTGGATTTTCTGTTATTGCCAGTTGAAATGAATACTAAGTAATTCATTAGTGTTCCTCAATTCTCAAAAATTCCTTTATGACTCTGCTTCTTAATGTTTGGAATTCTTTCAAAAAGGCCTAAAGCCCATCATCTCACATTTTGTTAAAAGAATTAATGAACGTGAGACAATGAGGCATTATAAACATTGCTTTAAATATTCACTAAAGGGTGATTTACTAGCACAAGATCTATTTCAGAGACCTTGGTCAATATAGGGCTTCCCATATTGAAACCTTCTTTCTGAAGCCTGAGCCTGGAAGGAAAATGGATCATAAACTTGTCTAGTTCTGGCTCTGTTTTATGAGCACAATATTGATCCCTTTATATGAAGGGGAGGAAAAATAAGACAAGAGCAAAAACATTGAAATCTTTTTTCAATTTTGGTCAAATCAAACAAGAGTATTGACCAACAGATTCCAGATAGTTGTTGAGTATCTCTGTTATTCAAGAGTTTGTGCAAGGTTCTATACCTGTTTCCAAGAAGTGAAATCTAGTCAGGGGATGTCTTACCTTTAGGTGACATATCAGTTTTGGCACAGGTAGCCAGCTGTCCCAAAGATTCTCTAAAAAGCAGGCCCTGAGATAAGGATTTATGTACTAGTAGTTTATTTGTATGATGTTCCCAGGAAGCATGGGGAGGAAGAGAAGACAAGTAACCAAACAGGTTGATGTTCTGGATAACCAGGACACAATCATGTTAAGAGTTTTCTGAGGAGGGGGGCCTGGGTGGCTCAGTTGGTTAAGTGCCTTTGGCTCAGGTCATGATCTCAGGGTCCAAAGATTGAGCCCTGTATTGGGCTCTCTGCTCTGTTTCTCCCTCTCACTCTCCCTCTGTGCTCGCTCTCTTTCTCTCTCTCAAATAAATAAAATCTTAAAAAAAAAAAAAAAGAATCTTCTGAGTAACTATGTAGAGCATGCTTTAGGACCTTCCCATCAAAGGTGAAGAAGTTGGGATATTGATCCAGCAACTCTAATCCTTCATTGATTGAGGGTTGCCCCTAAAGGATTTAACTCATTGGCATTTCTGGGCCCTTCTGCCCATGGGCTGAGAACACAGCTGGGGACAGGCAGTCATGCAGATACCAGGGGTAAGAAAACATTAGCGTATATGGGAACTGTGCATGAAGCTAAAAGTGACTTCTGGGGTCATCCAAGGATGAGGAAGACACCAACAGCATCTGAAGCAGTCCATCTGTTGCATTGCTTGGGAAACACATTAGTCTACTGCATTCTATTATGAGGAGAGAGCTGCCCATATAAGCCTATGTAATAAATGCTTGATAGTATAATCTTAGAATCTCTAAGGAAAAACATATCACTTTGGGCCATAGTGCTGGAGGAGGGGCTTATGTGTAATATGAAAACCACTTTAGCTTAAAGCTGGTTAGGATTTAAACAAGAGGAAGGAAGAAAGGGAAATGGATACCGGGAGTGAAGCCTATTATGAGCTAGGCTTGTATGTAAAAATGTGAAAGGTACAACGTGGGAGTTGGTGGCTGAAATCAAAGGTCTAGAGTGGGAGGTAAAGTTGGAAAAGTATTAAGGAATGTTTTTTCAGGGACCTTATAGTTAGGACTAAGTGTTCTGGTTTGACTTCCTGCCAAGATATTCTTTTCTATTTTAATGGGACTAAATTTATATATAATTAAAATTTTTAGTCCCAATTTAATGGAAAATATTATACATTCTTACAGGGGCAATTTTAAAACAACAGTTCTCAACCTTTTTTTTTTTTTCCTATCATGGGAGACTGAAAAAATTATGTTAGCATACAGCCCATACGTTAGAGATAGGATATTTCTAATTTCCTAAATGTTAACTCCATCCTTTTATCTCCAGTTCAGAGATGTCTATCAGAATGCAAGTACACAACAAGAAGGCCACTGGCAAGACTGAAACAATCTAATTCATTAGAAAGAAAATAATTAGCAAATGTTGGTCCTTTAATGCTTATAGAATAAGAAGGTTATTTGTGATATATTTCAAGGCCGGTTGTGATATAACTGTGTTTCCAATGCAATGGCTGACAACTAGTGCTTTAAAGTCAAGGTTGCAAATGGGTGATCTGCAGGCAGAAGCCACAGGCAGACCTTTTGTGACTATCTCAGAGTGTTGGCCTCAAAGGGATGGAAGGGCTCCCTTTAACACCAAGGCAATGACAACAAGTTCACTCTATAACATCAGGAGTCAAAAGGACAGGGAAGACCCAGGGAATTTTGTTAACTGCACTGCAAATCCTCGCACTCCAACATTCCTACACGGAACCTCGCTAGATCTAAGGAGCGCAGTTGCACCCCTGGATGGAGCTGAGCCTTGCAGCTTACCGCTCTGGCCTCTTTCACTCTCTTGCTTTACTTGAATGGTCTGTAGGCATTTGAGTGTGAAATGTCACTTTTGGAGCATAAAAGGAACACTTAGTTTCTACAGGCTCCCAAAGCCACTTGGTGCTTGGCCTTGAAGTCCGAGAGCTTGTGTTCTCCCTTAATTCTTAGGCAATGGCTAGATAATCTCAATTAGGGTATCTTAACTACAGTAGCCTTTGTATCTTAGTGAAGACTATTTTCTTTCTTTTTTTTTTTTTTTAAGAGGGGAAGGGGTAGAGGAAGCTGGAAAGAGAGCGGCTTAAGCAATCTCTACACCTGGAGCCCATATGTGGGGTTCGATCTCACAACCTGACCCAAAATCTAGAGCCGGATGCTTAACCCACTGAACCACCCAGGTGCTTCTGTGAAGACTATTTTCTATTCCTATAATCCTGCTATCAAATGTAGTTTTCTGTCTCTTATATTTGTAGCTGGAATCAACTTTTTTCCTTTCTACAAAATGTAATGAGTATCTTCAAGGCCCCATCAATTTGTGAATCCTAGTTGAGTTCACCTTCATGATTTGTTAAGATAGGATCAGTTTTGTTGATTGACTAACAGCTGGATGCGACAAATGACAGCTGTGTACTGAAAATCTTCTGTTGCCCAGGCATGGTTTTAGGTGTTGAGGGTACAGCAATAAATGCCACAGAATTCTTTGTCCTCGGTAAACTTCTAGTTCAAGAAGTACCATCACAGACGCATGGATATTTAAGGTATCAAGTGGCTAAGGTACTAGGAAGAAAACCAGGCAAGGTAAGGGGAACCTGGGAGGTGTGTTGTTTCATAGAGAATGAGGAAAGGCCTTTCTGAAGGGGTGATAATACCAGAGCCTTGAAGGGTCCTAGGACAAAGGTATTCAGAGATTTGAGAGAAAAGTGTCTCAGTTACAGGAACAGTAAATTCTGAATTGGGGGTATGCTTGTTTTTTTAAATTTTTTTAAAAAATTTATAAGGAAGCCAGCATGGGTGTATCTTAGTGACAAGTTAATAGGAGACCAGATTGGAAAAGTGACTGGGGGTCAAAGCATGTAGTACTTGCAGGCAAGAATAGGGATTTTGAATTGTATTCTGAATGATTGGTTTGCTCAGGGAAGAGACATGATTTAAATTATTTTTCAAAAGGATTAATCAACTGCTGTGGGGGTGTAGTAGGGTGCTGTAGTAGGGTGAAAGTGGACACAGGGAGATGATGAGAAAGCTATTCCAATACCATGGCTTAGGGTCGGATGGTAGCAATGCAAATGGTGAGAAGTGGGCAGATTCAAGATGGTGGTAGAGGGGAGGTGAAGTGTGACATGAAGAGAAGGATCAAGATGTTTTTGGCTAATTCTCAGGTGGGGAAGACTGCAGGAGGGGCAGCTTTGTGTGTGTGAGTAGTGGTAGAAATCAAGAATTTGGTTTTGGACATATTGACTTTGAGATGCTCATTCAACTTCCAAGTAGTTATGTCAGAGAGGCATTTTGATAATGCAAATCTGATATTCAGGGGAGATTTGGGGGATGATGAATTATATTGAGGAGGCACCAGCATATTTCCAAGCCCATAGGACTGAATGAGATTATTTATGAAATTGCGTACTCACAGGGAAAATGTGCCTTGTAGTGAGTGGTGAGAAGTTGGATTTGACCCATGCTGGCTTACACAAGATCAATGTCAGTGGGTGAGGAAAGCCTGACTGCAGAAGGGAATTGAGAGTGGGAGGAGAGGACATGGAAGCCGTGAATAAGGACCATTCCATGCTAGAGAACAAAGAAATGGAAGAGGGAGACATGGCCATAAAACTTCAGGCTTTTTCTTTCCTTATGTTCTCTTGTGGACCCCAAGGCATGGTTGCAAGGAAATTGTCAAGTTTCACGTATAAGGCACATTTGAGTCCATCTTTTTCTTTTTCAGCTAACAGCTCATCTTGTCCCTCTACATCCAGGCCCTTGCCACTGTTCTCTGTTCATGGCATTGGTGCTGCCCACCTGTGACACTCACACGCTAACAATGACCTGCATCCACCAGTGACAGCCCTGGGGCATCTGTTTCTGTCTCTGTCTTTCCATCATTGCTGCCTAGAGCTTCTTAGCACCAGCCGGTACTTGCATTGTATATGCCTATTGTGCTCTTTGGCTATAGGAAAATGAGTGTTTCACCTATTATTCCGTGTTTTATGTCCAATATTTCAGGTTTTGCTGTGGGGCAGTGAGAGAGAGAGAGAGAGAGAGAGAGAAAACGAGGGAGAGAGAAACAGGAAAGGGACAACATATTAAATTAGAAAATGTGGCTGGATGCAGGTGGGGAGTATAGCTTACTTCTTGGCATCTGGCTGGTTTATTAAGTCTTGGCTCTATCAGAGCCCTTAAAGCTGAAAGTTACTTGTTGGCCTTTGTAAATTTAGCAAATCAGATCAATTAAAAATGTTAGTTAAAATGTTTGTATTTTGAGGCAAACAGTTTTATCTCTTGTTTGATTCAGCAGGGACCCTGAGTCCTTTTCATATGATGTGTAAGTCTTTAATTTCTGAAAAGGAGAAAAGATGTATTTATATGAAATAATCTTTGGCTTGATCAAGCTAATCCTTATTTGTCTGGATAACCCCTCCTGAGTTTTTAACCCCCTCTGTTCTTGGAAATTGAGTCCTGTAAGCAAGAATTTCAGAACAAATTAACTCAGATGTCTAATTTTGTTCCCCCTCTGTCTTCCCATTTCTTTCCTCTCCAGAAAACATTCTTAGTTGATAATTCCAAGTCTAAGGCAGAAAACTGAGAGGATTTTCACCTATGCTCATGCTGATCTCATCCATAGGAGAAATTCAGTTGTGAAGTGGATCGGTCTCCAGTAACTTAAAATCAAGTGAGTACAGCATATCATATTCTCTTGGGGGCACTGGGAAAACCATTCAAGGTGGTTCTTGCTCATTGAGGAACTCACTGAGTCCAGAATTTGAAGGTGGAGGATGTTATACCTGTTCCCCTTGTACTGTGATTTATAAAACATCTCTTAGGTCTCTTGCTCTGAAGTTTGTCATTTTTGGGGAGGGGGGTCATTAGTTATAAATTTGCCCTACTTGACCCAGGAGTGCTCTGAGAAGTTAAGAGACCTATAACTAGGGGTGCCTGGGTGGCTCAGTGGGTTAAGCCTCTGCCTTCGGCTCAGGTCATGGTCTCAGGGTCCTGGGACTGAGAACCGCATCAGGCTCTCTTCTCAGCAGGGAGCCTGCTTCCCCTCTTCCTCTGCCCGCCTCTCTGTCTACTTGTGATCTCTCTCTCTGTCAAATAAACAAAAAAAATCTTTAAAATAAATAATATCTTTAAAATATCTTTAAATAAAATCTTTAAAAAAAAGAGAGACCTGTACCTTATTATCAGTTAAAATTTGAAGTCTTTAAATTTTGTAAATGGCAATGATGCTTGTCATTTTGATTGTACACTTTGGGAAAAGAGCACGATAGAAGGAATCAGATTTTCCAACTGCAGATTAAGTTGTAGACTTAGCGAATGTTTTCAAGTTATATTAGTCCTTTTAGGGCCTACTATTTGATAAAGTAGTAGTTTAGCCTACTCATCAAAACAAATAAACATTTACAGAATGGGCACTGGGTGACAGAAGCAAAGCTGCAGTTTTTCTGCTCTTTAGAAACACCAATTCAACCTTGATCTCTCTTTAGGGGAAACACTTTTCCTGCAATCATCCATCATATTATAGGCAGTTGTGCAATAGTCTTCTTTAGAATATGAAATGTGCAAGTGAAATGTAACTTTCACCTCCATCCCTGGTATACCAGTAGCTTAAATTTAAAAACTGGCATGTCCAAGGGAGAAAGACACATCAGGCATGTATACTACAAAGACAAATGAGCCAACATAGAACAGAGACTCCAGGTCCCTGCAACCATAGGCTCAAGCACCTTGGATTTAGTGGCGAGTTAGGTTCCTCTCTCAGTCCTATAGGAGGACCTGGAGAATATTGCCCCAAGCCTAATAGAAGACAGTCACTCTTACTGTACAGGGGGAAAAAAAAAAACAAAAACAAACCAAACCCTGTAATTTAACATGCTTCTGAGGTTTTTAATAAGCAATGCAACTTCACAAATGAATTATAACCAAATAAGAAAGCACTCCTCTCATTTCAGACTTGAAGAAACTTGAACCAGTCTGGCCAGTTTCTAATTATAATGTGTGTTGTAATTAGACGAGTGATTTATCAGAACATTACTTAATCTGAGTTTCGGTTCAGAGGCTTAGAAGGGAAATTTTGCTAGTCTTTGGATGACTGACTTCATTTTCCTTGCTGAATTTCATTTAAGTTCTGGGTCCAGATGGAGAAAATAATGTTCTTATTCTTTCCTTTCCAAGCAAATGATTAGCAAGGGAAATGCTACATTTGACTTTGCTAGAAATCAAACCCATTGGCAATGAAGGTCATGTGGTTCAGTTTAGTTCCCTGACATTTGCTCTGTTTTGGGCCTTTGTGATTGGTGACTCGGTGGAGAATTCAGACTTACCCTACACCTCATTTTTAGTGACTCCTTTTATTGAATACTCATGACAATTTTTCTATTTCTTTTTTTTAATATAAAGGTATTTTCTATTTAGTATCATGAAGGCAGGTTTATATTTTATGCTAAGTAACACCTTGAAGACAGAAAAGAAGATGGAAAACCATAATAAAGTTAGATAATTGGTGTAGGGACAGTATTTAATCTAAGGCTTGAAACTTCTTCCAGCTTGTATTGTGTCTATGATATGAATGATTACTTTGTGGAATTCTTTAGGGCATTTCCAGGCATTTTATCAAGGTTGGTGAATTGATTAGTCAGCCCTCTTAGCATATTTGGGATGTGGGCAGCACACAGTCTGTAAGAATAGGCAGGAAGGTGCTGTGACACAGGACTGAGACTTCCAAGTCTCACTAACAGGATCATAAAATCAGAGCTCTTAAAATAAAGACTTCTTACCCCACTATCATTAAGATTAGCCCTATTTTCAAGTTAAAAACATAAAAGGGTCTTATTAGCAAACCAAAGTGGAAATTAGGAGCTCATGTGTCCTAAATTAAGTTAATTCTAACTGAATCTTACTGTAACAAGAATGTAATATAGAATCTCCAAACATAACTCCACATGCAAATTTCATTCTATGGTAAGAGATTATTTTAAGGTAATCTCAGAGAGACTATATAATAATATTAAAATGTAAAACACAACTGGAAAGTGATATGATTAAATTACAAGAATTAAATAGCACACATTTTTGCAATTATAACGGGAAATCATATGCTAGCTTGCTATAGGACTCATCCAAAGTCCAATCACTGGAGAGTCTTCTTGTGAAGAGAATTGCCCAAATCATTTTTCCAAGCTTTCTCTGTAACTCTCTTGGTAGATCTTTCTTTTCACATAGAATGAATGCATTTGCTAGCTGACAGCCAAACTCGAAAAATACCAAAAAAGTGTAAGACACAGACACTGCCCTCCTGCAGTTTATATTCTAGTTGGAGTTATAAGACCCCTGCAGAAGAAGCATTTGAAGTGACATGTGATTGGATGTCTGAATCAGTCTTATAGGGACTAGGAGACTACAGGGGCAGTGTGATTGGAGTGTTTGGGGAAATTAGGATTTATTGGATGGATAAGATCCGAAAAAGAGGAGAAAACATAGATGGATTGTGTATATGGCATACATAAAAGTGAGAAAAAGGGTATAAGCTTAGAATGTATTTATTCAGTAATTATTTATTGAGTGCCTACTAGAAAAATGGTGGTAAATATAATGAGGTCTTGACTCTCATGAAACTTCCATTCCAAATGTGATGAGGAAGACAATAAAAAGAAAAAAAGTAAACAATATATTTCTAGATTGTGAATATGCAATTGAGGAAATAAACAGGCAAGGTAATAAAGTCAGGGAGGTGGGTGTGGGGGTATATTCAGTGTTTCTCAAAATTTAATGTTGATATGAATCTCCTGGAGGTCTTATTAAAATTTAGATTCTGAGTCAGAAAGTCTAGGGAGGGTCCAGGAGTCTATATTTTCAAAAATATCCCAGGTGTTGCCAATGCAACACACAAATCACACTTTGAGTAGCTAGGCTTTAGATGGAAAAAAATTGGGCTTCTGCTCTGGGAAAATCTAGGTTGAAAGAACAAAAGACTAAAGACATAGGATTATAATGATCCAAGCTTGCCCTGATGAGCCCCTTGTCAATGGAAAGGAAGGAGTGAGTAGGAGAAAGAGGACTTTGTGAGAGTTTGTTTATATGTGGTGAAGAAGGTGGATGGTCTTAGGAATGGTGGGACATCCAAAATTCCAGCAGGCACCCAAACACACATGGCTGGCTATTCAAATGAAAGTTCTCCCCAGGAGTTAAAGGTTTTTAATTCCTAAAGGTTTAAGATGTGTAAATAAGGAATTCCTTTCAGTGCACGGGTATGAAGACAGAAGAGAAACTAATTAAGACCGGGTATGAAGACAGAAAAGAAACTAATTAAGACCGTGCTTCAGGAAGGATTTACAACCTACAGAAGGAAGAAGAAGGGCACCTATGGGTTGGAAGGGGTTGGTGAGAAATTCAGCAATGTCAGAAAGCTGTCAGGAGTAGTGCATGGCCAGTGTGGGCACTGTATACTGTGTGATGCGGGGACTTTGACCACTGTCCCTGTCATTGCAAACAGGCTGATTTTGAGGGCAGGTCTTTAACTCTCATACTGCTTGTGCACCCCCGACCCCCACCACCACCGGCTTCCCCCAAGACATGTAGTCAAGCATTTCCATCTGAGAAGTGCCTTCCAACTCAGAGAGGAAGGGGAGCAGGAAGAAAAGGA
Source organism: Enhydra lutris kenyoni (assembly GCF_002288905.1). Classification (NCBI taxonomy): domain Eukaryota; kingdom Metazoa; phylum Chordata; class Mammalia; order Carnivora; family Mustelidae; genus Enhydra; species Enhydra lutris. Next base: position 31,779,902 of record NW_019154085.1, on the reverse strand, counting down.
TTATGACTAGGAAGAGGCCAAGCCAGATTAATGCCAAATCTGACTTTACACAACTAACTACAGTCCCAGAAACCCATGGTTCTCCCCAGGGTACACTAATGTACCCCCCAGAGGAGGCCAAGGGAGAGAAAGTTTGTCTTTACCCATATTTTATTGAAAGGCTGAGTCCCAAAGAAGCTCAGTATGTTCCGAGAGAAAATTACATCTGTTAGCAGTAAGCTTAGAATGAGGACTCAAGCTTTTTTCACTTTCAGAGTGGTGATCTTTTTATTGCAATTAAAGTAAATAGAGACAAGTGTTAAATATAGAGGGTATATATAGCATACCTTGTCTCTGAGTCGATGGGAGGCTTAGATTTTGCATTCATTGACATTAGTTTCTAGTCTTTCTGGATTCAGGACATAAGGTGACATTTTATGTTTACTGTCTTCTGCATGTTAGGAATATGAGAAACCTTCAGTGAATGTTTTGAGCAGCTCCACATTGAAATACTAGATGGCAGTCTAATACTACCTTTGGTATTTAGAATTACTGGTTCTTAAAATGGCATTTTAACAGAAAATTTTAAGAGATATTTTTAAATGAATAATTTCAAGAGAAAGCTGTACCGAAATAAATAAATGGTGTACAATACATTTGTAAATTACCTTTCCCCAACCATATTTTTAATTACTAAATAAGCATGCAATTGAATGAGATACTAAAAACTTAAGACCTAACCAAAAAATAAACAAAGGACATTAACAGATATTTCACAGGAGGAGAAATACATGTGGTCATTGAACATATACACAACACCTAATCTCTAATAAGAAAGAAAATTCAAACTAAGTGTGAACATTTTTATTTCCCCTCAATTTGATAGAATTATTTTCGAAAGTTCTATCCTGAAGAAAAATTAGAGATGTGGTCAAAGATTTATGTATAAGCATCTTCCTTGATGTTTTATCTATGATAATCTAAGGACATTAATGCTTAGAAGATGGTATTTCTTAAAATGGAATATTATACATTCTTAATTTATAGGACTTTCTATTTTAGTTAGCCGGTAACAAAATTATATTAATTATGGCGAATCGTTGTAAAAATACGGGCATATAAAGTCTTAGACATTGCAGACAGAAGTATAAGTTACCCCTTATTGGAAGGACAGAATTTCTTAGGTGGTTTTGGGGTCTTTGGAAGCATTGATCAGATTCTAAATATGTATAACGAGGTCATGCCTGGGTTATTGGTGAAGGAATGGAATCATAACCAAATGGAGGGCTGATAGCCCCACTCAGCAGCAGCTGGTTACCTCACCTGTACAAGTGTCAAGGGAAGGAAATCCAGTTTCCTTCCTTCAGACACTTTCCCAGAATCATGTGAATGCGTATCTGGGGCCTTAATACCACCTCACTGCTGTCTTCAGCTCATAGAGTTCCCAGTGGGAACTAAGAAAAAAGGAATTTAGTAAATTAGGAAAAAAACCCTCAAATCTCCCTCCTGAGTGATTATTAAAATATCATCATTTGTAAATATTTTGCCAGGATGATAAAAGTATTACTCTGCCTTTAATTTCTTTCTTAACACATTCTTTCTAATGCATGTTGTTGTGTTTTTTGTTTTTTGTCAAAAACAAGAAATAATAATTGCTTGGTTTGCTATTCACTTTATGTAATAATATGGAATAAACAGGACTAAAGAAAAATCAATAGCATTGTTTGGCCCAAAATGTTGCTTGTTGCATTCTGCTAGAAATACATGAATTGAGTGTTTAATTTATTCCCTTAATTTGTTGATTCAATTACTCATTGCCCTTATTGTGGAAATAGTAGATAAAAATGAGGGAAACCTTTGGCAAAATGGTCTTACACCTTGGCAACTGTGAGGAATATGGAATATATAGAGTCTAATCTTGGAATCCAGTACTCAGTAAGAATTAAAAAAAAAATAAATCCACTGTCACATAGTAAAAAAAAAAAAAAAAAGAATTTTTTAAAGCCCTTAATTTTTGGATGAACGTATTTTAAAAATAAGAGCCACATATGGTCCCCAATTAAAAACATAATCATAATCTAAGTATAATCAAAATTCTGGTACTTTCATTTCATAAGCCGGAAATATAACTTGTTGAAAACCTGGTTGGGGCATAAATTCTACAACATCTCTGCTTTTAGTAATTTGTATTTTTTTTCTGTGAATAACAGAAAAGCTCATTAATAGAATTTTTCTAGGTTCTGTCCTTTGACAAGGAAACAGACTGTGAGACCTGTAAGTTCTTAAAATTTTATCATGATTAGAAAAACACATCATTAACCATGAGAAGATTTTTCTGTATCACTGAGATATTTAGGCACATCCTTTTCCAGGCATCCAGCCTGCCAACGAGGTCCTACCCTTTGTGTAACACAACAATGCTGCTGGCCTCTTATGATCATTTCCATGGAGAATCATATAATATTCCATGGGGGAAGAGACAGGGGCAATTGTCCCCTTGAGTTCTCTCATTTCACAGATGAGCTTGCACATTTGAGTAGTTTTCCCAGTATGGGTCAAAACCTGCTCTAATGAGACTGATAAAACAACAGATTTTGTTACAGTGGAACACAAAAGAAGCTTATAATACTATTCATTATTTTTAAAATGTGCATCATTGAAACAAATGTTTGATCTTCCTCTTATTTGTACAATTAGTAAGTTCAGGTAGTGGGAGAAGAAAAATGGATTTTGGCAAATGCAAAGTTTGAGTGTATCTGGGGCACTGGGAAGGGTCGATGTCTGTATCTCTTTAATAATTATATTTTAGTGCAATTTCAGATCATCTTATAAAAATGTTCATGTTTTATAAGGGTTGCAGAATCTCTTTTTTCTTCGTTTGAATTTGCTTACTTATGTAATCTTTATGTCCTGGGTTCCTATAGATGAAGAGCTTGGCTTATCAGTTGTTTGGGGTTATTTATTGCCTATGATTCTACTTTTTTCAGAAAAGTCAGAGATGAGCCCCATTTGACTTTCTGGTATCTCACTAACTTCTGAAGCTGTGAGAGTCTGAAGAGACCCTTGATCCAGCCCTCTCTTTTGGTAGATGAGAAAAACAAAGTCTGGAATGTGTTTGTCTGAGTCAATGGCAGAGCTAAAACAAGGACCACGGTCTCCTGCCCGCCCCATGTGGGGTGAGTTTTCTACTATATCATTCTTGCATTGTAGGTCCTTCTTTTTCTCAGCAGTTTAATGACTATAAGAGTCATATTTCTCATAGAGACAGGCCCACATGCTGGAGATCTGCCTTTGACTATAATTCTACTGTGAGCACTCACTGTCTTTTACCAAGCTGACTGAAACCTTACCCCAGTCCATTTGTCCTTTCTACCTCCTTCCTCATCTCTCACTGGGCACTAAGAACTGCTGAATCTACTGGTGATGGTTAGTGATAGTTCTTAGTCATCAACCTTTTCCCTGGAAAAGGTGTTCTAGAGGCTCTGCAAACGACCTACTGTGGAGATCAAAATGGAGACAGGCTACCTTCAGTGCATGAGGTATGGGTATAATGGTGGGGAACAGAGGCTCAGGATGCTTATTTCAAATTTTGGCTTTACCACTTGGGCAAGCTACTTATCTCTATGTTTCGCTTTGTTTGTCTATAAAAGGAGGATGATAGAAGTATCTCCTTAATAGGATTGTGATGAAGAGTCAATGAGTTAGTACATATAAAATATTTAGAATAGTGACTAATGCATAGTAAGTGCTTAATTAATACTAGCCAATATTATTATTATAGGTTTTCATATAGAAACAGGACCATATTTATTTTTGGCCAAGGTAGCAGCCCAAGGAATGACAGGGTTGTTTCTGAACATGATTTTCTGTGTTCCAGCTACAGTAGCCTTCTTTTAGTAACAGAGCAAGCTTTTTTCTGACTTGCCTCAGGGCCTTTGCATATATCATTCCCTTTGATTCTAAGGTTTTTCTTTCTTCACTTACATCATCTGGTTGGATTCTATTTGCCCTTCTTAGAACTACCATTTACTTTTTCAGGGGAAATGTCATGACCCCCTAATACTTTACTATTTATTCTCATTGAACTTTTCTGATAGAATCATATTTGTAGCACTTGTAACATAATTTTGTATGTATATGAGTGAATATTTGATCAAAGCCTATCTTCCCCACTAGACTGTAGACCACATTAAGTAGCATAAGAATGTTGTCTGCTTTTGCAGACCATTGGCTCCCTAGTGCCTTTACAGTATGGAACACATGGAAGGTGTTCAGTAGCTCTTTTTAAAATGAATGAATGAATGAATAGAGATGGGCCTAAAAGAGTTTTGGCCCTGTGATCAAATTGGATGACAACTTGCATAGGTATAGGTCAGATGGGTGGATGTCATGAGATGTACACCATCACCATGTTTTGTATAATTCGCCATGGGAAATCAGGCTCTAAAAACAAGTAGGTCTTCAAACCCACAAAGCCAGAAAGTGTCTCCCCTTCTTGTAAAAAGGAAAAATTAATTTCATAATGTTATAATATTGAATAACTCACATGCAATAAAATACGTGATTTTAAGTGCACGTTTCATTAAGTTTTGATAAATGAGGTTATAACCTCATGACCAACACAATTGCCTGAGCTACTTGTGTCTATACCTGCTGTCACTGTGTTAATCAGGCTGGTGTTATTCCTCTACTGGTCTTCCCACTGCCACTCTATTCTACCTGGATCCATTCTCCTCCTAAAGATGTCCACATCCTAATCCCCATAAACTGTGACTTCGTTACCTTACATGGCAAAAGGAACTTTGCAAATGTGATGAAGCAAAGGTGATTGAGATGGGACAATTAACCTAGATTATCTGGGTGGGTCCACTGTAATTAGTGTAGTGATAAGTGAAAGAGGGAGGGAGGAGGGTCAGAGTCAGGGAAGGAAATGTGAGGGCAGAAGGTGATATGGTGGCCTTAAAGATCAAGACGCCACAAGCCCAGGAATGTAGGCAGCCTCTGGAAGTTGGCAGAGGCAAAGAGTGGATTTTGCCCAGAGCCTCCAGAAGGAACACAGCCCTGCTGTCATGTTATTTTAGCCCCACCCATAAGACTCATTTCAGACTTCTGAGCTCCCAACTGTAACGTAATAACTGTATTGTTTTCAGCCTCTAAGTTTGTGGTCCTTCCTCCCTTCCTCCCTCCCTCCCTCTCCCCCTTCTTTCCTCCCTCCTTTCCTTCCTTTCTTTTTAAAGATTTATTTTAGAGAGAGAGAGAGAGAGAGGAAGAGAGAGCGAGAGAGCACAAAGGGGAGGGGTAGAGGGAAAGAACGAGAGAATCTCAAGCTGTGGGGCTCAGTCTCATGACCCTAAGATCACCACCTGAACCAAAATCAGGAGTCAGTCACTTAACTGACTGAGTCACCCAGGTGGCCCCAGTTTGTGGTTATTTCTTACAGCAGCAGTAGGAAACGGACACAAGGTCTCTGCTTCAAATGCCATCTTTATAAGGACGCCTTCCCCCAGCAACTGCCTACAGTAGAATTCCTTACTGCTCGCTTATCCCAACTCTCCTTCCCATTCTTACCTCCTAGTTTCTGCTTCAGTCTCTTGTTTAATTCTTTCATAGGAAAACTCACCACTGGTAATCACCTTTTACTTTTTCTTTGTCATCTTCACTAGAATGTGCTCTCTGAGGGCAGAGAAGCAGACACCCTGCTGAGCAGGGAGCCCATGAGGCTTCACCCCAGGACTCTGGGATCATGACCTGAGCTGAAGGAGACAACTTACCAGACTGAGTCACCTAGGCGTCCCTAAAATTAACATTCTTAATGGGATATCTGGGTGGCTCAGTCAGTTGGGCTCCTGACTCTTGATTTTAGCTTGGGGGTCATGATCTCAGGGTCGTGAGATCGAGCCCCACATCGGCTCCGTACTCAGTGTGGCATCTGCTTGAGATTCTGTTTTTCTCTCTCCCTCTGGTCTCTCTCTCAAATAAATAAATCTTAAAAAATAAAATTAACATTCTTAATATGTGTTACAGATCAGCAACTGAAAATAGAACAAGATGCTGAAATAGTACTTTAGACCTTCCTGTGTTATTTGGCACAATGGAATTCTACCTTCAGGGACATGGGTTTTTCCTAAGAACACCCACTTTCTTGTTTAACAGCTAAAGCTACCTGTGAGGAAATCCATCAGGTAGGGCTTCTCAGTCACCGTCCACAAATTATTCCAAATGTCCGACAGAAAGGAAGTGTACTCATGGTTGGGAAATGGAGCATTTAGGACCTAGCCTCGTGTTCCGCCCAATCCCAGCTTGCTTGAATTTTTTTAACATACACTATTTTGTCTTAAAAATTCACGAGAATATTTTATTCTACTCCATAATTTGTCTGTATTTGTTTCCATATAAAAATAGTGCTCTTCAGTCCAAATCCTCCAGTAGAATAGGTGCACTATGCTTTCTCTGGAGGCTGTTTGTGACCTCGATGTACCAATATCTCCAGGGGCTCTGCTACTATGCCCTGAGTGCTTACGGGATCCGGACTGATGTCATGAGCCTTGGAGTTCTGAGGAATCGTTGGATGGAGGAGATGACGATTAGTTCAGCAGTGAGCTGGGCAGTAGCTGGGAGAGAGGATGAGGTGGTTCTTCCAGCTGATATGGAGGTGGAGGGTGAGGAGAAGTGAGAACAAAAAGCTGGATACAAATACGGAAATCATTTTACCACTTGTGTTTATTGCCAGGGCAAAAGGATCGATCAACCTTGTCTTTAGCTGCCCTTCATTTCCTGGGTTCAGGCTGCCCTTTGAGACTGTGTGTGTGTGTGTGTGTGTGTGTGTGTGTAGTGTGTGTATGTATGCCTGCATTCATGCTCATGTTTGTAGATACAGATTGCTTTAAAGTAACTCTTGTGGGAGCCTGGGTGGCTCAGTGGGTTAACCGTCTGCCTTTGGCTCAGGTCATGATCCCAGGGTCCTGGAATCGAGCCCCACGTCGGGCTCCTTGCTCAGCGGGGAGTCTGCTTCTCCCTCTGTCCCTCAACACAGCTTGTGTGAGCTCTCTCTCTCTCAAAATAAAATAAAATAAAATAAAATCCTTGGGGAAGAAAAAAGCAATCCTTGGGATCAATTTGCCTATATAAAAGCTGGGGGTGGGCTGGGCAATGAAAAGACAGACTGTCATTTTTCCAGACCATTTTCTACCTAGCGTAAAACTATTTAAAGATAGGGTGGTCCGTCCTCCTGATTTTGGTAACTGGCAATTTACATTCGCTGTAATTTTTAATCGCATTTCAACCCTGCAAGGTAGAGATGGGTTATTACCATTTGGAAGATAAGCAAACTGAGTCTCAAAGAGGTTACCAAGTTCGCCCACAGTCTCTTCAGCCTGTTAAGTGGCAGTCAGGATTAAGAGACTCCGGCTCTGTGCTATTCCCATCACATTTTTCTGCCTCTCTAGCAGGTTTAGAGGCTGTTTCGACTGGATGCTGCAATTTCTTTTGAGTACCTCCTATGTCCCAGGGACCAGGCTAGACTTACAAGAATATACAAAGATGAATCAAGACATGCTCCCTGCTGGCTCCCAGGCCAGAAACTTTTCCCTTCCCTGACATTCAAAGCAGCATGTAAGAAAGATAGTAACTATTAAATTACTTTCTCGGGGCAATTCATTGTGACTAGCCCAGAATTAAACATTTCTTATTTAACATTAGCAGATGGTGAATGAGGCAACAATGTCTACGCTGGAAACAAAACAAAAGTAATAAAAAGAATTGGCACTTGAGTAGAAAAGATGAACCACCATTCCTGCAGGTCTTTTGTCTCAATCATTCAGTAGAACGAAAAAAAATCACTTCATAAATCAGTCAAAGCTGGTCTCATTCTGCCATCCACAGAACATGGAATTACTTGCTTCGAGTGATAAATGGATGTCTTTGCCAGAGCACTGTCACCGAGGCTTATATAACTTACAGTGCAATTATTACTTATGTCCTAGGAAGGACTTATTTATTTTAGCTTATATCATCTTTTCATTCTTGAAACATGTTTTTTATGTATTTGCTTTTGAAAACTGGAGTTGATGCCAGTATAAAAGGAAGCTTTTCTATTACTGTAACTGAAATATAATTTTGCAAGGGAGTGATATGAGACAATGCATTGATTCTTTGCATTTTATCACCAGAGACTGGAGCCAATGGAAAATATCAACTGCATTTTTGTAAAATTAGGGCTGATCTGAAATTATAGTTGGAACCCCAGAAGTTCTGAAACCAGAGTGTGTGGAGTGGATTAACCTTAAATTTGTTAGTACCCAGCAGATTGATTGATACATTACATTTTAATTGTTAGGATACAAAGAGGATAGGCACAATTTATCTACATGGGAAAACACACAAGTACATACAATGTATGTATACACACAAACACAATACATATATATATGCACATATGCATACACAGGAAAACTTGTTCCCCAAAACAAATTCTCTTTTAATCTTCTTAAAATGGGTAAAAAGCTGAGTTTGGTTTTTGATCTGTGTATCCTGTAATCTTAATACTTGTGGGGAAGAGAGCTGAATTGAAGCAAATATGTACCCTGGTAATTGGGCACATCTCCAGGTCATTTTCTAAGATTCTCAAGAGCTTTGGTGAAAGTTGAAAATTAATCTCCAAACTATTTTGTCCATTCATTTTTATATTTTTAACATGTGTTGTAAATCTTTTTCTCCTTCTTCCTAGATTATGGCATGTCCACTTTGAAGAATGGAATTAGATTTTTAACTCTTCACGGGGTGATCATTCTACGTTTGATATGCAACCTGAGATTGCCTCCTATCCATCTGATTCTCAAAGTTAACAATAAATGTCCTAGAGGAAAGCCAGGTATCAGCACCCATTTGGCTTGTAGCTAAGTTAGCAGATTTGCAACAATTTGAAACTGGAACTTTTTTGATGCTTTTGCATGTAATATGTCCTATATGTTCCTGCAGAAACTGTATATTTCTTTTCAAAATAATAAATAGGATTCTTTTGTAAAATCCAAGATTTGTTCCTTCCTCCCCTATTTTTAATTATGTTATGGTTTAGAAAGTCACATTTATCGTTCTTTTCCCTATTTCCCCACAATTACAAATAAGTACTACCTTTCCACCAATTGCCCAAGCCCTGCCCCTCCTAGCCACCATCCAAAACAGGATTGTTTGATTTAGTTGTTCATTTAAGTTTTTTTTTTTTTACTTACCTTTTTAAGAAGGTTTCTACTTGATAATTTTGATGGATTTTAGGTAGCAACTCAAAGAAAAAAAAAGGGAAGTGTCTGTTGCTTTTTGTAACCCAAGCTAACCTATGTCACAGACATTTTGCAGGTGCATAGGAACAGACATTATCTCCTGTCCTTTGGCCTCCTTTCCTCTTATTTTCTTGCCATCCTTCTTTTTTATGCTAAATGGAATGTTATGCAAATAACAATTGAAAAAGAGAGGGCCAGACCCAAACCAAGACAATTGTAGGGTTTTCCTTTTATTATACACTCTATGTAATGTTTGAATTTCTTGTGTTTTCAATTTTTAAAAATCCAGGTATAAAAAAAAATATTTTCTTTCATTTTCCAAACTCTTACTTCATGGCTGCTCTGAAGATACTTTTCCTCAAAACTACACTTGACTTTCCTCCCTAGCCTCCTCAGTGAGACCTTGCCCCCTCCTCCCCTTCTCCCTTTTCCCGGATCAGTCTGATTCTTTGTCTTGCTCTAATTATTCAACCTACTATGCATCATAAAAGCCTAGAATAGGTTGGTAAAAAATAAATTCCTATGTGGGATGGGGAATGGAGAGACAAAACTGAGTGGCAAAGATAAAATTTGTTTGTGTGTGGAGTAGAAGCAGCATAAGGAAAGGTTGGGAACACTCACTTATTAATTTTGTCCCCATCATACCTACTTTGAGACACTGAATTTTCCTTTGTCCTACAGACAAGGAAAATTCCCCCACTCCCAAATTTGCTTATTTCAAATTCTAGAATTGAAAACGATGGTTTCCAATCTCCTAAAAGCACTTCATCTACAACATTTGGGCAGAAACAGGAGTTCCAATTCTGCATGTTCTTATGGGTTATGTAATAAGGCAAATCCACAACAGGAAGTGGATACAACCATCCTGTGGACATAGCTTGGAGGGTAAGATTTTTGGAAAGCAAAGATCTTCTTGATGTTGTATGTAGCATTTAGTATATGATGGTATTCTATAAATATTATATAATGTGAGATATGATGAACCAATGGTTTTTGGTAACCCTATTCAGGCCTACATGAAATATTTTCTTTTAAACATAGGGTTAAAAATCTTCCAGGGGTGCCTGGATGGCTCAGTCGATTAAGCATCTGACTTTTGATTTCAGCTCAGGTCATGAGATTGAACCCCTCACCCAGCTTGGAGATTCTCCTGGGAGAATCTTGGGATTCTCTCTCTCTCTTTCTGCCCCCCCCACCCCCCATTTGCAACCTCTCTCTAAAAAAATTAAAATAAAAATACCATAGTGAGGCTAATGTCTCCCTTATAGGATTCTTTTTTTTTTTTTTTAAAGATTTTATTTATTTATTTGACAGAGAGATCACAAGTAGGTAGAGAGGCAGGCAGAGAGAGAGGGGGAAGCAGGCTCCCTGCCAAGCAGAGAGCCCGATGCAGGGCTCGATCCCAGAACCCTGAGATCATGACCTGAGCCAAAGGCAGAGGCTTAACCCACTGAGCCACCCAGGTGCCCCCCTTATAGGATTCTTATAAAACTATTATTTATCTTTTAAAAAGATTTTCTTTCTTTATTTATTTAACAGAGAGGGAGAGAGAACAAGAGATTGAGTACAAAGGGGAAAGGCAAATGGAAAGGGAGAAGCAGGCTCCCCGCTGAGCAGGGAACCCAACATGGGGTTTGATCCCAGGACCCTGAGATCATAACCTGTGCTGAAGGCAGATGCTTAACCAACTGAACCACCCTGATGCTCCTGAATCTATTTTTTATTGAAGTATTCTCTTTTAGGATTTAGGCATTTCTGAAACTATACTTGGAGAAAATGTTGCTACACACAAAGAAATGAAAGTACAACTTAAATACATTTTTTAAACATTGGAAAATTCACAGTTTTGTAAGACCTGAGACACTGTCAGTTGAAAACTGTATCATTATCTTATATAACAGACACATATGTACACACAACTAAGATATGCTTATTAGTTATGAATTTATTTTATATATGTGCAAGATTCCTTTGAGACAACTAGAAATGTATTTTTTTTTTAACATTTCAGTCTTCTGTACACATCAAAAGAAAAATAAAGTAGAAGTGGTTAAGGCATCCCTAAACTTGTTGACATCCTGGCTCTGTTGACTCAGATGTTGCTGGTGGCTGTGATATTTTTTCCTTTTCTTCATTTTTTGAAACAAAATAAAACAAAAGAAAAAACAGAATAATTAAAAGCATTGTAGCTGTGGTGCATCTATTGTTCTCTCAATCCAACTGTCTCTTGCCTCTGTACAAGGATGCACATGGGGCAGCAGCTCACTCTTGGCAAAAATAATCTTTGTCCCTTGCAGCTGGTGGATCTGATTATGTTCTTGCCAGCATTCTGTGGAGAAAGAGAGAGAATCAGGGAGAGACACAGAGTTCCCAAGTGGTTCTGATCTCTATCTCCCTTCAAGAGTGCAAAAGAACTCATGGGGAAAACTCTTCATTCCAGTTCTTAGGGAAAATCAAGCTCCTGAGCCTGGTGGAAGGACATTAGGTCTCCATGGTTTGTGATTCTCCAGAAAGGCATGTTGTGTTGTTTGCCCACAATTTATCTCGTCCGTCTCCTATTACAACGTATGTGACTTGCTTGCCAAACCTAGACACAGATCTCTCAAAGCAGCTCTCCTTACCAATTTTGGTAGCACTATAGATGTTTTCAATAGGAAATACTTCTCCTAACCCATATAAGAGAAACTTGTATTCCAACTTGTCAGAGTTGGAACCAGCTGAGCTGGGTTGTAGTGATCAGAACATTCACAGAATTCTTGCTGGACTGGATGAGAAGTAAGGACTTTAATGTAGTTCCTAACTAGGAATCTGTTAAGACTTCAATTTCTGCTCTTAGTCTCTGTAGTGCAGGGGTATCTGGCTTGCCCAGTTGGTAGAGCATCTGACTCTTCATCTCAGGGTTGCAAATTCAAACCCCATATTGGGTATAGGTATTAATATAAAAAATATATATATGGTTGTCAGAGGAAAAGCTCTTGTACCCTTGTTTGGTTTGGAGACTGATTTTTTTTCATTCACCACCGTCTTCTGTGCCATTCGGCATGTCAATGATATAGCATTACTTGAAATAGTGCTCCAGTACTGTCTCTGGGATTTTCTTTGAAGCAGTTGCCCCTTATTTGCAAGTTTTGATGTCTGTGTGTTCTTAATTGTGCTGTAGGGTATCTATAGAATATTTTCAGGTAATAGTCAGGACTTACATTGCTTCTTCAATGGACCTTATATGGTTTCTTGATTGAAACGTTAAGGGATAATGATTGTCCAGCTGGGTCCCTAGGAATAACAACTGACTTCAGACCTGCACAGGTAATGATCACTGCTTTGTCTTCCACCAAGCTGACAGCATTTGTAAGATGCCCTCCATTATAGATTTAAAATATGAAAAATGTTCATTTTAGAATTGATGAGAAATGATGGACATTTTGTTAGAAGCCAGATGTCATAGTTGATTGATTATTCTACAAAAAAGAGTTACTAATCACTCATTTTATCATTACATATCATTAAACATGGCCTTATTCAAAAGTTTATTGAGCATGGTATCTTCATTCATTTTATGTTTTTGTTAATTCCAGGTCTTATGGAAATTATGGGACATTGAAACATTTTGTGGTAAGATTTCAGGTTTGTTCCTTAAGTAAGAGGAGGCTTAAGCATCCAATAATAGACAATGCTCAGATTCACTCCCCAGGAGCTGATTCTTAACTTTGGGGTGCATGCAACTTGTAACAGGGCAATTGCAGAAGAAGCCTCACTATCTTGGGTCAAAATCTTGGCTCTGAAAACAGTAACTGGAAGATCTTGAAAGAGTCTCTTAATTTCTCTTCATTCTTTACATGAAGAGGTATGTTAACATTTATTTGTAGTATTACTTTAAAGATAAGAATTGTTGAAACTCGGTGGGCATTTAACAAAGGGTTAGCTGTTATTATATGCAGTCTATCCCTATTGGGTGTCAGGATAATGACTTCAAATGTAATTTGGGTGTATTTATTTCAGTATCTTTGTTTAACTTTTACTCAAAGTGTTATTTAACTTGTAATTTTATGAAGACTACAACTTAAACAGAATAAAGTAAGTCATATAAAGTTTTGAAAATAACTTGTACTCAAATATACATATATGCATGAACTTCAAAAGCTGTTATGGATCAATTATGATGGAATTTTGGCACTTACTCCCAGTTCCTTCTCATTGCCTGGATTGGTTGAGCTCTTAGCCAAGAATGACAATAGCTATATTTCGCATCTGTTCCTGCCATGAATCCCCTTCACTCCGTATCTGACTCTGCAGCATCTTTTGCTCCACTGTTGTGACTCTGTATGGATCCTTATCAATCTCTGATGGACTGGCTGTTATCCTCTATTATTAGTCATGTACTGATAGCTGAGAGTTCTCATTCCCTGGTGTGCAAAGCAAGGGTCTTGAACCTGTCAAGATCTATCAACTATATTTATTTTGTGCTAATGCTCTTGGCCCTACCCATTATTGAATAGTTTCTTCTAACACATACAGGGTCTACCAACCTCCCCATTAAAATGAATGCTTGAAAACTGCCTTCTGTTACTAAGTGGTAGCGTGTTTTATGAGATTATCTTATTTCAGTGCTTTTTGCTTAGACAACCTTTCTTCTGTTTGCTTCCATCTTCAGACTCTTTGAAGTTCCCATTGGCTATAGCAGCTGGAGTCAAATCCAGCTTGTCTCCTTGGGTTTTCTCTTAAAATTTACTTACACTTGGATGACATTTATATAGAGATTCCCTTTGACAAGTGTCACATTGCTGAAATAGTTGTCTCTACACACCCCAGGGGACAGGATAGTGCCCATTAATTATTAATCAGTTACCTCTAATCAGGAGGGTGATGCGTAGTGAAGGAGCATGGTGATGGGACGTAGGTAAACTGGGTTTAAATTTTTACTTTGCCATTTCCTAGGTTTCTGACCTCGGACACTTGACATAATATCTCTGAAACCCAGTCTCCTCACTTATAATATGGAGATAATCTTACCTCACCAGGTTAATGTGAATATTAAATAAGATAGTAGTCATAAAGTGCTTGACACAGGCAAAGTCTTCAGTAAATAGTTATAATTATGAAGCATGCCATCATCTGGGATTCAATGAACAACTTGGCATGGAGACCTCCCTGTTGGAAGTTATCTCACTACCCTTATACTGATGGGCTTTCTGGATTCATCCTTCAGCTATCTATCTCACTCCTCAAAGGATTGCCTTAAATAGTGTAAATGTTGCAGCCATGCTACATCTATTTTTTTTCAAAAGTAAAACCCCACTAAATCTAACAATTTGTTTTCTTCTGTGGCTTGAAATGAATTTTTGTATTTAGCGAGGAAGACACTTCTAAAACATTATCTTGTTGGATAATTGAAAAAGTCCAATATTGAATACTGAATATTAGAAATATTGGTTCAAATATCTTATCTATGTTCCGTGAAGACCAGCATTTTACCACATGGACTGTAGGCTGTGGGCATTAGATTCTGTAACATCACTAGCCTGGGTGTCTCAATAGAGCCTTAATTTTTTTGGTCTCATGCCACGTAACAGGGACTTCTAAATAATTCACTTGTGCTTGAGATCTCCATCATGGAGAGAACTTTCATTCATGAAGCTGTTAAAAAGCTTAACAGAAATGGGTGAATATTTCTATTTTCTCACACTTTCCCCCTTATAAAGATGAAAAAAAAAAGTGTCTGGGACAAAAATCTGCCTTTAAAGGATAAAACATTATATCAGATACGTGGCAATATTAGTACATCATTTAGGAATGAATGTTATATTACAGTTCTCACCAAGCATTATTCAAATAATGGTTTATTCTGTCAAGCAGGCATAACATGGACCCCTTTCCATCACAACATGTAAAGACCTTGGCAAGAACAGAGAGTTTATAGTACCAGGACCTTCAACTTTTAGAACTAATTTTGCTGACATAAAATTGCTGGTATAAATGTTGGCACTTCCTTAACTGAAGTTGTGATAACAAGTGTTGCTATAATGAAAACAAATGAGATTAATGATCTTTTCCAGGTTTTTATCTGGCAGTGTCTTGCAAGATTGAAATTCCTTTTGCTTTACCTCAGACGTGGTTACTCCCCTTGCACGCCCCCTCCCCCCCAGTATAAATGAGGTAATACAAAATCTACCTGCTTGGTGTTCTTTAGAAAATACACATGGTCTCAAGAGTACCATAGTATGCATGTATTCATGTTGAGAAGAACTGTACAAATGTAAGGTAGTCTTAAAAAAAAAAAGAGCTAACAAATTCAATGGGAAAAAAAAGGGCATAGATTTCTTCTTATAGAATGAGCATGACTTAATGTGAAGAATAAATTGGTAAAAAAATTTTAATTCTTTTCTCTAAATATGGTGTATGTTATAGCCAGCATAATTCAGAGTTTAAATGTCAAAGCATAAAATTATGTTAGAAATGTATATTGAGGGACAAATCTTTTTTTTTTTCAGTAACATAGAGGATATAGATGATAAAATAACAGTGTATAGCTGATGTCATAGCTTAATTAAATAATTACACTTTGGATATTACAGTGTTGCTTATTTGCAGTAATTAATACATTACTGCAGCTAATTCAGGTATTAAGTATTAGCTTCTAAACTAAGCAGTAGAATTTGCCTACCTGAAAGGTTTATTTAACCAGAGTTTTCATTAAATAATGGAGAGATCATACGTAATGAAGGTATTTTCTCCCGTACTAAGAAATGGTACAATCCTTTGGTTTCTTCCAAGAGTGTATCATGAGATTACACAAATTTTCATTACTGTATTCAAGAACAATATTGAAGAGTAAATATTTGCACTAATATGTTGCCATTTTAGGGTTTCCTGAGGTGTTCGGAGTCTCAAAAGGTAAATAATTAAAGGATCTGCCTTCTTGGGTAGCACAAAGCAGTGCTTGATATAGGTTTGATGATTTCACTTGTCTCTTTGATAATCCATAACTGTCTACTGCAATTATTTTCATCATCCAGCCAGGCAAAGATAAAAGATGGAACGCTCTCTTTTTGCCTACTCCCAAGGAAATTCCATCATCCTTGAAAGGCCATGTGACTGCACAAAGCCCAATGAGAGTCGAAAGAGGCAACCCACAAGGACAGCCTTAGTGTGAGCTGAAAATGAAGTTGTTACCAGACAGCAAACTACAGTCCTCGCTTCTTATGAATATTTGAATGAGTAACTAAAAACAGCTCAGTAAACTCTAAGCAACTATGACAGCTGAAACTGTTTGGAAACCGAGTCCACCAGGACCATGATGAAAAGATCGACAGTTACCTTGAGCCTCATCCCCAGACCCGGGTCTACAGAGGGGGCAGTATCAGATCTATTTTACTCAGATATAAGTTATGAAGAATCTGATTTATTGTTGCACATTCAGAAGTGAAGCATCCCTCAATCTCTTGTGTTATTTTAACTTCATTAAATGCAATGATTTCTAACAATCTTTTCAAGACAAGAGAATGCCGTGTTTTTGCAGACTCTGAAATATTGATGCTGTTGTTGTTTTAACTCATAGAAAATTGGCCCTAGTCAGTCTTCCATGAGTATCTTTTAGCTTGTTCTATGTGGGAAGAAAGACAATGAGAACAGAGTCCTGAAAGGCGAAGTTCTCTGTAATTCTTCCAAAAACTCTAATAAAAAACATTACCAGGTACACGGCCTGACTTACTTATTCCCACATTAGTTGTTGCTTTCCTTTTTAAAAAAAATCAGATAAATAGCTCTTTTTGTTGAAGGAGAAAACTCAGAACAGATTTTGTCACATGGAAGAGTTCTAGAAAGTATTTGTAGAAGAAAAATTTCAAAAGACAATGAAAAATGGATTTATTTTTATTTGACCTCCTTGAATATGTAGACAAAAGATGTGTGCTTCAGTTATCATCTGTGGCGTACTGGGAAAGTAGTACACAATTTTCAAAGCAGTGCCTTTAACTGGAGGGAGAGAGCTAGTTATTTAGTTCCTCTAAGTGTGTATCGTCAATTCTACTTAAATCCACTTAGTTTTGTGCATTTTGATGAACAGTGTAAGTAAAATAGAGCCCTCTCATAGTCCATGAATTCCATGTAAAGAAAGAAACTATGAAGGATGTGTATCTAACATAGAAAGTGCTGCAATTCAAATCTTGTAGCTACCTGGAAATAAAATGAAATTGAGGGGAACCTCGAGGAAGATGCCATTCATTCAGTGGTTACTTATAAAATCTTTGTGAAATGTGGATTTTCAGTGAGAAAGCCCCTTTAGAAAGTTCCAAACTCTATTGGTCACTGCCTTCATTGCCAAAGAGTTTGAGAATATTTTCAACAACAGTGGGGTTCGCAGTGCTTGTCCAAGAAGCCACTGCTGGGACCCCTCTCCTCACCAATGGAAATGAGAGCCGTATTTCCATCTCGATTATTAAAATACAATTCCAGCTCCTTGGTGTATCCGGACAATTGCAGACATTCCATGGCTCTTTGCTGTGTCCTTTTTCTTTAGCCCTGTGTGGATTTAACATTGGTATTAGATATTGCCAGATTTTCAATTTTGCCATAAACATGTTAAGAGGCGTGCAAAATGCCATTCTGACCTGTGCTTGCCCAGTGGAGAGAAGGAAGGAAGTAGATTGAATTTGCTCACACCCGCGTGGGAAGCCCAACCCCTCAAGGTGAACAGAAACACAGTCCCTCTGGAGCAGCATGAGAGGATAGAGATCCATTTTTAATATTCAGAATTAGTCAGATTTAGTGCCAGTTGCAAAAGCTCACTAAACCCAGCAGGGCTGTGGGAAGAAATGTTGAATCAGAGGTCAGAAGTATAGTTAGCTATGGGGCCTTCAGAAAGTCACTTCTATGCGCTGGACCCTTCTCTCAGCTGTGTGGGGTGATGAGACCAGAATGGAACAGAATGAGCATAGCTTTTAGGATCAGAAGACGGAGGATCACATTCCCTATCCGTCACTCACTAGTTGTGGTGACTTCCCGAATAATCTAGGTTTCCATTTAGGAGACACGAATGGCTCCCCTCTTGTATAGTTGCTTGAGAAAAACGATGATATGAGACAGGGAGAGCTCTGTCACTTTTTTCTCTCTCCTCATGCTCAAGTTCTTCTCCAATTTTAAATTCTGCAGAGTATTAATTGAATAAGATAAAGTCCTTTCTGCAGTGTATTTGAATAGAATTGGGGTTCGGTTTGTCACTGCTGGTGTCTTGGTATATCCTACCCATAGCACATGTGAGAGATTTAAAATTTAGTGGTTGGGATGCCTGGGAAATGTCAAGAGAGGAGTAGATGGTGAAGAAGGACAAGGTCAGTTGAAATCACTAAATATAATAATTTTGATACTTTCCAAACCTTTCGTCTTATGGCCTG
Organism: Enhydra lutris kenyoni; assembly: GCF_002288905.1. Classification (NCBI taxonomy): domain Eukaryota; kingdom Metazoa; phylum Chordata; class Mammalia; order Carnivora; family Mustelidae; genus Enhydra; species Enhydra lutris. Next base: position 31,761,259 of record NW_019154085.1, on the reverse strand, counting down.
TGATACAAAACTGTTGTATATCAAATGTAATATTTTAATTTCAAAGGTCATAACTGGGTCAGTTTAAAATGGAAGTATCTCCAAAGACTTACACAGTAAATATGTATTTGGGCAATAAATATGCATTGACATGTACTCATTTTTTTCTTGCATTATAGTGATTTTCAAAATTAATGGTTAAAAAGAAGCAACGTTATAATCAAGTGATCTTAAAAGTGGCTTCAGAAGACAAGAGCTTTCGTCCAGCAGGAGTGCAATCAGAACTAGCAATAGCAGATTCTTCAAACTTTTACTTGAATTCATGGGAAAAATCTCGACCTGAAAAAAAACAAACAAACCTGTTTTAAGTCCTGTTAATTCTCAAATATAAGACCCAGTAATCCTACTTTTAGATATTTGGCCTGAAGAAATACCATTATAATACAAGGAGTGGAGTTTACACGGTTACGGCAGCATTTTCTCTAAGAGTAACTAATTGGAAATGCCCTACTTTTCTCTCCATGGGGGAATAAATAATAGTTCATACATACCATGAAATATGATATTGTTTTAAAAAGGATGAAGCAGATCTATGCATTTAGCTATGAGAAGATACCTACAATTTATTGTTGGGTGAAAAGAGCAAATTACTGGGCAATATGCTTAGTATGTACCCATTTTGAAACAAGAAATACATATATGTATTATACAAATGTGTATATGTGTTTGTATTAAGCTAACAGAGAAAAATTCTCGGTATGTGTGTAACTGTTTACAGTGTCTACCCCTGGGTTAAAATTTTTTTTTTTTTAAATATAATTCTGTTGTGGTGTAACATGCCACCACAAACGTAATACTTACACAATTAAAAACTAAATTTAAATATGAGTCTAAGTATTAAAATAACTTGAAAAATCAACATATTCCTTCTGACCTTTTCTTCCCCAGCAACTTAACAGCAATATGCTTTAAAAACCCGAGGTCCGGGGGCACCTGGGTGGCTCAGTGGGTTAAAGCCTCTGCCTTCAGCTCAGGTCATGATCCCAGGATCCTGGGATCGAGCCCCACATCAGGCTCTCTGCTCAGCTGGGACCCTGCTCCCTTCTCTCTCTCTGCCTGCCTCTCTGCCTACTTGTGATCTTTGTCTGTCAAATAAATAAATGAAATCTTAAAAAAAAACAAAAAAACAAAAAACAACCCGAGGTCCGTATGTGAAATGAATTAGTTGCTGACATTGGGTCTGTGTTTTCCTGCCCCAAATCTAATCTTAACTCTTCCATTAGATTTCTATGAATCTCAGAAAAGCTGGTTCATCCTCAGCTTCCTCATCAATAAAACAAAAAATATTTGAAATAAATGAAGGGGTTGAGCAGGTCTGAGATATGGTGTTTCTGTTGAAATGAATTTCATGGTCTTTTGTGGTATCATACTTTTGTTCCAGAAGCTTCATCTTTGACTGCAAATAGCCTGTTACTTATTGGAGAAATGGCCAACAAGGATTTCATAATACTCTCTTTAGTCCTGATTTTCTGCTCTGAATAAGCTGAGTGTCAATCCGGGGATCAGGAAGATCTTCAGACCTTCATGGTCTTCACGTAAGAATAGTTGAGGGCTGACCTTCCATTTAGAAAATGGTGGCCAAGAGCACCCCATGTGTGAAGTGACAGGTTTCGAGGGTACACTGCTCTCCCTGGAAATCTTTTGGGTTGCTTGCCTTTCAGGCTTCCAGCCTTTTCTCTCCCCAACAGAGGGCTGTGGTAGGCAGATTTTTGTGGAACATTGTGTCATGAACCCTTGTTGATTTTATTGTTCATCCGGTCCACAGCATGTATGTGCAGTGAGCCGGCCTTTGGAGAGAATGCATTCTGAAAAAAGGCCACCACAATTTGTTTGACACCATTAAAGTTACTTTGTTCTTTCTGACCACAGTGAGATCATGAATTATTCTCCTTCTCCGAAGACCCAAGTAAACATGACTCCAAGGATCATCCGCTGTGTACAGGGGAGTGAGAGGCACAGGAGCCATTGTGCCTGCCCTTGGAAGTTTAAATTTGTACTGAGGGAGACAGAAGGAAAACAAAATAAATCCACAAAGTAGAACACAATGTGCTGTTAAGAAAAAAAAAAAAAAAGCACCAAAGATAAGTGTTCTGAACAAAGAGATAAGGAACTATACTTCAAGGAAGTCCTGAAGTGGCCTCTTGAGAGCTTGATAGCACTTTACCTAGAAACGTATAAGAGAGAAAAGTCAGAGATTTTTTTATTATATCACTATTATAAAGGGATTTCTGTGACAATTTTTTTGTAAAGATATCTTGGGCCACAGTGGACGGATTTGTACTTACCAAGCTAAAGTAAGGTTATCACTTTTATATTTCCAGTGGATTAGTATTAGATAGGAACTCAGACAGATAGAAATTGAAGAGGTGCTCTCCATGGCAGGAGTCCTCAAGTGGGGTCGGCACAGGACCATCTGTTGGAATAAAGAACTGAAAATACTTTATAAGTTCCTTTTTAATTTTATTCTTTAAAATACTCTACCTTTGTATTTATTTTGTGATAGTGTAACATACCAGGTAAGTATTGCCAAGAAGGTAATTTATAAATAAATATTCATGGTTGGGGCTGCTTAGTTAGACATTTTACTTCTTGAAGTACCTATTTGTTAAATTCTACTTTAACTCAGTCATTTTGTACATTTTGGTGAATAGTTCATATGATGTTTATAGGAATATATTAGTCCACCAAATCTAGAAATCAATGCTTTTGAGAAAACAGAAAAACTAATTCAGTTTGTATTGTAAATTATAGTTTTCTTTTACAAGGAAACTTATGAAAAGCAAATCTAGTGTTTCTTCTGGATTTCTTACGTACCAGTGAAAATGTTCAGTTTGAGCAAGTTGGTAGAAAGATCAGTATTAATAGATAGCTTTCACTCCTCTCAGATACTCCTCTGGCTTTTGAGCTCAGCCATTAGGGATTTTCATGTGGGTAAAGAGTTCCCAAGGTAAGAGGCTTGTCTTTTGTTCTTATGGTTTGAAGGCAAAGCTTTCAGGGCTTCTGTGATTTACTGGCAGTAAAGTAACTGTGGTAGGCTAAGGTGATTGACACTTCCTTGTCATTGTACTGGTAGGAACGCAGTGGAGTCCTCTCTGACTTCTGGGTCCCTCCCCCGCCCGCCATGTAGACTGTGGTCACTGTGTCACCAGCTTTGTCTCCTTATTCTGTCAGATGCCCTGCCTCGTTCTGCAGGTGGATTACTCTTGTTGATTTTCCACCTAATTATGTGACATTTCTTGAGCACCAATATGACATTTTTTAAAAGATTTTATTTATTTATTTGACAGAGAGAGAGCACAAGCAGCAGGAACAGCAGGGAGAAGGAGAGGGAGAAGCAGACTCCCCACTGAGCAGGGAGCCTGATGGAGGGTTCGATCCCAGGGCTCTGGGATCATGACCTGAGCCGAAGGCAGACTCCCAACTGACTGAGTCACCCAGGTGCCCCAACATTTGGTTTTGATCAAGGGATTATCTGCTGAATGTGTGGCTCATGGGAGGGAGGGTTGAGATATCTATTTTATTTTAAAAGTACCCATAAACAAGAAAGAGTAGGGGTATGGAAAAACCATTGCAGTTATAAACTGGCACAACCTTTGATTTATAAAATGATTTTTTTCTCCATTAAATAAAAAGTGAGAATAGAATTTTATCAATAAAATAAGCATGGTTCAGGATATTCTTAATAGTTGTATTAGACTATTAGGTCTCTTAGGTCTATTAGGTCTCTAAAAAACAGGACCAATAGAAGATATCTATATTTATATTGGTATATATATAGATATATCAGTCTTTTTTATATTAAGGCTTTTGCCCTAGTGGTTGAAGCTCACCCACATTTTGGAGGGTAATCTGCTTTACTCAAAGTCTACTGATTTAAATATTAATCTCATCCAAAAATATATATCTTCACAGAAACATCTAGAATAATATTTGACCAACTATCTGGGTACAGTAGTCTAGCCAAGTTGACACATAAAATGAACCATTACAATATGCTAACAAGGTCTTGGACTACTTGATGAATTACTACTCTACTGTACATATTTTACAAAATGCTTCCTCATGCACTGTGTGTGCTAGAAATAATTATAGTTCCGTGATGTCACTTTCAACAAAAGCACTGGAGCTATTTCCTTTGCGGAGAAGCCAGGAATAAGCTCTGGTTACTGAAGGCATGAACTCACTGCCTAAAACTGAATTGTTAATCAAGTTCTGTCCAAAGAGTCAAAAAGCATGATATGGGTTAAAATGCTGGTGTGGTACCAAGAAAAGGGCATCAATCCAGTGGAAGTTGCCCCTAAAAATGTTCCTGTGAAGAAAGTTATCATTTCTACTTTGACTAGATCTACACATTTCCCAAACAATACATTTTTGTAAATGTTAGCCCTTTTTATTTTTTAAAATTTTTGAAAAATGTTTTATTTATTTATTTATTTGACAGAGAGAGTGAGCACAAGTAGACAGAGCAGCAGGCAGAGGGAGAGGGAGAAGCAGTCTCTCTGCTAAGCAGGGACCCTGATGTGGGGCTCAACCCCAGGACCCTGGGATCATGACGTGAGCCGAAGGCAGCCGACTGAGCCACGCAGGCACCCTTAAAATTTTTTTTAATATTTATGTATTTATTTATTTAGTAATCTCTACTCAACATGGGGCATGAACTCTTGACCCCAAGATCAAGTCACATGCTTTACTGATAGCCAGGTAATCCAATGTTAGCCCTTTTTAAATCAGAAAGCACTTGACTTCTGTGAGAAATTAATATTATTAAAGTCGTTACTGACACTTGCCTCCAAAATACCTTCAAGAGTTCACCTCCCAAATTGCATCTCCCAAAGAGCTCACATTTCCCCTTCCCTGAATTGGATGTGTCTAAAGATAAGCAGAGAAAGAATAGTTCTTTTATTTAACATCACTAGGATAAAACATCCTTACCCTCAAGTTGCTTTGCTGGTGTGCCTAGAAGTGCCAAATGCTGTTCTGTTCTTCTGCTGGAGTTAGTCAAGCGTTGACTGCCCACTTTGTACAATGGTCACCCCCCCTCGTATGTGTTGGAGAATCTAGTAGTGGATTCTCGTCTCTCCTGGGTAGCTGCTTATCCACACTTCATTCACTAACTCATGGCTCTCAGCTCTGCAGGGGGGATGCTGCCCGGTTCTGGCTACTTCTTGGCTCAGAAGGGCCATCTGGGTCCTGCCAGTGACTCTTGGGGAGCGCTGCTTCCTTCTAGGGTCTATCAGAGAGGGGAATAGGGGGGTAGAACCCACTTCCCTTTACTGCCTTCCTCTTCGTTCCTCATGCTGCACTATGCACAGACGGTTACATGGCTCTCTTTTATGCTGTTTGGCAGGGGAAAGTCAAAAGGAATGAAGACACGGGTGGGGAAAATGGTGAGGGAAACTGAGTCCCTACCAAAACAAAGCCAGCGTGTAGGTCCACCAGAGTTCCCAGCATTCCTGTCTCCCCCCGTGCTTAGTTTTCCTCTGGAAGAGAGGAAAGAGAGCTTTCTTGAGCTTCATCCATCTTTTGGAAATGCCTCTCTTCACCAACGATTGATCTCACTCAAGGATTTCCTTCCTCATCAGTCTTTTCCTCAAGTTAGAGCTAATGAGTCTAAAATAATGTCCTGGAGGCTCCGCTAGGACTGGATCGAGGATCTTTGATACTCTGGGTCTCGCGCCATGGTACAGGTGCGTGTGGATGTTTAAGTTTCGTCTCTTCTAAAGTTTCCACCCATGTGAGTTGCAAATACGTTTCCTAATTCTTCTGGCATCAAGTGGGTAACTGTTGGCAGGCATGTGAGCACACACTCACTCGCACTCGTATCAAGGACCAACTTAATTCTCACAGATAGTGAAATCTAAATATACATGGAAATGACATTTTTCTAGCTATTTCATACTAAAGCTTTGCTAAGAAATGATGCCAACTTTTTTTTTCCATATTTTGCAGAACAGACACAGTTACTCTTTATTTTCTATTTCACCCCCTGCCCTTGTGCTTCCTGAGCCTTGGGACTGGCTAAAAGATTGTGGCCATAACCGAGTCATTTGCCTATTGAGAATGCTTCTTAGCACAAAAAGCCCAGTTTTGAAATTACCCCTGGTTTTAAGCTAGGCCAAATCAAATTTTTAAAAAATGCATTGCCGTTCCATTTCCTCTGGTTAGTGGAAGAAATATGATAGAAAAATATATGACTGTCTCTTACTAAAATGCCATAATGGCATGGGTATTGGGGGAGACTCATCATGTTTTTCTACCTGCACAGAAAAACAAGGGACTACATTGAGAAGCTCTCAGTTTTATCTGAAAGAGCTTAGTTTTTCAGAGTGTCTTTATATAAGGAAGTTACAAACACATTTTACTGACTGGAAATTTCTTCCCCCCAAGGAAAAGATTGTATTTATTTGGAGAAATGCCTTGATAAACTGATTGGGAGTGGAAAGTTAGGCTTTTAGTAACAGATTGGAGGGAGGCAATAGAAACACAGTTACACTTCTTAATTTTTTTTTAAAGATTTTATTTATTTATTTATTTATTTATTTATCTGAGAATGAGAGAGAGAGAAAGAAAGAGAGAGAGCACAGCAGGGGAAGGAACAGAGACACAGGGAGAAGCAGGCTTTCTGCTGAGCAAGGCTCGATCCCAGGATCCCGGGATCATGACCTGAGCCAAAGGCAGATGCTTAACTGACTGAGCCCACCAGATGACCCCACAACTAAACTTCCTTCCAAAGAAATGAATTGATGGGGAGAGAGTTCATGGAGAGCTGATGAGCTATAGTGGTGTAGGAAGGGAAACAAGGGGTTACTGGATCAATTTGTGAAAATTTGGATCCCAAGTAGACAACAATTATTTTATTTTTTAAAGATGTATTTATTCATTAGAGACAGAGAGAGAAGCAGACTTTCTGCTGATCATGGAACCTGACACAGGGTTTGATCTAACAACCCCGAGACCATGACCTGAGCCAAAGTCAAGAGTCAGACGCCTAACCAACTGAGCCACCTAGGAGCCCCTCAAGTTGGCAACAAGTATTAAAGAATTGGTTAACGAATAGAAAAGAGAAATGCCCAATTGTAAATTGTCTGCTGAATATTTCCATAGCGTAATTCCTTCTTCCTCAGCAAGTGTCTATCTCTGGAGCCATCTCGTATGAGTAGGATGGGGTATGTATTCGAATTGAGAGGATGGGAGTGAAGTAAAGAGAGGCCCCCATGAAAAGGAAAAAGTCACGGTCCCAGGCACAAAACACAGAGAGAAAATTGAGCAGAAGCTGAACATTGGAATCAGAGGTGACTAAGAACTAATGGAACTCCTGTAATATTTAAGTATTCCCTGTGAGAACTTTGGATTTCCTACAGCATGTGAGACAGTGGTTGAAAATCATCTTAAAGATTTTAAATGGCAGGGTGACCCCACGATACCTTGTTTACAGTTAGCAAAGACTGAGTTTTTGTCACTTAGAAGGAATAATTCAGGAGCACTCATTAAAAGAAATGCGAAATCTCATGAGCATAATAGGACAAAATAGGTGGTGTGAAGCAGTGACTGGGGTGTGCATTTTGTGTGTTTCATTTGGTTGAATGGAGCAGAGGTGTACCCCAGTAATCATAAGTCAGTGTTTTCCAAAATCTTCATTTAATTGCTGTTAATTACAACAGAGAGGAAATGTCCTCTCTCAGGGATCTGGAACTCAGCCTCCTGCAGACAATTGCAGTCCCTTCTCCCCCCCAAGCCTTTGAAGGCTCATGTTTTATCCTGAACAGTCATTAGATATTTGTATAATGCTCTATCATACTTCCTTTAGTTTTCATATGAAAAGTCCCCCACCCCCGCACACAGCATTTATGGTAAAACCAACGCTAAGAAAATTTCCCATCCTTGGGTGGAAAGGATTAGCCCCCTTTCCAGCTTTAAAATTTATTATTATTATTATTATTTTTTTTTTTTACCTAGTTATTTATTGACTGTCTCCTTAGGTAGAATGCAAAGTCTGGAAGAACAAGGAGCCTTTTTAAAATTTGTTTATCAGAAGTTTAATACAGATCAGAAGTTTAATACACATTTATTGAACATATGAGTAATGTGGCATCCATACCCCAGGTGTGCTTTGCTTGATATCCCCTAAGATGTACATAAAGTAGTCAGAGAAGTCTCAGGTAGGGGAGTTTATGGAGAAAAATCTCAGGTCTTCTGTTCTAGTTCTCAGTCATTCTGTAATCTCTCCTAGGCCATAGCTGGCATAGAAGGAGTCTTGGTACAAATTAGAAAAACTCTGTCACTAAATGGGTGAATTTTTGGAGGTGTCTCTGTCTAGGCTGATGAAACTGCTACTAGGTCCTGTGGCTTGGCAGAATGAGCTAGGTGTGCAGTGTCACTTGAGAGTCTGGGTTCTCTCTGCACCCCTCCAGGTGTCCTGCATGGTCTCTACACCCTGTCTCCAGTATCCTCAAACGAGGAGGACTCTGACTAGTTCACTCAGCCACCACTCGATGTGACACTGCTGTATTGGGCTGTCCCTGACTTAGACTCCTCTCCTTGGTCCTGTCAAGGAAGACCTCTTGGTAGGATTGCCTGGTTTCCTCAAAAAAGGACGGTAGCTATATATGTGATTTACAGGATGGATCTACTGTGGCTTTGTGATGGATACAGCTTTGGGATATAAACCCAGGTCAACAGGTGAGAGAAAAAACCATGGTGCCATCAGATGTTGCCAAAGATAAGGAAAAAATTGTCATGGAATTATTAGCCAAAAGAGGCTGGAAGCTTACTTTGGACTGGCTTGCCTTCGACTACTTTCATTTTTGTTCACAAACACTGTGTTGTGGCATTATCCCTATTTGGTGGCTAATGAAACAGGCCCAGAAAGGGTCAATGTACCTCAAGTCACATAGCTATGAAATAGACTCGACAGTTAGACCCAGGCGTCTTGTTTTCTCATTTCCGTCTGTTTTTTGTATTTCACCATAGTGCTTTCATTCCAAGAACAACCCCACTGGGTAAAGATGTTAGAGATCGTGACAGAAATGATCCAGTTTTCTTGTATCTACGAAGGTGTGTTTATTTTTAAAACACCTGATCAACTGCCTATAATTACTTAACGCCACTTGTGTGCTTTGAATTCAGATATTCATTTATTTTTATTCTTTAGTACTCACTGAATTCCCTCATTGTGACGGACCGACCTTGCAAAGACTTTTCCAAAACCATTAGATTTGTTAAAGAGAGAGAGAGAGAGAATCTCTTCTGAGAGAAAACAAAACAAAACAAAAACCATTTTAAACCTGATGACATTTATTTATTCTGTCACTCTACCATCTTTTCCTCCTTTTCTGCCCCTAATATCAAAGCAACAAATACATAGAAATACTCTCCAAGGTCTTCCTTAATTTTTGTTCTCAAGAAGAAAAGTGAAGTAAATGTGACTGATATATGTTTTAAAGATTTGCTGATGGATTCTCAGTAATGCCATAGAAATATCTTTATATCCTGGATACAGAAGTCTAGCTCTTCATTTAAAACAATTTTCTATGTGGCACAGAATAAAATGGTCGCAGGAAATGCTTCCAGCCCTATAGCTTTCAACTCCTCAGATATGATAGGCATATCACATTTGCAATATGCACATCATATATCTTTTTGGTTTTATTTTTGCTTATTCATAAATTTGTTCATTAGCTGCTTTCATATTGTCATTTTGACCATTCTTATTAGTTTCAGAGGTAGAATTTAATGACTCATCAGTTGCATATAACACGCAGTGCTCATTATATCACATGCCCTCCTTAATGCCCATCACCCAATTATCCCTTCTCCCCACCCACCACCCCTTCAGCAACCTTCAGTTTATCTCCTAGGGCTCAGCATGACCATTTTCCAACCTAAAAAAAATGTCCTTTTATCCCAAGGATTCGACATAATGGAAGGCCCACCCCACTGAGTCAGCCAACTGCATTCTCCTTCAGATTTACATGATTCAGTTCTTCTGTCCTCCACGTAACTGGCAGGGAAGTTATAAAGATAAAGGAGACAGTGTTTCTAAAATGCTTTTAGATCTTCTGAAGGCAGAGCTGTGAGATACACAGTGATGATGATGATGTGTTAATGATTATACTGAAGAAGGAAGAAAGTGGCTTAAAAAATAATAACCTTAGATAACACTGACAGACAAAAGAAAAGTACTATTTCTTATAAAACTGTATAATATAATATTTCCTCACAATTGCTAAACACTGTGTCTTCATTTTTGGAAAGTCAAGATATCTCCTGCTTGTGAAGGGACCACCATTTTAGGAAATGGTTAGTTTAGGTGGCTCAATAAAACCAATCAAAAAATCGACCAATGCCTCCTGTTTCCCTTCAGCTGACTTTTGCAGTTGAATGGAAATGAATTCAGAGTCTGAGAGGGTAAGGGAACTCAGGTTTGTTGAGAATCTGAGTTATAGAGTGAATATTTGTGTCCCCTCAAAATTCATATGTCGATGCCCTAATCCCCATTATAGCTGTATTTGGGGATGTGGCCTCTAAGGGTTAATTGAGACCATAAGAGTAGAGTCATGATCCAAGAGAACGAGTGTCCCTGTAAGGAGAGACACCAGAGAGCTTTCTGTCCGTCTCCTTTGTGCAGAGAGGAAAGGCCGTGTGGAGACAGAGTGAGAAGGAGACAATCTAAAAATCAGGAGGAGAGCCTCACCAAAACCTGAACCCTGCTGGAAACTGGTCTTGGACTTTCTAGCTTCCGGAATGGCAAGAAAATACATTTCTGTTGTTTCAGCCCCCTAGTTTGGAATTTTGTGAAGGCGGTCCAAGCTGACTACCACAGTCTGCTGTTGTCAATACTTGCAAACAAAAGTGAGGTGTCCTCAAGAACTTAGGGATGATAGAAACAAGACTGTGCCTGTGGCTTCAAGGCCACCAACACCAGATGAAACAGTGTCAATAATGTCAGTGACACAGTTATTCTATTTACTTAACACCTATTAGATGGCAGACACGAGCATGGCACTTCACAAGTGTTCAATCATTTAATCATTCCAAACTTCTATTAATAAGTCTCTTTTTTGATTTGCACCTTTTAAATATAGTCATAGAGTCTTAGAGTGATTAGGTCACACTCAAAGTCACTCAGAGAGGAAGGGATTCAAGCCTGGGCTGTCTAATCCCCAACGTCAAGGGCTTAATCTTGTTCACACTGCCACTCAAAGGATGCCTTTAATAGTTAAGGAAAGAGTGTGGCTATCAGAAGAGTAGTTGGTTAGCAGGAAAGCACAGGAAATGAAAATTATAGACTAAAAGCTGGCATAATTCATCTTGGAACATCTGAGATCTCTGTCTTCTCAAATGAGTTTCCAAAACTGCGAAAATCAAGCGTAAGCTTATAATTAACAAAAGCAGTCTGCCCTCTATTCTACTTTACTCACATTTGTTTTGTATCTTCAACTAGCTAATGAGCTCTTTAAGACCTAGAGCTAGGATTTGATTTGGACTTCTTCAGGATTGTCCTTAGCTGAAAGCAATGTTGAGAAAAAGCAAGTGCTCAATAGATGCTGATTGAATCCTAGTAATCTGACCGCTCACAACATCAGGTCTACTGGAGAGATCCAGAGACTGCCTTGGTTACTGCTTCTTGCTCTTCAAGTCCCACTCTCTGGCCTGTAGCTCAGCCCAGTCATGCCAACACTTCCTACTCTATTCTGAAGATTTCCTGGATTTCTGTAGGCATTCTGCAAGTAAGAAACAAGCAATTTTTGTCCCTGAGGCCCTTGGAAAACAAAGTGTCTTGTATGTCCTATTTCTATGGAGCATCAAAATTTCACAAACTTATTGACAATTATAATAAAATAAATTTCAATTTTGAAAAATATGTATTCACAAAGATTTCTTTTGACATCATGTTTTTACCCCTCTTTTATCAGCCAGTACCTTCTAAATGACCCTTACTCTTTATTTCTTCACTCTGAGCCAGAATAAGTGTCCCAAAGGCATTACCTTGCTGAAATTTTTCATTTTTAAAGGTCAAATGCATGTATTTCTTTTATTCATTAGGCTTTTAAGTAAATATGCCCATGACTTGATTCTGGTAAGAGAAGTGAGTCTTTGAAAGATATGCCAGAAGTATGCAAAGCGATCTCAAAAATGGGAGGTTTACTATGTCAAGAAAATTTAAAGATGGTCCATATTCATTTTTATGGAAGCTTGATCATGCGGATGGAAAGGAAAATTATCCACTATTACAGATTGGAGTGCAGTCTAGAATATTAATGTCACAATGATTATTTGCTATCACCTTATAGATTTAGTGTTTATGAGGCAAATATTTGAACAAACTTTATCTCTTAGATATTGGGTCTGTCATTTTAGTAGACTCCCGTTGTGGATTCAAGTTCCCAGTGCAAACAGTGGGTATTTTATTGGTTAAACTAAAGAGTAGAAGAGATTGTACACAGATTTTTTTTATTGACTATATTCCCTATGCTGTTCATTTCATCTCTGTGACTTATTTATTTTATACCTGAAAGTTTGTACCTCTTAATCCCCATCACCTATTTCACTCATCTCTCCCATTGCCTGACCTTCCCTCTGGCAGTCACCAGGTTAGACTCTGTATTTAAGAGCTGATATTTTTTCCCTTTGTTTGTTCATTTGTTTTGTTTTCTAGATTCTACATATAAGTGAAATCATATGGTATTTGTCTTTGTCTGACTTATTTCCTTAGCATATACATAGATTTCTGATGAATGTTTTCTCTAACAGTTGTTAAGTGTCTATCCATATCCTCTTGGTCTACTTCTAAGTTCGTTGGTGGCCGTGGTGGGCAGTTTCTGTACACACTGTTTTCTGTTGGAGGCTCTCCAGTGTGACAGGAGATGCTCATTTCTCATGCAGGCAATGCCACCTATGGTGTGGGGTAGGGGGGTCGATGTTCTTCAGTGGGAGAATTCTGCAATGTGAAATTCAAGGTAGCTCAGGTCCTAGAGCACTAAGCCTCAGTTTCCTGCAGTTGTAACACACTCAGTAATATACCCTTAATTAGATTTTCTCTCTTGAAGATTAGATAAAGAAATAGAGATAACACATGCCTGATTTGATCTTTGTTCTGTCTCTAAAGGGAATTTTGTCAATGTCTTAACCAATGTGACGATTTTGTTCTTTGCTGCCATTACTCTTTGTATTCTTCTTTGGTAGACTAAATACAGCTTCCCTTTAAGACTGCCCTTGGATGGATAAAGAAGGTGTGAGATATACATATATATATATATATATATTCATATAAATATATGCATATATGTATATATGCAATGGAATATTACTCAGCCATCAAAAAGAATGAAATGTTGCCATTTGCAGGGATGTGGATGGAATTATAGTATGTTATACTAAGAGAATTAAGTCAGAGAAAGACAAATACCATGTTTTTTTACTCATACGTGGAATTTAGGAAACAAATCAGCTGAACATGTGAGAAGGGGAAAAAAGAGAGAGAAAGAGAGAGGGAGAGGCAAACCATTGCCTATTAAGAGGCAAATTCTTAACAAAAGAGAAAAAAACTGAGGGCTGATGGTGAGGAGGAGGATGGAGGATGGGCTAGATGGGTGATGGGCATTAAGGAGGACACTTGTTATGATGAGCACTGTGTGTGGTATGTTAAGTGCTGAATCACTAAAGTCTATTCCTGAAACCAATACTACACTATTGGTGTAGTAATTACTACACCATTACTAATGTTAATTAACTAGAATTTAAATAAAAATTTGGACAAAAAAAAAAAAAAGACTGCTATTGGGGGCAGGAGCCATAGCTATTTTGTTTGTGTTTGTATTTCCAGCAAGTAACAAAAGACTTAGCACATGGTGAGCCCTTAATAAGTATGCTTCATGTGGAAACTTATGTATATAGGTGTTATGGATTTATTTATTTTTTGTAAAATTCAATAGGTTTTATTATATTCATAAAGTTGTGTAGTCATTGCCTAATTATAGAACATTTCCGTCACCCTCCCAAAACCCTGTACCACCAAATTCTTCCCTTCCCTAATACTCTGGCAACCACTGATTTACTTTCTGTCTCAATGGATTTCCTTATTGTGGCCATTTATTATAAATGGAATCATAAAATATGTGGCCTTTTGTGTTTGGCTTCAGGATTTGTTCAAGATGTAGTGTAGATTAATACTTCATTCCTTTTTATAGCTGAATAGTAGTCCCTTGCATATATATACCACGTTTGTTTATCCATTAGTCAGTTAATGGACATTTGGGTTGCTTCTACTTTTTGGTTATTATGAATAATGCTGCTAAGAACATTCATGCACAAGCAGCTGTATCATTTTATATTTCCATCAGCAAAGCATGAAGGTGCAAAGACATTTACATCCTCACCACTTCTTATAATTTTCATGTTTCTTATAGCCTTCCCAGTGCCAGGTTAAATTTGATTTGGAAAGAGTGGTCTTTGGAGGACTTCTTAGCATTCCTTTTTATCTGGTTATTTACTTTCCTGTGAGACTTCTCCCATTTTGCAGCAGCACAGAAAAGAAACTCCACAAAGTAGCCAAATTTGTTGACTTGTAAGAAGGCTGTGATTATTTTTCAGCATTGAACTTTTTCCCTGGCAGCTTCCTTTCCAAATCTAATAAAATCACAGGTAGTTCAGCATCATATAAAGTGCAGCTCTGAGCCCATCAGGTTGTGTGGCCAAGGAAAAGTCACTTTCCTCTCTGGACCTCGGGTATTTTACCTGTATACTGAATAAGATGTGTTCAGTGTCTTACTGGAATGTTGGATTAAACCCTCTCAGAGCTTTTAGTTTTGAAATTCAACACAAGGCAGTAATAGATGTCTGCTTTATTTTTACACCCTAATTCTTATCCCTTCCTTTTGGGAATTATTCCTCATTTCTGGCAACTGATTCTTTTGGGAATCTCAGAGTCAATAACCCTCATTCCGGGAGTGTCAATAACCCTCATTCCGGGAGTGGACCTAACTAAATACTTCTTCCTGGAAAAGTGATCAGTTCAGGCATAGATCTATGGTGCAAGCTAGGGAAATTGGAGTCTTTCCTGGGACCTCTGAGCTCAAGCTATCAAAGAGGATGCCGTCTGCAGCTGTGACTGCTAGCTAAAGGAATATGTCTCCTGTGCTACTGGTGGCTTTCATGCCCTCCACATGCAAAATAGAAATGATGGGAGAGATTGTGCCGTTTGAGGTCCTTGATCCATCTGGGCCTGCAGTCAGATCAACCTCTACGTTTTTCTGTTCTTTCTTTCATGTGTGAGTGTAACTCATTTTAAGTTGAATTTCAGTCACTTCTATAAATCAGAAAGTGTCTGACTTATAGCTATGCAAACATTTATTGTCTATCCTGGATATTTTGGAGTAAACAAAGAAATATATGTCCATATTCTCAGGGAGTTTACAGGCTAGTTGAATGGCCCAGAGGCAGAAATAGGAAAGCCAGCTGAACAATCAACCTTTTCTATCTGAGGAAAGTTGCTTCGGCTGTCCACTTTACTGATCAGTATTTTAACTAATGTGCCATTTCAGTGATTACCATTTAATGGCACATAGTCCCACATAGTTTTAGCATCTGATGGCCCTGAGTGCTCTACCACATATTAGCTACATAACTTTGGACATGTTTTCTTTTTCTCCACCACCCTTCTTTGCTGTGTTGCTTTTAATCATTTATTTATTTATTTATTTTTGACAAGTTTTCTAATGCTCACAGCCTCATTTTCTTTTTGTCATTCACAAAGTAGGGATAATATTATTTAGCTCATGGGCTGTCTTGAAGATGAAATAAAACAATTCAGATAACACAGTTCCCAATACCTAATACATCTTCATAACTTTACTCCCCTTCTCTGTCCAGAACGCTCTCCAGTCTTGAAAAATCAAACTGTCAGAATTGTTCTTTAAAAAATATCTTTAAATAAGAGAAAGCTTATTTTTTGAAGCAGTCATATAAAATAGTTATTCATATACTTCTTAAAATAGTAAGCGTTTATTTGGGATAATGAATTCACAAACACATTTAAACAACATAATTTAATGGTTTACCCAGGTGTTGGCAGAGTTTAGGAAAGTTAGCATGCAGAGACTGATATTCCCCAAATATAACTATCCCTCATACAGAATGAAGAGGATTACTAGAAATTAAACAACAACCAAAAGGTACTTATTAAGAATTATTTTGCCTGAAAGTCATGGGTTTTCAGATTCTGAGTTGTAATTGTAACAATCTCTATATGACATTGGTAATGTAACCAATACATCCAATTGTCATTGACCCCAGGACTTGTTGACGCATGAATAAGAAATGAAAGTAATGTAATAACCCAAAGGGCATCCCTGTGAACCACCCTCTATTCTTATTATTGTTTAATGAGCACACACGATAAATTAATATTATGCTAATGGATGATCCGTTTATCTTCTGCTGGGTCAGGGCATGTATAACACATTCACTTGACTTTTAGTTACATTTCTAGTTTTTCCAAACATTAGTTACTCTTTTCAAAACTTTAGTTGCCCTTGTCTTTATGAACCTGACCTTAACTATAGGGCGAACAATATTTGCTAAAGTACTGAAGAAGCAATTGAAAATATTTAAAGATATTTCCTGAAAATAATTATTCATTACTGTACATGTATAAACTAGAAATATAAAATGGCACGAGGGGTGCTATTACAGTCTAAAATAATGGCAAGTTTGTTTATAGAACAATCATCTTTTGAATCAATTATTTTTTCTGATTAGATTATACTCATAAGGAAATGAATGCAGTGCCCTTTAGAAATGCAATATAGTTATGGGGGGGGGAAGCCCACCCTCTCCCTGTACATTTTAATGATTAGCAAAGCTATCTCATGGTTTGGATGGAGGCCCAGGAAATGATCCAAATGGAATTATATTTTCTTAATCTATTAGGATAATGTACAACTTGCTTCCATTCTCCACCCTACCCCATCTAACTTGGCAAGTATTGTTAGCAGACTCTGAAATAGTTATATTCCAGAGACAGACTCACATAGAGTTTATCATCTCCAGACGCTGTGTCTGTCATAGCCTGAAATCTTAAGAAGATAGTATTGCTGACTAGAAGAGAATTCATGTATTTTAGAATTTGATTGATTATGGGCACCCAGTTAATAGTCAGTGTGATCAGCATTATGCAAACATATAAGAGTCATGGCTTCTGTTCCCTGAAAGTGATTGTCTTTCACACATACCCCTTAAAAAGCAACGACCAAGTTCCAAATTCATAATCATAGTTCAGGAAAACCAAAGGTGATTTAGGGGAGTCAGTGTTTCTTAGCACCTGTTCTTAATCTACACGCATAGCCTCATATAAGCATAACCACTGGGGAGGAGAGAGATGCTGTTTATATAGGGATCTGGTGGCTTAAAGTTAGGTAACTTTAATTCTTTCTTTTAATTCTTTCAGAATTAAAGAGCTCTGAAAGAAAAAGTGGTGAGCCCTGCATGGAGAACACATTGAAACCTTGCTCTCTGCTCAGATGATTTTATCTAGACATGATTATGATCATTGAGAGACTCAGGGATAAGAGCAAAAGTTGCCAGCCACATCAGAGAAAGGGAACACTACTCTTTCTTCTCCCTATAGATACTTACGGTTCCCATGGGGGCATTGCAGAGTCTTGGGTTCTGGGAGTTGATACCAAAAGCTTGGAAGAAATCCTAATTTGGTGTCTCATTTGGAGTGGACTGCTGAGAAGACCATGCCAGCTATCTGGAGAGAGCTCCATCTGCAGATCTTCCACACCTGTAGGACTCAGTGAGCCAAGCTGATGGTCAGAAGTGCAAGGAATCCAGGAAAGAGAGAGCCTTCCGTCGCTCTTATGCCATTTTGCACCTTTGTGGGTCTTTTGAGAGACCATGGCATTATGGGTAATTAACGTGTACCATTCAGTTGTTGATTGTGCTTTATCTTAGTTTAAAACTCTTGTAGAATATTTTGGTCAGAGAATTGACCAGCAGGAATATTTGACTGTCCAACAGGGCATAGACTACTTGTTTTCTGGGTGGAACTTTAAATGAAGGAGCAAATATTTAATACACCCCTCCCCTCTGCTCCCCAAATAACTATGTCTTTTATTTCAGGCAAGTCATTGAATTATGCTCAAATGGAATCTTATTTTGGTTCTTCATTTTGTGCATATAAAAGTAGCTCCAAAGAATAGGATATGGTGTGGTTGAAGAAAACTCCCTCCCTTTTATGTTAAACACCTCTGTCTTCATTTATTTAAATTAATCAAGCATTAGCTTGGGCTAAGATTTTAGAATTAAGAAATGGAGAAAAATTAGTCCCACTGCCCAAATGAGAGCTTTTCTTTGCCCATGATAGAGAAGCTCTATATGTGGAGGAGAAGATCATTAGAGTGGATCTCTGAGGCCTGGCCTCATGAAAATAGGTTAAATTTAGTGAGTCTCTTGAATGTAGTAAAGAGGAATTATTTGAGGTGGACTGAAGCAAAGTGACTTGGGAATCAATTTGGCATTCATTCATTTATTCATTCAGTAAACATTTATAGGAGATCTAATTTGTGCTTGTTCCTGTGTTGACAATGGCTTCTAACCGAGAACAAGACAGAGTTCCTACTCTCATGTAGCTTACAATCAACATATTTCTAAATGTGAATTGAGCACATCTCACAGGCAAAGCAATGAGATGTCCTGGGTGTGTAGATGCATAGCAACTGTCTTCAATGAATTCACGGTTTAATGGTGAAGTTGGATATTAACATTAATCATCAGTCCAAGCTGTGTTTGATTAGGGCTCTATTAAAGTTATAGGTCAAGGACCAGAATGTGTAACGTTCTTTTAATCCCTTCTTTGTATTTTATTTTTGTAGAGCTTTCCTCTGGGAAACATTGGTTTTGTAAATATTAATTCCATCAGAAAAGAGCTGTAGAAAGCAATGGAAAGGACACTTTGGCTTTAGGTTTGGTGTTGATGGAGATATAGCTCCGTTGTTCTCATATAATACTTCCCTGTGAATAGAATTCCTGAAATCTCCTTTTGTCTTTGAACATACAAATGGAGTTTACTTATCACAGGGTTGGTTTTGCATGAGCCAGTGCCTGTAGGCTTCGGAGACCCTCTGGATGAATGCTAGGACGACAAACCAATGCAACAGCTCACTGAGCTTTGAGGTTCCTGCACTGCCTGCAGAACTCATGGTCTGAAACCACTGCTTATTAGCTAAATTTTCTTGTCCTGCCCACTTACCCACAAGGCTATGACCAAGTTATCCAATAATTTTTAGAATGTCAGCGGGATCAACTCATTTATTTATTGGATTTCTTATTGTGTGAAGAAGCAGGTTAATAGCTAGTCTTGAGCCACTGTACAAAATAAAGAAGGCTCTAATGGAGCTAAAAGTTTCTAACATCCCTACCAGTTACATTTTCTGTTGTTGCTCTATTCAATATTGCAATATTTCTGGGAGTATATGTAGCTACTAAGCCAGCTATTTAAAAGCCTGGAGGTGGGGTTGTCTGAATTATTATTCTATGAGGGGTGATGTGTGCTTTCAAATATATGTTTGTCTTTAGATCCTTAACCTTTAGCCAATTCCATGTTTGTCATGATTTATTTTCTATATATGTTTTTGACCTTCTCTTGGCAGATGACTTCAACATTATCTTTGTTGAGAATGATTCTGACACTGGCTAGAGAGATACAATTGTGTTCTGTTTATGCAATATAGAAAGCCAGAGCACTTTTTCTAAGCTGTCGTCATACATCACTGTCAGTATTTTGAACCACTAAATTGTTATTAAAAATTCAGGGACAATAATCCATTTTAAGAATATCATGAGAAAAGCAAATACTGTAATGACTGATTGACATTTCAAGAATAACATCATTCAAGGCATGCTAATTTTTCTGCAACCCATTTCCCTGGATAAGTGTCTATTGTATAAATAAATTTGGTTTCCAACCCCTTCCCAGCATTTGCTTTTGATGAGGGAGTCTTGATACTAAAAAATAAAATCATCTGAAATGAAATTTGCTTACGTTCTCCATGCTTTACAGTAAAAAAAAAAAAAAAAAAAATAGCCTGCTTCATGGCTAGAATAAATGACTTTCTTTACCAGCAAGGGTTTTGTATCACATGGTTTCCACTATTTTTCAAGAAAAAAAAAAAAACCTGCTATAATAAGCACCTAAATTGGCTTGCTCGTGGGTTCAGGAGTGATGAGGTATGATGAGAAACATACTGGATAGAGAGTTAGGAGATGGGAGAGTTCTGGTGTTGAACATGCTATGACAAAGCTGTGACCATAACCTTGAATATAGGATTTAATTTCTCATAGCTGTAGTTGGCTTTGGGATTTTGTTTCTTTGCTGCTGCTGCTGCTGCTGCTGCTTCTTTTTGATTAAGCATGATTTGGTGTGTTCTGGTTCTGGTAGGCTATGACAGGATTCACAGATAAAAATGTAAGAGAAAGTCTCACTGATACCCTTTCTCATATTCTTTATAGAGGAAATTTTTTTTCCAGCCAAGAGTGGGAAACTGACCTTCCAAACTATTGTTTTCAAATACTTTCATCCACTTTGGCAGGACAAAAGGATCATGGACAATTTATAACTTTCACTTGTCACTATAGTAGAAAATAGGTGGCTTTTTTCAATTAGATGCTAATGACACTGATAAAAAGGAAACTGTTAGTGCTTTTTTGTACCAGAAAGTACAGATCCTAGTATCCTAAGATGATCGATAGTAATAATTTGCATTTATGTAGTGTCCAAGTTTATAAGACACTTGCATTAAAAAAACCTCTTGTTTGACCCTCCAAAAATAAAGTGTTATCTTTTCTGTTTGATAGATGGGAAAATTGACGTTGGGTTATGAGGGGTAGAACCAGATCAATGTCCCTGTCTTCCATTTCTTAATTCAGTTTGCTTTGCATTACACCGTGCTTCCTCCATAATCTCACAGCAGGGCAATATAAACCATGATTTATCAAGTGCTTCCAACATTATTTTGGGATACTGGGATGACACATTCTTGATGATAAAGTGGGCATTTGAAACAAACCATTGGGAGAGAATAGTCTTAGTACTGGAGGGATAATTGTGATAATAAAAAGTACCTAGTATTTGTACAGAAATACACAGTATACTGAGTACTGATTTTAGGGTATCTTGAAACAATAATCTGACATGAGCTCTATTATCCTTTGGTTACCATTGTGGAATCCAGTGATGTGAGGCTGAGGGCATACCTTACAAGACTGGCATAGTGCAGGGCCAGGCCTGTCTGTGAAGTTTATGTCCAACGACACCACATAGGTTTAGAAGTCACCGGGGAACCCAGTTGGCTGTTCTTAATAATTGGAACTTTTCAAGAAACAACACAATTATGTCTTCACCAGTAATCATTCTTTCATGGAGGAGGGGAGATGCAGAAGAAACATGCAGTGTAAAATAGTTATTAAAAATATGGGCTCTGGAGTGAGATAAAATTCAACATCTTGCTGACCTACTAATATTAGGATAATAGATAATATTACCCACCTGTGTCCTTTGATACACAACTACTTCTTTAAGAAGGAACTGCCTCTCTAGAATGGGCTCCCTTTCTTGTGTCCTACTCAATTGCAAGGGAATTAACTTCTGGTCCTATTACTTGATATGCCCCCTCACTTTCCAACGAGATGGATTTTGCCTTCATAAGTTTTTCAAAGCAAAAGTTATCACCACTTGTCATAAGCAAACATCCTTATCTCCTTAACATCTGGAATACATTAATATCAGAAATGATAAATTGTCAGTGTGGGGGCCTGGCCCCCTCTTCAGCCATGATTATTTGTGTCTCAGTTAAGAATAGTCCAGAATCTGATCTCCAGAATGAGTTACAAGGGCGCTCGAGGACTGGGACTATGATGGGTTGAATTGACATCTACAGATTAGAAAGACTCTAAACATTTTCAATGTCTTGTGTCATTTTTATGTGTACTGCATAATTAAAACTCTCCCATTCTAAATGACAGGGGGATTATTGATTGGTCATTCTAAGCAGATGATCCTCTTGTTCCTCCTATTGCTAGCAAATCACAAGAGAGAAGTGTAGACAGAAGGGAAGGTCTGGAATTGGCCACTCCATGTGCAATATTGATTGGCATCATGGGAGAAAAAGAAAGGGGGAAGTTAGAATGTGTCCACAAGGACAAATTGGGTTTAGAAGAATGATACGTCTTCTTCTTTGTCACTTTCTAAGGCATTCCTTATCCCTTGGATGAAATCCAAAATACTTTCCAGTTTTAAACACCAACCTATAAAGCTGAAGGGCAAGAAATTAATGACACAGATCTAGTTTTTGCGTGGATGGACATGTATGCACTTGAAATACATTTAAAATGCATTAGTAGACCACTACATACATCCACAGGATGCGTGACAATTAAATGAGACATTACCTCTAAGGCACTACATATTGCATTCAGTGCTGGACAACTGCTTCTTCTTTACAATGATGATAACAGTTAAGGCATGGCAATAATAATTATTGTTCAGATATTGAGACCCATAGGGCACAGCTAGGAAAATGCACTATCGAAGATAGAGAAGAAGGAGGCTTGCATTGTCTACTTGGCATTCTGGCCCATATTAGGTCTGAGGTGTGGGTTCTCTCCTTGACTGCCACTGCTAATGCTTGTGTGGTTTCATGGCCTCACATGAAAACCAGAACAATATCTCCTCCCACTAAATGCCAGGAGGATCTTTTGAATGAGATATGTACAGAGAGGTCACAGCCGGGGTCTAGCAATACAAATTGTGGTTGCTGGCATTATGAAGGCTAAAAATCAGATCCTTCTGGGGGATGGGAATCAAAGACAGTAGTCTTACCATTGACTTCCATGACCTCTTCAGCTAGAGAGCGTCAATGTTTCATTTCAGTGGCCTAGAGACAGACATGCCTGGAACCAATGGTCCTTCTCTAATGGGCCATCAATACAAAGAAATGCTTGTCATTTGGGGTCTTCAGTGAAGGTTCACTGAAAAATGTTTGTTAGTACTCTATAGGAGAGTTCTAGAATTGGAAAATATTCATAAAACGTCTTCTTGCTCTCAAATAATGGTCCCTGCCCCCCCAACTCATTTGTTTTAAGCACAGTAGATCATTCAATTAACTTAGGTAAGAGAAGAACCCATTCTTTGTCACTTTTCTGCCCCCAGAGAAAAAAGCTTTTGAAATTGCCATCTGCTCGTGGGCATCTCTGTGCTTGCCTCTGTTCAGTGTGATTTTGGCCAAACCCCACAGGAAGACAGAGGGCTCAGAGGTAGGTAGGTGTCTGACAAGTGTCACAGAACCAGGACAATAAAGTGTTCTCCAATGCCCAGAGCCAATGCATTCCCCTGATTCATTGTGCATCACTAGCAAAGGGAACACTGGTCACCTTTAACCTGGGGCACCCAAGAATGTATCTCTAAAAGACTATTTTGCTTGCCAAAAATATAAGCGTGTTCAAGATAGAAACTGTGTTTTTTTTTTTTTTTCCTTTTCTCCTAAATACAACTTAATGATTGGGGTGATTTGAGAACTGCCGAGGAAAACAAATCAATTCTTTTTGGTTTTTAAAAACTAACAAGAAATGCTGAGTGAGTAAAAGGCAATGAGGCAGCGTTCAGTAAATGCACCCACATCAGGAAGGAGGTCAGGTTAAAATTGTGTTTGACTGTTGGAGTTTACTAAAAAAATTTAAGTACCATTACTGGAGATAAAATATTGTATGTGTGCATTAGCTCTTGGCTGGCTAGCCAAGACTCATGCACATGGTACCATTTTTATATATAAATGGATACGCTACAAATCAATGTTCTCTAATCTCAGCTGCACCCTCAATGATGCTTAGAAACCCCGTTATTCATCTGATTTCTTATCATATTCTCCTTCGGGGCCAGCACAAGCCTTGTGTAACTGACCGGCTCTGCTCCCCAACACACTCTAGCTCATGGTTCCTTTTCCAGAGGCTCCCTGTATTTTCCCCTTCTCCCAAGCAAGACCCTTCATGTGCAACCTTGATTTTATCCCCTTCCATTCTTTTGGTGTCTGGGATCTAAAATCTCACTGTCCAAGTCCTCCAGCCCAGACTGTTTCAGAGCTTTGCAACGTTCTTGCTCTCCCTTTGCTTCTCTTTACAGGCTTTGAACCCAGCCAAAGTTCTTGGTTTATTGTGCTTCCTAGACTTCTTGCAAGTGGGACCACTGATTTTAAGGACCCCCACGGTAGTGCCTGACCTAGCCTCATGCAAGAGTATATTCTGGGTCCTTGTTTCCCTCTCTTGTCCTGTCGGTGGCTCTTATTTATGGGATTCTCCTATTTCAAAAACACCTTCTTTTAAACTTGATATGCCCTTTGGCTACTGACCATCTCTCTCCTTTCTTTTACTAAATTTCTGAAAAAGGAATTTTTACACCATTGCTTCTGCTTTCTTTCCTCCTACTCCCATCTCAAGCCCTTAAACACTGGCAAAAAAAGAAAGAAAAAAAGATGTTACTTTGGTCTCTGGGTTACTGCATTTTCCTGTTTTTTTTTTTTTTTTCCTTTCTGGTGGATCCTTCTCATTCTCCTCATTTTTCTTCCATTTTCCCATTCCATATTTAATATTTAATTTATTTCCAAATTTTTTGCTTGCTATCATAGTCATTAATATTTTATTACTTACATTACCATTATTTTTAATCATTAATTAACATATAGTATATTGATAGTTTCAGAAGTAGAGTTTAGTGATTCGTCAGTTGCATTTAACACCCAGTGCTCATTATATCAAGTGTCCTCCTTAATGCCCATCACCCAGTTATCTCATTCGCCAATCCCTGCAACCTGCAATTTGCTTCCTATAGTTAAGAGTTTCTTATGGTTTGTCTCCTTTTATTTTTGTCTCATTTTATTTTCCCAAGTTTCCTTATGACAGTCATCTGCAAACCTAAGTCCCTGCCCTTCCTCTCTCCAGAGCTCCAACTTCCTGCTCTGAACTCCATAGGTAACTTCCACTTATGTGTCCTTTAATACTCTGCCTCATTTAAAAAAAAAAAAAAATTCTGCCCAGTTACCTCCTCTTCAAAACCCCTTTTCTTATCTTTCCTAATTCTGTTAATAATGCCATCACAAAATCATCATTGAAATCTTGGAGTTCTCTTCATTTTCTCCTCCTTTCTCTTGCTACCTAAATTGATCAGTATGCTCTGAAGAAACTCCTTCCATCCTGTCCCCAGTCTATTCCCACTTCTTTGTTTCCTATTCCTGCCACCTTCATCCAGACCCTCCCCTTCTCTCACCTATACCACCTGAGTTCTCCTCACTACCCGTATCTCTCCAGCACTCTGTCCCCCACACTGCTCTTAGAGCTTTCCTTCTCAAACCCACCTGTTATCACACCGAGTCTCCATGTTTAAGAATGTTCTACACTCTTCTGCCTAAAGAGTTGAATTCAAAACACGTTTTATATAATTTCAAGTCTTCTCCCTGGACCCATTCTCTTTTCCCTTCTACCTTCCCCCCTCCCTTTTTTTTTCTTTTACTCATCCTATGATCAGTCTGCTTCCTCTGCCATTTTGATTTGTTGATGTTGTACCCGTATTTCAATGATTAGTCCAAGACTCAAAAGACCATCGGACAAACCTTCCCTGGACATCCTATTAATAGAAGCTTATTCCTTCTAGCTTCTTCTGCGGAGTCTTCCATAGCCCTTTTCTCTGCCTTGCATTGCTGTCAGGGGAGTAACTCAAGAGTCTATGTTTATCTTGACCTCTCCAAGGACCTGGCACCTGGAGGAGGCACTCACCTCTTCATGGCTCTAAACGCAGCTGAAGCTTGACAATGATGGAAACAAGAACCTGGTGCTTATTACTTAGAAATCATTTAAAACGATGAACACTTTCAAAGATTTTATTCAGCACTGTTCAAATAAGGGAACTGTTTCTTTTTCATGGTTTATAATTTATTCTATCAGACAGGTGTAAAATGGCTGTGGAAAGGCACAGATGCAAATTAATTATCCATTTAACCTCTGACAAAAGAAAATAATCTGACTCCCTTTGAAGCGTCTTTCCAACCTCCCCCCACCCCCCGCCCGCCCCCCACCACAGTCAGGATAATAATGTAAAATTTTACTGATATCTTTCAAGGACAGTGTCACGTTTATGGCCCCTTGTCACAGAGTCCGGTAGCTGAGCAGACTGTGGGAGGTGATAAGGGTGGGTAAACAGAGCTCTTCAGAGAGGGAGGCAGGTTTATACGTGGCTCATGGTGATTAAGGAAAAAGCTGGGTGATACCCGGTGGGACTCACATGTGCATTAACAAACAGGGGGAGAGCAGGGTTAATGATTCTGTATGAGAAGAATGAGTAAACATAGATTAGGATTGCATTTCTGGAAACCACCATAGAAAATTAGCCGAAGCAGCACTCCACTGTCTGATCGTGATTCGGAAGAACTTCCTCCCTGAATTGCAGAAGTTTCCACTGGGTGGATTAATACGCAGAGAACTTTGAAGGGTTTTCTTCCCTAGGTCCTCAGCTTCTTTGCTAGGAAAGAAAAACAGTCAAAACAAGTCATTCATTTTTTAAGATTGCTTTAACAATATTTACCATAGAACCACATTCGCTTCCTATCAAGGCAACATTTCTCAGGGCTTTTTTTTTTTTTTTTTTTTTTTAAAGAAAGAGAAAAGGAGAGTGTCCCTCAAGTGGGTTTTGAAGCATTATAAAAATGTGGCATGTCAACTATTTGCACAAAAATTCAATCACTTTAAAGACTGAGAGTGACCGACTTCAAGCACAGCATCTTGAGAAATTATCTCTTAAATGGAGTAGCTTTATGTCTAAGTTAACTTTTTAAATAGTCATTTATTCAGCAGGAAGACATTTGTAGCTTTCCTTTTTTTAAAAAAAAAAAGAGCAACTGATGATATGTAAGTCATCTCTTCTGTATGGTACTAATTAGGCAGTTTTAAAAAAATTGAAGTCCTATTCTCTTTTCCTACTGAGTATGCACCAGCTAATGGGAAGTCAGGATGTCTGTAAGTCTCCTGAATTCAAACAAAATTAAGGTGAACTGAAACGCAATGCAGGTAACAGAAGGAAAGGGCATGAGAGGTGGAAGGCTGGTTGAGATGTGGCCCTCATCCCATGTCCCTACTGCCCTGGTCTTCCTAAACAAACACCAGCAGGGGTTTCAGAAGAAGAGAAAAACATCAGGAATTGCCCTCTACAGGAGAAATAGCGCCCCCGCCCTCCCCCTCCCCGCATACCCAACAAGGACTCTGGGTGAGTCCCAGTATCTGGTGATGTCTTTGAAGTGGAATTGCTAGGACAGAGGGGATGCACATTTCCCGTTTTGATACATGTTGCCACTTGGGAATGGTTGTACATATATTCAAATATTTAAGTATGAAATGTCTAACTATGCAAAGATCCATCTTTTTCCCTTTCCCCATAGTTGGGAGTCATTACACCGATTTGAACAAATCATTTTCATAACTGTTCTTGGAAATCGTCTCCAGATCTAATTTTGAAGGGGTTTAAGAGCCACCCCTTTCTGTTCAACTTACAACTTATTTTTAAATAAAACCAGTATTACTCAGCCTAACCACCTCTCCATTTCCAGACTTCCTTTCAATGGACTTTTGATTACTTTTCAGAAATGAAAATCCATTTTCATGTGTTGAAGTTCCTTTATTTTGGAAGATAGTCAAAACGATAGAGTGCGCTCCCTGAAGGCTTCACCAGAAAAGTCAGAAACACTTTCAAGAAATTGCTGCAGCCTTATTTAAAGCTTATAGCTTCCTAAGGTAACCCCTTTCCCTCCACGAGGGTGTAGGGGGGTGGGGGGGTGGGATACGCCCTATTTATTGAGAAGTAGGGAGTTTGGTGTATTTGTTTTAAAACTCAGTTGCTTTATGTTGTTGAGAAATGTTCATTAGTGGCAGGTCGCCTCTATCTGTAATTCCTTTAATCAAAGTATTTTGTCAAAAGGGCTGTAAAACATTTATTTGGCTTGGTTTCATCCATAGAGCAATGGAACGATCTCTGTATTAAGTGTCTCATCTTTCACCTGGAATTGTCCTGACTGAAAACAATGTGTCTTCTAAGTACGCAGTAAGTCAACGGCTTGATTTCAAAAGATAGGCCACCCTTCAAAGAGCTTGGGGTCATTCCATTTTGCACACTCTGTCCAAGATAATTTCTAATTTGCCTTTTTCAAGGCGAGCATGGAAAAACGCTCTCATCAGGTTGAGAATTTTCTCTTTCTTTTCTGCCCAAGAATGTCACGCAACTTTCAAATCATCGCAAAGCAAACAAAAACAGCCTCCCACCTCCCCTCTGGTGAAATTCGTTCAGTTTAAAGGCGAAGTCTGGTTTCAGTAATATGAAATTCTTTGTTAGCCTTAGAAATGGGAGATCAATGACTTATTCTTGTAATCCCTTAACTCTTAAACAGTCTCCCAGAAAGCTGGTTTCAAAAAAATAAGACCAGGCTTTGCATTTAGATAGACACTCAAGTGAGTCACGGGGAATGTGTGAGCTCCTTTTGGTGCTGTGTTTTCTTCCCGTCAGACCAATAAATTCCTACAGGTCTCAGCTCTTTAATTCCCTTTAGGGAGGGCTGGGATAAAGAATATCAGCCCATTCTAAAAAATCCTGCTGTTTTTATGACATACAGAAATAGCTACAAGAAATACCTTAATCATTTTTACTTGCAAGGCCATGTAACTTTTTTTTTTTTCCTCCAGAGTTAATGATCACTAAGGGCCCGCACACATGCACACAGAACCCTGGCCCTTGGGTCTCCCTAAGTCACCTTTATGGTTCGGCCCCCAAATAAAACTATGTTGAGTTCTCTGAATCTGCGTTCCTGCTCTAGCCTTCAGGGTTTATAGGCTTCCATTTCATTTCCTCTGCTAGCCATGTTGCAGCTATAATATTTCAGTTCCTGAGCATTTACTTAGCAGGGCCAGACTAATCCAGCTTAAATTTGCACTCATGGTGTAAAATTGATTGAGGCCTGTCTCCATTCATCAGCATCCTCAAGATGGGACCCCGTATTCTGGCCTCGGTACTTTTGTACAGTCTTATGTCTGGAATGATCTTTCTCCAATCCATTTAATGCTATTCTTTCTTCCATCAGAGCTCAGACAATTCCCACGGCCTCTCATGAGCCTTCCCCAGCGTTGGAAATGATCAGAGCTTCACAACTCTTCTTTCTTCTTGGAAATCCTATAATAAAAAATACAATGTTTAAAACTTATTATTATTCCTTTGTTGGGAATTATTTTCTGAAAGGGACTACCTACCACTCAGGGGCACTGCATATCTCTTGGCAGCCCTCTTCCCCAACGCTTCCCAACACAAGGCCTGGGGCAGGAGTCAAACCCGGGTCCTCACACACTCTAAATATCTTGCATTGTAGTTCAGTCTTCATGCAGGAAAAGATGTAAAAGCACAGGGATTTTATTTGAGCTGTACAAACAGAGGCTTGATGCCAGTAGCAGTTTTGCACGTTTTCATTGTTTGGATGAGTAATTACATCAAATGTGTAATATCCTTCTTCTGAATTTTATGTGCATTATGTTTAACACAAGCCTCCTCTTTTTCATTGTTTCCAGTTTTCAAAAATGTAAGCCAACCACCTCTTTGGAAAATTGCCATTTCTGTTTTTCTTCTTAACCATTTGTTCTTTTCTAAGCTTTCTTTCTGAGCCTTCCTTTTATATTTTTCATTTCTATCATGTTCTCAGTTTGTACTCATTCTGAAGAATCTAAAGGATTAAAAAAGAACATGTATGTTAAGTATATACCTAAAATATCTGAAAAAGAACATGTCTGTGTATACTTACTGCTTACAAAACTTGAAAATATTTTCATCAGTGATGTAAATTCAAGTAAAAGTAACATTTTTGACATTGGAAATTATTACTTAAACTTTTCAAAGCTGTAAATTTTTCTCTAAATTATTCGAAATTATCTACAAAGTTAAAAGGGAAATGTGTTATTAAAAAGTATCAACATTCTTAACAAAATTGTTATACTGAATCACAAAATTTTATTTGAAAATCCTTTTCTTTGTTTTCTTGGAAACTTTTTATTATGGAGAAATTCAAACATACTAAAATAGGCAGAATAATATAATAAACTCCCACAGTCTTATTACCTAGCTTCCATGAATTGCTCAGTCCTGGCCAATCTTATTCCATCTTCCTATCCCCACCGTCCTCCCATTATTTTGAAGAAAATCCCACATGTCATGTAATCTGACCTGTAAATAGTCAGCAACATGCCTAAAAGATGAGATTTTTAACACAATCACATTATCATCATCATGTCTTAAAGATAACAATAATGCCTTACTATCAACAAATAACTAGCAATTGTTCAATATTTCAGTGTGTCAAATGTCACATACATATTTTATAGTTGGGATCAAAACAGAAATAAACCTCACACATTGTGATTTGCTGAAATATCTATTTAGTCTCAATGTTTTGGTTTTCTTTTCCTTTCTGTCTCTTTGTTTCTCTTCTCTCTGTCTCTATTGCTATCTCTCTCTCTCTCTCTCTCTCTCTCTCCTTTTCATTTTAATTATTGAGAGAACTGCCTTGTTTGTTCTACAGAGTTTTGTCCAGTCTAAGTTTGGTGATTACATCCCTATTGTACTATTGAACATTTTTGATACTAATATTCAATTGCAGCATTATTTACAATAGCCAAGATATGGAAGCAACCTAACTGCCCATTGATAGATGAATGAATAAAGAAGATGTGGTAGAGATAGACAATGGAATACTACTCAGCTCTGAAGAAGAACGAGATCTTGCCATCTGCAACAACAAGAATGGACCTCGAGGGTATTATGCCAAGTGAAATATGTCGAAGAGAGAAAACAAACACTATATAACTTTACTTACATGTGGAATCTGAAAAATAAAACAAATGAACAAACAAGACAAGACAAACAACAAAACAGAAACAGACTCCTAGACACAGAGAACCAATGGGTGGTTGCCAGAGGGGCGTGATGGTAGAGAAAAAAAGCAAAATTGGTGAAAGCCATCAAGAAGTCCAAACTTGTACTTGTAAGATAAGTAAGTCACTTGGATATAAGGTATAGCCTAAGGAATATAGTAAATAATATTATAATAACTTTGTATAGGGGTGCCTGGGTGGCTCAATCAGTTAAGTATCTGCCTTTGGCTCGGGTCATGATCCCAGGACCTTGAGATTAAGTCCTGCATTGGGCTCCTTGCTCAGTGGGGAGCCTGCTTCTCCCTCTAACTTCCTTTCTCTCTCTCCCTCTCTCTGATAAAACAGAGAAACCAAAAACCCCCCAAGACCCCCAGCTTTGTATAATGGCAACAGGTAACTAGATCTATTGAGATGATCATTTCATAATGCATGAAAATATCAAATCACAACATTGAATACCTAAAACTAACATAATACTATATGTCAATCATAATTCAATAAAAACACTTAGTTACACCTTATTTAATACTTTGTAAAATTGTAAGTATTTGCAGTTTTGCATCCAACATCCAATTAGTTGTCAATGCAAAAAACTTGTGTGTGTACGCATACACATTTAAGAGTGAAGCAAACTCTGTAATACAAAATCTTCCACCAGCCACTGTGTAACTTCCATACTTACCCTGCACATTCTCTAGTACTCCCCAGAATCACAAATTGGAACCTGAAGAGAAGCAAGAAAAGAGATACTTGACTTGACTGAGAAATTATACTTTGTTTTGTAAGGAGCTATTGTGTTGGTGTTGGGAGGAAGATTACACAACGTATTTGATTTGTCTCTTACCTAAGCTTCCCCCACTCCAACCTATTTGCATTGTCCACCTCTGTTACTGGGGACAGTACAATACTCCTGGCCCCACAACCCTCAGGTTTGGTTTCCTAGGCCATTGGGAGACAGAGAGGTGAAAACATTTCCTTGGGCCTGACTGGTATTAGTCACAAGAGCAGATGTTGAGAAGTACAGATTGTACTAGGCTAACACTGAGTGTTGGACCCCAAGTGAGAAGCTTGGCAGGCATTTAAAAATAAGATTCAGTGGGTCTCCTATCAACCATCAGATAAGTAACTTCCAGGGCGACAAGAAATCTACAGAGTGGTCCAAACAGAGACGTGGCTTCTCTCCAACATGTTTCTCTGCTGATTTTATGTGAAGCTAAAGGCTTTTGGACAATGATTAAAGGCTGGGTTAGGCAACTGATCAGATTCATAGATTGTTATTTGAGATAGGAAGGGTTTCAAGTGCCACAAAGATTAGCCAGGAGACTAGTCAAGTCCTCAGAGATAGGCCCGTCACCACTCATTTTAGCTTCCCTTCAGGAGAAACACACAGACCTCTGGTACTAATTAGATTGCTGTGATACCGAGCAAGGGACTGAACATTCTGGTCTACAGGTTCCTGGGTTGTAAACTGAGGAGGCCAAACCATAGGATCTCTAGAATGCATTCTGGCTGTTTTGCATCCTGAATTCGTCCCAGAAGTGTGAGCAACACTCGGACTGGCATGACCCAGTCTTCTATTTGATCCATACCTGCACATGGGTCCACTTGCACTAACTCATAGCTTGCCTACGGAAATAAGTAGGAACGAGAAGCCCCTGCAACAACGCCTCACGCATAGCTGTTTCTAATCTTTATTTATGGATTGAATAAAGTCTCCTCTGTTACGTGACCCTAGATAACTCCTGTGAGTTCCAAACTCCGTTCTCTACCTGCAGTCCTGTGGTCTCACTGTTGCCCCCATTCTTTCTCCATTCTGTTGCCATTTTGAGACCATTGGTACCCATTGGCTTGGCCAAAGGCAAAGGGAAGCAGCACGTCTTGTGTGGGGAGGCATTTGATAAAGATATTAAAGTAATACATGCATCAACTATTATGCAAAGCGGTATGCAAATTCAGTTAAAGGGAACATCATAATGGTAGTTTGTCAAAGCTTTGACTGTGTCAGCCTGGAAAAAGTTGAGAAGTGCTGTGTTAAGCTAATATTTCTGGTCTGTGCAGGCTTTTTCAGAATAAAAATACATCGCTATTAACCCATCAAAATGTTGTTTATGAAAGTAAATAAAGCAGCAGCATCACCTGCTTCCATTAATAATGGAGGTTTAATAATTATAGAAATATTTTGGTAAAATTATTTGAGTCTTCTATGTCAAAATAAATATGTTTTATTCTCTTCCTATTTCACTACCTTCTACAAAGGCTTTATTCTCATGGGCTTTTGTTCTCTGGATTTATATGGCATCTATTCCTGTGAATACCATTGTCTGGCTATACTAATTTTTTTTTAAAGTAACTTGTTTTTTTATTGAATGTGGCATATATATGTACCTACAGAAAGGCATGTAACCACACTCAGAGCACTATGTTAAGTCCCAATAGCTTAACGAATGCCCCTTCCCAGTCATTTGGTCCTGCTCAAAGGTAATCATTCTTGACATCTATCATGAATTATTTTTGACTGTGTTTGAGCTCTGTATACATGAAATCATGCAGTAGGTGCACTTTCCTTCCTCCCACACTCTCTCCTTCCTTCCCATCCTTCTTCCTTCCTTCCTTCCTTCCCTCTCTACCTCCTCTTTCCTCCTTCTCCCTTCCTCCCTCTTTCCCTCCCTCTTTCCTTCCTTCCTTCCTTCCTTCCTTCCACCTCCTCCTCCTTCTTCCTCCCCTCCCTCTTTTTTTCTCTCTTTCTTTCTTTCTTTGCCCAATATTGTATTTGTAAGATCGTCCCATGTTGTATTTTGTGATAGATTGTCTATTTGTACTGGTTTACAGTGCTCCATTGTATGGCAGCCATGGCGGTGTGAGTGTCAGACTGAGGAATGGTTATCTATAACCTCCAGCTACAATGCTTTGGATCCACTGATGCAGTCGAACCTCTGGGACCTGCTTTCTGGGGGCAGCATCCAGCCGGTGACTCAACATGGCTGGCCTTAAGGTCTGAGTATTTGTGCTCAGTGGGGATTCCTCTGTGGGCAGTATTTGCATGGATGCTCCCCACCGGACCAGCTGAGACATTCTCAGAGCCACACCATGTCTAAGCTGCTCTCTGACTCTCCCTTCCTTCCCTCTTCCTTCTACAGGTCAACATGACCTGCATTGCCTTCTGAAGACTTTGCGTTCTCATGCTCCGTCCATCAGTAAATATTGTGCACTCTTAACTGCATCTGATTATGTGCTTCCCAGATAGGGTGAACTAACACATAACACAATTATACCACAAGTTATTTATCCATTCTCCTGTGGGCAAACATTTTAGTTATTTCTAGTCCTGAAGAGTCATGAAAAGTGTTTCTTAAAACATTCCTGTACATGCTTTGGGGGCACATTTGTATGCAAACCAGTTGGATCACTGTGGAATTGCTGGTCACAGGTTATGTGTGGGATTAACTGCAGTAGATCCTATCTGAGCTTAACCAAATGATTATCAGTCTACATTGCCACCAATACAATATGAAAGTTCTAATTGCTCCACATACTTTCCTACACTCTGTCTGGTTTTCAGACTTTTCAGTACTTTGTTTCTCTGATGTCTAATAATGTTGAACACATTTTAATATCTGTTTATCATTTATCTATCCTTTTATGTGAAGCATCTATTCATATGTGACTATTTTTCTATTACTTACCCCATATTTTCTTTATTGACTTACAGGAGTTCTTTATATGTTTTGGATATGACTCTCGAATACCTTTCTCCACTCTGAGCCATGCTTTCTTAATGATGATTTTCTAATCCTTTCTTAATGATGATTCTGATACACAGAACTACTTAATTAACATCGTGTAATTTATCAATCTTTGCTCCTTTTTAAGAACTTTTTTTGACCCTTTAAGAAATCTTTATTTTTCTAAAGTTCATAAAAATAGTTGCCAATATTTTTTTCTAGAAGCTTTTCCTTTCCACAGTTAAGAATGTACCTGGAGTTGATTTTTGTGTATAATGTGTAGTAGGGATCATGATTAATTTTTTAAATATGTGAATATCCGTTTGACTCAGCTTCATTTATTAAAAAGGCCACCCTCCCTTCACTGCATAGCACTGTTGCCTTTGCCACAAATCATGTGGTCCATTTCTTTAATTTCTCTTTTGTTCCACTGATCTATTTGTGTATCTTTGAATTAATGCTATACTCCCCTAATAACTTGACTTTATGATAATTCTGGCTATCTAGTGCTTAATTCTTTCAATATTCTCCTTTACCTTAGATTGTCTTGGCTATTCTAGCATTTTCATATGGAGTTTATAATCAGATTGTCAAGCTATGCAGATATACTGTTGGGATTTTGACTGGGATTTGCTGATCCTCAGATCAATGTGAAGAAACGGACCACACCGAATGCTCCAATCCAAGAATGTGGTGTATCTCTCCATTAGTCTAGATATTCTGTAATTAATCTCAGTAATACTTTCTGATTTATAGATAGGTTTTGTTTGATTTATTCCTAAATTCCTATTTATACACAGATTTTGTTTGATTTATTCTTAAATAGATGATTATTCTTGATAGCATTATGAAGTTTTATTTTCAAATTTTATATTCTAAATATTTGTTTCTGTTGTATGGAGATGAATTTAATTTTGTATATTGATCTCGAAGGTAACAACTTTTGTTGTTTATTGGTTCTTTGTCATTTTCTATGCACACATTTATATTTTCCACGAATAATGAGAGTTTTATTGTTTTCTTTCAAATCTTTATACTTTTTTTTCTTATTATATTGCATTGGCTAAGATATTCCTTACAATGTTGAATAAAATTGTGATGTCAGATATCCTTGATTCATTCTTGATCTTGGAAATGACAAGGGGTATCCTTTTAATCTTTCACTATTAGCTATTGTTTTGGGGAAAGCTGTTCTTTGTTAGACTGAAAACAATTTCTTATTCCTGGTTTACTCAAAGTTTTGTTTTTATCATAAATGTGTACTGATTTTTATCAAATGCTTCCCTACATCTACTGAGAAGTGTTTCTCTTTTATTTTGTTAATATGGTGAATTACATTAATTTATTTTTAAATGTTACTTATCTTTAAAAAAAATCCTGCAATAAATCCCACTTAGCAATGACATATTATCCTTATTATACTTTTACTGAGTACAATTAGCTAATATTTGTTTAAAATTACTATACTTAAATTTATAAGAGAAATTTTCCTATAATTTTCCTTTCTTCTAATATTCTTGTCAGGTTTTGGTATCAAGGTTAATCTTGCATTATAGAAAAAAGGTGTAAAGTTCTTCTTTTTAAATATTTTTTCTGTTCTCCAATTTAATATTGGCATAGCTTCCTCTTTAGATATTTGGGATATTTCCCCAATGAAGCCATCTAGACCAGTAGTTTTCTTTATAAAATAAGTTTTGAAATTACCCAATAAATTTCTTTAATATAACCTATTCAGATTTTTTATTTTTGTTGTGTGTTAGTTTTGTTAAATAAAATTTTTCAAGGATGCTTATGTTTTATTTAAGACTTTAAATTTATGGGCATAAAATTGTGCATCATACCCTTTTACTGTTTTTTAAGTTTCCATAAGATCTGAATACTGTCCCCTTTTACTGTCCTGATATTATCTGTGCCATCTCTCTTTTTCTTTTGCTTTCTTGTTCTGTATTGCTAGTGATTTATCAATTTTATTAACGTTTTTGAAAAAAACACTTCTGTTTTTTTCTATTGTGTATTTACCTTCCATCTAATTAATTGCTGCCCTTGTCCTCCTTCCTTGAGATTAATTATATCCTTTTTTTGGAGAAGAAAACTTAGATAATTGTTTTTCAAATTATATATATTTATAATATATAACATTATATTATATATAATTACCTTATATATTATATGTGTGTGTGTGTGTATTTTCCAGGAAGGATTTATTTGATTTCTTACAGGGAGTTAGCCTAAGTGTAATCATCTTGATCTAATTAGGAATTGAGATACTTTGAGACTGAAGTTTAAGTTTTATGAGGGGTTGTCTATTTTCATTTTTCTCTAATACCTAAAATGTTACCATTCAGGAATCTCAATTAAGACCTGGAATGTTAATCAGAGCTCCTTCTGCTTGGCAGTTCCTGAATGCTGATTTCTTTTCTTTTCTTTTTTTTTTCTCCCCAGCTCCATGGTACAGATGAAAGCTTATCATAGCTTTTTTTTTTTTTTTAATAAACTAATAAATGACTTCTTAGAGCAATTTTAGATTCATAGCAGAGCGGAAAGTACAGAGAGTTCCCACATGCTCCATGCCCCACCCCAACTCAATCTTCCCTACTATCAACATGCTGCACAATGAGGCACATTTGTTACAACTGACACATCACTGACATTGACACATCATTATCACTCAAAGTTCATAGTTTCTGTTACAGTTCACTCTTGGCCTTGGGTAGTCTCTGGGTGCTGAAAATCTATAAGGACACATATCCACTACTGTAATATTGTACAGAATAGTTTCACTGCCCTTTAAGTCCTTTGTGCAAAGCCTGTTCTTTTTAGTGGCGTCAAAGTTGAACATTCTTCCTAATTTACTGGCCTCTTTCTTCTGAAATCTTAGGATCGATCAAATGCTGAAAGTTTAGAAGCTCAATATTATGTTAGGCTTCCTTCTCTTAGAGTCTCTTTTTCTTTGATCTCACTGCTCTTAAGTCTTAGAAAATTAATGGTTTGTTTTGCAAAACCTTAAGTAGCTGCTGTTTTAGTTCAGTTTTGTTTTATATTGTGTTCAGCTTTTATGTTTTTTTCTTAGGGAGAGGTTTTATCTGATAGAAGCTAGTCCTCCAGCCATGTTAACTTTATAGAACTACTAATATAATTGGTTTCATCTGAGCTAATTATTTTGTTGACACGTGAAGACTACAAAGTTGTCAGAATAGAGGAAAAACTATTCTTGTTGAATATATCTTTTCCCCCAACCAGAACACACCTACTCATTTATTCACTTATTTATTCATGTCTCAGCAAATATTTATTAAGCATACCTTTTTTTTTTTATTATTAAGCATACCTTATGTCCTTCTGTGAAATGTAAAATATGTTAGTCTCTGGGGATATAGAAGTAAATTTATCAATGGTTCCTGGATTTGAGGGGCTTTCCATGTACTAGATTACATGAGTGGAAAGATTAGGAGGAAAAAGATATTGGATTTTGGACTAAGATTATTTATTAGTTGTGACCTTGAACAAGTTATTCAGCTATATCCAAGTTTCAGCTGGGCAAAATATTGAGTGTTATAAGATTAGACAAAAAGTATGTGATATACCTATCACTATGTCTGCAACATAGTTAAGATATAAATATTTTGTATTTCTTATTGTTATTCCAGGTGGAGAGACATATGAAGTATAAAGTCCCTGGGAGTGTTTATGGAGGACAAGGTATGATTTTATAGAAGTTAAAATATGGAAGGAATATAGGAGATCACCATCCACAGTAGGTGGTGATAGTAGGGCTAACATGTGAGTGGGGTGGGGCAAAATAGGTTTGAAAGATAGGAAGAAGGAATTCTTTGATATGGAGGGAATTATACAGGGCTTTACTTTTTTTAGGCCTTTTTTTTTAATATTACAAAATGGACATTTGTAATGTTTGGCACAGAGTTCCATGAGGATACAATTGTGAATAAGATAGACGTGGTCCATTGATCTACTTTTACAAAGTTTACTGATGATCAAGTATGTAGATATGCAAGTAGGCAGTTGTGAATGTTATGGTACTCTAGATATTTTGGAATAACAGTTCATCCCATAGCCATTGTTCTCTTCTCTAAAATGGGCCCTCAGCTAGAAGCCTAACTTAAATAGGGCCCATATGATTACGGCACAAATTTGGGGCTGTCATTCAGGGACATTGTGTTTTCTGCTTGTGGCTAGAGCCACCTGCCATATTCTTCCATATGGCTAGAGAGCAGAGAAAGCTGTTTTACAGAAACCAACAGAAAGGAAGTAGATATGCAGAAATTAGCCAAAACACGAGGGAGAAAGAATCATAACAACTTTCAACTTCTAGTGCTAGTCCTTCCCTAAGGCCTGGATTATGAAAGGTAACACCACATCTGTATATCGCTTATAGTCCCTTAAGCGGATTTCCACATCTTGCAACCAAAAGTCTTATCAAATAAACTTATGATAGATGCTAAGATAGAAGATCTATACTTTGCTAGAGAATTACATATGGAAGGCACATAATGCCACTTAGTTGGTATGTCAGGGAAGGACCTTGTTGGAAGAGATGACTAAACTCAGATTAAAAGGAAAAGCAGATGTCACAAGAAAAGGGGCGAAGTTGCTGTGAGCAGAGGGAAACACATGTGTGAACTGGAGGAGTAACTACAGGTTCGGTCTGTTGTGGTACAGTGTTGGGATGCTGGGAAGGAAAGGGTAGAAAGATATCAAATTGGAGAGAGGGACAGCTTTAGGTCATCCGGCCTCCTTGCTAAGATGTGGACCCTCATCCCCACACTCCCTATAGACAGAGTCCCTGTCTGTTACTCACGTCTCTGCAGAGGAAAACCAAGGCATCTGCTTGGTGCGTGGTAGCCATTATTCCACATATCTTGATAGAATGAGCTCTAGATTAAGAGCTGGATATTTGGTCTCATTCCATCCCTCTCTGCCTTGCTTTCTAACTTGCTCTTCAGAAAACACAGGGACCCCTGGGTGGTGCGGTGGGTTAAGCATCTGACTCTTGGTTTTGGCTCAGGTCATGATCTCACAGTTGTGAGATTGAGCCCCGAGTATGCTCCGTATTGAGCACAGAGCCTGCTTCACATTCTCTCTCCGTCTCCCTCTGCCCCTGCTGCTCTCCCTCTCTCCCTCTCTCCCTCCCTCTCTCTCAAATAAATAAATAAGTAAATCAAAAAAGAAAGAAAGGAAGAAGAAAGAAAGAAAGAAAGAAAGAAAGAAAGAAAGAAAGAAAGAAAGAAAGAAAGAAAGAAA